>NC_080669.1:7822227-8484314 GCF_027579445.1 Ammospiza nelsoni
AGAGTCTGTCTATAAAATGTCCAGAACACCCTCCAAATCTGCAGCGAGGACAGGAAAATGAGGCAGAGAATCTTTCTGTTTTCAAGGTCCCCCTTCCTAGGCAACTTGACACTTTCTACCTGCTTCTCACTTGAGATCTACCCATGATAGAGCACTGCAGGAAAATACTTGAAAGGGTCATTAACCAGGAGCTGCTTGGAAAGCAAGGGCAGAAGCTCTTTCCCTCCCTGATGGGCTGCGGGCTGGCAAGTGCTGCTCTGAAGATGTGCAGCTGCTCCTCTCTGGAGAGGCCAGGGAAGGGTTGTGATGGTCTATGGGTACCAGAGGAACGATGAGCTCAGGTTGGCATTTAAGCTCCATGGGAACAAGCAGAATGAAGAGCTCACAGTGGAGATGAAATTTGCCTGTTCCTGGCTCTTCTGATGAAACGCCAAGAAGTCCAGATGAAGCAAACACCTTCTCCCAAGAAGCTAGGAAAACCTCAGAATTGTGAGCACCTGCACTTCACCTGGAATGGCGTGGAGGCAGCTCTAAATGCTCGGGTGAGGCAGCACTGAGGTCGTGGTATGAGAGCACTGTGTAGCAGTGAGGGAAGGAAAAGGGAAGCAAAGGGAAGGCTGGGTCACTACTGGTCTTTGGGTGTGCTTCCCTTGGCAGCAACTGTGCTTCTGTCAGGGAAAACAAAAGCTCCCTGCATTGTTAAAACTGAAAATCACCGACAAAGACTCTCTAACTAGTCAAAGTTAGAAAGTGCTATGTTCATTACGCTGACGGCCAGCAGAGGGGAGGATCATTCCCGAAATACGCGACCGCTGGCCAGGCTTGGCTCGGCTCGGCACGGCACAGCACAGCAGGTTCCAGCAGGACAGGGAAGGGCAAGGCAGGCAGCGAAGGGCAGGGCAGGGCACTGGGAGCAGTGACAGGCTCTGTCCACATGCTGCATCCCATGCCTGGATAACCATCGGGGACAGAGAGGAAGGACATTGCTCTGGCTTGGCTGCAGAAAGTGTGAAAAGAGGGTGTTTTAAAACATTAATTAGGACTCCTTTTTGCAGACTAGCTGGTTTCATCTCAGCATGTCCTCCTGTCTTTGGCAGAGTTGGCGCATTTCTCATGATTTGGAGTCAGCTACAGCAGCAGGAAGGGGCAGCAATTTTGTCAGCATGGATATCAAAGCCAAAGTGCTGCCCCATGGATGGATGTTGCTTTCTTCAAAGCATTTCTGGCCTAGAGTTGTAGCAAACTCACACTGTTGTCTTCCCAAACAGCATTGCCCTTTTCTTTCCTCATGAATCACCTTTTCCTTTTCTTCCCCCCATCTGGGGAGAGCTCCAATGCAAATGCCTCCTGCAGCCAACTCCTGTCACTGTAGACTGACAAAGGAGATCTTGCAATGGAGAGAGATTCCCTAGAGCTGCTGTGGGGAGCTGAAGGGGGAAGCTTTGTCCCTTAGTCTTGTTGGGGAGCTGCTTGTGCTCTGGGGGACAGACACTGATAGTGGAGCCCTGGAAAATGTAAAAGATTGAATCTGAAAATTTTAGGCTTTGTGTTTTCCCAGATCAACCTGCATAAGCAGTATGAAAAATTATATAATTGTTAGATGTGATGATTGTTTAGTAATTAAATATAATTATTTGTAGTCATGAGAAGAATCATGAACAATTATATTGGAAATTTAGGGAGGGCTATGCTTGGCTGAAGTCTATGTATAAAATAGAACAATAGAAGTGTAATAATTAACATGGAAGTTATGTAACGATAGAACATAAAAGCATGATCATCTCAAATATATGGTTGGAGTCAGATTTGAATTGAATACTCCTGAAACCCAGAGGTCTTCATAAAAGCACCTGCATATAATCGCTTATGGGATTATGTGTTTCTTAAGGCTAACAACAGCAATGATGTTTATCCAAGCCTTGCAGTTCATTCCTGAGCTTCTTGACACACCACAGAGACTTTGGGGTTGTCGTACTGGCAAATAAATTTCAGTCTGGGCACTTGGAAATGCTTCAATTATCCTTTTTTTCGCTTTTCTGCAGAAATATTGTCATCATCTATTCCTTCCAGAGGATCTTTTCCTGCTTTTTGGAGAGCTCCTTTTTTTGCCCTCCCAGATCAGGCTAATTCCCAGGGCTCCTTCCCAAAGTGAGGTGTAGCCCATGGCCTCCACTCTTCAGCTGGAACAGAAGGAAGCAGAGAGTTTGCTATTGTGGGAGAGGAGCTTCTCATTCCTGCCTGCTTTCCCTTTGGTACAGGTTGGTGTGTTCTCATTTGATAAAGGCAGGTTTAAACTCTGAAGCAGTTGTGTTTCAATCTGCTCCCTTCTCCAGCTCTTCTGTGGGTATCCTTGGACAAAAGGCCTCTTGGTGGGAGCTCCCTGTGGCAGCTTAAGGAAGGAGGTTGATATTTCAGGGTTGTGACTGCTGAAAGCAGCTGGTTTTCGCAGGTGTCCAGAATTGGGAGCAGCTTCTTTTCTCACTTGCCTGCAGAAAAGGAAGTTGCAACGTGGGAATTTCATTTGTGGAGATGGCTGCCAGGGGTGTTTGCCAAGAGATGGGCTGGCAGAGAGGCAGGTCTCGTGCTAAACTGGCTGTGTGTTTGTTTTGATATTGGGGAGGGTCAGAGATGCAGACACAGACACCATCTGAAGGAACAGTGTAATTTTCTGTTATGCAAAAGTGCAAAAAAGAGTCAGGAAAGAATAAGCTAAGCAAAGCACCTCAGCATTATTACAAAAGGGTGCCTCTGGTTATTAAGGAAGATACATCACCACGTACCACAATGCTTTCCCCTTCATCCAGAGCTCCACATCAGCTGGGGGAAGCTGTCCCAGCCAAGCCCTGCAGAGCCACGGCCGGGAACCGGGAAATGCTGCGGTGCCTCCACCTTTGCCGGCCACGAGGCTCCCGAGTGCGCTGTGAGAGTAGCCCGGCTCCGACAGTGCTGGACGAGCAATGTGCCAGAGCTTCTGCTGGGGCACAGCTGATTTCATTCTCCTCTTGGTTTTCTCCTTGAGCCTGCCCAGGGCTCAAGGAAGAACCAAGACCAGGTGTGGCCTTGTCCATTTTCCTCATGCAGAAAGATGCAGACATGCTTCACCAGTGAATGGAGGCAACAATATATTTGACGGTAATACTTGGTTAAGGAGGAGATACATAGAACATTGGGTTGGAAAGATCATCTAGACAGCAGCTTTGGCTCGGGTCCTGTTGTGGAGGCTTCAGTCAGGGTCTGTTGTTCAGGCCTTAGTCCTTTGGTATTTTGCAGTGCACATCAATGCTGTGAAGAGCTGGAAACAAACAAGTCTGTCTTTAGCACATTTGAGACAGGGAACAGGATTACCCTGCAAGGCCAGGCTAGGGCCAAGAGCAGAAGGCCAGCACCCTGCTTTTGCCCACAGGCAGCCCTGCAGAGCAAGCAGCCACTCCTGCCCAGGGCTGAGGTGCCCGAAGCTGCCTCCCCGCTGTGCAGCTCTGCAGAGCCCGCGGGGCGCAGGGTCCTGGGCAGCCAGGGCAGCCCGGCTGCCTTGGAGCACAAGGAGTGGCCCAGAGAGAAGCTGCTGCCCTTTGCTTTGGAACTGTTCCTCAGAGTCTTGTCATTAATCCCCAGTGTCTGATCTGTTTTCTTTTCCTCTCCCAAATTTACCAGAGCTTTTTGAGAAAATTGACTGAAGTAGCTTCTGCTGCTGGTGGTGGTGCTTTTGTCTGCAGGTGAGGGCAGGTGATTTGAACCAAGGACGGAGTCCATTGTTAACACCCCAGCTTTGCCAAGTCAAGAAAACCATTCACAATTGGGCAGCCAGTGCTGAGCAATTTTCCTAGTTTTTGGAAAGCTCCCACCTTAAGAAATTCAAGAGATTATCCTTCATGAGGATACCAGCAGTACCATGATGCCAATGTTTTCCACCCCGTTTTCTGTGTCTTTGGCACTTTTAAGATGTCCTCAGTGCCCAGCAGGAATGAAATGACCTGTGATCATGTGATTTGAGAGCTCTGTGTTGTTCGTTGCCACATGAGTGTTCATGACAAGCTGGACACACCAGCCGTGGCTCTGTTGAGTTAAATTCATCCCAATTTTGTGCAAACAGCAGCCCCGAGATGCTGAGAAGAGCAAGCGCAGTGGGTGGGTGTGCATGCACACGCCCGGGGGCTGACTGCTGTGTGGGCAGAAGGTTTTGCAATGTTGTAATTCTTCGCTCTCCCAAGCTGGAGGAAGAAATCAAATCTTTATTAAATTAAAATATATAAATCTATATGAAATTCAAAAGTATCAAAAAGAATGAAACAATACCTATTAATTTATCATGGATGTAATTTAACATCTATACACTATTGCCGGCCGGGGGTCCCTGTACAAATCACGAACGGGACGGGACTGCTGAGGAACGCGCCTCGAGCTGTTTGTTTTCCAGCATCAGTCTCATTACTTGGGTCTGACTATGGGAAGATGCCAGCGGCTCACATCTGTGGCAGCAGGCAAAGAACTTAATGGCACAGCTTCCTTGAAAAATTTTTTGACCAATCACACAAAGCAGAAGCATACTGACAGTAGTTCTATCCAACCACTATAAGCACACGTACCTTTTGTTAAAACAGTGCTTGCTTCTTTTGAATACAATACCTGCTTGTAAGCCTTAAAACACAATGCACTGAGCTCCATTATTAAGCTGAGAAGTTCCTAATATCTTGCTAGAGATACTTTTCTGAAGGCTAACGAGTTATTCTAGCCAAGCACTAACACACAGGCCATTTTGCTATTTCTCCTTACTTTTCTACTTCTATAACACTTGTGCTGACAAATCCTATGGCTGCTGCTTAGCTCCAACCGCTTTCTCTGAGCTCTGCCTTTTGTAGCTTTCCCAAAACCCCCTGATTTGAATGATTCCCACAATTCCCCCTCTCAGTACAACTAAAAAGAAACCTTTGTATCCATGTCGTTTATTAACTACCTTGCATTTCATAGCTTTACTGCAGCATACCTGCTTATTACTTGCTTAAATCATCCTTTTTGCTCGCATTAAGCATTGCTACACTCCAACACAGCAATTTTAATGCTGTGAAAGTCCAGTCAGTTCAAAGGGCAAAAGTCATGTCTGATAGCAATTACAAGTCATTGTTCCAAAAAAGTCTCGCCTGTTCCAAGGTCTTAATTCAAAACCTCCCTCCATGTCCATACCTTCATCCACCATCTGTGTGAGATTTCAAGAACTATCTGTGAAACCATACCCTACCTCTCTCTCTTGTGTGACAAAAACTTCTTTGATCATTTTGTCCATCATTTGTCACACACACCAATGTATGCAAGGTATTACTACTAGTACCACTACCAAAACACCCAATCCATAGAGACCTATTCTACAAAGTTCCCCTTAGCCAAGGTGCAAAGCTCCATCCTTGGAACAAATCATCTAACCATGACCCACCGTCTTCCTTTTTTGGAGCTGTCAAATCTTTCAGCTTTTGTATGCTTTTCTGCATGGATTCGGAGTGATCAGACAGGTTCATGCAACACAATCCTTCAAATTCCTCACAACCATGTCCATGTGCCAGTAAAAGAAAATCAATTGCTGCTCTGTTCTGTAAGGTTGCATGTCTGACAACACTAACATCAGTCATCACGTCACTAATTGCAACGCAAGTAGCACTGTCTTCTTTCTCCAGCCAACACCCCAATCGCTATAATGGTCTCAATGCCTCACCCGAGGCAAGTGGATGCAGAAATAAATTTGATGTAACTCATTTAGCAGGGCCCTAGGTCTGAAATTGCTATTACACTTTTCTTTATAATGATGGGCAAATCTTTTTTCTCTGTTTTCTCTTGATGGCTTTTTTAACGATAGGTGCTATCCCAGTGAGTTGTCTGATGCTAGATGGGCCACCTTTAATTTTTGAGGAATTCCCTGTCAGGCTTCATCTCCACAAATGAGCCAATATTCTGTTACTAATTGTCGTGGGGATTCATCTAGGTCATCTGCTTGTCAGCAGTTTCACCCTTAGGGGACACTGGGGTAGTACAATTGCACCACAAACTTGAGTATCTGTCCACAGGATGATGGGGAGTAACATTTAACTGTGGATCTCCCTGGTACTGAAAGGCAGCACAAATTTCCATTAGAAATGAACCAAGAATTCCAATTCTTGAGGTTTAGAAGGTGCTCTAAGCAGATCAGGGGCCCAATGATGCCAGCTGGTTATGGGATTGGTCTTGTTGGCAGCCTCACACCAATATTTGTCACGATTGGCTATTGGCCATTCCTTGGCTGGCACTGGCACACCGACCAAACAGGTCACCAAGGGTTTGTCTGGGCTCAGATTGGTCAAACATATGGTGTCTGAGCCTGCTGACTTGGCTAAAGCAAGGTAAACATTCATTTTTGGTTGATCTACAGGCATATATGCACTGCAAAAGCAAGCAAGCAAAACCAACAAATGCCAGTATATCATTTGATCAAACTCCATGTTTCTGTTCAGCTGCTTTTTGGCAAAAGCTTCCCCATCTCTTTCAGCTCTCAAGCAAATCTTTTAGCACTTGTTCAGGGCACTAAACTGTCCCTCGGACCTTCAGTTTTTATAAATTTGGGTATCTTAGAATTCTTTTGAACAAAACGGACACCATGCTTTTGCTGAAAGAGCTCTATGATACAAACAATTTTCACAGTCTAAAGAGCAGCAATCAAACTCAAGATTTGTAGCTTTCACAGGTTGAACAGGGAATGTCTGGCATGAACTGTAGTTTCTCCGTGTGGCTCACGTCTGCGTGCTCATTTCCCTGCTGGTGGAATTGTCGGTGCGCTCTTGTGTATGAGACGGTTTCACGTCCTTCGCAGGGACCCACTTAGGTCTGGCACCTGTGCAAGTAAATACAAGCATACCCTTTGCCCCAAGTGATTAGTGCAAATGGTCCTTCAATTTGTCCAAACTCAAGGTTTCTAATCAAAACGGGAGCATTTTCTTTCAGTTTTGCCTGTGTGTTGTTTGAAAAGTGCCTAAAAATGGGAGGATTAGGTCCTACAAATGATCTATTCAAAAGATAAAGACATCTAAAGCTTTGCTCTACCTTATCAGAGGTGTTGCTTGGGCCACTCCCCCTTTTTTGACCATTTAAGGGTTTTAGAGTGTGGTGCATCCTTTCAACAACTGCCTGACCTGTGTGGGAATAGGGAATTCCAAAAGTGTGGCAAACACTCCTGTCCATCAGAAATGTCGCCAATTTTTGAGCTCTGCATGTGGGGCCATTTGTCGGTTTTTGCCTCGTGGGGGATCAGTTTGGCGAGCTCTGGACCCCAGTGACACTGACAAGGACAAAGCAAAAGACGAGAGGCGCTCTTTCGCCTCAGGACCAAATCGCACAGCTTTAATGGAGAAAAACTCCAGGAGAGAGAGGGAGCATCCAGGAGAGGAACGAGGATGTCCAGGAGAGGAAAGAGAGTGTCCACCTTCTGGCAGGAGATTTGTAACCCTGGAGGAGGGGGGGTGGTATAAAGGAACTACCATAGGTCAACATACGTAAATCACCACACTGTAGTTTTCTGCATAAATTGCTGCACTTGTTGCAAACCAAATTCTAAAATCTCCCCAAACACAACCGTACAGTCCCAAATGATCACAATGAGGGAGAAAAACCACTCAACCCCCCTATATACCCAGGCACCAGGTGTCACAGGGAGTACCAACCCCTGCAATTACAAAGTCCACACACACAAGCTCACCGGGAAAGGAGTCTCTCTTTATGAGGGGACAGAGTGCTCGCTTTTCTCAACACAACACACACCATAAATCACTACAGCATCCACCCACATCATCATCTCCTTCAAACATTCACCCATTGAAAACACAACCACAATTACATCACACAGGAAAATTTGCACCAATAAAACAGCATTTGCTCAATTCAAACCCAGAATTTCTAGCAGGTCCTTACTGACACAGCAAATCCTTTCTGCCGGCAGCCAGACCCAAACCCAAACTGTACAGGCATACGTTGTGAGCAGGACATCTCTGTGTGACTTAGGAACAGCCCTTCCCCTGCATTCTCCTTACGGGTTACTTTATACAGAGTTAAACATTCCCTTTCTCCACAGTCCTAGCAGTCTTGTCTGTCCGCCACGAGGAACAGCCCAGAGCGGAGGTGCCTCCAGGAAAGGAATGTCCTGGCAGTGCCCAGAGACGTCCACAGCGCGGTTGTTCTTGCTGGAGCAGAGAAGCGTTCCTGCCGCGGTCACCAAATGAGGTGTGGAATAGAACTCACCACAGTTGAAGTTAGAAGGTGGTGTGTTTATTACAGTGCCAGGCACAGGAGGAGTTGTCTCTTAAAGACATGTGTGAAGAATCACTGGCTCTCTACTCATCTAAAATGAGTACACATTCATATAATTCCCAAAAAACCTAACACGTATTCATTAGGTAACACTGCGTACCCCCCTCTGTACTAAAATGTATTATAATTGTGTCCAAAGCTCCTTCACATTTCTGCAGTCTTTTACTTCAAATGGGCTGGTGGGTTTTAAAGTGGGGAATGGTGTCCTTCTGATGAAGGCCAAGACGTCTTCCTCAAGTTGACCTCTTTACTTATGACCTGTTGGCAGGCTTTTGCACTTCTTGCCTATAGCTGAAGTTTCAAGGCCCAGGTGCAGGCTCTGGTCCTCTTCTTTGTCACAAAGAAATCTGCATTCCATCCTGCTTCTTTAAACATAGTAAAGACAGGTAAGGGATATATTACCCTAGCCTTAACTACTTTGCCTGAAAAAAATTAACTATCCCTTATTATTTCTACTCTTCTTGCTATACTCTTTCCCCCTAACTAAATCTTGCTAAAATTTTAACTCTTCCAGTTCTTTCAAATCCTTGATTCATTGGCCTCGTCTCACACGCCAGCCATGTGTGAGCCAATGCCGTAACTGGGAAATTCCACTCCTGAGCAGGAGATATAGGGCCTGGTTCTGAGCTGGAAGGGTGAGAAGGATGAGATGCACACCATTTTCATCCAGGGGATGTCCTGAAAGTGCACTGCCTACCTTCCTCTGCTGCCGAGCACCATGCTCCACCTCCTTCTCCTGCTCCACAGATTTTTAGGAATCCAGGGGTTGCTGTGCATTATTTGCTATTGCAACTAATAGAATGACTTTGCTTTGCAAGCCCCGTTTTGTCCTGGGTTCTTTTGTGCATGGGGCTCCTCTTGAACCTGTGACAAAAGCCAGCAGGGACCTACACGACACTCCTATACTTATGTAAGTAAATTCTGAGAAGTGCTTTACGTATCAGAAAGTCAAAAGGTATCAATCAGTAAATCAAATAATTTGGGGGAATATTAAGCCTGTGTGTTTCAGAAAAGTATTGAAAATGTCTTAGATCCATGGATACAAACTAGTAAGTGAGATTGCTGGGTGTGCACGTATCAGGGAAGTGATTCCCCACACACCCAGTGCTGAGATCAAGTATTGCCTCTCTTCTAACCCTGAGCAGGCAGCAGGGATCAGGCCCTGCTTGGTAACGTTCATTTTGAAGACTTCTGTTCAGCAGGTAAGAAAGGTCCAAATGAAATCTTTTCCAGCTGTTTCCCTCTGGTTCACCTGTTTGAGGGTTAAGATTCTGTGCTGCAGGTGTCCTGGGTGTGTGCAGAGCAGAGCAGCCCCAGAAAGCCCTTGGCTTGCCCACCAGTTGTCATGCCTTGTTGCCAGGTGTGCCCAGCTCTGGCAGGAGAAAGAGCCCGCAGCGCAGTGGGCACCGTGCCCTGCCCAGCCGGGGCTCTCTGGCACAGAGCAGCAGCAGCGCCAGCACCGTTCAGCCCGCTCCTGCCTTGGCTTCCCCTGGCACACAGAAGCCTCTGGAAATCAGCACCGCCAGCAGCGTTCCCAGCTTGGAGCAGCTGCTGCTGGCGGGCAGATGCTGCCAGTTCCACTGCTTCCAAAGGGCAAGAAAGGCACAGATGTACATGCACCAGAGCCCTAGGCATGTCCAAGAAAGGGGCAAATAGGTGGGGAGATTTGTTAGGAAAGATTTCAGCTGTGATGCCAACAGTGCCTTCTCTCCTGGTTCTGTGTGTTCTAGATGAGTAATGCAATGGTTGGCTCTGACAATTAAGAAGTAGATGTTATGTGGATGTTCAAATGTGTAGTGATGATATTGTTATATATCCTCCCATTATCCTCTTTCCCCTCCCCTTTGTACTCGTCTTGGTAGTCAGGGCATTTGGGGAGGGCTGGCTTGTGACCAGCAGGCAGGGGGAAACAACACCTGACCTCCAGTGAAGGTACAAGAAAGTAATCTCCACCAATGGACAGCAGAGAAAGAGTTGACTGACAAAACTTTTGGAGGGGCTAAGGGTATGAAAGTCCGAGCGTCCTTTTTGTAGATGATGACATGGCTGCTAGTCATGGAGACTCTCAATGTTGCATTTTTTCCTTATTCATTCCTTTGTTAATGTTCAATATACCTTTAAAATTTTACACATTTACAGCAGAGATCTCCTGTGTGGGCTGGCTTTCAGTGCAAGATCTAAATGGCTTCTCCTTTCTCTGCTTCTCTTTTGTTTCTAGGAGTTTTGGAGATGTTTTTAAAGCACTCGACACTGCCACAGGAGGAGAGGTAAATGTCAACAGCCCCTGCAGACTCTGCTGCTCTTGAGGGGCTTTCCCCACAGCTCCCCTCTGGTGTGAGCTGTGGCTGGAGCTTTGGCTAGAGCCATGCTGAAAAAGCACAAGAAGCACGGACTGGTGCCAGCCTGCAAAATACATTTGGCACTTTGTCCTCCTCAGCTGCCGGAAGGAAGGCACGCAGGGCAGCGCTTCCTTTCAGACAAGGACGCGCTCACTCGCTCTCCATTGCTAAAACAAAGGTGGTGCCTTAGAGCACCTCCCTGCTCTTTGGGGCTGCAGCTTCAGAGTCCTGAATTCTCATTTCTGGCTGCCAGCAAATCCATCGGAAAGTTACTGGTAGTTCCTTAGCCACCTGCAGTGTTACCCTTGGGAACTGCACGTAGGGAGAGATCTGCAAGTGCCCTAAAAGCCCTAAGCCCTGCCCATAGCCCAAGATGGATCCACCGAATATTAAGGCATGGATTACTTCTTCTGAATCCTAGAAAGAGCAGCAGAGATTGCGGTCAGAGGTTTGTGGGTGATAGCTGAGACACCACTGTTACCAAGTGGACAAGGCAAAATTTCAGTGGCTACGTGTGTCCTGTAACTGGCCCCCAAGGCAGCAGAGAAACGGGCTGTTGGAATGTCAGTTCCTAATTACTGCAGTGCCTAATCACAAGGCAGTTTGGCACAGGTCAGCTGTGCCATTGCAAAATCACTCGCTCCATGTCCACTGTTGTCCATTGCCACCAACTGCTCAAGGTGTCTTTCAAAGGCAGGGACCTATGTGAATCCTTGGATTTTCCTGAAAGGAAGAAACCCCAGGGACAGAAAGCACCATTTCTACAGCACTGGCAGGGCAAAAATCCCAGCAAGATGAAGACATAACAATCAACAGATGCCTGGGACTCTGGGCCACATTTGCCTGGGATGGCCAGGTCCTGCACATGACAACTGGGGAACAGATGGTCCCATTGTTCTACTTTCTGGGTCTTCTAGCAACTAGAGGAATCCTCATGGAGCCTGTGAAGCACTCAGCTTGCAAAGTCATGGTTCATTGCTCTTGTTTTGTTTTTTTTTCCCTGTGGACAGCATCCATTTGTAACAACAGCCAAGCCAGCATCCATCCTGGCACCACTCATCAACTCAGTCCAGAAGAAGTAAGAGACAAGAACATATCATATCAAGATGTTACCTCCATAGCCAATTTTGAGTAGAATTGTAGAGTCAGATTCTAGAGTAGGATTGTTGTAGAGTTTTGTAGGATATGGTTCTAGACTAGGATTAATTAAATAAAGTAATTAAAGTTTCTGAAATATCAACTCATTTGGAAGATGGTTTGAAAGATCCCCTTCTGACTCCCTCCGAAAACTCAACATTTCCTCCTCAGTTAGCAGTTGTTTTTCTATTGGTGCTAAGACACACTTATGGTTTCTTTTGAACGGTTCAAAAGTGGGGAAGGTTCTTCTTCATTCATCCTACCCAGAGCACACTGCCTTTGGAATACCACCCACTGGCTGGTTTTGGCACAGCTGCGGTATTTCTAGTTGAGACAGAAAAGGCAGTGGCATTTGCAGGAAAAACCAAAAGAGGAGTGGGGCAGCCCTGACATCCTGTGTGGATTCAAGCCTGCAGCTGTGACTCAAGAGCATTTGGGTTCCTGCCACTTGGATTTGGATCCCTAAATGCAATCTCTTTGGCTGCAGGAGAGACAGGAACCCAACATGACAGGTCATAGGCCAATTTCTAGCTGTCACTGCCTGCAGGAAAAGGCTCCATCCTGCAGGACTCCAGCACTCAGCATCCTCAGCCAGACACAGCAAGTGCTGGCAACTCAGAAACTTGCATTTGTAAACTAAAACAGAAAAAGAAGGGCAGAGAAAATAAGGAACGAAGATTTTAAAATTGCACTGTGCAGAAGAGACATACAAGCCACCAGTGTGAACACAGCAGGGAGATTCATCTTGGAGATGGATTAGAGTAGAACTCATTCACTGAATGTTTCTGGTGCACATGAGTGCAAAGACTGAGGAAAAAAGGAGAAAAGTTTAGTTTCTGAAAGCTATTTAGATTCCTGGAAGCATTGTCTAGAGACTTAAAAATCTAAAGCCTCAAAGAATCTGAACCTAAAACATCCCCACATGGATTGATCAGGTGTGATGGACACATCTCTGCTCTTTTCAGAGTCAATGAAATTGACAATGAGTGTCTGGAAATTAGGAATGCCTGCCCAGATTTTATCTCGGTTACTTTAAGAGCACCTTAATAAGGCACTTCAGGAACTGAACTCTAAAGTTCTTCACCCTGCTCTATTTACTTTACATTTGAAAAGAGGCTGGTAGAAGGAGAGATCTGGCTTTAATTTCTCCCCAAATCACCTGTTGCACTCTCAGGTTACAAGTAGATGTAAAATTCAGCTAATCACTCTCTCTATCCATGAATATTCCACTAGTGAACTGACATATAGAAACATCCTTTTTCCCTTGGTACCTTCCTAAATGGTGCCCTGATGAACAGGAGACTTGCATAAATCTCACATAAAATCACCAAAATTGCTGAAATTAACACTCAATTCCACAATAAAAGCTTCTGGGAAAAGGCTTGACAGGATCACTGAAGAAAGTCAAACCTGGGAGAGAAACGTGCATTTTAGTGCTGATCAAGGGGAAAGAAAGAGAAATGCTGTAAAAATTCCAAGTGGAAGGTGAGGAGAAAGACAGGCAGCACAGGAAGCACAAGGCCCCATCAGATGACCTGTGGAAGGTAACTTTGTGCCCCAGCTCTGTTAGAGGACGTTGCCTGTCATTGGCGGAAGCAGCTGGAGACATAAATACTGATTGATTTGGGAGCCACAGTCTTGGTAAATGCAGAGGTGGTTCAGTAAGGTGACATGAGGGAGTTCCCTCAGAGCAACTGGGATGCCTGAAAGAAGTGAACAGCTCACCACAGCCCGGCCCGCTCAGCTGCTTTTCCTTCTGACCCTCCTGGGGAGGCTCTGACATTTCCTCTTCCCTGATGGAAGTGCAGCTGCTGCCAAGGGAAACGTCCCCATACTCACTCAGTGTTCCCTTTGCTTGCCAGATGCCCCATCTGCTGTCGCTGTCCAGGAGAGCTGCTCTGCACGGGAGGAGGAGCCCGAGGGAGAGGCTTTGAAGATGGGGCAGCTGGGATCCCTCTGCTTGGAGCTCTGTTTAAAGATACACGGACTTGCATGTGAACAGGGATTATTATATGGATTTGTACATAAGTAGCCAGCTATTTGTACAGGCCTATTTCTGTACATATGGTATCAGATTTATGAATGTACTGTGTATCTATGTACGTATAGGTACCTGTATAGATACAGGTTTTCAGTCACATCTTTGTGTGTATATGTATCCAGTTCGTTATGTGTATTGTAATATCTGTGTTTAGATTTCTGTATGTATACGGTTGTGTAGGTATCTATTTCTATTGATGTATTGATGTAGTTTTGGTCTTTTTAAATAGCTATATTGGCATTTCTTTTGGTATATATGTATTTTTATATTTTTTTAGATGTGCATTGATGTATTTCTATATATATTATATTTACATATATATCCAGATATATTGCTGTATATTTGTATTGATGCAGTTGTACAGATATTTAGGTTGGTACTGCTGTTTGTCTATTTATAGATAGGTTTGTTTTATGTATCTGCTCCTTGAATGTAATAGGTAACATTTAATCTGTATTCACATCTGTATATTGTAGTGGTTATTTATGTATTCAGTTCTATTTAAATGTGTCTGGAGTGGTATAGTGGTGGAATTCTATTTGTAGAGTACATGGTATTACAGGCAAATAGTGATATTTTCGTATTTGTATATGGGCTGAATGTTTGCCATAACATGCAATAAATTAAGTTGTTAATTTTCCCTTGATATCAGTGTATAATGAGTGTTTTTAGAGGTTTGCAATAAATTAGTTTTTGTTACCAGAAGTTGTTATTTGTATGTTTTTAAATAGTGTGTTGTAACAAATACATAAATTACTTTTTAAAAATTTAACAAAGATCTGTATAGTTCTGTTTTGTCAGCGCTGGTGTAAGAAATGGTCAGCGCTGGTAAGAAATGCCATTTGTCAAGTGAGATGGATGTGTTGTAATTTGTGCTACCCAAAGCCATGGGCAGATGTAAATGCTGGAGGATTTTGGCCATGCAAATCTCCAGCCATGCCCAGCACGTGCCCCACCTGCACTCAGGCTGGGCAAGGGAAGCGCAGATTTGGGCTGGCAGCAGAGCCCCACGTGTGCTCAGAATTCGCTGCAAAGGCCTGCTGGCTGAGAGAAAGATCAGGGATACATTTCATAGATTCTATTTATTACAGTACATATATTAAAATATATATTATGTGGTGTATTGTAGAAATCCTTTAAATCAGAGGGTTTTGGGAAAGCTGCTCCTCAGTGAGGAGGATTTCTAGGCTAGAGGAATATAAAAATAAAAAGAATGCCATGGACAGTGCCATTGCCAGAGGTCCAGGCTGTTAAACGGAGGAATGGATCGTCCCCTTCGCCGCCTGTAGCTGATACCCCTGTCAGTAATAAGTAGCAACCTCGGGAGCAACGAGATGGGAAACCATCTCTCTAAACCAGAATGGGATGTCGTTTAATAGCTTGAGGCAATTTTACAGGGTCAAGGACATTCGGACATGTCAAAACGTGAACTACAAGATAATTATTCTGGGTAGAAGTGAATACTCAAAATACAGACTTGAGGTCTGATTTTACCTTTGATTTCTGGGACCAGATAAAGTGGAAAATTCACAATCTAGTCTCTCTCAAAAAGGAAGAGTCTTTGCTCCACCTTATGCCTGTCTCCAGAGCTTTAATGGAGAGCTTTGTTCAGAATGATTGTAACAGAGACTTTCTCAAACATCAGAACAGAACACCTGGCTCTGAGACTTTAATTCTGAGTGGTGCTGGACCTTCATCCTTCTCTGGGGGGATCTCAGATTTTGTTCACGGTGTCCTGGCATGTCCAGGGTTTCTCCAGGCAGTGTGGACAGCACCCCGAAGCCCGGAAAAGGGGAATCAGATCAGCTTCCAGCTTTGGTCATGTTCTCTGCTTTTTCCAGGATTCCCTGAGTCACTGACGCTGCAACCAGGAATCATTGTCCCAACTCCTCCGGGAAATCAACCACCCCCAGAATTCACAGAGTGTTTGGGATTTTTCTTGCATTCCAAGAGATTGAGTGGTCATGGGAAATGTTGTAGGTAGGCTGGGAATCAAATTGGTCCAGGAGATTAATGTTTGGGGAGGCTTTGCAAAAGAGGAGCTGCTGTTTCTGTGCTCTGCTGCTCTTCTGAAAAAGATGCGGCCGGATCTTATTCTGAAGTTGTGCAGGTGGGGTCAGCCAAGGGGGGGCCTGGACCCGCTCTGCCTGGCCGAGGGGCTGCAGGGTCGCTCCTGTCACTGTTTGCCCTTCCCAGGAAGTCACCCCCTCGGATCGGGCTCAGGCTGGCAGTTGGCTTTGGAGCTCTGAGGACTCTTTTCATACAGATTCCTCTGCCAAAACTTTCCGGGATTTTCACCACTTTTGGCTCCCAAGCCTCCGGTTACAGTGGGTGGGGGGGCTTTGGATTTGGCTCTGCCTGCAGGGGAGCGGGCAGGGGAGAGGACAGAGGTGGCGGGGGGCAGCCAGGGCTTGAGCAGGGCAGGGATGGCTCTGCCCGGAGAGGTGGATGGGGTGGAGGTGGGAGAGCTCAGGAAAGTTGCTGTGGAGGCAGAGACAGTTCATTCAGAAGCCTAGAAGCCTGTCTCATTGGCTGCTGGGCTCATGGGGGAAGGCATGCTGAGATTGCTCTTGGACCTGAGAGTTTTCCTGCTGTATCCCTGCGGGCAGGGATACAGTGTGGAACCTCTCACAGTCCATTGGAAAGCATCACAAATACAAAGTCAGGGTCTGCCGCTGGAGAGCAGCCCGATTTGTATGAATCTAAAAAGATCCAATTTAGTGAATCCAGATGTGAGTTAGCAGGCTCTGGCTTTCTTCCTGTCACCAAGAACTTGGAGCTCTCCTCCCCAGCCCTTCCTAGCAGGGTTCCCAGGAAAGTTGCTGCGGCAACACTACTGCCAAGTAACGCGGCCCGGGGGCTGTTTACAGACTTCAAACAAGACAGGGCTGCTATGGAAAGTGCCTAGAGCTGTTTATTTTTCAGCATCAGTCTAATTACATGATTATGATAATGGGAAGATGCTAGCAGCTCACAATCCAGGCAGCAGGCCAAAAATCAGAAGGTTACAATTTACTATATAATCTTCTTAACAAATCACACAAAGCAAAACATATTGACACTAGTTCTATCCAATCACCATAAGCACACGTAGCTTTGGTTAAAACAATGCTTGCTTATTTCAAATACAGTACCTGTTTGTAAGCCTTAAAACACAATGCACAGAGCTCTACTATTAAACGTCAACCTTCCTAATATCTTGCTAGATAAACTTTGTGCAGCTTAGAGAGCTATTCAGACAAGCATTAATACACAGGCTTATTGTTCTATTTGCCCTTGCTTTTTCTACAGTTTAAATAATTTTTTCGCCTGACCTATCTCATGACTGTTGCTTTAGATCTACTCACAATTCTGCTGTGTCTGAGGCCTGCCTTTTGCAGCTTTCCCAAAACCCTCTAATTTTATGGATTCCCTCAATTCCCCCTCTCTCTTCACCCAAAAAGAAACCTTACCAATTGTGTCATTTATTACTTGCGTTTTGTGGCCTTACTATAATATTTTTGTTTCTTATCTGCCTAAAGCATGTTTTTGTTGGCACTAAGCATTAAATTGCTGTATTACAACACAGCAATTTAATGCTGTGAAGGTCCAGTCAGTGGAAAGGGCATAAATTATGCCTGACAATAGTTACAAGTCATTGTTCAAAAATCTCTTGTTGATTCCAGGGTCTTAACTCAAAACCTTCCTCCATTTCTATACCTTCATCCACCATCTCCGTGACATTTTGAGCACTGTCAGTGAATACATTTCCCACGTCTCTCTCTTGTGCGATAAAAATTTCTTGGACAGTTTTGTTCATCTCTCGTTGCACACACTGAAGGATGCAAGGTATTACTATTAATATCACTACCAAAACACCCAATACACTGAGACCGATTTTGCAAAGTTCCCTTAGCCAAGGTGCAAAGCTCCATTCTTAGGACAAATTATCTGACCAGGACCCACCATCTTCTTTAATTTCAGTTTTTGTGTGCTTTTGAGGATGGATTCAGAGTGATCAGACAGGTTCATGCAACACAATCCTTCAAATTCCTCACAACCTTGTCCTTGTGCCAGTTAAAAAAAAATCAATTGCTGCTCTATTTGAAAGGGTAGAATGTCTAACACTACTAACATCGGTCAACATGTCACTGATTGCTGTGGATGTGCCATTAGTTTGTTTACTCAGCCAATATCCAAACCAATCTAATTGTTTCAATGCCATTGCTGAAGCCAGCTGGGGTAAAAACAAACCTTGGAACTTGGAGCTTTTTGGCAGGGTTCATGGAACAGCTGATTGCTGTGACAACACTACCTGTTCTTCTGGATCAGATACAGGAGTGATGAAAAGGAAAAAAAACACGGTCTAAATCGACAGTAGACCTTCCATTGCAACTACCTAAGTGGTCTTACATATTATTCAAATATTATTCAAAATTTAGAAAAAAATTTGGATTCAAATAAACACTTCCTTGCCTTACCTGTAAGATATGCTCATAACAATGTAAATGCACAATACATAATTCCTTCTCACCATGAGATCAAAGAACTTATAGGAAGAATGCAAAAAAAACTATCATAACTTTACCTGATCAGCCTCCAAGTGTAACAGAGATGCTAACAGCTTGCAGTAAGCTCATCTCTTCAAAATATCTTGCTAATGTGCAAGTCAGTGCTTTTGGAAAGCTGATTGCAGATTCTTAAGAAAAGTTAGGAATCCAATGGGAGATAATTTGGGAAAGGCTTTGGGAGAAAATTTGGGACAAAATATGGAAAAGCTTGAAAAGGCCCTTGAAGCACAAAGAAACATTTTCTAAAAATCTGTTGGTACTGTACAGTTGGACTCTGATAAAAACGCTTGTGGCTTTGCTTGTGGTAAAGCAGGACACATGAAAAGAGATTGTCCTACAACAACCATCAAACCACATTCTATTTGCCCTCAGTGTAGGAAAGGGAAGCATCTTGCTAAGTACTGTCATTCTCAATTGGACATCGATGGCAAAGCTTTGTCGTTAAACTGGAAAAAGAGCGCGGATTATCACCGCACCTGGACACAAGTAGTGACCTCCTTACAGTCAAGTACCCAGTCAAATGGCATTGGTACCTCAGTCATTTATCCTTCAGGTAATCATCCCTCAAATGGTCCCAGGTCAATACCCTCACGTACAAGGTTTGAATTGGCCCCCTCAAAAATTGATACACCTTTTAAATAATTTCTGGTATGAAAGTATTTCTAGTGGAATTATCAGGTTTTTTCAGCAAAGACAAGAGCTTTTGATTCTAGGCAGAGCTAGCACCAAAATTTTCAGACTTGCAGTCCTTCCAGCAGCTGTTTCCATAGATTTTAACAATAAACCAATATATTTAAATCTTGCATGTAACGTTCCTATAGCGACTCCACCAAAAACACCTATAGGTATTGCATTTCTTCTACCCATGAGTACAGCCAAGCAAAACAACTTTCCAGAGAATTCAATGCTGTCTGTGCCATTTGGAAGCTAAGGTCCTGAGGTCTTTTGGATGCAATTCTTGTACCGCAAGCAAGCAAAATTGACTTGCTGCCGGACTCACTGTAGTAAAACAATTTACATTACAGGCATGCCGGATACTGGTGCAGATGTCACTGTAATCTCTCACATGTTTTGTCCCAGAGATTGGGATTTAGTAGCTCCTGCAGCTTCCCTCACAGGGACTGGAGATGCTACCGTGTGTTTGCAAAGTGCATCCATGATTAACATTACAGGTCCTGAAGGAAAGACAGCAATAGTGCGTCCTTTCCTTGTTCAGAAGCTTCTCACTGTCTGGGGGAGAGACGTCCTGTCCCAATGTGGAACAGAACTGGAGGTGGGCCTGCGATGTAAACCACGTCAAAACCTGCCACTTGAAAGCTGAACTGGAAAACTGATCCTCCTATATGGATTGATCAATGGCCTTTAACAGAGAAAATAATAAATAGCCTTAAATGATTGGTAAAGGAGCAATTACAAGAAAGTCACATCACACCCACAAAGAGTCCCTGAAATTCACCAGTATTCGTCATCCACAGGAAGACATTGGACTCCTGGAGGTTGTTTCATGACATGAAGATCAATGTAGTGACTGAAGACATGAGACGTCTTCAACCTGGACTTCCTTCTTTATCAATGATCCCAAAACACTGGCCTCTCATTGTCATTCATTTAAAGGATTGTTTTTTCACATCCCACTTCATCCCAATGATGCTCCAAGATTTGCCTTTTCAGTTCTAGTCATCAATCAAAGAGAACCCATGCAGAGATAGCACTGGAAAACATTGCTTCTATAAATGAAGAATTCGCCTATAATTTGACAATATTTTTTCACACAAGTTTTGTCTCCAGTTCAACAGAAGTATCCAAGATCCATGATTTCACACTACAGGGATGATTTGCTCATCGCAGCTCCAACAAAGCCAGAGATGGAGCAAGCTCGTCCTAGTGTTGTTACTGAAATCCAAAATGCTGGACTTAAAATTTCCATAGCCAAAATTCAAGAAGTTCCACCTTGGAAGTATCTGGGATGGAAGATGACTGAAAAAACAATTACACTGCAGAAGATACAGCTCCGGACCAGTGTCAACACCCTGCAAGACTTACAACAGCTTCTAGAAGAAATCAATTGGGTCAGACCTGTTTTGGGAATCAGCAACGATGAATTGGGTCCACTTTTTAATTTGTTGAGAGGAAGCTGCGCCATCGACTCTCCTGAACTCGAATACCTGAAGCTCGTGCAGCGCATGACAAGGTCATGGAGGCTCTCCAAAGACAACAAGCTCATTGCTGTATTCCAGAAAAGCCATTCTTTTCTGCAATTTTAGGAGGAAAGATGCAACTTTGTTCTGTCATTTTTCAATCAGACCCTTCTGAGAGAGATCCTTTGTTGATAATAGAATGGGGTTTTCTTCCCTCAAGGTTTCCAAAGACTATTTTCACAGTCTTAGAGAGCATAACACAAATTCTGATTAAGGCCAGAACAAGGTTATTAAGTTTAGCAGGTGAAGAATTTGCAGTTCTCTATTTACCACTGAAAAAGCTATCTTGATTGGGCAATGCAAAATTCTGCAAATTCTGATGATTTGCAACGAGAATTATTTAATTTTGCAGATATTGCTTCTCTTCATTACCCGGCTCACAAATTATTGCAGCAAAATTGAGTTTTAGAGAGAAACCTTTGTTAAGTAAAGAACCTTTAAACACAATAACTCTCTTCACTGATGGAATCTGGCAGAGGTCACAAATCAGTCATTACTTGGTTGAACCAAACCAAGTTCCCAACTAAAACTTGGGAATCAGATATTCAAATAGTAGAGCAATCTCCTCAGATTGTTGAGCTTGCTGCTGTGGTTCAGGCTTCTCAGTTCTTCCCACAACCTTTTAATTTATTCACACATTCTGCGTTTGTTGCTAATGTGGTTAAAAGAATAGAAGGATCAGTTCTAAAGAATCCTAGTAATGACACTTGATATCATTGGCTTTCACGGCTTTTTACAACTTTACAATTACCAGCTAATCCACAGTTTGCTTCTCACATCAGGGCTCATTCTTCGCTTCCTAGATTTTTAGTGGAAGGAAACACGAGAGCGGACAAACTGACAGTGCTTATTTCCAACACTTTGCCAAACATTTTGGAACAAGCAAAACTGAGTCACGCCTTTTTTCACCAAAATGCACAAGCACTTGTGCAAATGTTTCAAATTTCCAAAAGTCAAGCTAAAGCTATCATTAGTACTTGCCCTGACTGTCAGCTTGTGCAGCCTCCTGTTTCTAGAAAGAGTTGTTCAATCCACAGGGTTTGCAAAGCCTGCACTTATGGCAAATGGATGTCACTAAATAGCCTTCCTTTGGTAAATTTACCAATACTCATGTTTCAGTGGACACATTCTCTGGTGGAGTTTTTGCTTCTCTTCACACAGGGGAAGCAGGTAATCATGCCTGTCAACATTTTTAGCAGAGCTTTTGCTTCACTGGGTGTGCCCCAAGAAGAAAAAAACTGACAATGATCCCACATATATATCTCAAAAATTGGCCACATTTTTAAAGATTGGGGTGTTCATCATATCCTTGGTATTCCACATTCTCCCACAACCAAGCATTTGCTGAGAGGACACATCAGACATTAAAACGCAGTCTTGATCAAGACAGGGGGGAGTCGAGGTCACACCACAGATGAGGTTATACAAAGATTTCCATGTTTTAATTTCTTCAACAGCTCTGTTGCAGAACCTGATCCACCGATTTCTAGGCATTTTTACAATAACACACAGGCAAAAGTGAAAGAAAATCCCTCTGTTTTAATTAGAATCCCTGGGACAGGACCAATTGAAGGTCCTTTCTGATTAATCACTTTGGACAAAGGGTTTGCTTCTGTCTCTACAGGTGCAGGAATTAAGTGGGTCCCAGCAAAAAACGTCAAACCATATCACACCTTTTGCCTTCTGGATCAAGGCAGGCGACCTGGTTCTAAGGATCAGCACGGCGGCCCACTCTCCAGGGCCGCTCGGGCCAATGACACACGCAGACACCAATATGGTGGACGGTCAAAAGGCGTTTATTACTTCTTCTCATGGGGCCTTATAGTCTAAGGGGTCTCTACGTCAAAAGGGGGTTTGTCCTTCTTATCTATGGTTAGTAGGGAATGGAAAAGTACTGGGTAAGGAATGGAAAGTTACTGGCAGTACTGTTAGTGGAGCCACATTCCTAGGGTAATCTCTTATCTTAGAGGAACAAAGTGTTCTGGCTTTCCGTGACATCGCGTGATCTTCCGCAACGACTTTTCCCTATCTACCACACGCACCCCAGGACACTCGACGAGTTCAAGACCGTAGAAGCAAGTACACAGGTGTGAGCCAAACAGAGGGATCACGGGTCACACCTGACGTTCCTTGTGCATCGGTGGAACCTGCAAACTCTGATTTTATGTGGTTTATAAATGTGTCACTTGTTGGTTTCATAGAGCTCTAGTGGAGAAAGCGTAGGTTTTGTTTAGTTCATTTTTATTAAAGGTCAAAAGTCATGTTTTTGAATTGAGAAGGATATGGGAGGAGCTTAAGCCAACAATTAACTTATAAAAAGGATGCTGCAAAATCAAATGTTACTACGATGTCAGTACTGATTGCTTCTTCTAGTGCAGTGTTTTAGTCAATTTGTAGTGTTGATTTGTCTGTGGAACAACCAAAACCAAATGTCTGGGTAACCTTAGCCAAGGCAGCAGGCTCGGATACCATGTGTTTGTCTAATTCGGAACAGAAAAGCCTTTCTCAACCTGACTAGTCAGTGTGCCAGTAAAGGATTTGCCCTTGGTCAAAAAGCAATTCAATAGTAAGCCTGGTGAAATTGACAATGGCAGGAGCTCTGTATAGGATTGTAACATTTGGGAAAAAGAACTTCCCAAAGCAGTACCTGCACCCCAAGAATTAGAAATCCTTGGTCCTTTAACAATGGATTTTTGCCTTACATTTACACCTAATGATTAGTGAGAAAGTGATCCTCCAAAGCACAATGTTACTCTCCATTGTTTTGCATACAGAAACTCAAGGTTTTGGTGTAATTATTAGGAATGTTGAGAGTTGCTTTCTAAAGCTGACCAATATCCACAACAGTTACCAAAAGGATGTTGGTTCACCTGTGTAGATAGGCCCTGGCAGGGCATCCCATGAAGGTGGCCCATGTAGCAATGGGATGCTCACTGTAATTGCGCCTACTGCCAAAGCGGTCATTAAGAAGAAACAAAGGGGAACAAGATCTGCTCGTCATTATTGTGAAAACTGTAGAAGTGATTTCACGCCTTGGAAGGCTGCAAAAAGGGTTTCTGCAGGTTTGTTTTTACCCCGGCTGCCTTCAGCAATGGCATTGAAACAATTAGATCGGGTTGCATATTGGCTGAGTAAACAAACTAATGGCACATCCACTGCAATCAGTGACATGTTGACCGATGTTAATAGTGTTAGACATGCTGCCCTTCCAAATAGAGCAGCAATTGATTTTCTTTTACTGGCACAAGGACATGGTTGTGAGGAATTTGAAGGATTGTGTTGTATGAACCCGTCTGATCACTCTGAATCCATCCAGAAAAGCATAGAAAAGCTGAAAGATTTGACAGCTCCAATTAAAGAAGATGGTGGCTCTTGGTTAGATGATTTGTTCCAAGGATGGAGGTTTGCACCATGGCTAAGGAGACCTTGTAGAATAGGTCTCCATATGTTGGGTGTTTTGGCAGTGATACTGGTAGTAATACCTTGCATACGTCGGTGTGTGTGACAAATGATGGACAAAACAATCTAAGAAGTTTTTATCACACAAGAGAGAGAGGCAGGAAATGGATTCACACAGAATTCTCAAAATCTCACACAGATGGTGGATGAAGGTATGGACATGGAGGAAGGTTTTGAATTAAGACCTTAGAACAGGCGAGACTTTTTTGGAACAATCACTTGTAATTGCTATCAGACATGACTTTTGTCCTTTGAACTGACTGGACTTTCACAGCATTAAAATTGCTGTCTTGGAATATAGCAAGGCTGAATGCGAGCAAGAAGGATGCTTTATGCAAGTAACAAGCAGGTATACTACAGTGAAGCTATGAAATGCAAGGTAGTTAATAAACGACACGGTTACAAAGGCTTCTATTTAGCCAAACCGTGAGGGGGAATTGTGGGAATATGTGAAATCAGAGGGTTCTGGGACAGCTGCAAAAGGCAGACCTCAGAGAAAGCAGAACTTTGGTTAGAGCTAAGCAGTAGATTTGTCAGCAGAAAATTTATATAAGTAGTAGAAAAGTAAGGACAAATAGAACAATGGTTTGTGTCTATTACTGTAGAATGCAGGACATTCATATGTCTGAGATGTAACACAAAACAGAACTCCCTTTGGTCATCAGCAAACAGCTTCGTTTATTGCCTTCAGCACCCACAGTCCATTTAGCCCAGTCAAAACTCCCAGGCCGAGACATCTCATTGGTCTATCTCTGTGCCCCCAGACTCTGAACCAATGCAATGTCTGTATCTTAGGAGAGCTCCCATTCCCTGGGAACTTCTGTCAGTCAGTCCAGAGGCTGCTCCGTGGAGCTGAATTGGGCTCCTCATTCTAATTTGATTGATACTGACCCACCAGTGTATTAACGCTTGGCTGGAATGACTCCCTAAGCTACAGAAAAGTATCTCTAG
This sequence comes from Ammospiza nelsoni, assembly GCF_027579445.1. Classification (NCBI taxonomy): domain Eukaryota; kingdom Metazoa; phylum Chordata; class Aves; order Passeriformes; family Passerellidae; genus Ammospiza; species Ammospiza nelsoni. Next base: position 7,847,222 of record NC_080669.1, read on the forward strand.
CAAGATATTAGGAACTTCTAAGCTTAATAATTGTTATATTTGCCCAATTATCCCATCAAAAAACCCAAAAAACCAAACAATATTTAGGTAGCAGTAATTTTAATTGAATAGTTTAGAAAATATATAAATAAGGGATAATTTGGTTCAAATAATAGCACATAAGCAAAAGATACCGCGAGGTACGGAGGGCAGAGTTCTTGACCCTTGCCACTTCACGTACAAGCTTGCCAAGTGAAAATCACCCCTTGTATGCCATATGTCAATACCATCTCCTCCTATTTTCGGTTCGTCACTTTTCTGTCTCCGCCTTCCTCACCACCTTTACCACGCATGCGCCACCACTCGGTTTGGTGGTCGCACAAGTCTTTGGGGGTCGTCACTGATGAAGGCCCTGTAGTCTTCTTTGTTGTCCTTTAATTCACCTTTGGGTTACACATGCGCATCAAGCCAGCACGTAGCCAGTACAGCCAATGTAAGCCAAGACTAACGTATCACTCCATCTACATATCAAGGCAATAAATCCCTTATAATTAGGATTTGTTGGGACCGAACCAGGTTCTTGCTCATTTTTAGCAACTGTATCTTCAGCTTCTTTCCTGTGGTCCTTGAGAACAGCTGCTGGGAAGGGGGGTGGAGCCCCTCCTCTCCCTCTCTTCTTTGGCATTACAACTTTTTAACTATTTATTATTCTCAAATATTAATTACTGTATCAGTATCAATTACTCTTTCAAATTTTATCAGCATGAATGATACCTATTTATCACAATAATGGAGCTCTGTGCATTGTGTTTTAAGGCTCAAAAGCAGGTACAGTGTTTGAAATAAGCAAGCAGTGTTTTAACAAAAGCTACGTGTGCTTATAGTGGTTGCACAGAACTACTGTCAATATGCTCTTGCTTTGTGTGAGTGGTCAAACAACATTTCAAGTAAGTTGATTGCCTGCTACCCGGGATGTGAGCTGCTGGCATCTTCCCACTGTAACAACCATGTAAGGAGACTGATGCTGGAAAACAAACAGCTCCAGGTGCGTTCCTCAGCAGTCCCGACCCTTTCGTGATTCGTACAGAGACCCGCGGCCAGCAATACTCAGCTGAGGACCAGAAGAGACCGGAATAGCCCGGGCAGTCCAGCTTTAGTGCAAGGCATCCGGCAGCCTTGAGGGTACTAAGCGAGCACAGGTCGCAGCTCCTCGTGTCCGGAGCAAGCCCGGAGCAGCTCTCACAGGCCGCAGCCCCTCCCAGGCCCAGCTCCGGGCGCAGCCGGGGCCGCTCCGACTGTGCGGGGCCGCTGCCGGGGCGCTGTCGCGGCTCCTCCCGCGGGGCGGAGCTGACGCGGCCCCGGCGGCCCCGGCCCGGCCCCGCTGCGCTCCGAGCGCGGCCCCGGAGCGGCCCGGCCGAGGCGGCGAGGGACGGGCGGCGAGGGGCCGGGGGCATGGGGCGCTCCGGGAACGGGCGGACATCCCGGCAGAGGGGAGAGAGACCTGGCAGAGGGAGGAGTGAGCGGGAGAGGGGAGAGATGCTGGGAGGAAGGAGAAAATCCCAGGAGAGGGGGTCGAGCCCGGGAGTAGGGGAGATCACGGGACAGGGGGGATGAGGTCCCTGGGAAAGGGTGGGTAGCCTTCCAAGACAGTAGAGAGCCCTGGGAGAGGGGGGAGATCCTGGAAGAGGGAGGACTAATCGGGAGAAGGGGAGATCCAGGGAGACAAATAAAACCACTGGCTACAGCTAGGGAAAGGAGGGAGCTTGGGACAAGGGGTAGCTTAGGACTGGGGAAAACCCGAGAAAGGAGGGAGAACCCAGGAGACAGAGGACAACTTGTGAAGGGGGGGAGGTCCGGAGTAGAGTGGACAGGGCCTGGGAAACACGTAGGAGAAGAAAGCCCAGGGCGGGGGTCCAGGAGCGGAGGCTCCTGCAGGCGGACTGGGAACCCGGAGAGCCCGGAATCACGGAGTCCTGCAGCCAGGCCGAGAACGGGCGCGGGTCAGTGCGGTTCGGGAGAGCGCGGCTGCGGGGCTGGCTCCGGAGGCGGAGGCGAGTGGAAAGCGCTGCTCGGCAGCCCCGGCGGCGCTGAGAGCACAGCCCTGCCCGGGGAGGCAGCGCCACGGGCGCCGCTCGGCTTCCCAGCCAGGCCACGGCACCGCTCGGCTTCGCCGCCGGATCCGCGGCAGCTCGGAGCATCGCTCCCTGCCTGGGCCCGAGGCTCACCTGCGCCAGGTGCACCAGAGCATCGCCTCTGCCTGGACAACCCACAGCGAGCAGTGCCCGGCAGGGACTGCAGATCCCCTTTGGTGGCAGAGAAAAAAGAGCAAGGAATCTTCCATGGGAGAACATAGGCAATAGGATGAGGTGTCAGTGTCCAGTGTGTTCAGATGCACTCACAAGGATACTATTGCTCTTGGCTCAGAACATGGAAAAGAAGTGGGCAGACACAAATCAGAAGCTGGTTGCAATATCCAGGGATCAGTTATCAGAAGAAAATGCTACGCAGCTGCGGGAATGCTTAATGGATGACTAATTACCCTTTGCCAAGTAATCTGGACTTTTTAGGGGCAGCATACTTATCTCTCAAAAATTACTCTAGAGATATTCTTAAGAAAGTTTTGAAGAAAGGCTCATACACCCACAATTCAACGCAGTTGCTGTGGGTTTGATAAATGAAATCTGCTTTAATGTCTTGATTTTCCTAAAGATTTGTGGGGGTTGTTTTTAACACAGGCATGCATGCTAAATTTGAGAATCTAAGGTAAGGTCTTTTTTCAGGGGATATGGAAGAGACAGATCTTCAGCCAGCAATATGTCAGTGAGAGACAGCTGAGCGATGATTACTGAGAAGAAGAACAGCCCTGCAATAGAGGTGTGAGCTGCATTGAACAGCGCTTGCTGTGGGCCAGAGAGCACAAAGCAGGCTGGCCTGGTGGGCCTGAATATTCCTGCCAAACACTCTGCATCTCACCCCTTTGCTTGGGCTCAGTGCAGAACTGCAGGATTGCGGGCGCTTCCTCCCAGAGCTGCGTGAGGCGCTGGCTCCTGCAGATGTGCCCTGCCAAGCTGTCCCGGCTTCACGCTGGCCTCGCTTCCCGTGGCACAAGAGCTGGGCCTGAAGGAGGCTGCCCTGTGCTCCAGCCTGCCGAGCAGCCCGGCTCCCTGCCCCGGTGCCCAGAGTGCTGCACACACTGCTGACCTTTGCCAGGAGTTGCAGGGCAGCCGGCAGAAGAGGAGGAATCCTCAGGCAGCCCAGCAACCCTCGGCTGCCCTTGATCTTTCTCTGCTCCTGGGCACACTCCAGACGGCCAATGCCTCCAGGCTGGGCTGTGCCCAGCACGGCTGCGCTTCCCCTCGGCAGCAGCCAGCTGCCACCTGGGCTCTGAGAGCGGAGGATCTGCCCACTGCTGGGAACAGGCACCCAGGGCCCGGCTGCTGCCTCTTGCAGCTCCAAGGGCCTCCTTCCAGCCTGCCTCTGCCGGGGCTCAGCCTGCTCCGGCCTGTGCCGGGGCTCTGCTGGGGCTCCACCCCAGCCAAGGCTGGGCCCGCTCTCACCTCACAGGCGCTGACAGCTCTGCACCACAGGAGACCTTCCCGAGCACCCTCTCTGATCTTTCTGCTTTCTCACTTGAGCAAGGCTCTCCTGCAGCCAAAGAGATTATTGCATTTCGGGATACAAATCCAAGTGGCAGGAGCCCCAGTGTTCTCCAGTCACAGCTGAAGGCCTGCATCTGCACAGGGTGTTGGGCTGCCTCATTCTTCTTTTGGTTTTGACTTCAAATGCCATTGCCCTTTCTGCCTCAAATAGAAATACCAAAGCTGGCCAAAAACAGACCAGTGGGCCAGATTCCAAAGGCAGTGTGGTCTGGAGAGGATGAATGAAGAACATCCTTCTTCCCCACTTTCACACCATGTCAAAGACATTGTGTCACTTTCCACCTTTAAGAAACAACAGACAATTCAGAAGAAATTCTTGAGGGTATTCGCAGAGTGAGAAGGAAGGGAATCTTCAAGGTGACTTGTGGTTTCAGAAACTGTATTCATTTCCAATCCTACTCTGCACTCCTATCAGACAATCCTACTCTAACCCTAACCTTAACCTTAACCCTAATCCTAATCCTAATCCTAATCCTAATCCTAATCCTAATCCTAATCCTAATCCTAACCTACAATCCTACTCTAAAGTGGTTGACGAATAAATGGTCCTGATGTGATTGTCACATTCTTGTCTCCCTCCTCTTCTTCACTGAAACAATCAGCGGCACCAGGCTGGACGCAGGCTCAGCAAATGTTACAAATGGATGCTGCCCAAAGGGAAAAAAAAACAAATCAACAAAAAATAATGGACCATGACTTTACAAGCTCAGTGCTTCATAGGATTCCTCTGTCTTATAGAAGGATGCAGGAACAGGACCAATGGGACCATCTAGACCTCCATCTTTATGCGCCGGACTTAGCCATCACAGGCAAATGTGGCCCAGAATCCCACTCATCCATTTATCCAGGTGTCTTCATCTTGCTAGGATTTTTGCCCTGCCAGTGCTCTAGAAATGGTGCTTTCTGTCCTTGGAGTTTCTTCTTTTCAGGTATCTCTAAAGCCTCACACTGGTCCCTCTCTTTGAAAGACAGGCACTGTGCTGATTCCCACAGGGAGACAGAGCAGTGGCTACCTTTCCATGCCCTGCCCCTCGTGTGCTGGATGGCACCTTCCTTCCCAGCAGGGCCAGCCCAGTGGCACTGGGCCCTGCAGTTCCCTCTCTGCCACACAACCTGGCACTAACCCTGGCACAGTTCCTGTCTGCTTGAGCGTGCCAGGCAGCAGATGGGGCTGGTACAAGTCCCTCCCAGCTGTCCCTGTTTGCGTGGCAGAAACCTCTAAGGGTGGGCTGGGGGGCACAAACCAGGGCCCCCAGGAGGCTCACAGTGAGTACCCCAGGACCCCTCCTGCCAACAGCCAAATCTCTGACCCCTAGGCTGGGACTGGCTTCCTTGGGTTCCTGCACCACCATTTCACGTCTCTGCAGCCTGCATTGCTCTACTTCAATTCTTTTGCCATTAGATAAAACTGAGCACACCACCAAATGACAAAAGAGGGCGACCAAAACAGCCAGAGGAGCTCTCTGACTCAGGAAATGCAGAGAGAGGTGGAGTTACTCAGTTTTGTGAAGAACAGGCCCCAGGGAGACTTTATTGCCACTTTCCAAGACTTCAGAGTGGCTTTGAAGAAAGTGAGGGACATATTTTTTAACAGGGCCAGTTACAATAGGATGTGGGTGAATATTTTTAAACACAAACAGGATCTAATCATAACTTGTTTACTCAGAGCATGGTGTGACTCTGGCACTGGTTGCCCGCAAGAGCTTACAGGTGCCCCATCCCTGCAACCATTCCGGCTCCAGTGGGAAAGGGCTCTGAGAAACCTGATCTCTTTGAAGATGTCCCTGCTCATTGCAGGATACTTTCACCAGAGGACCTTTACAGGGCCCTGGCAGCCCAGCCCAGTCTAGGATTCCTCATCATTTTCATTTGAAGAGCACCAAGAATGGAGGTGAGGAGGAAGGGGGCTCATCTGATGCCTTGGACTTGAGTGGAGGAGGAGCCCATGCCTCAGAACCTGTTTCACCTGCAGCCCCTTCCCATTTTACCTGCAGGAGCTCCCTGGCAGACCAGCGCTGCTCCTCGTCTCTCTGCAGGCAGCAGCTCAGGAAGTCACGCAGGCAAGGCGAGAATCGGTTGGGCTGCTGCAGCCGTGGGGTCCCTACTGTGGCTATCAGTTGTGTAGCCTGGAGAAAAAGGAGACACCAGGCTCCACTTGCTGCTTTCACATCTCTAAGTGCTCTCCCACCTCCCTTTGTTTAACCTCTGTTCTTCAGTGGCAGTTTCTGCCCTGGCAGAGACCCAGAGATCATTTTCCTTTACCAACCAGAAAACCCAAACCCGATGCAGCCACAGCTTTTCCACCATCCCACAGATCTTGCCTTGGCAGCTGATTTCATTGACTGTGCTAGTTAATGGGAACTACATCAGAAAACGCACATTTGCTTCCATAAGGATTCACACCAGCTTGAGAGGCTTTTTGAAAGAGGGACTGTGCTATACAAACTAATTTCAAGGGTTAGTACATGAAAGGCATGTCTGCAGTGCTTGTTGGTCCTTTAAGCGCACGTGCCCAAGAACAAAACTCATCATACCTTTTGTGCTTTTTTTGAAAACAATGGTAATTGGAAGGAAAGAAAGGGAATCCATCAATTAATCCCCAGGTAAGGAAATAAACATTTGCAATCTCATCTTCAACAGAGACACATTTAGATGCCTGCACAAATGTATTGGGATGAAAATTGCTGCTTGGGCACAAACGAGCCACCTGCAGCTCTGTCTCTCAGCAGTCTGAAAATTGCAGCTTCCCATTTTGCAGCAAAAGAAAAATTGTCATGGTCAGAAGAAGGAGAGGTGCCATCCCTATGGCCAACCTCTGCTCATTTGGCTACTCAAGTCAATGCATTAATGATAGGCCCATGCCAGAAAGGGCCTGGAAAGAAATGGGAGGTTTTGGCAGGCTCTCTGCATCACCAGGCTCTGGCTTGGTGACACAGAGAATGTGCCTTTGGCTAGGAGAGAAACACAGTGACTGAGTGTTTCAGCAGCACTGTACAGGAAGCAGAAGAGACTCAGTGGCCTTTACACTCTCATGCCCAGGTTTCAGGTATGTTTCCCAGTGAGAAGAAACTGTACAGGGAGTTAGGTTCATCTCTAAAGACCACAGTTTTAGAAACTTTGTTGGGTTTGTGTTGCCTTCCTTCATTTCTGGAAAGATAACAGCAGTTGTCAGATGCTTCTTTTCTGCTATTAAGGCCATCTCCACAGCCAAAGGACTGGAACCACTTAAAAGCCAAAGGAAAGTGTTGCCTGAGAAGAGAGTTGGTTTGGAGTTTGTTTGCATGTGGTAAGGCTTGAGTTCCCCCACTGCTGAAACCAAAACTACAGCAGATGCTGATGTGTTGCAGACACATTTTTAGGAGGGGACCTTGGTGGAAGTAGTTCAGGCAGATGGCAATGGGCTTTTGTCCAATGGCACGCAGGACAAGGGACAGGTGAGAAAGACAGTGGGATCAGTGAGTATTTGCTCCTTACCGTGATGGGACTTTGGTTCCAGTAGGGAGGTTCTTGTTCGATCATTTCAATCCCCACGATTCCAAAAGACCATATGTCCACTTTGGGACCATATGGTTGACTTGTCAGCACTTCTGGCGCCAGCCACCAAGGAGTCCCGACTACCGAGCACCGTCTGCTCTGCTCAGGGCTGAGCTGAGTAGAGAGGCCAAAATCACCTGAGGAGAAAGCAAAACTCTGTTTCTATTTGAATTCTGTGCAATTAGGAAAGCAAGCCAAAGAATTGCCCAGTAGAAGTTGGAAAATGTGCTGTTGAATTCCTGGCATTGGCGACTTTTAAACTCCCCCCATTTTTTACACTGTCGCCAGTAGTGTCTTTTGTTCTTTGGAAGCTTTAGACTTGTAACTCCCTCCCTCTGGAAGGGACACACACAGAGCAAGGCCACTCTTGACTGCTTGTTCCTTGTCCTACCTCTGTGCACGTTGCAACTGTGCCCTCAGCTCACAGCGGGTGTCCCTGCGCTGCCACCAGCCCCATTTAGGGGAGCTGGCTGTCACTCCAAGCAGCCCCACACCCACATCCCTGGAATGCTGCTCCTGACCAAGAATACACTGACCCAGCTTGACAGAACCATCGGTTCTGAGAAGGATGTTGTCACTCTTCACATCTCGATGGATCACATGGTTTGAGTGAAGAAAATGCAGTCCTTGCAGGCACTGAGAGAGAAAACAGAAAGAGGAGGGCCAAAATGAGTGATGTGATTTCATCCCACAAGAAAGGCAACAAAGTACCTAAAAGATTCCCTCTGCAGGGGAATGGGCAGTAATGGCAGAACACAGTGCCACTGAGAGGAAGAGCTTGATGCTCCAGCACTTGAAGAGCAGGACCTTTCTGAGGAAAGGCATGTCAGCTTCTGAAAGAGCAACAGCACCTGCTGTTATAAACTGTGCCCTGCAAACCAGCCAGGATGACTGCTGCTGCAGTGCATGTGCTCAGAAGCAAAGAGCCTTTTGGCTGCACTCCTGTCCTTGTATGCTGAGGCCTGAGAGAAACGAGTCTCTCTCTTTTTTCTTTGCTGATCATTTCCAATCCTGCCACCAGCACCTTTGCTTTCACAGGCAAGGAATGCAGTGAAGACAGACTCCAGGCAAACATTTAGAGAGGCAAGGTGGAGAACAGCAAATACAAATACATGAGCCCGAGCGAGAATACAACAGCAGGAGAGAAGAGTACTGGCACTGAGTACAGGGAGTGCAGGAGCACTGGCAGGCCTTGCACTTGAGATGCTTTTTCTTGCCCATAGCACACCAGCAACACAGAACCAAAGCTTGGCACAGGAAATCACTGCAGGTCTGAGCCCCTGTTTCCCAGACAATCCTGCCCAAGCCCTTGGAAACACAGATGGGATTGCTGACCTCCCGACTGATTGCTGCTGCCTCATCTTCATACAGAGCGGTCGTGCTGAGGATATCGTTCAGGGTGCCTCCGTCCATGTACTCCAGCACCAGCCAGAGTTCCTCACCCACAAGGTAGCTGAAAGAAGGAAAGAAGGCCGTGGAGATGAGCATGCATGGCTACGTTGATTTTTGCCTCCAGGTTTCTTACTTCCAAATGCCTTTGTGACAAGGACAGAATCATAGCAATAGATATTCCCTCTTGGCTGTGCATTGTTTGCAATCTTTGCAGTCTCAAGGAGAAAAGCACAGCTGTGAAAAAGGAGATGTCTTAGATGGCTAGTGAGTGAAAAATGCAGTTTAGAAACAGCCCAGGTAAAAAACCTGTCAGGCATGGTGTTTCTGGAAATAAGCACCTAGTCTTCCTGGCATGCCCAGCAATGGCAAAGAGTGGCAACAATCAAAGGGAAATCCATTTTAAGACGGTTCATCAGCACTTCAGAAACTTGAAAAAATCAATCCCAAAAATATGTGGAGGCAGTAAACTTCGAGGCTGATGACTAAGGAAGATACAGCTGATCCAGATTTTGAATAATTTTGGAGTAATTTTCAAACTAGGTGTGCCAGGGAAGACTCATGCAGAAGGGATGCACTCTCTTCTCATCCATTGGAGATGAGTAGAGAGATATGAATAAATAAAAATTGACAGCTCTACTATCTGCCACTGACCAAAGTGGGTTTTTAACCTCTTATGTTTGCTGTATGTAAATGCACACATGGGATAAGACCAGAACCACTCACCTGTCTAAAAAATTCACAACATTGGGACTCCTGTACCTCTTCATGATTTGGATTTCATTAATGCTTCGTTCCATCCTTCTCGGTCCTTGAAGATTTATTTTCTTTATGGCCACCTAAAATGACATTGAAAATCAGTAACTTGAGCAGTTGGTGGCAGGAGACAACAACGCACATGAAGCGAGTGATTTTGCAATGATACAGCTGAGCTGTGCCAAACTGCCTTGTGATTAGGCACTGCAGTAATTAGGAACTGACATTCCAACAGCCCATTTCTCTGCTCCCTTGGGAGCCAGTTACAGAACATGTGGGGCCACTGACATTTTGCCTTGTCCACTTGGTAACAGTTGTGTCTCAACTATCACCCACAAACCTCTGACCACACTCTCTGCTGCTCTTTCTAGGATTCAGAAGAAGTAATCCATGCCTTAAGACTCTGTGGATCCATCTTGGGCAATGGGCAGGGCTTAGGGCTTTTAGGGCACTTGCAGATCTCTCCCTATGTGCAATTGCCAAGGGTAACACTGCAGGTGGCTGAGGAACTACCAGTAACTTTCCGATGGATTTGCTGGCAGCCAGAATCGAGAATTCAGGACTCTGAAGCTGTAGCCCCAAAGAGCAGGGAGGTGCTCTAAGGCACCACCTTTGTTTTAGCAATGGAGAGCGAGTGAGCGCGTCCTTGTCTGAAAGGAAGCGCTGCCCTGCGTGCCTTCCTTCCGGCAGCTGAGGAGGACAAAGTGCCAAATGTATTTTGCAGGCTGGCACAGGTCTGTGCTTCTTGTGCCTTTTCAGCACGGCTCTAGCCAAATTCCAGCCACAGCTCACACCAGAGGAGAGCTGTGGGGAAAGCCCCTCAAGAGCAGCAGAGTCTGCAGGGGCTGTTGACATTTACCTCTCCTCCTGTGGCAGTGTCGAGTGCTTTAAAAACATCTCCAAAACTCCTAGAAACAAAAGAGAAGCAGAGAAAGGAGAAGCCATTTAGATCTTGCACTGAAAGCCAGCCCACACAGGAGATCTCTGCTGTAAATGCCTAAAAGCTGCAGGACTCTGGAAGCATGGAGATGTTCTGGACAATGCCTTCTGAGCACAATTAGAAATTCTGATCAGCATTGACAATCTAAGCCCAGTGCCTGAACACATTTGCAGCTTGTCTGACTTCACACTTGATACCTATTCCACCAGCAAAACACCTGATGCATAGTTTTGTAAAATTAGCATTGCTTGGACTCACCCACTGCCAATACTTTCCAGTTCAATGTATTTGATGATAGGATTTTCCGTCTTCACCATTCTGCCTGAGGGAAACAAAATGCAAGATGTTCACTTTAAAGCAGAGATCCCACCTTCTCGGAGATACAAATGGCAGCCCCACTGTCTGGGGCTCTGAGCCCTCCCTTTGTTAGCCAGCTCTGAGGTGGCTAACAACAACAGGAACAGGAACTGGAACAACAAGAAAAGAACAGCACGTCCACAGCACAAGTCTGGCTGGCACAGAGACTGATTTCTTGCATCCTTTGAAGTGAGAGACCTCTTGGCAGCAGACACACAGGGAAGCACAGGGAGATAGATTCAGACTACACTGAGACCAGAAGAGAATACATACCAAAGCAAGTAAGTTTGTCCTCTAGAAACATTGAGGAGAGCTGGAACTAAGAGTGCCTTTGTTTTGTTGGGAATAAACACTGCGAGATTTAGAAAAGGTTTCCCACTTGCTAAGATTAAATGCACCTGCACATCCCGAATCAATTCCTCTGAACAGATGTCAAGTTCAGAACAGGAGGAATATTGCCAAGTGTTCCCATCTTTTCCACCTTGCAGCAGTTTGCCAATAGAATGCCTTCCCAGTTGTAAACCAGAGCAGCTCATGCCAGAACCAATCGTGACGGGGCTTTCAGCATCAGGACCCTCACCCTTTATGAGCAGGCTGAGCTCAAAGACGCCCTTGCCCGTGCCCCGCGTGAAGAACCACGCTGCTTCTCTTCACCCTGACAGCGCGGATCAGTCGCTCCCATTGCACTCGCCCTCTCGGCACCGCACACCTCCCCATCTACCCAACTCAGCACGGCGGGCACGGGCACAGAGGGACAGCAGTGCTCCTCAGGCACCCCTGTGACACAGAGAGCTGCCCAGAGGAGATGCTGACCCTCTTGTGAGTCCAGGCCATGCGAGGCAGAAGCCGGCCCAGAGAAGGGGCTGCTGCCTCAGGCAGCTCCGCGCTGCAGCAGCCGGGCAGCAGCGGGACCCTCCCAGCTAAGGAAGGCTCCAGCCTCTGCAGTCCCTGCAGCCCTCAGGGCCGGGGCAGCGAGCACAACCAGGCTGGCAAAGGCCAAGCATGAGCACTGACAGGCACTGATGGGAAGAAGCCAGAGTGAGCCTGAGCCCTGTACAAGCTTTTGCCCCCATTCAGGACACAACAGGATGGGCTTTGAGATCAGCCCCACCGAGGTGTGGATCAGTGCCCTTTTTGTCCCAACAGGTGATGGTAGACACAGAATCCCCTGGGCTCTCTTCTCAACTCTACCAGGTCTTATCTGAGAGCACAGCACTGGCAGCTGTTACAGGCAAGAAGCAGATTCATTGGGTTGTGCTGCAGAATCACAAAGGGCTTGATTTGTTCTTCTAGAGACTGATCTCAGCAGGCCTTCTACCAGTGGCTAGAAGTCAAGCAGTCACAGCCTTCTGCTGATGCAGGAACAATTCCTGCTTCTGCCTTTGGCAGAGAGGGAAGCCCAGGCAAACTCCAGCCAGCCTAAGCTGCCCTCTGAGGCAGCAGGAACACCCAGAGCTCTCTCTTGCTGCCTTGGAGCAATGCCAGCACTTCTGTGACCCTGAAGTGAGGAGAGCCCTTTGGTACAGCTGTGCTGACATGTGCACACAATACACTGTCCCTCAGATAAGAAAGACAGCAGACGTACTGTGTTGCTCCAGGGAGTCACCCGCCATCTCCTGTTGCAGAGCAGCAGCTGGGTCAGCATGGGAGGTGAACCAAGTGCTCAGGCTCCACGTCTTTGGCTGGGGAGCAAAGGCTCCTTGGGGCGGCATTGCTGCAGCAGCTTCAGTGTCAGAGTTGGTGTAGATCTGAGAGAAGAAATGAGTTGATGTCAGGAAGGTGTGGCAGAGATTGCCCTGAAATGCAAGAGAGATTGCCATTTGAAATGCAAGCCCTTAGGAAGCTGCTGTCTGCCACATGCAGAGCTCTTCAACTGGATTGCTTTGGATGTCCACTTGTGAAACCAAATGGTCAAAACCAAAGACTGATTTTACTCATGTTCATAGCCACTTTCTTGTTCTAAAGGATGACTGCAGCAACGACCGCTCCACTTCCTCTCAAAGACTCCTTTCCCCCTCCTAGGTCTGCAGATACATTTGCAGCTCCTCATTCTAATGTTCTACCTCCTGCCATGAAATTCTCTTTTACTGCACCTTCCTCGGGACGTGCTTATCCTGCAGCATCTCTGGATGGTACAGTTCCTGGGCCTCATGCCAGCCTCGGGGCTCTTGGTTGCCCATCACTTGCTGGAACTCGCTGCAGGCTGCCAGGTAGGATTGCGAACCTTCCACCTCAAGTCAAACAGAACAAAGCAGTCAGAGACTACAGCTTGTCCCCATCAGCCAGGAGTCATCGACTGGGAAGAAGTAAAGGACAGGAGCAGATTCACAAGGGTTACAGACAGCTTGTAGCCTGTATTCCAAATCTATGTGAGTGACCGTGTTCACCTGCAAAAACACCTCAAGAAACAAGGTCACCCGGCAGAAGCCAGCAGGAGTTCATTGGGATGACTGCTGGCTAAATGGCCAAGGGAGTAATGCCACTGTCTAGAGCATCAGCTGCGATTCAGCAGAGCAGGAAGTGTCCTTGAGAGCAGCTCTGACAGAGGCCTCATCAGGATGGCACTCAGAGGCAACACCCCACCCCCCTGCTGCTCTGCACTGCAAAGGCAAGGAGGGCAGAAACCACCCCTTGGGTGACTGCAGTGCCTATTGCTATTTCACTTGCTTTTCTAAATCCTTTTACTCCTGAAGGAGGCGATTAATTTTCTCTTTGATGATTTCAATTTTTTCGTCTGGCCTCTTCTTCCTTGCCTTGATCCTAGCCTCAGTTTCCTGCAGTTGTGCCGGCACCTGTTTGTCCATGTTCTGTAAACAACAACGGAAAGGACTCTCTTTCATGAGTGGAGCAGCTGCCATTCTTTCATTCACCTGTTTTTGTTGACTGTCCCTCTGCATAGGGAGATTCTTCTCTTCTTGGATGTCTTCATTCCTCCTCTTCACTGCCATGTCACTCTGAGATTCGGGCAGCTCTGCTTGTGGTTCTACCTTGATGTTCTGTGCACACAAAAGCAGAGCAAGTGACTGGAAGCTGTCATCAGGCTCAGCTTTTCCCTCTTTTTGCCTCAAAATCACATGGATTCAGCCACTTCTTTCTGCTTCCCTACCCACATCTGCTTCCACTGTAACCCTCCTGTCCCAGGGCTGATCTCTGCAGATTCCAAGGCTCTGTGCTTCCAGTGCCTGTGGGATTCCTGGCCTCCTCAGTCCCAAGAGCTGTGGTTTATGCCCTTCTTCCTGCCCTTCCCTCTTTGCCCTGGCCAGTCAGGCTTACCTGGCCTTTCTCCTGTGGCTCTTCCACCTGCTGCCCAAGCTGCTCTTCCTGCTCTCGGGCTGGGAACAGCTGTCCCTGAGTCTGGCATGGCATCTCTGATGAAGCAGTCTGCTCCTGCTCTCTCTCAAGAAGCACCTGCACAGAAAGCAAGAGAAGATGGGTTTCAGCTTCCCATATGACCTTTGTGGGCCAAGACTCCAAGACTGCTGGGCTCACACGTTCCCAAAGCACTGTGCTGCTGCTCTGCTGGATCATTCTCTGTTTGAGGGGAGGCACAGATTCCAAAGTGACCCTGGCTCTACAATCAGGGGCCAACTGGGACTGAAGCTGCAAGAGCCTCTCAGGCAGCTGACAGGGAAGTTGGGGCATTTTCAAGGGTCTGGTGAGGGCCTCCCTCTGCTTCTACCATGTCCTGTTTGTCTCTCCTGAAGGGATGCGTTTAGGTGAGCATTGCATCTTCCACTGCTTTGGAGCAGAGCCAGGAAGATTCAAATAGATAGATAGATAGACAGATCTCACTTTTATAATCTCTCTTTACTGTACTGTGGGATTTACATTCTTTGAATGGAGAGAGATATAATTCTCTCTCCTAGGCTTTTTTTTAAGGAAGTGTAGTGAGAAACTTAGAGAAGAAGAGAAAACAATTATTATCTCTACTTGCTGTTCTTGTTGTTTAGTCCATGAAGAATGTGTTATAGCGATTGTTTACTGTAAGTGATTTGTTATTGCATTTTAGTGACAGTTGTTTGGATTGATTAGCTAATTAGATAAAAGACTGTGTGGAGACAGTCACTAGTTTTGCTTTAGTATCTTTTTAGTATAGTATTTCCATAGTATAGTTTTAACATAGTACTAGTTTAATATAACATAGCTTAATAAAGAATTTGTTTAAACTTCTAAACCACAGAGTCAAAGCACATTTTTCGCCACGTGGGGGTCACCCGGGATCAATAATGTTCTTTCTGTCGCTACACACATCATCACTTGGTAGCAGTGCCCCAATCAGAAGCCATCCTGAACTTGCTCTCCTGTTGCTTCAGTAACCCACACTCTTGGGGTCTCTGGAGCATGTGGGTCCTTATGGAATGCAATCAGACCCAGAGCGCTGCACAGGGAACAGCACTCTTTGTGCATCTGTGCTCGGGCAAGTTCTTCTCTTGCACTTGACCACACTGATGGTGCTAAAGTGGCTGGAATCAGAAATGCAGCCCAGCTCCTCCCACCTTCTCTAATCTCTGAGGGCCAGCTGGAATGCAAGCGCATTGATTTCCTGATCAAGTCCCAAACACAAAACACACTGATTCCCTGGGCTGCCGAAAAACACGGGAGCCGTTAACTTGAAAATGATAAGCAAGCCCTACTAGCTGGTCGGGCACCAGAACAGCTTGTTCTGCACAAACATCCCTGCCCCAAACTATGTGTTCCTGTGCATAAATACTGCATTATCCAGAACTGCCTCTTTGAAAAGTAAAATTCTAGCAGAATTTCTGCCAGTGCTGTAAAAGGGCAGGAAAGATTGAGACAAAGCTCCCTTGCTCCCTGGAGAAGGAGAAATTGCACAAGGGTTTTCTTTCTATCAAACCAACAAATAAACAAAATAAGAAAGTGTTGCTCACACCAGTGTCTAAAGAACTTGGATGCAGTGAGGGGATGTCTGGAAGGGAAACAGCCCTTGTGCTGAGCTTTGGATCTATGGATCTAAGGCAGTAATCTATGGAAGTCCGCCTGAAGGTGCCTAATGAGCCCCCCCCATTGTCCAGGCTAAAGCTCCCTCGGCACCTCCTCCCTGGCCTTGTGCTGCACCCCCTTGCCTAGCTCCCCTGTCCTTCTGTGCACACGCTGCAGCCCCTCCATCACTTTCTGCTCCCCAGGGCCCACAAGTGCACACAGCACCCCAGCTGTGGCCGCAGCGCTGCCCAGCACAGGGCCACGCTCACTGCCCTGCTCCTGCTGCCCCACTGCTGCTGGCACAGCCACCAAGCCCTTGGCCTTCTTGGCCCCCTGGCCACACGCTGCCGCATCTTCAGCTGCTCAAGGCCGCCAGCCTGCCATCCTTCTTGCCCACGCAGCTCCCTAGCCACAAAGGTGCCTATTTCACTTCAGATACAGCAGGCACCATTGCAAGATGGCCTTCCTGTTCTACTACCTCCTGTTCCAAGTAGATATCAGCCACTGCCCCTTCTCACCAGCGAGGGCTCCTTGCTGAGCTCCACGTGGCCTCTGAGCTCTGGGTGCAGCCTGTACCCGCACTCGCTCAGCAGGTGCCTGGACACAACCGACAGGGCACTGGCACTGTGCTTGTTCAAGTGCAGACCCTGCAGGGCCATGACAGCCTCTGGCCTGCCCTCAGCCACTGCCCTGACAGAGTCTGCTGCACGTTCCAGGGAGGCTGAAGTGACATCAGCCTCTGCCTGCAGCTCAGCCGTGCCCTCGGTTGTTGCGGCGCTGGTGTTTCTGCGCCCAAGGCCCAGGAACCTCCGCAGTATCTGCAACAGAAGGAAGGGCAGGAAGAGAGGGACGTTCCGTGGCCTGCTCCAAGGGCGGTGCTGGGCCGAACAGTGCCAGCAGGCCCAGCCCAGGTGGTGATGGCCGCAGGTACCTGCGCTGGTCTGTGGAAGCAGCCGTGAGTGGGGTCCTGCTCCAGTGTCCCATCCTTGCCCGCATCTGGCAAAGAGCGAGTGCAGCCAGAGCTGAGGGGCTGCGGGAAAGGCCGGAGAACATGGCACAGCCCCGCACGGCCCAGGCAGGGACAGCCCCCGACGGAGCACGGCCAGCAGGGGCAGCCCCACCCCTCTTACGTCCTGTCAGTGGGCACATCCATAGGGGCGGGGATGGGATGGGGCCAGGCCGGCCGCAGGCACCAGTCCTGCGGCCCAGCTCTGCCACTCACCGTCCTGCACTGGCTGCAACTTCTCCGGCTCTGCAGGCTGCTGCGCTGGGGAGGCTGCAGACCCTTTCTTTTTCTTCCCCCAAAGCACCCTGAAGAGCCTGAGCACTCGGCCTGCCATCCTGCTTTCTGGCCTCTAGGACACCTTTGAGACAGATGCCTGGGAAATCTCGGAGGTAGCAAGTCCCGCAGTCTGGCTGCAAGGCCAGCTGCAGGAAAAACGCCTTGGAATCGCTGTGGGTCAGTGATGAAAGAGCCGGCTGTGTGGGGCTCCTCACAGCACAGCTCTGGCACGTCCTGTCCTGTCACGTGCACCGAGCACTGTGGCGTTGCTTCGTCACCGCCAGCAGCCACTTCACCACGTGTCACAAAGGGCCCTGTTCCATTCCGTTCCATGGTAACCATGCTGCGCCGTGTCAGCAAGGGCCCTTGGACACGCTGCCAAGTGGGCTGCACCAACGCTGCCCCAAATGCCTCTGATTGGAACAAATCCATTGCCCCAAGTTTCTAAGACATCCTGGGACACACCAAGCCCAGCCAAGTGCTCAGGGGAGGACTCTCCACAGTGCCAGGCCAGCACAGCCCAGCTCCCTGGTGGCTCTGGAGCAGAGCAGCTTCCAGCAAGCACGGGGCAAACACATCTTGCCAAGAGTTAAAACTCACCAGATAGGGGAGGTGGCATGAATGTGTGCATCAGGCCTTTGAATTCACAGCTCCCCAAGAGAGCTTTGGGGCACTCGGCTGGACAAATAGGATCCGGCTCAGACCTGTGCTTAAAGGTGAGCAACAAACCCTGCCACAGGTGCTTGGCTTGGTCTCTGGATGCTTAGGCAGATGCCTAAGCTGCTCTTCACATCCTTCGCCTGCCCCTCGGCCAAGTGCAAGGACTGAAGGAAACACAGGAAGTCAAATGGAGACACTTGCACCTGTCTCTTTGGGGGCTCCTGGGGAAGCAGTTTCCTTGGCAATCAAGCCCCTCTCTTCCAAGGGCACTTCCCCAAATGTGTACATTTTCTGGGCAACACCAACCCACCATTAAGTGCAGGGTGCGGAGGTTCATGGGCATCACACCATAACCAATATGATCCAGTGAAGCTAAATTTATTGTTCCTAAAAAGACTATCTATAATAAATCTCTACTGTCCACACGTCTCTAGCTAATACATGATTGGTTAATCCTAGCTGTTCACACATCTAAAATAGAATGCTGCTTGGATTATCTAAGTTTTCACGCATCTTGCTGGGGTTGTATGGCCCACCCATGGCTCACTTTCTCAAGCTCGCTGACAAACTTGCTGAGTCCTGATGACTCTTTTTCTTGCATCTTCTTCAAGGATATATCGACCCCACTGAACATGTTCAGTGTCCATTATTACAAGCAGGCTGGATTGTGCATCGGCTGAATACGGACGTTGTCTTGCAAAAACTCCTCCACCTGCAAAATATCTTCAACAGTTCCCCGCTTTTGTTTTTGCAGAAGCCAGACTGATTTAAAAGCACGGTCAATTTCCTTTTGCTTACAGCATAGTAAGCAAGGCACTATTAGCAGAACTGATAAAAGAATGAAATACAAAGCCTATAATATGTAAAATTATTTATTCATTACATAGCCAAGAATACCTAATACCAAAGCATACTAAGTCCTTGAGCCAGCCTCTTATTCCCCAGGATTTTAGCCACTCATCAAAAGAATTCTAAACAACTGTCATCCTTTATCATGTTCTCCTTAAGCAATGACACTTGCTTGTCCATAGATTCAGAGTGCTCAGAGAGATTCATGCAACTCATCCCTTCAAAATCTTCACACCCATCTCTCTGTGCTAGCAACAAAAACACTATTGCAGCCCTATCCTGTAATACAGCATGGCGTATGCTACCTACATCAGTGGTAAGCTCATTCAGTATGGCAGATGTTAATTTGTTTGTTTGTCCAACAAGCCAATCGTTTGAATTGTGTAAGGGCCTGTGATGAAGCTACTCCTGGTGTAAAAAGTGATGCCAGTAGAACCAAAGGCATATTCTACAATTCTACATTATCCTTACAGTCTGAACCTAATAGATGCACAGTACGTTTTGAACATTTAATTTGTGCCCGATGTCAAGCATCTGTTGAATGCTAGGGGCAAACAGTGTCAGTTTCCCAAAATAGCACAGTCCTCCTCATGCTTTCTCAGGAGTCTCAGGCTAAGCTTTATCTCCACAAATGAGAAAAACTCCAGGAGGTGACATCCTTGCAGATTTTGGTTTTAGGGATACAACCATGTCCAATTGGCTCAGTATGCCATGGTATTGTAATACCAGGAAGAAACAGGAAATATCCAAGTGCCGTCATCGCCGAGTTTTTCTGATTTCTCCCTAATCAGCTCTTTAACCTGGTGGTAATCATAGAACAAACAGTAATTTCCTGGCACTGATCCCAAAATATCCAATTCCTGTGGTCACTGACTTGTAGTATTTAAACCTTGAACGATTGTAAATGCCTGAATTCCTAACGGATTTCTAGAGATGCTTTGTTTTTCACACCAAATTTCTGTGATCATCCCATTTTGATTAGTGCACCAATTTGAACAGGCCTTACTTAAGTTGCCATAAATTTGAGCTCTGATCTAATTTCCCAATTCTTCCATTGAGTCTGAAGGAATGCCAATTAAACAGGTGCCAAATGGATCCGAAGGTGGAGCTAGTGATAGGCAGAAAGATTCTTGCCTTGTTCTGCTAGCCTATGTAACCCTCATGTTAGCTCGCTGCTCTATTTTGTATACCCCCTGCGTTTCCTTAATCACTCCACTAAGCAACATGGTTACTATTTTCCAGACTGGTGCCATTGTCGCCCTTGTGGTCCATCACGCCTGTGCTTTGCCCAAACTGCTTTAGATGTGTTTGTGCTATTGCTATTCTTACTCTACATTCTGTAGCTATTATCTTGCTCTCTAGCACAATTTGATTTACTACAGCAATTAAAACAAGTTTAAACTGCAATTGCAGTAACAATCTTTGCTTATATATTTCTATCAAAGATACATCTTAGAGAAAACTCTGATATCTTCTTGAGTTATGCCTTAAAAATTTAGCTAATGCCATTTTCGGGGTACTAGTGTTAAGTGTGTAAGAGCAGTTATTGCATATTAGGTTGATAGGCTGAAATTTTTGCTTTTCCCTCGGACCACTGCTCAATTATGTTCTTGACAAACTCGTTGCCAAGTTTTTTAGTTACACTTGATACAATGAACTTTAAGCCATGGCTTACATGCACAACTATGCAGATATCAAGCATTTTCTATCTGATTTATAACTTGTGAGGGAAGTGAAGGTCCACGTGGCTGGAATCCAATGAACGCCTTTATCTGTAAGTAAACCCATAGAACTTCTTCCTCTTCATTTGACTGTAGCTGGTCCTTGCCACACCCCTGTCCTGGACTTGTGAACATGACCTGAATGCCGTCAGGCAATTCCTCCCTTGGATTATCTGTGAGGGCATGATGCACAAGAATAGGTGCATCTTCCCTATCTCCTGTTGTTCTGAGCTAATTAGGCACAAAATTGGCTTCAGCTGTGTTTTCCTCAGGGGATAACTCTGGAGTTCCCACTTTTTGTTTTTGCAGCATGCCCTTGAATATCTGATGGGCACGCTCAATAATTGCCTGTCCAGTAGGATTGTGAGAAATACCAGTGTAACATCAAATACCCCATAAATTACAGAAAGTTGAATCTTAAGGAACACGAAGCAGGACTATTGTCAGTCTTAATTGCTAAGGGGATACCTAATATAGGAAAACAATTGTACAAATGTTTCTCAACATGACGTCTCACCAGTTAAGAGAGTACCCTATAAAACACAAGCATAGGTATCAATGCAAACATGTACAAATTTTTCCTGACCAAATTCTTCTACATGAGTTACATCCATTTGCCATAACTGCAAGGGCTGAGTACCCCTAGGGCTAACACCATGCCTAAACCAATGCCATCTCGTTGACCGGGCAGGACAGGATCACGCAATACTAGAAGCATCAGTAAAGGGAATAGCAAATTGTTTACCCAACATTTCTGCAGATTGATGAAGAAATGCATGGGAAGTTTTGGTCTGTCAGCCTGTGCCACTTCCCTGTCATCTCAGGGCCACCATGGCCCTTGGCTGCCCCACAGCCCTCAGCCCCAGCAGCAGCTCAGGGTCAGCGTCCCTTCGGCGCCACCGCCCCCTCAGCCCCCTCAGCCCCCTCTGTCTCACCGTCCTTCAGCAGCTCCTCAGGGGACAGTGCCTGGGGCCAGCGGCAGCTCCCACCGCTCCAGGGACAGCCGGGGCTGGAAGTGCTGCTCCGCCCGCACCGGCCGCCAGCTTGGACCCAGCACAGGGACAGGGGACACAGGGGGCACAGGGGCAAAAGCAAGAGGTGAAAAAGCAGCCGAGGGGGGAAAGAGGTAAAAATGCAGCCTAGGATTACACAGCTCAATCTATGCATCTAAACTTCCACATACCTCTAACTAAATAACTCAGCATATTTCTAGATCTATATCTAAGCATCTAAATTTAGGTGTCTAAATGTAGGCATGTAAATGTAACTCTAATAACTGTATAAATGTAGATCTCAAAATCTAGAAATGTAACTAATTCTATCCCATCTAGAACAATAGAGATCAATTTAACTATATAGATGTATATATATGCACATATAAACCCACCTCTGTAAATCTATAAATGCAACTATATGGATATAGAAAGAGAATTGTAGAAATCTATAAATCTATGTGTACACTAAGGGATTCCACCCGTCTGATGCTCACAGGCTCTGCCTCTGGTCCTTCTTCCCATGCAGGGCAGCCCTCCTGGCAAGGCAGATTAGCTGGAAGTCTGGGAAGCAAAGGGAACACTGGGTCAATATTGGCCTCTCTGCATCATTTGTCCTCTTGGAAGTAACTGTCCTTCTATCAAAGTCTGTAAAAGATGAGCCGAAAGGCAAAATCTCACTTGGCAATTTGAAGCCTGCTCTTCAAAGAGCCAGACTCCTTCCAAGAGTTTATAACTTCTGCAGTTTTGAAGTATCCCAATACACTTTTTAGGATACTTTCGCAGGGCCAAGGCCCCCCATGAGAGCTTGAAACACAGACAGACCCAGCTGCCACAAAGAAGCCCAGCCTGGTTCTTTCTCTGTGCTGACAGAGACACCTCAGTCCTCACTGAAATGGCTGAAGCTGAAGGTGCTGGGAGCTGAGTTATCAACTAGCACCATTCCCTGCCATCTACAACCTCCCCTCTGCAGTGAGCCACAGCTCCTCCAAAACAACCGCCAGCTCTGGGATGAACAGCTCCGTGACAAATGACCGGGTAATTTTGGCTTAGGCATTTATGTATTAGCTTATGGGCATTGTTAATGATTATAAGTATTTAGAAATAGCATCAGTTAGAACTCTTGTAGCTGCTTGTAATATAATAGAATCTATCAGCTTAAGTTTGCACTGTGTTGCTCATAGAAACAGTAGCGTAATGAATATAATATCTATGCATCACTTATGGAAACAATTGTGTGATGAATGTATTGTGTTATAGACCCTAGCAAAACATAACGGGAAAAAAGGCTTGTGTGTAACTAAAATCAGTGTAAGGCTGTCCACTGACCAACCTGTCCAAGTGATAAAATAACCCTGACACAAACCAGAGCACCAGAGGACAATTAGAGAATACCATGTGAAATTTAGGGACAACCTACTAAAGCCTTATCAGAGGGTGTGAAACATCAGGACACACAAGCAGAAATAATATATGTTGACCTGATGCAAAGGATGTCATGCAGTAAAACTGAGTGCGAAGCAATCAAACTAAGGAGTTCCCAAAACATCAGAAAATTCCCAAGAATGCTTGAAAAATTCATGAAACACATGAATATACTTGCCTCTCAGCAATGTAACACCATAAAGCTAACACTGTCACTTAGCACCAGGTGTTGTTTGGGTGTTAGCCCCGAGCACCACAGTGCTGCAAATATTGTCTTTTTTTATCCTATTAGTATTATACATTTTATAATTCTAAGCAGTGAATTCTGTTTCTCACAGCTGTGAAGGAAAGAGCTCCCTAACAGGACTGCAGGCAGCACCAGCTTTGCTCAAGGATGCAGACCCAAAGTGCTCTCTCTCTCCTTTAGTTCTCATTAACTTTAAGGGCTGATTTCAGATTTTCCTTGAGCTTCTGTGTGGAGAGATTTATTAATAATTGGTTAGCTGAGAAAGACCACGCTGAAATAATGCCGCTGGTTAAGCTGAAAGAGAAAAGCCAGCAGTCAGCAAGCTAAAAGGAAAGGTCAGCAGTGACCTTGCTGCAACATGAGGAAAGGGAGTAGAGATATTCCTGAATATATCCTGAGAATATGTAGAAAGTATCAAAAGTAGAACCATAGGAATGTAGAAGTAGGCGTAGATGCTGATATGTAAGCTGACCAATCCTGAGCTCAACTTTTGCAATATGTATGAAGCTTATTATTAACTGTATTTAACCCGCCGTACTGATCAATAAAATTGGGCCTATGATGATCAACGGATGTCTGGGTCTCCTTCCGTCGACAAATGGTGGAGAATGCGGGCATAACCGAATCTCTGCCCTTTTTCTCGATTAAAAGAAAAAGGGATTACGCCACGGTCGGGAAGTTGGGTTTGGGTCCCGGCAGCAGGGACGGTGCCGGAATTTGAAGCACCCTTTAAGGTTCACAACTGTGACTTAAGCCAATACGTGCCGCGGGAGCCTGGAGAGCTGCAACAGCGCGCGCTGATTAATAGGTATGGATAGGCAAGCGGCATATGATTTATTTACCGCCTATTTAGAGCGGCGTGGGATAAAAGGGATAGATTTAAAAAAGGAGTTACCAGGGTTATTAGCCTATGGCCATGCTAAGGGTATTTTTTCTAACCCTCATACAGTTCATGAGCTAGCAGAGTGGAAGAAGTTTGGGGAAATATTGTGGGATACAGTGTTGGACGATGATAAGTCAGCAAAGAAATTCGGGAAGTTATGGCGGGTGGTGTATAACACGTTACTGCAGCAGGTCTCTGAGAGAAAGGCAGCAGAAAGGGCAACAGAAGCTCATAGGAGGAATATAGGGTATGGTCGTGAGGATGATCCCCTGGCACCTTCTGTAACTAAGATACTTATGCCTAAGGGTCCCCAGGAAAGTAGTGTGGAAGATTTTCCTATAGGCGCAGTGGAACCGTCTGCACCTTTCCTGTCTGAGGGGGAGAGCGAGTCGGATGGTGGGGGTAAGAGCAAACCAGCTTTGCCTCCGCTACCGGCTTCGGGCGAGTCGGATGGTGGGGGTAAGAGCAAACCAGCTTTGCCTCCACCACCGGCTTCGGGCGGGTCGGACGGTGGGAGTGGGAGCAAGCCAGCTTCGCCTCCGCCGCCAGCCTTGCCTCCGCCGCTTCCCCTCAATGAGCCGGCTCCGATTACAGCTTCGGCGGGGGGGCTGCATACCCCGCGCGAGCCGGCTCCAGCGGGGGGGCTGATTGCCCCCCACGGGCCGTCTCAGCTTGAGCCGGCTCCGGTTTCACTGTCAGCTCCAGCGGGGGGGCTGCTTCCCCTGCTTCCCCCGCGCGAGCCAGCCTCTGCTTCACTGCCTTCCCCGTGCGAAAACTCGGTGTCTGCACCGAAGCACCAGCAGCATAGCACCCTTAAAGAGCCAGATCCCATCCCAGGGGCACACCGTGATCCATGGGGGGAGATGGCTAAACAGAGGAGGGAAGCTTGGGCTGCTTTGGCGAAAGAAGTAATGCAAATGGGGGATGGTGAGGCGGTGGAAATAGCTTCTAGTCTTGCATGCCCAGTTACATACACACCACACTATGATGCACAGGGGAACCTTACGCATAATATAGCAGAATATACTCCCTTAGATTGGAAGCTGTTAACTCAGCTACGTTCTACGGTTAGTCAGTTTGGAGTAAAAAGTGAACCTGTTAAGCAAATGCTAGATTATCTTTTTAATACTCAGGTTTTATGTCCTAATGATTTAAGAGGAATAGTTCGGTTGATATTCACTCAGCATCAGCAGTTGTTGTTTAATGCACATGACCCATTACATGGAGTAACAGTAAAGGAGCTGATGGGCTTAGAGGCATTTTTACGTACAGAGGCACAGATGATATCGGGAGAAGATAAACTTAGGGAGTCTATGTGGTTAGTGAGTGCTGCAATTGACATGGTTAAAGAGCCAGGAGGGTTACCGGTTTATATGGGCATTAAACAAGGTAGAGAAGAATCATTTGGAAATTTTATCGATAGAGCAGCTACTGCTATAGATCGGGCTGGTGTTGCAGGGCCCTATTGAAGTAGTGTGCCTTGCAAAATAGCAATCCAGCAACCCAAAGAGTGCTAGCTACTTTAGGGGCAAATTGGGCTATTGAGGAAGCATTAGAGTGAATGGCATTAATGCCAACAGCTTCACAGGCATTTATAGTAGAAGCCTTAAAGGAATTAGGATTAGGGTTGCAAAAGCATAGTCTACTCAAAATCAGGTGTTAGCTGCTCTTGCTCCTCTCCGAAGCGGCTCACTGGTGGTCACGTAAGGAGGCTCGAGACCATTCATCAAGTGTTACCGATGCGGCAATGAGGGACAGACACAAGTTGCCACCGTGTCATCAGAGACACCAGCTGCTGCCGTAACATCGCTGCTACCTCCTGTCTGCAACCCGCAACAACAGGGAGCCTCGGCTTGGACTTATCAGCAGCAGTAGACGTCACACTAATGACGAACCGGCCTGAGAGGATACCCACTGGAGTAAAGGGCCCTCTTATATTAAATGGACAAACATGTGGAGCATTATTGCTGGGACGTTCTTCTACAACTATGTTGGGATTATTTGTTTTGCCTGGTGTTATCGATGCAGACTTTACTGGGGAAATACAAATCATGGCTTACACCCTTTATCCTCCGATTAAAATTACAAAAGGACAACGCATTGCACAATTGGTACCACTGTCACAAATGACATCAGGAATACAATCATTTACTGGACAAACACGGGATGAAAAAGGTTTTGGCTCTACTGGTGTTACACTTTTAACTGTGGATTTACAAAATAGACCAAAGCAAAAGGTTGGAATTACTTATGGGCATCAAAGCATTACCCTTTATGGATTATTGGATACAGGAGCAGATACTAGCATCATTTCTCCAGAAGCATGGCCACAACACTGGCCTCTATTTCCCTCATCAAACATGCTCACAGGAGTGGGAGGATTTACACTGGCAAGCAGGTCGCCGTCTTTGTCTGTGTGTATTGAGAATCAACAAATATCTGCTGTGTTTTCAATTGTTCAACTGCCTCCTACAGTTTCTTGTTTAATTGGAAGGGACATTTTAACACAATTGGGAGTGGTGTTAACTAATCAGCACCCTTTGGGGTAATTGCCATTGCTTGGACTTTCCCCATTCCACTCACCTGGAAAACAGATACACCGGTGGTGGTTAAGCAATGGCCATTAAAAGGGGAGAGTCTTATGCATGCCCATGAATTGGTACAGGAACAATATACAAAAGGGCACCTACGACTATCTACAAGCCCTTGGAATACACCTATTTTTGTAATCAAAAAGAAATCAGGGAAATATCGTTTGATACACGATTTGAGGGCTGTGAATGACCAAATGGAACCAATGGGAGCTTTACAGCCTGGTCTTCCAAATCCAGCTATGATTCCAGAACACTGGCCACTTTTAATTATTGACCTAAAGGATTGTTTTTTCACTATTGGCCTACATCCTGATGACATGAAGAGATTTGCTTTCACTTTACCAGCAATAAATCGTGGAGAACCGGATAAAAGATTTGAATGGACATCTCTTCCGCAGGGCATGCGCAACTCTCCCACTTTATGTCAGCTTTATGTTGATGCTGCTTTACAGCCACTACGTCGCAAATGGCCAGCAACTATAATATATCATTACATGGACGATATTTTGTTTGCACAGCAACAGCCATTCTCCTCTTTACAGATTGAAACCATTAAAAATACTCTTGCTGCATATTCACTTGTTATTGCTGCAGAGAAAATTCAGGCTACAAAGCCCTGGAAATATTTGGGATGGACTCTGATGGATCAAATAGTAATACCACAAAAATTGGAATTACAATTGGACATTAAAACTTTACATGATGCACAGAAGTTGCTGGGAGACTTACAGTGGCTGAAGCCTATTGTGGGAATACCAAATCATTTATTAGAAACCCTGCGGCCTTTGTTAAAAGGCGTGGACCCTACTACTCCTGTACACCTGACAAAGGAGCATCATCTTGCTTTGCAGCAAATTAGTAAGTGTGTACAGCAAGGGTATGTGTCTCGTCGACAACTCGACCACCCCATTGACCTTACTATCTGGAATAGCCCTTGCCACTTGCTTGGTGCTCTCTCTCAGTTGCAAAAGAAAACGGGGGAGATACGGGTGTTGGAATGGTTATCACCACCACTACAGCATAAGAAAACAATATCTTCAAAAATTGAACAATTGGCTGTATTAATCAAAAAGGGGCGTCTCAGAATTCTTGAAGTGGATGGTAGAGAACCTGCTACTATTAGATTGCCTATGGAAAAAGAAACCTTGGACTGGTACTTGATTAATTCAAAGAATTTACAAGAAGCATTATTGATGTCACCTGCTAAAGTAGAGACTAGTAAATTAGTGCCTAGAGTTTTGCAATGGATGACAGAATGGAACTGGATTACTCGACCTTTGAGAGAAGAACGCCCCATAGAAGGAGCTATTACAGCTTTTACAGATGCAGGAAAGAAATCAAGGCGTGCTGCTGTTACCTGGCAAGAAAAGGGACAATGGAAGCATCAACTCCTCACAGCAGACCCTGCAGATAGCTTACAAACTTTGGAATTGTTAGCAGTAGTATGGGCGGTATCCAACTTACAGGAGCCTTTAAATGTGGTCACAGACTCTATGTATGTTGCAGGAGTAGCCAAACGAATAGAGGAAGCAGCAATTAAGGAAGTGAATAATAAACGATTGTATGAGTTACTGATACAGTTAAGGAAGGCTTTACGAGAAAGAAATGCAGCATATTCTGTGATTCATATTAGGAGTCATAAGTGGTCTGAAGGTTTAGGAGAAGGGAATGAACGTGCAGATAAATTGGTTACCCTACCCATTGATAATTCTTGTCCTATTGACAAGCACACATTGGCCAGAGAAGCACATAGTAGATATCATCAAAATGCAAGAGGTTTAGCAAAACACTTTGAGCTGAGTTTGTCAGAAGCCAAGGCCATTGTCAGAGCACGTCCAACATGTAGTTATCATAATGGTGGGATAGGTCTAGGCATCGGGGTAAATCCTCGAGGTTTAGAAATAAATGAGAAATGGCAAATGGATGTTACACACATAGCCAGATTTGGTAAAGTCAAGCATGTGCACGTCACCATAGATACATATAGTCATTACATATGGGCTACGGCTCAGGCAGGAGACAAAGCTACACATGTTATCAGACACCTGTTAAGTTGTTTCGCTGTTATGGGAGTTCCAAAGAGTATTAAAACCGATAATGGTCCAGCTTATGTAAGTGCTAGGGTCCAGAAATTTTTGAATCAGTGGTCTGTTAAGCATGTGACAGGTATTCCACACTCTCCTACTGGACAGGCAATAGTGGAAAGAGCAAACGGTACCCTTAAGCAGTATATTGAAAAACATCAAGATTTGGCAGATCCACAAGCATGTTTGGCTAAGGTTTTGTATGTGATTAACCATTTATGCATTTTTGGGGAAGATGATACCCCCCCTGCAATGAAACATCATCCGAGGTCAGGTCAGGAAAATACTAAGGAAACAGAGGTCTGGGTTAAGTATAAGAACCCAAGTACAGGACTATGGGAAAAACCTGCAAAAGTATTATATTGGGGTCGGGGGTATCTTTGTGTTTCCTCACCTACAGGGCCTTTGTGGGTGCCTGCTAAGTGGACTAAACCTGTTTTTGATGCAGCCTCTGGTGGATTGCCTCACGGAGGAGGACAGGGAGCGACTGGGGAAGAAACTGCTTCTAGTCCTACAACCACTACTGTTACAATTGAAGGGGTACTCGGAAGCGTTGGACAGAGCACTGACACGTCACTATCGGACAGCCCAGGAGCTGATTGGTTTTATTGACTCATTATCAACTTTTCATTTAACGAATCCAGCGAAACTACATTGCCTTGACTGTTACAATCCACATTGTGCTGCCTGGATAGCTCTACGTTGTGGGGGTTGTGAAAGAACTTTTTGGATAGAACAATCACTATTGTGGGATTTGTGGTGTCATACTTGTGAACAAGAGCACACGTGGGGTAAAAGTTGGCAAGATGAATTAAGGAGACAAACAGGGCAAAATGCATATATAGCTTTAAATCTTTATGAGTCTCCTGAACAGAAAATTCTTGCTTATTATCGATGGGAACTACAATGTATTGTGAATAGAATTAAGGTTCAAAGTAAATCACGTATAGTTTCTATAAGGTGTAGGAAATTAGTGCCTTTAACACAGCATTCAATTGTAGGACCCTTCAAAGGGGATCCTGATAGAGCATTAGATTGTTGCATTGACAAATTGCAAAAATTGAGTTTGCAAGTGGCAGGACCAGTGAGATCAGGAGCAGCAAGATTAAAGACAGATAAGAAAAAGAAGGAAAAAGGGGAAGGGTCTCATTTGAATAAGGGTATCAGTGATTGCTAATTAATTTTCTATTATTAGAACACTTTTACAGTTGTGGGACCCTCGGAAAGATATAGTTGTTGAGGAGGATAACGAACAAGAACTACGATTACGAAATAAGATACACCTTGTGTTAAAGAGAGACCTTGAGCTGTTAGCCTCATACAGTAAAAAGGCAGAAGAGGCTTTGCGATCACCACCATTGAATTGGTTGCTTTGGATTGAAGAACCACAATTTCATACTGGTCCTTACTTATATTCACTTCCTTGTTATGTTTGCAAAAGGGATAATGATAAATGCTATGCATGGGTAGCTTTGCATTGTGTAGATTGTAATCAGGTTTATTGGTATTCACAGAGGTCAGTAGATTATTTATGGTGTAACCCTTGTTCTGGAAGGTAGATTCGAAATTATTTCTGGGTTAGAGCTCTTGAACAAAGTACTGGCCTGCCAGGATGGACAGGATTACAGCTCTTTGAGAGTGCAGGACAAGTGATTATAGCATATCTTAGGTGGAAGTTGCAGGAAAACCTTAGAATATTTGAAATTAATAAAGCCTCACGCATCATAGCAGCTCGCTGTAAAGCTGATTTGCCTTTAAACTTATCTCATGCTATACTTGTAAGCAAGGATGCTGATTTAGAATTAGATCAGTACATTCAAAAATTAACTCAGCCCTACAATAGACAATCTAACAAACCAGGGAAAAGACAGCGAAGAAAGGAAAAACAACGCAAGCAGAGGGAAGAAAGGGAGAAGCAAAGCAAGCAAAAAGAAAAATGAGGTTTGTTCTTGTTATACTGCTCAATGCTGTAGCAAGTGAAGCAGTAGGAATAACACACTTTAGTCAACCAAGGGAAAATTTATGGGTGACACTTGCTAATCAAACTAACCAATCATCACTTTGTCTTAGTCTTGGAGGAGTCACTAACCCATTTCGAACATGCCTGGTGGGACTTCCGGTGTGGTCTCCTGGAGAATTTTGCAGTTTGATAAACAACCAAACCTTATGTATGTCTAACATGTCAAACATCACATTGCCGGTGCAACAAGGGTATACTGCAGGTCAGAGTGATGGCTATCGTCAATGCTTACTAATCCAATCACTTAACACCTCTTTGCATTCTCCTCCTGAGGAATTGGATCTTTTTGAAAGTACAAATGCCAGCGTATCTAACACTACAGCTGGTGGATGGTTTAGCTTCAGACTTTTGGGTGCTCAGAATTTAAACCAACCTAAAGAAACATGGGCCACCCTAGATTCATCCCTGAATGTGAGTGAATTCTCTCCACAGCATTACAATCAGTGTAACGGCACAAATATCACAGCACCAATGAAATTACCCACAGGAATATTTTTGATTTGTGGAGACAGGGCGTGGAATGGCATACCAGCTAAACCACAGGGTGGACCCTGTTATTTGGGAAAATTGTCACTGTTTCACCCTAATGTGTCCTTGCTAATGCAGCTGAGTCAAAATTCAAACAGGAAAAAACGTAGCATACATGATTTAGACTGCAGCAAGATAGGAGATCCACGGTTTTGGGGCACATTCAAACAGGTGGTGGTTTCAACTATCATGCCAGGAGGATCTGCCAATAAAGCTATGAATTTAGCAAAACAATTAGGATGCTGGGCAAGGGATGAGTTGAACAAGACATCACAAATTTTAGACATGTTAACTGCAGATGTGCAAAGTGTTAACCATGCTGTTTTGCAGAATAGAGCTGCTGTAGATTTTTTGCTCTTAGCACAAGGGCATGGATGTGAAGAGTTTGAGGGAATGTGTTGCATGAATCTGTCTGATCATTCGGTGTCCATTCACTCTAAGATAAAAGAATTGCAACAGGGACTTCACAAACTTAAGGAAGAGGACGGTTTAGGAATTGACGAATGGCTTAAAGGCTTAGGACTTGGACCGTGGCTGAGGAACCTTGTGATCTATGCTATAGGCCTGCTGGGTGTAATCTTACTGTTTTTGCTTATTTTGCCTTGTATCTTTAACTGTATTCAAAACATGGTCAGCCGTACAATAGCAAAAACATGGCAAACTAATCTCCTTGCGCAAGAAGAAAACGGGGGAAATGTGGAGAGATTTATTAATAATTGGTTAGCTGAGAAAGACCACGCTGAAATAATGCCGCTGGTTAAGCTGAAAGAGAAAAGCCAGCAGTCAGCAAGCTAAAAGGAAAGGTCAGCAGTGACCTTGCTGCAACATGAGGAAAGGGAGTAGAGATATTCCTGAATATATCCTGAGAATATGTAGAAAGTATCAAAAGTAGAACCATAGGAATGTAGAAGTAGGCGTAGATGCTGATATGTAAGCTGACCAATCCTGAGCTCAACTTTTGCAATATGTATGAAGCTTATTATTAACTGTATTTAACCCGCCGTACTGATCAATAAAATTGGGCCTATGATGATCAACGGATGTCTGGGTCTCCTTCCGTCGACACTCCTGGATCTGTGACTAATGATTTCCTTGGCCTCAGAGCTTCTGCTGCTTGTATTTTTAATGTATCTCACTACAGCTATCGGCAGACTGGCTACTACATGGATTTAATGCTTGGAGACAAAAAGCTCAGACTTCTACACTGACCTTTTGCTGGGCTTTTCCTCTCTTGCTTCAAGAGTCACTCCGGGTTGCCTCCAGAGCACTGACATCCTGCAGCAAACTTATCCACGGACATCAGCACAAAACTGGGACACCTGGCTTGGTGACACAACTGCCACAAGGTCAGGTTTATTCCCTGCTCTCTTGCCCCAGCAGAGGACTCAGTGTCAGAGCCTCTGGAGAAGCGTGGAGGGCAGGGCTCAGGCAGGTTGTGCCCGTGCAGGATTTGAACTCAAGGCACCAGGAAGCACCAAGCCTGCAGACAGGAACTCAACCCTTCTCATCTCCCTCGCTGCCAGAGGCAGGCTCAGAGCAGCCATCTCACCCCTCTCGAAACCAGTGGGGGCTCTGTCCCTACCAAGCTCCTCGGGCTCCTGGGAATTGTTCCTGCGGCTCTCGGTGCCAGGCAAAGCTCCCTCTGCTGCAGCTCTGCCCACAGGCTCCCCTCCTGAAGACTCAGGGGCAACAATAATATTGCCCTTGAAAGAGAAACAGAAAGGAAGAAACCCTTCCAAACACCCTCACAGCCTCTGGGAACAGGTCCTAAGAAGCGTAGCAGAAAGATACCTGTGTGCGGATGATCTCTATATGCAGCAAACACAGTGGAAGACAATAGAGCAAGGCATCCAATGCCTGAGAGAAATGGCGGTGGCAGAGATTATCTTCTCAGATGATGTAACAACTAGGAACCCAGACTTAGTACCATGCACATCTGTGATGTGGCGAAAACTCGTACGACTTGGGCCACACGAATATGCTTCTGCCTTAGCCATCATGAAGAGGGATGAGAGGGATGAGACTGTGCTTGACATGGCAAGGAAGCTCAGAGCATATGCAGATGCTGTACATGGCCCAACACATGCCAGAATCGCAGCAGTAGAAACACGTCTGCAGAACTTAGAGGATAAGATAGAGGAGAACCATTAGAAGCTTAGAGAGGAGATTAAAGAAGACCTTCTCCAAATTTCAGCAGTAAAGATCCGAGGTTCTGGTCTCCAAGGCAGACGTTTCCCAGATGGTGACAGAAGGTACACCCCACAAGCTGAGCTGTGGTTTTACCTGCGTGATTGTGGGGAAAACATGAGAAGGTGGGGTAGGAAACCTACTGCTGTTCTGGCACGATGGGTGCGTGAACTGAAGGAAGCCACCAGGAGGAAAGCAGCTCCAGTTGCCCGTAGCCGAATGGCCAGGTATGATGATGATGATGACATGTCTGATCCCCTCGAAGGAACATCCAAAACATACGCCCAGGGAAAGAAGAATAACCAGGCTTAGAGGGGCCCTGCCTCTAGCCAGGTAGAGGCCAGGGAAAATCGTGTTTTCTGGTCTGTGTGGATTCATTGGCCTGGCACATCAGAGCCACAAGAGTACAAAGCTTTGGTCGATACTGGTGTGCAATGCACCTTAATCCCATCAAGACATGTGGGGACAGAGTCTGTTTCTATTGCTGGTGTGACAGGGGGATCCCAGGATTTCACTTTGGTGGAAGCTGATGTGAGCCTAACGGGAAATGAGTGGAAGAAGCATCCTATTGTGACTGGCCCAGAGGCCCCATGTATTTTGGGCATAGACTACCTTCGGAGTGGGTACTTCAAAGACCCAAAAGGACTCAGATGGGCATTTGGAATAGCTGCTGTAGAGACAGAGGGCATCCAGCAATTGAACACCTTGCCTGGGTTGTCTGAGAATCCATCTGCAGTAGGATGCCTGACGGGAGAAGAGCAACGAGTGCCAATTGCCACTTCCATAGTGCATTGACGGCAGGATAGGACCACTTGAGATGCTGTGATCCCCATCCATAAGATGGGGAGAGCCAAGGGGTGGTCAGCAAGACCCACTCACCCTTCAACAGCCCCATTTGGCCTGTGCAAAAATCTGAAGAAGAATGGAGATTGACTGTGGACTACCATGCATTGAATGAAGTGACTCCACCACTGAGTGCTGCTGTGCCAGACATATTAGAGCTCCAGTATGAGCTTGAGTCCAAGGTAGCAAAGTGGTATGCCACTATAGACATTGCCAATGCATTTTTCTCCATTCCTCTGGCAGCAGGCCTCAGTTTGCCTTCACATGGAGGGGAGTGCAGTACACCTGGAACCGACTGCCCCAGGGGTGGAAGCAGAGCCCCACCATCTGCCATGGACTGATCCAGACTGCACTAGAAAGGGGAGAGGCTCCAGAACATCTGCAGTATATTGATGACATCATTGTGTGGGGGAACACAGCTGCGGAAGTATTTGAGAAAGGGAAGGAAATCATCCAGATCCTCCTGGGAGCTGGTTTCGCCATTAAAAAGAGCAAAGTAAAGGGACCAGCTCGTGAGATTCAATTCCTGGGAGTGAAGTGGCAAGATGGACGGCATCAGATTCCTGCAGATGTCATCAACAAGATCACAGCAATGTCTCCACCCACCAACAAGAAAGAGACACGAGCTTTCTTGGGTGCAATAGGTTTTTGGAGGATGCATATTCCTGAGCACAGTCAGATCGTGAGCCCTCTTTACCTGGTCACCCGCAAGAAGAACAATTTCCAGTGGGGCCCTGAGCAGCAACAAGCCTTTGTCCAGATCAAGCAGGAGATTGCCCATGCAGTAGCCCTTGGCCCGGTCAGGACAGGACCAAAGGTAAAGAACATGCTCTACTCTGCAGCCGGGAACCATGGCTTGTCCTGGAGCCTTTGGCAGAAGGTGCCTGAGGAGACTCGGGGTCGACCACTGGGATTTTGGAGTCAAAGCTACAGAGGCTCTGAAGTCAACTACACTCCAACAGAGAAAGAAATCCTGGCTGCATATGAAGGAGTCCAGGCTGCCTCGGAGGTAATAGGCACTGAAGCACAACTCCTCCTGGCACCCCGACTACCAGTGCTGGGGTGGATGTTCAAAGGCAAGGTTCCTTCCACTCACCATGCCACCAGTGCTACATGGAGCAAGTGGATTGCTCTCATCACTCAGTGCACCCATATAGGTAAACTGAATCGCCCTGGGATTTTGGAGGTCATTACAAATTGGCCCCAAGGTGAGAATTTTGGTGTCACAGATGAAGAGGAACAAGAACCAGTGACACGTGCTGAAGAGGCTCCTCCCTATAACCAACTGCCCCTGGAGGAAACACGCTACGCTCTTTTCACTGACGGTTCCTGTCGAATCGTAGGGATGAACCGGAAGTGGAAAGCAGCCGTATGGAGCCCCACACGAGAGGCTGCACAAGCTACCGAAGGAGAAGGTGGATCAAGCCAACTTGCTGAACTCAAAGCTGTTCAACTGGCCCTGGACATTGCTGAGAGAGAGAAGTGGCCAAAGCTCTACCTCTACGCTGACTCATGGATGGTAGCCAATGCTCTGTGGGGATGGCTGGAGAGGTGGAAAAAGGCTAACTGGCAAGGTAGAGGGAAAATAATTTGGGCTGCTGATGAGTGGAAAGACATTGCTACCAGGGTAGGGAGGCTACCTGTGAAAGTCTGCCATGTAGATGCCCATGTACCCAAGAGTAGGGCCAATGAGGAGCACCAGAACAATGAGCAGGAAGACCAAGCTGCAAAGATAGGGGTGTCCAAAATAGACCTAGATTGGGAACATAAGGGAGAGTTATTCCTAGCTCGATGGGCCCATGATGCCTCAGGCCACCAGGGCAGAGATGCCACCTATAAATGAGCACGAGACGGAGGGGTGGATCTAACCATGGACAGTATTTCTCAGGTTATCCATGACTGTGAGACGTGTGCTGCCATCAAGCAGGCCAAGCGAGTGAAGCCCCTGTGGTACGGTGGGCGGTGGTCCAAGTACAAGTATGGGGAGGCCTGGCAGATTGACTACATCACACTGCCCCAGACACGCCAGGGCAAATGCTACGTGCTGACCATGGTGGAAGCCACCACTGGATGGTTGGAAACCTACCCTGTGTCTCATACTACAGCCCGGAACACCATCCTGAGCCTTGAAAAGCAAGTTCTGTGGAGACATGGCACCCCTGAGAGGATCGAGTCAGACAACGGGACTCATTTCAAGAACAGCCTTATCAACACCTGGGCTAGGGAACATGGCATTGAGTGGGTGTATCATATCCCCTACCATGCACCAGCTGCAGGAAAGGTAGAGGTACAATGGACTACTAAAAACCCAGTTGAAAGCTTTGGGTGGGAGATCTTTCAAAAATTGGGAGCAGCATTTAGCAAAGGCCACCTGGTTAGTTAACACCCGAGGTTCCACCAACCGAGCAGATCCTGCGCAGTCTGAGTCCCTGAATATAATAGAAGGAGACAAAGTCCCAGTGGTACATATCAGAGGTTTGTTAGAGAAGACTGTGTGGATCAATTCTGCCTCGAGTACAGACAAGCCCAGTTGTGGGGTTGTCTTTGCTCAGGGACCAGGTTGCGCATGGTGGATATTGCAAAGAGATGGAACAACACGATGTGTACCTCAGGGAGATCTGATTGTGGGGTAAGAATGATAGTATAGGGCCTGGATTCAGTGGTCCAATGTGGGGATGTCATGAGGGCATGATGGGTATTGCTTGTAAATTTTGGGGGAACAGATGGAAATTTTGTATGAATAATGCATGATGTGTGGTAGTATGATGATATGATGATAAGGGGACAAGGGGTGGAATGTCCTGGGTTGACATTATGATGCTTGTATCCCCATTCATATGTTCTGTGCCTTTAAGACTGTCTCGGAAGAGTGAAAGTTTTGTTTGGCTTTCTCTTATCAGGGACACAGAGACGGGCAGTACATAGGGCTGTTTTGGCTTTTTGCTTTAGGCTTTCTGCTTTGCACTCTCTCTCTCTCTCACTGCTCTCGCTTCTGCTTACTTTTGCTTCTGCTCATTAGCTAGTTCTAGCTAAACAGTCCAAATTCCTTCCTGGACTGTTTCTCCTCTCCTTTTTCTTCGACCATCTCAAACCTGCTCTGGACTGGGGCCTGGGAACACTGAGGGTTTGCACCATTTGGCTGCAGCAGCTGCCCCAGCGCCGGAGGGACTAACAGAGCAATCACCCCCGAAAGAGACTTTCTGATTTTGTCATCTTTTTCAGAGTGGTGTCATCTGGTATTTTCCACTTCTTTCCACATCAGGTTCTTTCCACTTCTCTCTGAGGAATTCTTCCCAAACCGATTGGGGGGAGGGGTCGTGTGGGTTTGCTTTCTGGAGGGGCCCTCCTTTGGAGACTCTCTACGAAATTTGCCCTAAACTAGGACATTAAGGAAGGAGGTTGATATTTCAGGGTTGTGACTGCTGAAAGCAGGTGGTCTCTGGAGGTGTCCAGAACTGGGAGTGGCTCCTTTTCTCACTTGCCTGCAGAAAAGGAAGTTGCAACGTGGGAATTTCATTTGTGGAGATGGCTGCCAGGGGTGTTTGCCAAGAGATGGGCTGGCAGAGAGGCAGGTCTCGTGCTAAACTGGCTGTGTGTTTGTTTTGATGGTGGGGAGGGTCAGAGATGCAGACACAGACACCATCTGAAAGAACAGTGTAATTTACTGTAATGCCAAAGTGCAAAAAAGAGTCAGGAAAGAATAAGCTAAGCAATGCACCTCAGCATTATTACAAAAGGGTGCCTCTGGTGATTAAGGAAGACACATCACCAGGTACCACAATGCTTTCCCCTTCATCCAGAGCTGCACATCAGCTGGGGGAAGCTGTCCCAGCCAAGCCCTGCAGAGCCACGGCCGGGAACCGGGAAATACTGCGGTGCCTCCACCTTTGCCGGCCACGAGGCTCCCGAGTGCGCTGTGAGAGTAGCCCGGCTCCGACAGTGCTGGATGAGCAATGTGCCAGAGCTTCTGCTGGGGCACAGCTGGTTTCATTCTCCTCTTGGTTTTCTCCTCGAGCCTGCCCAGGGCTCAAGGAGGAACCAAGGCCAGGTGTGGCCTTGTCTGTTTACCTCATGCCGAAGGGTGAAGATGTGTTTCACCGTGAATGGATGCAACAATAATTTTGATAGTAACACTTGGCAAAGGAGCAGATACATAGAACATTGGGTTGGAAGGGTCATCTAGAGGGCAGCTTTGGCTCAGGTCCTGTTGTGGAGGCTTCAAGTCAGGGTCTGTTTTTCAGGCCTTAGTTCTTTGGTATTTTGCAGTGCACATCAATGCTGTGAAGAGCTGGAAACAAACAAGTCTGTCTTTAGCACATTTGAGACAGGGAACAGGATTAGCCCTGCAAGGCCAGGCTAGGGCCAAGAGCAGAAGGCCAGCACCCTGCTTTTGCCCACCGGCAGCCCTGCAGGGCAAGCAGCCACTCCTGCCCAGGGCTGAGGTGCCCGAAGCTGCCTCCCCGCTGTGCAGCTCTGCAGAGCCCGCGGGGCGCAGAGTCCTGGGCAGCCAGGGCAGCCCGGCTGCCTTGGAGCACAAGGAGTGGCCCAGAGAGAAGCTGCTGCCCTTTGCTTTGGAACTGTTCCTCAGAGTCTTGTCATTAATCCACAGTATCTGATGTGTTTTCTTGTCTTCTCCCAAATTTAACAGAGCTTTTTGAGTGAAATTGACTGAACTAGCTTCTGCTGCTGGTGGTGGTCCTTTATCTGCAGTGAGGGCAGGTGATTTGAACCAAGGACGGAGTCCGTTGTTAACACCCAGCTTTGCCAAGTCAAGAAAACCATTCACAATTGGACTGCCAGTGCTGAGCAATTTTCCTACTTTTTGGAAAGCTATGACCTTTAGAAACCCGAGAGATTTTCCTCCAGGAGGATACCAGCAGTACCTTGATGCCAATGTTTTCCACCCCGTTTTTTGTGTCTTTGGGGCTTTTAAGACTTCCTCAGTGCCCAGCAAAATTGAAATGACCTGTGATCATGTGATTTGAGAGCTCTGTGTTGTTCGTTGCCACATGAGTGTTCATGACAAGCTGGACACACCAGCCGTGGCTCTGTTGAGTTAAATTCATCCCAATTTTGTGCAAACAGCAGCCCCGAGATGCTGAGAAGAGCAAGCGCAGTGGGTGGGTGTGCATGCACATGCCCGGGGACTGACTGCTGTGTGGGCAGAAGGTTTTGCACTGTTGTAATTCTTCACTCTCCCCAGCTGGAGGAAGAAACGAAATCTATATGAAATGAAAAAATATAAATCTCTATGAAATTAAAAGATATGAAAATGTATGAAACAATACCTATTAATTTATCATGGATGTAATTTAACATCTATACACTATTGCCGGCCGGGGGTCCCTGTACAAATCACGAACGGGACGGGACTGCTGAGGAACGCGCCTCGAGCTGTTTGTTTTCCAGCATCAGTCTCATTACTTGGGTCTGACTATGGGAAGATGCCAGCGGCTCACATCTGTGGCAGCAGGCAAACAACTTAATGGTACAACTTCCTTGAAATTTTTTTGACCAATCACACAAAGCAGAAGCATACTGACAGTAGTTCTATCCAACCACTATAAGCACACGTACCTTTTGTTGAAACAGTGCTTGCTTCTTTTGAATACAATACCTGCTTGTAAGCCTTAAAACACAATGCACTGAGCTCCATTATTAAGCTGAGAAGTTCCTAATATCTTGCTAGAGATACTTTTTTGAAGCTTAGGGAAGTTATTCTAGTCAAGCACTAATACACAGACCATTGTTCTTTTTGTCCTTAGTTTTCTACTTCTAAAATTTTTCTGCTGACAAATCTTATGGCTGCTGCTTAGCTCTAATGCAGTTCTGCTGTCTCTGATGCTTGCCTTTTGCAGCTTTCCCAAAACCCTCTGATTTGAAGGATTCCCACATTAGCCCTCTCGGTACAAGTGAAAAGAAACCTTTGTATCTGTGTTGTTTATTAACTACCTTGAA
Source organism: Ammospiza nelsoni (assembly GCF_027579445.1). Classification (NCBI taxonomy): domain Eukaryota; kingdom Metazoa; phylum Chordata; class Aves; order Passeriformes; family Passerellidae; genus Ammospiza; species Ammospiza nelsoni. Next base: position 7,887,050 of record NC_080669.1, read on the forward strand.
TTTCATAGCTTTACTGTAGTATACCTGCTTATTACTTGCTTAAAGCATCCTTTTTGCTCACATTAAGCCTTGCTATATTCCAACATAGCAATTTTAATGCTGTGAAAGTCCAGTCAGTTCAAAGGGCTAAGTCAAGTCTGACAGCAATTACATGTCATTGTTCCAAAAAATTCTCGTCTGTTCCAAGGTCCTAATTCAAAACCTTCCTCCATTTCAATACCTTCATTCACCTTCTGTGTGAGATTTCAAGAACTCTCTGTGAATCCATTTCCTACCTCTCTCTCTTGTGTGATAAAAATTTCTTTGATAGTTTTACCCATCATTTGTCACACACACTGATGTATGCAAGGTATTACTACTAGTATCACTGCCAAAACACCCAATGCATAGAGACCTATTCTACAAAGATGTATTCTACAAAGTTGGGTATTGGGCATTCCTTGGCTGGCACTGGCACACTGATCAAACAGGTCAACAAGGGTTTGTCTGGGCTTGAATTGGGCAAACATACAGTGTCTGAGCCTGCTGACTTGGCTAAAGCAAGGTAAACATTCATTTTTGGTTGATCTACAGGCATATATGCACAGCAAAAGCAAGCAAGCAAAACCAACAAACGCCAGTATATCATTTGATCAAGCTTCATGTTCCTGTTCAGCTGCTTTTTGGCAAAAGCTTCCCTATTTCAGTTCTCAAGCAAATCTTTTAGCACTTGTTCAGGGACTGGCCAACTATAGGGCACTAAACTGTCCCTCTAACCTTCAATTTCTACAAATTTGGGTATCTTAGAATTCTTTTGAACACAACGGACACCATGCTTTTGCTGAAAGAGCTCTATGATCTAAACCATTTTCACAGTCCAAAAATCAACAATCAAACTCAAGATTTGTAGGTTTCACAGGTTGAACAGGGAATGTCTGGCATGAACTGTAGTTTCTCCGTGTGGCTCAAGTCTGCGTGCTCATTTCCCTGCTGGTGGAATTGTCGGTGCGCTCTTGTGTATGAGACGGTTTCACGTTCTTCGCAGGGACCCACTTAGGTCTGGCACCTGTGCAAATAAATACAAGCATACCCTTTGCCCCAAGTGATTAGTGCAAATGGTCCTTCAATTTGTCCTAACTCAAGGTTTCTGATCAAAACGGCAAGATTTTCTTTCAATTTTGCCTGTGTGCTGTTTGAAAAGTGCCTAAAAATTGGAGGATTAGGTCCTGCAAATGAGCTATTGAAAACATAAAGACATCTAAAGCTTTGCTCTACCTTATCAGAGGTGTTGCTTGGGCCATTCCCCCTTTTGTTGATCTAGAATGGGTTTTAGAGTGTGATGCGTCCTTTCAAAAATTGCCTGACTCTGTGGGAATAGGGAATTCCAAAAGTGTGGCAAACAGTCCAGTCCATCAAAAATGTGGCCAATTTTTGAGCTCTGCATGTGGGGCCATTTGTCGGTTTTTGCCTCGTGGGGGATCAGTTTGGTGAGCTCTGTGTTTTGTGGAGAAAAGAAGAAACCTCACAAGTTCATAAAAGTTGTAAAGCTTGGTATGTTTTTATTATGGCACGCGTCGGACGCATGCAGAGGAAATCCTCCTCAACAGGCCTGCGTACCCCTGAAGACCTCAGATCTCCTTTTATTCATCCTTCCAAATGCATATGCATACAGTTTCACAATAGGTTCATAAATATTCATTCAGCGTGACATTTATCACCAGTTCTTCATTATCAAAGGAATTCCTAGGTCGGGGGCAAATTGACCTCGTGGTCGTTTATGTTTTTCTTTCTCTGTCTCCTCACTGTCTCCGGCATGTGAGTTTTTCCTTCAGCTTTGGCCTCACAGACTTTTCATCTCTCCTAGACACTTCACCTAATTCAGAATGGATCTCTACTCTGTCTCAATCTGGACCCCAGTGACAAGGACAAAGGAAAAGACGAGAGGGGGTCTTTCTTCTCGGGACCAAAGTCCCACAGCTTTAATGGAGAACCACTCCAGGAGAGAAAGGGAGCATCCAGGAGAGAAAAGAGGATTTCCAGGAGAGGAAAGAGAGTGTCCAGCTCGTGGCAGGAGATTTGTAACCCTGGGGAAGGGGGGGTGGTAGAAAGGAACTACCATAGGTCAACATACGTAAATCACCGCACTGTAGTTTTCTGCATAAATTGCTGCACTTGTTGCAAACCAAATCCTAAAATTTCCCCAAACACCACCATTCAGTCCCAAATGATCACAATGTGGGGAAAAAAACACTCAACCCCCCTATATACCCAGGCACCAGGTGTCACAGGGAGTACCAACCCCTGCAATTATAAAGTCCACACACACAAGCTCACTGGGAAAGGAGTCTCTCTTTATGGGGGGACAGAGTGCTCGCTTTTCTCAACACAACTCACCATCTACCACATCAGCATCCACCCACATCATCTTCCTCAAAACACACCCACTGAAAACACAACCACAATTACAACACACAGGAAAAATTGCAGCAATAAACCAGCATTTGCTCAATTCACCCCCAGAATTTCTAGCAGGTCCTTACTGACACAGCAAATCCTTTCTGCCGGCAGCCAGACCCAAACCCAAACTGTACAGGCGTACGTTGTGTGCAGGACATCTCTGTGTGACTTAGGAACAGCCCTTCCCCTGCGTTCTCCTTACGGGTTACTTTATACAGGGTTATATATATACTTTCTCCACAGTCCCAGCAGTCTTGTCTGCCCGCCACGAGGAACAGCCCAGAGCAGAGGTGCCTCCAGGAAAGGAATGTCCTGGCAGTGCCCAGAGACGTCCACAGCGCGGTTGTTCTTGCTGGAGCAGAGAAGCGTTCCTGCTGCGGTCACCAAATGAAGTGTGGAATAGAACTCACCACAGCTGAAGTTAGAAGGTGGTGTGTTTATTACAGCGCCAGGCACAGGAGGAGTTGTCTCCTAAAGACATGTGTGAAGAATCACTGTCTCTCTACTCATCTAAAATGAGTACACATTCATATAATTCCCAAAAAACCTAACACGTATTCATTAGGTAACACTGTGTGCCCCCCTCTGTATTAAAATGTATTATAATTGAGTCCAAAGTTCTTTCACATTTCTGCAGTCTTTCACTTTAAATGGGCTGGTAGGTTTTAAACTGGGGAATGGTGTCCTTCTGATGAAGGCCAAGACGTCTTCCTCAAGTTGACCTCTTTACTTATGACCTGATGGCAGGCTTTTGCACTTCTTAGCTATAGCTGAAGTTTCGGGGCCCAGGTGCAGGCTCTGGTCCTCTTCTTTGTCACAAAGAAATCCGCATCCCATCCTGCTTCTTTAAACATAGTAAAGACAGTGATAGCAAGTGATATATTACCCTAGCCTTAACTACCTTACCTGCAAAACATTAACTATTCCTCATTATTTCTACTCTTCTTGTTATACTCTTTCCCCCTAACTAAATCTTGCTAAAATTTTAACACTTCCAGTTCTTTTAAATCCTTGATTTATTGGCCTCATATCACATGCCAGCCATGTGTGAGCTGATACTGTAACTGGGATATTCCACTCCTGAGCAGGAGGTATAAAGCCTGGTTCTGAGCTGGAATGGTGAGAAGGATGAAATGCACATGGTTTTGATCCAGGGGATGTCCTGGAAGTGCACAGCCTACCTGCCACTGCTGCAGAGAACCACGCTCCACCTCCTGCTGCTGCACAGATTTTTAGGAACCCAGGGGTTGCTGTGTATTATTTGCTACCACAACTAATAGAATCAATTTGCTTTGGAAGTTCAGTTTTGTCCTGGGTCATTTTGGGCATGGGTCTCCTCCTGAACCTGTGAGAAAAACTGGAATGGACCTGCAGGACACTCCTATTCTCATGTCAGTAAATTCTGAGAAGTGATTTAGGTATCAATAAGTCAATAAGTATCAGTCAGTAAATCAAATAATTTGGGGGAATATTTAGCCTGTGAGTTTCAGAAAAGTATTGAAAATGTCTTAGATCCATGGATACAAACTAGTAAGTGAGATTGCTGGGTGTGCACGTATCAGGGAAGTGATTCCCCACACACCCAGTGCTGAGATCAAGTATTGCCTCTCTTCTAACCCTGAGCAGGCAGCAGGGATCAGGCCCTGCTTGGCAACATTTATTTTGAAGACTTCTGTTCAGCAGGTAAAAATGGACCAAATGAAAACTTTTCCAGCTGTTTCCCTTTGGTTCACCTGTTTGAGGGTTAAGATTCTGTGCTGCAGGTGTCCTGGGTGTGTGCAGAGCAGAGCAGCCCCAGAAAGCCCTTGGCTTGCCCACCAGTTGTCATGCCTTGTTGCCAGGTGTGCCCAGCTCTGGCAGGAGAAAGAGCCCGCAGCGCAGTGGGCACCGTGCCCTGCCCAGCCGGGGCTCTCTGGCACAGAGCAGCAGCAGCGCCAGCACCGTTCAGCCCGCTCCTGCCTTGGCTTCCCCTGGCACACAGAAGCCTCTGGAAATCAGCACCACCAGCAGCGTTCCCAGCTTGGAGCAGCTGCTGCTGGCGGGCAGATGCTGCCAGTTCCACTGCTTCCAAAGGGCAAGAAAGGCACAGATGTACATGCACCAGAGCCCTGGGCATGTCCAAGAAAGGGGCAAATAGGTGGGGAGATTTGTTAGGAAAGATTTCAGCTGTGATGCCAACAGTGCCTTCTCTCCTGGTTCTGTGTGTTCTAGATGAGTAGTGCCATGGTTGGCGCTGTCAGTTAAGAAGTAGATGTTATGTGGATGTTCAAATGTGTAGTGATGATATTGTAATATATCCTCCCACCCTCTTTCTCCTCCCCTTTGTAATCGCCTTGGTAGTCAGGGCATTTGGGGAGGGCTGGCTTGTGACCAGCAGGCAGGGGGAAACAACACCTGACCTCCAGTCAAGGTGCAAGAAAGTAATCTCCACCAATGGACAGCAGAGAAAGAGCTGACTGACAAAACTTCTGGAGGAGCTAAGGGTATAAAAGGCAGAGCATCCTTTTTGTAGATGAGCACATGGCTGCTAGTCACAGAGACTCCCAATGCTGTAAGTTTTCTTATTCAGTTCTTTGTTAAGCTTTGATAAACCTTTAAATTTTGAAAGTTAGAGTAATTTCTTAAATGTGCAATGCTTGGGCCATTTTCTTGGTCTAGTTTCCTTTGCTTGTGTCCCATCTGAGTGCTCAGTTGGGGTACAGGCTGTAGGTGCTTGGGGCACTCCTGGAGTTCCTCTTGGATGCCCTGAACAACAGGGTTTGGTCCATGAGGGGAATTTGTGCTGCTCTGTGACAGAGGAGAACTTCCCAGGCTCTTTTGTGTTTGATGTAGGGAAGGTTGGGTATTGCTTTGCATAAACTCACAGACCAACATGGAGCGTTTGCTTTGTCATGTCTGGGCATGGTTGTCACATTGACATAGTGACATCAGAACATTGCCTTGGTGCACAGAAGGCCTGAGTGTCAGAGCAGCCCAAGGCCTTGCTCTGATCAGGAGAATCTTCCTGGTCAATGCATCTCTCTGTAGGCACCTGCCCACTGACAAGAGTTTTGTAGCTTTTAGAAAAGTTGCAGAAATGCCAATAATGAACCATCTGGCCACTGCAGCTTTTGCTGCATATCACATTACATATTCCATTTATTACTTTATGAATTTTGCCCATAAGTAGAGGTTTCCCTTCTGCTTAGGTTAGGGTGTATCCTAACCTGGCTTTCGTATGTCTTCCTACTCTTCATTAGTGACTGAGTGCCTGATTTTGAAACAGAAAGAGCATTAGGATGCCATTGCTTTGGTTAAGCTTCTGTCGAGTCCTTAATCTAAAAAGGAACTGAACTGTAGCCACAGGGGCAGCATTTGCAAGGGAACCTGCAGGGGTTCTGTTCCCTCCACGGGAGAGTCTGTGGCAGCAGTCTCTGTCATTTCCTCAGTTTGCTGGGACAAGCAAGACACCTTTGAAAATGTAGACTGGCAGACCTTCTTGGAAGGCCTTCTTAAAACTCTGCAATTTGCCCCAGAATTCAGGGAAAGCTTCTTTCTTTCCACAGTTTCTCTTGAAAGGATCTGACTGTCTAACTTGACCCTTTACTGAGTGCAAAAATTGTGATCTTCCCAATGCAATGAAATTCAAATTCCAAAGCAGTGAGTGTCTGCTATTGAACCCTGGAGCTGCTGCTCTGCTGTTTCACAAAGAACTGCCACAGCTCAGGGGGATTTTGGGGAAGCTTTTCTGGGCAAGCATTTCCAGCAAGTTAACGAGAACTGGTGCATGCAACTGATTTTTTAAAAAACATACCAGAAGGAGACGATTTCAGAAGCTGTTAATGTGTTTAGCAGAACAGGAGCATTGAGTGTTAAAGAAAAATCTGCATTTTCTTGGTCATGTTTGTAGTCATTTACTGGCAAAACAGGCCAAAGTGTAGGCAAAACCAAGGATATTGACCTGATCTCTTTCTGGCTGTGTGAATGAAATGTGTCTCCTAGAGGGATGTTATGAAATGCGAAATCATCTCTGTTTGGGTTGACTTCTTCTGTGGGATTCAGCAGCCCAGGCAGTTTTCTCACAGCATCTGATTCATTTTCCCTGCCCACTACAGGTCACCTGAGGCGTGTATTCAGCAGAACTGATCCTGAGGTGAGTGAGAAAAGAACATTTCATGCTCCTGGTGTTTAAGCATTGTAGAGGAAGCTGTGAGCTTGGCCAGTGGCAGTAGAATATAGAGGGCGAGCTAGGAAAGCTGACAGAAAATCCATTTTCATGCAAAAAAAAAATCAAAGGCAGAAATGGTAATTTATTAATTTCCATGCCAGAGCTTTGAAGAACTACAAATCCAGTTTTGCAGAGAGAACGTTGTTTCCTACAGCAATATAGGGTGGAATATTTCCCTAAGGGCATGGTTGCCACGTTGTCTTAACTTGCATTTAACTAAGAGCAAATTCCTATATAGCTGAATTACACCATTGAAGTTTAGTCAGAGTACCATAGAATTCTATTCCTACCAAAACTTTTAATATCTACATAAAAGATGTGGTTGCAGAAAAGGAAGAAGCTCTTGAAATGGTGGATGCTGCAACTGAAGCTGCAACCTTTGTGGCTGAGGAGCTGCGTGGCCAAAAGGACACAGGGCTGGCGGTTTTGAGCAGCTGAAGATGTGGCAGCGTGTGGCCAGGGGGCCAAGAAGGCCAAGGGCATGGTGGCTGTGCCAGCAGCAGTGGGGCAGCAGGAGCAGGGCTGTGAGCGTGGCCCTGTGCTGGGCAGCGCTGCGGCCACAGCTGGAGTGCTGTGTGCACTTGTGGGCCCTGGGGAGCAGAAAGTCATGGAGGGGCTGCAGCGTGTGCACAGAAGGACAGGGCAGCTGGGCAAGGGGATGCAGCACAAGGCCAGGGAGGAGGTGCCAAGGGAGCTTTAGCCTCGACAGTGGGAGGCTCTTGAGGCACCTTCAGCATCTCTGCAATGCATTGAAATATTTATCTACTTTTGGACTGGACTTCCTCTCCCTTTTTTGTTGTTATTTTTTGCTTTACTTGGAGCAGAAGACCCAATTCATTTTCTCTTTTTCCCAACGCAGGTTCTTTTTGAAATTATTTCCTGCCCTTACACAGCACTGGGAATGGTTCTGCTTGAAGTTTTTATTCCAAGGTGTCACTTCTGGGGAACGCAGTATTTTTGCATGAGAACACATCATTCTGTTCAGGGACTTTGGTACAGAAGGAGCTGTTGTGTTTCTAGGCCAGCCACTATGGCCTTACAGATCACCTTAAAATTAGCAGTGCCCGTGCCCTTCTGCAGCCCAGGCAATCAGTGTGTGTTGTGTTTGGGAATTGAGCAGGAGATCAATGCTTTGCATTCCAGCTGCTCCTCAGCAATCACAGGAGCTGGGAGGGGCTGGGCTGCAGTTTGGATTCCAGGCACTTTAGCACCATCAGTGTGGTCCTGTCCAAGAGAAGAACTCAGCCGAGCACAGAGGCACAAAGAGTGCAGTTCCCAGTGCAGTGCCCTGCGTCTGATTGCATTCCATAAGGATCTACACGCTCCACATTCTCCAAGAGTGTGGTTCATTGAGCAACAGGAAAGCAATCTCAGGATTGCTGCTGATCATGGCAATGGCCACCAAGTGTTGATGTGGGGCAGCAACAGAGAGAACAATAAAGACAGATCATAGTAGGGACATCTATCTCTCTATCTTTCTTTCTATCTATCTATCTATCTATCTATCTATCTATCTATCTATGTAACATTTACATAATTGAATCTTCCTGGCTCTGGTCCAAGGCAGTTGGAGGTGCAAAGCTCACGTAAAGCAGCATCCCTCTCAGGAGAGGATTAGAGACATGTTCCCTCGACCAGTTCTGAGCAGGAAGAGATGTTTCCCCCTCTGTGGTATTTCCCACAGAGTTGTTTCCATCCTCCAGCCTCTTGTGCCCTCAAGTCCCCAGTTAATTCTTTAAATTTCCACCTCTCCTAGAGAGGTGGAACAATTCCATGTTTAGGTGGTGTTTGGTGACTCTGCTCATACGTGCCATGCATTACATGACGCATGGTTTCCTTCACTGGCATCCCCAGGGCTGTGTAAGTGCATTCGTTCATGGGGCCTTAGGGGAGCCTCTGTTTCTGCTGCTCAGAATCCTCAGTTGACAAAAGAGGAAGAAGAAACACCTTGGTCCTCCTCCATTGTGGTGGCCATAGAGGCTCTGTGACCTCCATCAGAAATCTTTACATGCATCCTCATCTCCTGAATGACCAGGTTTTCTAACAAGAGTGTGGATGTCAGAAAGGCAGGAATGCTGGTGCAGGCCTGAAGAGAACTCCAGAAGTTTCACTCACAAGGAGTGAGCTCACCCAGGAAGCCACCTGCAAAGCCAGGATGGAGCTGTGGGACAGGGCAGGGTGTCAGTCACTACTGAAAGACAAACAGGACATGGCACAAGCAGAGGGAGGCCCTCACCACACCCTTGAGAAATGCCACACCTTCCCTGTCAGCTGCCTGAGAGGCTCTTGCAGCTTCAGTCCCAGATGGCCCCTGATTGTAGAGCCAGGGTCACTTTGGAATCTGTGCCTCCCCTCAAACAGAGAATGACCCAGCAGAGCAGCAGCACAGTGCTTTGGGAACGTGTGAGCCCAGCAGTCTTGGAGTCTTGGCCCACAAAGGTCATATGTGAAGCTGAAACCCATCTTCTCTTGCTTTCTGTGCAGGTGCTTCTAGAGAGAGAGCAGGAGCAGACTGCTTCATCAGAGATGCCATGCCAGACTCAGGGAGATCTGTTCCCAGCCCGAGAGCAGGAAGAGCAGCTCGGGCAGCAGGTGGAGAAAGGAGAAAGGCCAGGTAAGCCTGACTGGCCAGGGCACAGAGGGAAGGGCAGGAAGAAGGGCATAAACCACAGCTCTTGGGGCTGAGGAGGCCAGGAATCCCACAGGCACTGGAAGCACAGAGCCTTGGAATCTGCAGAGATCAGCCCTGGGACAGGAGGTTTGCAATGGAGGCAGAGGTGGGGAGGGAAGCAGAAAGAAGGAGCTGAATCAATGTGATTCTGAGGCTGCAAGAGGAAAAACGCTGAGCCTGGTGGCAGCTCCCAGTCACTTGCTCTGCATTTGTGTGCACAGAACATCAAGGCAGAGCCACAAGCAGAGCTGCTTGAAGCTCAGAGTGCCATCATGGCACTGAAGAGGAGGAACAAGGAAGACATGGGAAGAATTCAAGAGGAGAATCTCCATCAGCAGAGGGGCGATCAACACAACCAGGTGAGTGAAAGAATGGCAGCCACTCCACTCAAAAGGCGTCCTCTTCCTCCTTGGTTACAGAACATCAAGGAATACCTGCAGGCACAGCTGCAGAAAACTGATGCCAGGATCAAGGCTCTGGAGAAGAGGCTTGAGGAAGACATGAAAATCATCAGAGAGAAAGCTATCTGCCTCCCTCAGGCTCTAGAAAAGCAAGTGAATGAAAGAGGGATGCAGTCACTGCAGTCACCAAACTGGTGGTTTCTACCCTCCTTTCCTTTCCAGTGCAAAGCAGCAGGGAGTGGGGCCATGCCTCTGAGTGCCATCCTGCTCTAGTGTGTATCACAGTCACTCTGAGGAACATTTCCTGGTGTGCTGAATCTCAACTGCTGCCTTGGACAGTGAAACTTGTCCTTTGGCCTTTGGGCCAGCAGTCATCCAAATTGATTCCTGCTGGCCTGTTCCTGCTCCCCTTGTTTCTGGAGGTGTTTTCACAGTGGAACGTGGTGATCCAGATGGAAGACTGAAAGAAGCTGTCTGTATCCCCTGTCAATCTGTTCTTTCCCTTTCCTCACAGTCAATGACTCCTGGCTGACAGGGACAAGCTGTAGTGTCTGACTGCTTTGTTCTGTTTCACTTGAGCTGCAAGTGCTGACTTCTCACCGGGCAGCCTGTGAAGACTTCCAGCGAATGTCTGGCAATGAAGAACCCCAAGGTTGGCATGAGGCACAGGAACAGTGCCCACCAGAAATGTTCCAGGTCCAGCACATCATGGGCTCTGAACCTGCTGCCACAGCAGCGTCACCTCAAGGAAGCTCTCCGTTAAAACCTGGGAACTTGAGCTCGGGCAGTTTGCTCATCTCCCTGGAACAGCAGACTGAGGAGAAGTACCTGGAGATGCTAGGTACGTCTGGGCTGTTTCTTGTCTGAGGGACAGTGTGTTGTGTGCAGCTGCCAGCAGAGCTGTACCAAATGTTCCTTCTGAGTTTGGTGCCACAGGGCCATTTAGGACTCCCCAGAGGAAGCGCTGTGCTCCGAGGCAGCGAGAGAGCGCTCTGGCTGTTCCTGCTGCCTCTGAGGGCACCTCGGACTGGCTTGGGTTTGCCTGAGCTTCCCTCTCTGCTAAAGGCTGAAGCAGGGATTGTTCTTGCATCAGCAGAAGGATGTGACCTTGCAAATGATCTAGGCGAGTCCTGTGTGCTCGTGGCCAAACTGAACAGAATTTATAGCTTCCTAAATTCTTCTTCGACTCCTGACTTCCAACCAGTCATCAGAGAAAAATACCTTCACAGAAATGCACTGGCTTCGGACTTTTGTCTTTTTGGTTGGGGATTTTTCATTGGGTTTTTTTTTTTGGTTTCTTTGTTTTGTTTTGGTTTGGGTTTTTTTTACTTTTTTTGTGGGCGTTTGTGTTTGGTTTTCTTTTTGCATTTTTTTTTTCTGTTGTTTTGTGGGGTATTTTTGGTGGAGTTTGTTTTTCTCCATCCTGAAGGGAGCCCTTCTGCCTCACATGTCTTGCTGCTGTCATTTTTATGACTGGTCCTGGTACTACTACTACATTTGCAGTTTATTTTCATGAGAATGCTATATTTTGTCAATAAGAGAATGCTATCTTTTTGCCAATAAGAACTCCTTCGAAAGTACATCAGGTTACAGGACAAATAGAGAGCATGAGGTGTTTTTCATGTGCTCCAAAAGAAAAAAGCAGTATCTTTATAACAACTTTTATTTAATCTTCTAGTTTTGTGCATATCAAGATGTGTCCAAGAGACACATCCAAGTGGCGTGGTCAGATAAAACTGTACTGCAGGCGTTTCTCAGGAGAGAGCCTCCAGCCCAGCCATGGTATATTCCTCAGATCCATGGCGCTTTTCCATACCCGATTCCCACTCTTTCCCATGACTGTTAGAATCCTAGCCATTGGGCCAAGCCCTGTGTTGTAATGTGTTTTTAAGTTTCCCTGTTTGCTCCCCCATTTTGTGTATCTTCCCCTATGTTCCTGTAAATGGTTCTTCCCCTCACAGTTTTCCCGCCACTGTTCCCTTGCCCGTTGAGTTTCCATGGTTACCCCCTCCCCCTTAGTTACTAAGCTCTTAGGTCATGTAACTTCTCCTCCCCCTTCTTATCCTTATAAGTCAAGTTTTCCTCCTCCCTGGGCCCAGTCAATCACCCCCACTCCTCCCTCTGTTCTAGAAGCTTCTTCTCTCTGGGGGTTGTGGTTGGCTGTGGTCCCGGGGCCCCTCCTCTACTTTGTATTTATTGGTTGTTCTTGTATGCCCATTAAGTTTTGTACCTCCCTTGTTCTTCTGTTATTGGCTAGCTGGGCGTCCCTCTTTTTTCCACCCCTCTTCTTTAAAACCTTGTTGCTCCCCCTGTTCGTGGCCATTTGCTGGTCGGTGCCCTCCTTGTGGTTGGTTCCGTCCATCTTCAATAAACCAACGTTTTCACCCCAGCAAGTGGTCGCCTCCTTTCCTCAACTCATCGGCGCGCTTCTATCCACGTCCGCAATCCAGCCCAGCCCGAGGCCAGGACGCTGAGGGGGGTTGGTCCTCAGATGCGCAGAGGCGTCGGCCGCCTCTCCTAAGCTAGCCGGACCTCAGGGCCACATACGTCCTCACGCAGCGCTGCTCAGACTAGTCTCTAGGAAAACACAAAGTCCTTTGTGATTCTGCAGCACAACCTAATAAATCTGCCTCTTGCCCTTAACAGCTGCCAGTGCTCTCAGATAAGAAGTGGTGGGGCTGAGAGCAGAGCCCAGGGGATTCTGTGTCTACCATCTCCTGTTGGGACAAAAAGGGCACTGATCCGCACCTCGGTGTGGCTGATCTCAAGGCCCATCCTGTTGTGTCCTAAATGGGGGCAACAGCTTTTAAGGGCTCAGGCTGGCTGGGACTTCTTCCCATCAGTGCCTGTCAGTGCTCATGCTTGGCCTTTGCCAGCCTGGTTGTGGTCACTGCCCTGCCCCTGAGGGCTGCAGGGACTGCAGAGGCTGGAGCCTTCCTTAGCTGGGAGAGGGGCATCTTGGAGCTCAGCCTGCTCATAAACAGGTCAGGGTCCTGCTGCTGAAAGCCCCTTTAGGGATTGGTTATAGGCTTGAGTTTCTCTGGTTTACAAATGGAAAGGAATTCTTTTGTCAAACTGCTGAAAGGTGGGGAAGATGTCCTCCTCTCCTGAAATGCATCTCCCCGTGCTTTGTTTCCTGTCTAGAGAACTCTTCAAAGGACTGTACTAAATCAGTCTCTGTACCAGCCATCTGCCCAGCAAAGTAGCCATGCATGTTCATCTCCACACCCTTGTTTCCTTCTTTCAGCTACTTTCGGGGGCAGGAACTCTGGCTGGTGCTGGAGTACATGGACGGAGGCACCCTGAACGATATCCTCAGCACGACCGCTCTGTATGAAGATGAGGCAGCAGCCATCAGTCGGGAGGTCAGCAATCCCATCTGTGTTTCCAAGGGCTTGGGCAGGATTGTCTGGGAAACAGGGGCTCAGACCTGCAGTGATTTCCTGTGCCAAGCTTTGGTTCTGTGTTGCTGGTGTGCTATGGGCAAGAAAAAGCATCTCAAGTGCAAGGCCTGCCAGTGCCCCTGCACTCCCTGTACTCAGTGCCAGTACTCTTCTCTCCTGCTGTTGTATTCTCGCTCGGGCTCATGTATTTGTATTTGCTGTTCTCCACCTTGCCTCTCTAAATGTTTGCCTGGAGTCTGTCTTCACTGCATTCCTTGCCTGTGAAAGCAAAGGTGCTGGTGGCAGGATTGGAAATGATCAGCAAAGAAAAAAGAGAGAGACTCGTTTCTCTCAGGCCTCAGCATACAAGGACAGGAGTGCAGCCAAAAGGCTCTTTGCTTCTGAGCACATGCACTGCAGCAGCAGTCATCTTGGCTGGTTTGCAGGGCACAGTTTATAACAGCAGGTGCTGTTGCTCTTTCAGAAGCTGACATGCCTTTCCTCAGAAAGGTCCTGCTCTGCAAGTGTTGGAGCAGCAAGCTCTTCCTCTCAGTGGCACTGCGTTCTGCCATTACTGCCCATTCCCCTGCAGAGGGAATCTTTTAGATTCTTTGTTGCCTTTCTTGTGGGATTAAATCACATCACTCATTTTTGCCCTCCTCTTTCTGTTTCTTCTCTCAGTGCCTGCAAGGACTGCATTTTCGTCATTCAAACCATGTGATCCATCGAGATGTGAAGAGTGACAACATCCTTCTCAGAACCGATGGTTCTGTCAAGCTGGGTCAGTGTATTCTTGGTCAAGAGCAGCATTCCAGGGATGTGGGTGTGGGGCTGCTTGGAGTGACAGCCAGCTCCCCTAAATGGGGCTGGTGGCAGCGCAGGGACACCCGCTGTGAGCTGAGGGCACAGTTGCAACGTGCACAGAGGTAGGACAAGGAACAAGCAGTCAAGAGTGGCCTTGCTCTGTGTGTGTCCCTTCCAGAGGGAGGGAGTTACAAGTCTAAAGCTTCCAAAGAACAAAAGACACCACGGAGAGAATGCAAAAAATGGGGGGATGTTTTAAGTAACCAATGCCAGGAAATTCAACAGCACATTTTCAAAGTTGTACTGTGGAACTCTTTTGCTTGCTTTCCTAATTGCACAGAATTCAAATAGAAACAGTGTTTTGCTTTCTCTTCAGCTGGTTTTGGCCTCTCTACTCAGCTCAGCCCTGAGCAGAGCAGACGGTGCTCGGTAGTCGGGACTCCTTGGTGGCTGGCGCCAGAAGTGCCGACAGGTCAACCATATGGTTCCAAAGTGGACATATGGTCTTTTGGAATCGTGGGGATTGAAATGATCGAACAAGAACCTCCCTACTGGAACCAAAGTCCCATCACGGTAAGGAGCAAATACTCACTGATCCCACTGTCTTTCTCACCTGTCCCTTGTCCTGCGTGCCATTGGGCAAAAGCCCATTGCCATCTGCCTGAACTACTTCCACCAAGGTCCCCTCCTAAAAATGTGCCTGCAGCACATCAGCATCTGCTGTAGTTTTGGTTTCAGCAGTGGGGCAACTCAAGCCTTACCACATGCAAACAAACTCCAAACAAACTCTCTTCTCAGGCAACACTTTCTTTTGGCTTTTAAGTGGTTCCAGTTCTTTTTTCTGTGGAGATGGCCTTAATAGCGGGAAACAAGAATCTGAGAACTGCTGTTATCTTTCCAGAAATGAAGGTTTCTGGAAAGAAACCCAACAAGGTTTCTAAAACTGTGGTCTTTAGAGATGAACCTAACTCCCTGTGCAGTTTCTTCTCACTGGGAAACATGCCTGAAACCTGGGCATGAGGGTGTAAAGGCCACTGAGTCTCTTCTGCTTCTTGCGCAGTGTTGCTGAAACACTCAGTCACCGTGTTTCCTTCATAGCCCAAGCCACGTTGTCCATGTGACCAAGCCAGAGCCTGGTGATGCGGAGAGCCTGCCAAAACCTCCCATTGTTTCCTGGCTCTTTCTGGGATGCACCTACCATTAATGCATTGACTTGAGTAGCCAAATGAGCAGAGGGTGACCACAGGGATGGCACCTCTCCTTCTTCTGACCATGACAATTTTTCTTTTGCTGCAAAATGGGAAGCTGCAATTTTCAGTCTGCTGAGAGACAGAGCTGCAGGTGGCTCCTGTGTGCCCAAGCAGGTATTTTTAATCCTGTACATTTGTGCAGCCATCTTAATGTGTCTGTCTTGAAGCTGAGATTGTAAATGTTTATTTCCTTACCTGGGGATTAACTGATGGATTTCCTTTCCTTCCTTCCAATTACCATTGTTTTCAAGAACAGCAAAAAAACCTTGTTCAGTCTTGTGCTAGGGCACGTGCACTTAAAGAACCAAAAAGCACTGCAGACATGCCTTTCATGTACTAACCCTTGAAATTAGTTTGTATAGCAAAGTCCCTCTTCCAAAAAGCCTCTCAAGCTGGTGTGAACCCTCAGAGAAGCAAATGTGCTTTTCCCGATGTAGCTCCCACTAACTAGGTCAGTCAATCAAATCAGCTGCCAAGGCAAGATCTGTGGGATGGTGGAAAAGCTGTGGCTGCCATCAGGTTTGGGTTTTCTGGTTGGTAAAGGGAAATGATCTCTGGGTCTCTGCCAGGGCCGAAACTGCCACTGAAGAAAAGAGGTTAAACAGAGTGGGAGAGCACTTAGAGATGTGAAAGCAGCAAGTGGAGCCTGGTGTCTCCTTTTTCTCCAGGCTACACAACTGATAGCCACAGTAGGGACCCCACGGCTGCAGCAGCCCAACCGATTCTCGCCTTGCCTGCGTGACTTCCTGAGCTGCTGCCTGCAGAGAGATGAGGAGCAGCGCTGGTCTGCCAGGGAGCTCCTGCAGGTAAAATGTGACGGGAATGCACCAGGGTTACTGCCAAGTTATGTGGCAGAGAGGGAACTGCAGGACCCGGTGCCACTGGGCTGGCCCTGCTGGGAAGGAAGGTGCATCCAGCACACGAGGGCCAGGGCATGGAAAGGCAGACACTGCTCTGTCTCCCTGTAAAAATCAGCACAGTGCTTTTCTTGCAAAGCAGGGACCTATGTGAGTCATTGGAGTTTCCTGAAAGGAAGAAACCCCAGGGACAGAAAGCACCATTTCTACAGCACTGGCAGGGCAAAAATCCCAGCAAGATGAAGACATCACAATCAACAGATGCCTGGGACTCTGGGCCACATTTGCCTGGGATGGCCAGGTCCTGCACATGACAATTGGGGAATAGATGGTCCCATTGTTCTACTTTCTGGGTCTTTCTAGCAACTAGAAAGTTGCTGCACGGCAGCTCCGTGCCGCTCCGCAGCGGGCCCGGCCGGGCTGCTGCTCTCTGCGGCCTCTGCCCGCCGCTGCCGGTCCCGCCGCGCTCCCGCCTGCCTCTGCCGCGGCCCACACGGGAGGCAGCACACTGCGGCCGGCTCGGAAAAGCCCTGCCCGCAAAGCGCCCGCCACCGCCTCGGCATCAGGGCACAGGCTGTCGGCGTCCTCGCAGCTGCGAGCCGGCCTGGGCCGCCCGCCGGCCTCGGCCACAGTTCCCGCCCGTGTCTCCATGGCCGCGGCTGCTCGGCAGAACGGGCTGAGCGCAGCCAGCGCCAGCAGCATCTCCTCACGGGCCCAGGCTCCTGGCGCTCCGATCCGGCCCAACCCTGAATTCCAGCCCTGAGGGGCTTGGCGTCCCAATGCATCCCCTGGGGACAGCAGACTCGGCCGCTGAGCTCAGCCCATGGTGACACCACCAAGTGACCCATGGAAAATTCACCAAATCCTCATCAGAGACAAGAAAAAACTCCCATGGTGCCTGACAGCCTGAAGCAACTGCCAATTACAGGTAATTCCATCCATGTGGTAGAAAAGCCTTTTGCATTAAAGCAGAAAAGAGTTATCTAAAAGGAGGCCAAGAACCAACAACAAATTTATTTGGACTCATGCTTCTTCTGTTAGAAAAACCAAGAAAACGCAAGCCTTGCTCTTCTGACACAGCTCTCTGTTCATGATGTGGCACAGCGAGTGCTGATGTGCAGGAGCTGATGCAAGGAACAGGGACGAAGATGCAGCAGGCACAGTGCCAACCTGACAGAGGAATGATCTCTGGCACTGGAACTGAAGGAGAAGAGTTTGCAGGCAGGAGAGAAAATGCCTCTCTGTTTCACCTCTTCTTTCACTGTTGCTAAGAATGCAGCCTGGAGCAAGCTGGGAACACCAGAGCATGGAGCCCTTTCCAGGCAGGGCTGCATCTGCTGAAGGAACAGAGGGAGCCCAGCAGAGATAAACACAAAGCAGCAGGGAACTGAGGAGCCCCTGTGGTGGCAGTGAGCAGCCTCGGGCTCTGCTCACTGCTGGTGGCATTTTCTATTGAACCATCTCCATGGACTTCTACTGGGCTCTGTATTTTTAATTGTTATACCACTTGGGATTTTTGTTGTGGGTTTTGTTTTTTTCTTGTTGTTGTTTTTGTTTCCTGCACCTTTACTTCTCCAAATTTTCCTACCCTGTCAACAGCAGCCCCTGTTCAGAACTGGCTCTAAAATATCAGCAAAGCAGCTGGCAACAGCAATGGGTAAAATCCTGTGGCTCAGGAATACTTATGCCAGAGCCCTGCCTGTGCCTTATGCTTTGTCAAGATCTCCTTTTCTGGGCAAAAACTGGTGAGCAGTGGAGGTTTTTTGCCTAAGAGCTCCTGAAAAGCAAATGTTTTGCTGGGATTTCCACGATTGTACCCGTTAACTTCATTGCAGCAAAAGAGAAAGTAATGCCAGGGCAGCAGAGCAGCTGGGAGCTGGTCACTCCCTGCAAAGGGCTGGTGTAGGATGTGGGAACATCACGTTCCAGAATGGGCCAGAAGGGTAATTGTGCTTAAGGCGCTGCAGGTGAGGTTTGGGCTCACTCAGAGGGCAGCCAGGGCTGGTGAGCACTGGAAGATCCAGCTGCAGTCCCCATCCATGTCCCTTTCAGTGCTGGCTTTAGGGTGTCTGCAGCCTGGATCCAGAGCGCCCTGGGGGGCTCCTGTGGCTGCCTTTGCACCCAGGCTGAGGATGCCCAGGAGCTCCTGAGGCCGGCAGTGGGGACCAGGGCTGGGGCTTGTGGCCTGGCAGGTGTGGCTCTGGGGGCTGTGACATACCAAGGCGTGGGTCACTGTCACTGCCCTCCGGAGCCTTGGCTAGCTCTGTGATGTTCCAGGGACAGTGGCAGGAATAAGGAGCTGGTTAGGTTGGGATTTTGCCTGAGCCAGAACCTCTAGGTCAGCTGCCCAACAGTAGAGACCCCAGGAGGACCGAGTGAAGGAGGCAGAAACAACTCTTCTACGGTGTAAAGTGCAGCTAATTTATCAAGAGAGGCAGGGGAAAGGTTGGCAGGAAAACTCCCCCAAGGAGGAACAGAGGTTCAAAGAACCCCAAGTACCCTTCTCCTCGGGCATTTAAAATCTTTCAAAACGGGGGTGGACACCATATAGTAACCAATAAGCGACTCTCGGGGTGTGGATTTGAGAGCTACAACAAATCAGAACAAGGGGAGGAGGAAGAGTTGGGATAGGGATTGGATCTTGGGGTGAGGGACAGGGAACTTTCTGGAACAAAGGGTAGGCTTTGGGCTGATGGATGGGCCCAAGGGGCCGGGTTGTCTTGACAGACAGGGAAAAATCCGGTGAGGAGGGAGGGGATTCCTTGAGGGACACTTGGGTAGGAGGCCATAACACAGGGGAGAAACTAACTGCAAGAAGTCGGGGAACACTTGAACATACCGCAAGCTAACAGAACATTTGACTCGGAAACTAACGCACTGCAACACAGAAATTCAGGGTTTCAGCAGCCGAGAGGTGGCACTGTTAGAACCCACAGGAGCTGGTGAAAGCCATCTCTGTCCTTCAGGTTCCTGCTGTGTGGGAAGTTGCTGCGAGTTGTGGTGGTTGCACTCCCTCTTTGCTGGCAGGATGATCTGTACCAGGGGAGAGCAGAAAGCTGCCGTGGTGAGCAGAACATGCTCAGAACATTCCAGTTCAGAGAATGGCACTGCTCCTGAAGGACAAAAAGCTTGAAAGCATAGAATTCTGTGCAGAACCGTTGCACAAATTTTCTCCTCTAGAACGTGCCCATTTTTGTATACTGTAGATGAATACCCTGGGTTTTATAGAATGCATGGTTTTTTTTCTTAAGGCTTTTGGGAGATCTTTCAAGTTTATTTCTATTTGCATTTTACATCCAGCAGGTATACAGATTTTTTTTTTTTTTTGGACTGTTCTTTTGTAAATACTTAGGGAAAAAATAACTAAGCATTTTTTAATCTTTTGGGATATTGTGATTAATATCCTTAGAAAGAAAACTTTGTTAAACGTGTGAAAACAGAGAGAGGGAAAATAGCATAAAAGTCTTTTAGAACAGGGTGTGTAATAAGGACTGCAGAACTGAGAAATTCCTCCAAGGGCAGAATTAGCAAGATATATCACCAAGAATACCTGCCAACATACTTCCTTAAATCAAGGGAAAAGTGACCTGCAGCCATACGAAGTACAGGCAAAGCAAATGAAAACCTTTGGAAAAGAGGGAATTTTGCCAGTGAGATCAGTCTGTCTGGATAAATGAGGGATGCCCATCCACCTTGCAGTGCATTCCTCAATATTTGCAGTGTCTTTTCTCCCAATTTCTGTGAAGTGAATAAGCTGCAGTTGTTTAACCATTAATTTAAGCTCATTGGGGAATTACCAAGCACCATGTATGTTCTTTTGTAGCTCAGCAGGACTTGAGTTTCCTAAGTCTTCTACAAAGCAGAAGGGAACCACACAGCTCCTTGTGCTAATGTTAATGAAGGGTTTCATGAAAGCAGGTGAATGAGAGCATTGCATTATAGAACTTCCATATTCAAGAAAACAGGAGTCCACTTAGAATAAAACCTATAAGGCTAGCATAACATCAGAACAGGATGCAATGAAATTACTACACAGGAAATGATGCGTCAGAAATGAAATTATGCATTTCTGATACATCTGCATTCATTTGCAAGTTAAAACAGAAAAAGAAGGGCAGAGATAATAAAGAACGAAGATTTTAAAATTGCACTGTGCAGAGGAGACACACGAACCACCAGTGTGAACACAGCTGGGAGATTCATCTTGGAGACGGATTAGAGTGGAACTCATTCACTGAAGATGTCTGGTGCACAGGAGTGCAAAGACTGAGGAAAAAAGGAGAAAAGTTTAATTTCTGAAATCTGTTTGGATTCCTGGAAGCATTGTCTAGAGATGTAAAAATGTAAAGCCTCAAGAATCTGAACCTAAAACTTCCCCAAATGGATTGATCAGGTATAATGGGCGCATCTCTGCTGTTTTCAGGGTCAATGAATTTGACAATGAGTGTCTGGAAATTAGGAAATCCCACCCATTTTATATATACATATTATATATTCTATTTATTACAGTACATATATTAAAATATATATTATGTGGTGTATTGTAGGAATCCCTAAAATCAGAGGGTATTGGGAAAGCTGCTCCTCAGTGAAGAAAATTTCTAGGCTAGAGGAATATAAAAATAAAAAGAAGATCATGGACAGTGCCATTGCCAGAGGCCCAGGCTGTTCAAAGGAGGAATGGATCGTCCCCTTCGCCGCCTGTAGCTGATACCCCTGTCAGTAATCAGTAGCAACTCCAGGGGCAACGAGATGGGAAACCAGCTCTCTAAACCAGAATGGGGTGTCTTTTACCAGATTGAGGCAATTTTACAGGGCAAAAGATTTTCAGACATCTCAAAACGTGAACTAAAAGACTTATTAATCTGGGAAAAAGTGAATACTCAAAATATAGACTTGAAGTCTGATTTTACCTTTGATTTCTGGGACCAGATAAAATGGAAAATTCACAATCTAGTCTCCCTCAAAAAGGAAGAGTCTTTGGTCAAACTTACGCCTGTCTCCAGAGCTTTAATGGAGAGCTTTGATCAGAATGATTGTAACAGAGACTTTCTCAAACATCAGAACAGAACACCTGGCTCTGAGTCTTTAATTCTGAGTGGTGCTGGACCTTCATCCTTCTCTGGGGGGATCTCGGATTTTATTCAGGGTGTCCTGGCATGTCCAGGGTTTCTCCAGGCAGTGTGGACAGCACCCCGAAGCCCGGAAAAGGGGAATCAGATCAGCTTTCAGCTTTGGTTGTGTTCTCTGCTTTTTCCAGGATTCCCTGAGTCATTGATGCTGCAACCAGGCATTGTCCCAACTCCTCCGGGAAATCATCCACCCCCAGAATGCCCAAAAAAGTGTTTCTGATTTTTCTTGCATTCCAAGAGTTTGGGGGGGTCATGGGACATGTTCTATGGAGGCTGGGAACCAAACGGGTCCAGGAGATTAATGGTTGGGGAAGTTTTGCAAAAGAGGAGCTGCTGTTTCTGTGCTCTGCTGCTCTTCTGAAAAAGATGCGGCCGGATCTTATTCTGAAGTTGTGCAGGTGGGGTCAGCCAAGGGGGGGCCTGGACCCGCTCTGCCTGGCCGAGGGGCTGCAGGGTCGCTCCTGTCACTGTTTGCCCTTCCCAGGAAGTCACCCCCTCGGATCGGGCTCAGGCTGGCAGTTGGCTTTGGAGCTCTGAGGACTCTTTTCATATAGATTCCTCTGCCAAAACTTTCCGGGATTTTCACCACTTTTGGCTCCCCAGCCTCCGGTTACAGCGGGTGGGTGGGCTTTGGATTTGGCTCTGCCTGCAGGGGAGCGGGCAGGGGAGAGGACAGAGGTGGCAGGGGGCAGCCAGGGCTTGAGCAGGGCAGGGATGGCTCTGCCCAGAGAGGTGGATGGGGTGGAGGTGGGAGAGCTCAGGAAAGTTGCTGTGGAGGCAGAGACAGTTCATTCAGAAGCCTTGAAGCCTGTCTCATTGGCTGCTGGGCTCATGGGGAAAAGCATGCTGAGATTGCTCTTGGACCTGAGAGTTTTCCAGCTGTATCCCTGCAAGCAGGAATATGGTGTGGTACCTGTAACAGTTCATTTGAAAGTGTCGCAAATACAAATTCAGGGTCTGCAGCTGGAGAGCAGCCCAATTTGTATGAATCTAAAAAGATCCAATTTAGTGAATCCAGATGTGAGTTAGCAGGCTCTGGCTTTCTTCCTGTCACCAAGAACTTGGAGCTCTCCTCCCCAGCCCTTCCTAGCAGGGTTCCCAGGAAAGTTGCTGCAGCAACACTACTGCCAAGTGACGCCGCCCGGGGGCTGTTTACAGACTTCAAACAAGACAGGGCTGCTATGGAAAGTGCCTAGAGCTGTTTATTTTTCAGCATCAGTCTAATTACATGATTATGATAATGGGAAGATGCTAGCAGCTCACAATCCAGGCAGCAGGCCAAAAATTATAGGGCTACAACTTACTATATAATCTTCTTAACAAATCACACAAAGCAAAACATATTGACACTAGTTCTATCCAATCACCATAAGCACACGTAGCTTTGGTTAAAACAATGCTTGCTTATTTCAAATACAGTACCTGTTTGTAAGCCTTAAAACACAATGCACAGAGCTCCACTATTAAACGTCAACCTTCCTAATATCTTGCTAGATAAACTTTGTGCAGCTTAGAGAGCTATTCAGACAAGCATTAATACACAGGCTTATTGTTCTATTTGCCCTTGCTTTTTCTACAGTTTAAATAATTTTTTCTGCTGACCTATCTCATGACTGTTGCTTTAGCTCTACTCACAATTCTGCTGTGTCTGAGGCCTGCCTTTTGAAGCTTTCCCAAAACCCTCTAATTTTATGGATTCCCTCAATTCCCCCTCTCTCTTCACCCAAAAAGAAACCTTACCAATTGTGTCATTTATTACTTGCGTTTTGTGGCCTTACTATAATATTTTTGTTTCTTATCTGCCTAAAGCATGTTTTTGTTGGCACTAAGCATTGCTGTATTACAACACAGCAATTTAATGCTGTGAAGGTCCAGTCAGTGGAAAGGGCATAAATTATGCCTGACAATAGTTACAAGTCATTGTTCAAAAATCTCTTGTCGATTCCAGGGTCTTAACTCAAAACCTTCCTCCATTTCTATACCTTCATCCACCATCTCCGTGACATTTTGAGCACTGTCTGTAAATCCATTTCCTACCTCTCTCTCTTGTGCGATAAAAACTTCTTGGACAGTTTTGTTCATCTCTCGTTGCACACACTGAAGGATGCAAGGTATTACTATTAATATCACTACCAAAACACCCAATACATGGAGACCTATCATGCAAAGATCCCTTAGCCAAGGTGCAAAGCTCCATTCTTAGGACAAATTATCTGACCAGGACCCACCATCTTCTTTAATTTAGGCTGTCAAATCTTTCAGCTTTTGTGTGCTTTTGAGGATGGATTCAGAGTGATCAGACAGGTTCATGCAACACAATCCTTCAAATTCCTCAAAACCTTGTCCTTGTGCCAGTTAAAAAAAATCAATTGCTGCTCTATTTGGAAGGGTAGAATGTCTAACACTATTAACATCGGTCAACATGTCACTGATTGCTGTGGATGTGCCATTAGTTTGTTTACTCAGCCAATATCCAAACCAATCTAATTGTTTCAATGCCATTGCTGAAGCCAGCTAGGGTAAAAACAAACCTTGGAACTTGGAGCTTTTTGGCAGGGTTCATGGAACAGCTGATTGCTGTGACAACACTACCTGTTCTTCTGGATCAGATACAGGAGTGATGAAAAGGAAAAAAAACACGGTCTAAATTGACAGTAGACCTTCCATTGCAACTACCTAAGTGGTCTTACATATTATTCAAATATTATTCAAAATTTAGAAAAAATTTGGATTCAAATAAACACTTCCTTGCCTTACCTGTAAGATATGCTCATAACAATGTAAATGCACAATACATAATTCCTTCTCACCATGAGATCAAAGAACTTATAGGAAGAATGCAAAAAAAACTATTATAACTTTACCTGATCAGCCTCCAAGTGTAACAGAGATGCTAACAGCTTGCAGTAAGCTCATCTCTTCAAAATATCTTGCTAATGTGCAAGTCAGTGCTTTTGGAAAGCTGATTGCAGATTCTTAAGAAAAGTTAGGAATCCAATGGGAGATAATTTGGGAAAGGCTTTGGGAGAAAATTTGGGACAAAATATGGAAAAGCTTGAAAAGGCCCTTGAAGCACAAAGAAACATTTTCCAAAAATCTGTTGGTACTGTACAGTTGGACTCTGATAAAAACGCTTGTGGCTTTGCTTGTGGTAAAGCAGGACACATGAAAAGAGATTGTCCTACAACAACCATCAAACCTAAACCACATTCTATTTGCCATCAGTGTAGCAAAGGGAAGCATCTTTCTAAGTACTGTCATTCTCAATTGGACATCGATGGCAAAGCTTTGTCGTTAAACTGGAAAAAGAGCGCGGATTATCACCGCACCTGGACACAAGTAGTGACCTCCTTACAGTCAAGTACCCAGTCAAATGGCATTGGTACCTCAGTCATTTATCCTTCAGGTAATCATCCCTCAAATGGTCCCAGGTCAATACCCTCACATACAAGGTTTGAATTGGCCCCCTCAAAAATTGATACACCTTTTAAATAATTTCTGGTATGAAAGTATTTCTAGTGGAATTATCAGGTTTTTTCAGCAAAGACAAGAGCTTTTGATTCTAGGCAGAGCTAGCACCAAAATTTTCAGACTTGCAGTCCTTCCAGCAGCTGTTTCCATAGATTTTAACAATAAACCAATATATTTAAATCTTGCATGTAACGTTCCTATAGCGACTCCACCAAAAACACCTATAGGTATTGCATTTCTTCTACCCATGAGTACAGCCAAGCAAAACAACTTTCCAGAGAATTCAATGCTGTCTGTGCCATTTGGAAGCTAAGGTCCTGAGGTCTTTTGGATGCAATTCTTGTACCGCAAGCAAGCAAAATTGACTTGCTGCCGGACTCACTGTAGTAAAACAATTTACATTACAGGCATGCCGGATACTGGTGCAGATGTCACTGTAATCTCTCACATGTTTTGTCCCAGAGATTGGGATTTAGTAGCTCCTGCAGCTTCCCTCACAGGGACTGGAGATGCTACCGTGTGTTTGCAAAGTGCATCCATGATTAACATTACAGGTCCTGAAGGAAAGACAGCAATAGTGCGTCCTTTCCTTGTTCAGAAGCTTCTCACTGTCTGGGGGAGAGACGTCCTGTCCCAATGTGGAACAGAACTGGAGGTGGGCCTGCGATGTAAACCACGTCAAAACCTGCCACTTGAAAGCTGAACTGGAAAACTGATCCTCCTATATGGATTGATCAATGGCCTTTAACAGAGAAAATAATAAATAGCCTTAAATGATTGGTAAAGGAGCAATTACAAGAAAGTCACATCACACCCACAAAGAGTCCCTGAAATTCACCAGTATTCGTCATCCACAGGAAGACATTGGACTCCTGGAGGTTGTTTCATGACATGAAGATCAATGTAGTGACTGAAGACATGAGACGTCTTCAACCTGGACTTCCTTCTTTATCAGTGATCCCAAAACACTGGCCTCTCATTGTCATTCATTTAAAGGATTGTTTTTTCCACATCCCACTTCATCCCAATGATGCTCCAAGATTTGCCTTTTCAGTTCTAGTCATCAATCAAAGAGAACCCATGCAGAGATAGCACTGGAAAACATTGCCTCTATAAATGAAGAATTCGCCTATAATTTGACAATATTTTTTCACACAAGTTTTGTCTCCAGTTCAACAGAAGTATCCAAGATCCATGATTTCACACTACAGGGATGATTTGCTCATCGCAGCTCCAACAAAGCCAGAGATGGAGCAAGCTCGTCCTAGTGTTGTTACTGAAATCCAAAATGCTGGACTTAAAATTTCCATAGCCAAAATTCAAGAAGTTCCACCTTGGAAGTATCTGGGATGGAAGATGACTGAAAAAAACAATTACACTGCAGAAGATACAGCTCCGGACCAGTGTCAACACCCTGCAAGACTTACAACAGCTTCTAGAAGAAATCAATTGGGTCAGACCTGTTTTGGGAATCAGCAACGATGAATTGGGTCCACTTTTTAATTTGTTGAGAGGAAGCTGCGCCATCGACTCTCCTGAACTCGAATACCTGAAGCTCGTGCAGCGCATGACAAGGTCATGGAGGCTCTCCAAAGACAACAAGCTCATTGCTGTATTCCAGAAAAGCCATTCTTTTCTGCAATTTTAGGAGGAAAGATGCAACTTTGTTCTGTCATTTTTCAATCAGACCCTTCTGAGAGAGATCCTTTGTTGATAATAGAATGGGGTTTTCTTCCCTCAAGGTTTCCAAAGACTATTTTCACAGTCTTAGAGAGGATAACACAAATTGTGATTAAGGCCAGAACAAGGTTATTAAGTTTAGCAGGTGAAGAATTTGCAGTTCTCTATTTACCACTGAAAAGAATTATCTTGATTGGGCAATGCAAAATTCTGCAAATTCTGATGATTTGCAACGAGAATTATTTAATTTTGCAGATATTGCTTCTCTTCATTACCCGGCTCACAAATTATTGCAGCAAAATTGAGTTTTAGAGAGAAACCTTTTTTTAAGTAAAGAACCTTTAAACATAATAACTCTCTTCACTAAAGAGATCTGGCAGAGGTCACAAATCAGTCATTACTTGGTTGAACCAAACCAAGTTCCCAACTAAAACTTGGGAATCAGATATTCAAATAGAAGAGGGATCTGGTCAGATTGTTGAGCTTGCTGCTGTGGTTCAGGCTTCTCAGTTCTTCCCACAACCGTTTAATTTATTCACACATTTTGCGTTTGTTGCTAATGTGGTTAAAAGAATAGAAGGATCAGTTCTAAAGAATCCTAGTAACGACACTTGATATCATTGGCTTTCATGGCTTTTTACAACTTTACAATAACCAGCTAATCCACAGTTTGCTTCTCACATCAGGGCTCATTCTTCGCTTCCTAGATTTTTAGTGGAAGGAAACGCGAGAGCGGACAAACTGACAGTGCTTATTTCCAACACTTTGCCAAACATTTTGGAACAAGCAAAACTGAGTCACGCCTTTGTTCACCAAAACGCAAAAGCACTTGTGCCAATGTTTTGCTACGATGTCAGTTTTGATTGCTTCTTCTAGTGCAGAGTTTTAGTCAATTTGTAGTGTAGATTTGTCTGTGGAACAACCAAAACCAAATGTCTGGGTAACCTTAGCCAAGGCAGCAGGCTCGCATACCATGTGTTTGTCTAATTCGGAACAGAAAAGCCTTTCTCAACCTGATTAGTCAGTGTGCCAGTAAAGAATTTGCCCTTGGTCAAAAAGCAATTCAATAGTAAGCCTGGTGAAATTGACAATGGCAGGAGCTCTGTATAGGATTGTAACATTTGGGAAAAAGAACTTCCCAAAGCAGAACCTGCACCCCAAGAATTAGAAATCCTTGGTCCTTTAACAATGGATTTTTGCCTTACATTTACACCTAATGATTAGTGAGAAAGTGATCCTCCAAAGCACAATGTTACTCTCCATTGTTTTGCATACAGAAACTCAAGGTTTTGGTGTAATTATTAAGAATGTTGAGAGTTGCTTTCTAAAGCTGACCAATATCCACAACAGTTACCAAAAGGATGTTGGTTCACCTGTGTAGATAGGCCCTGGCAGGGCATCCCATGAAGGTGGCCCATGTAGCAATGGGATGCTCACTGTAATTGCGCCTACTGCCAAAGCGGTCATTAAGAAGAAACAAAGGGGAACAAGATCTGCTCGTCATTATTGTGAAAACTGTAGAAGTGATTTCACGCACTGGAAGGCTGCAAAAAGGGTTTCCGCAGGTTTGTTTTTACCCCGGCTGCCTTCAGCAATGGCATTGAAACAATTAGATCGGGTTGCATATTGGCTGAGTAAACAAACTAATGGCACATCCACTGCAATCAGTGACATGTTGACCGATGTTAATAGTGTTAGACATGCTGCCCTTCCAAACAGAGCAGCAATTGATTTTCTTTTACTGGCACAAGGACATGGTTGTGAGGAATTTGAAGGATTGTGTTGTATGAACCCGTCTGATCACTCTGAATCCATCCAGAAAAGCATAGAAAAGCTGAAAGATTTGACAGCTCCAATTAAAGAAGATGGTGGCTCTTGGTTAGATGATTTGTTCCAAGGATGGAGGTTTGCACCTTGGCTAAGGGGACCTTGTAGAATAGGTCTCCATATGTTGGGTGTTTTGGCAGTGATACTGGTAGTAATACCTTGCATACGTCGGTGTGTGTGACAAATGATGGACAAAACAATCTAAGAAGTTTTTATCACACAAGAGAGAGAGGCAGGAAATGGATTCACACAGAATTCTCAAAATCTCACACAGATGGTGGATGAAGGTATGGACATGGAGGAAGGTTTGAATTAAGACCTTAGAACAGGCGAGACTTTTTTGGAACAATCACTTGTAATTGCTATCAGACATGACTTTTGCCCTTTGAACTGACTGGACTTTCACAGCATTAAAATTGCTGTCTTGGAATATAGCAAGGCTGAATGCGAGCAAGAAGGATGCTTTATGCAAGTAACAAGCAGGTATACTACAGTAAAGCTATGAAATGCAAGGTAGTTAATAAACGACACAGTTACAAAGGCTTCTATTTAGCCAAACCGTGAGGGGGAATTGTGGGAATATGTGAAATCAGAGGGTTCTGGGACAGCTGCAAAAGGCAGACCTCAGAGAAAGCAGAACTTTGGTTAGAGCTAAGCAGTAGATTTGTCAGCAGAAAATTTATATAAGTAGTAGAAAAGTAAGGACAAATAGAACAATGGTTTGTGTCTATTACTGTAGAATGCAGGACATTCATACGTCTGAGATGTAACACAAAACAGAACTCCCTTTGGTCATCAGCAAACAGCTTCGTTTATTGCCTTCAGCACCCACAGTCCATTTAGCCCAGTCAAAACTCCCAGGCCAAGACATCTCATTGGTCTATCTCTGTGCCCCCAGACTCTGAACCAATGCAATGTCTGTATCTTAGGAGAGCTCCCATTGCCTGGGAACTTCTGTCAGTCAGTCCAGAGGCTGCTCCGTGGAGCTGAATTGGGCTCCTCATTCTAATTTGATTGATACTGACCCACCAGTGTATTAACGCTTGGCTGGAATGACTCCCTAAGCTACAGAAAAGTATCCCTAGCAAGATATTAGGAACTTCTAAGCTTAATAATTGTTATATTTGCCCAATTATCCCATCAAAAAACCCAAAAAACCAAACAATATTTAGGTAGCAGTAATTTTAATTGAATAGTTTAGAAAATATATAAATAAGGGATAATTTGGTTCAAATAATAGCACATAAGCAAAAGATACCGCGAGGTACGGAGGGCAGAGTTCTTGACCCTTGCCACTTCACGTACAAGCTTGCCAAGTGAAAATCACCCCTTGTATGCCATATGTCAATACCATCTCCTCCTATTTTCGGTTCGTCACTTTTCTGTCTCCGCCTTCCTCACCACCTTTACCACGCATGCGCCACCACTCGGTTTGGTGGTCGCACAAGTCTTTGGGGGTCATCACTGATGAAGGCCCTGTAGTCTTCTTTGTTGTCCTTTAATTCACCTTTGGGTTACACATGCGCATCAAGCCAGCACGTAGCCAGTACAGCCAATGTAAGCCAAGACTAACGTATCACTCCATCTACATATCAAGGCAATAAATCCCTTATAATTAGGATTTGTTGGGACCGAACCAGGTTCTTGCTCATTTTCAGCAACTGTATCTTCAGCTTCTTTCCTGTGGTCCTTGAGAACAGCTGCTGGGAAGGGGGGTGGAGCCCCTCCTCTCCCTCTCTTCTTTGGCATTACAACTTTTTAACTATTTATTATTCTCAAATATTAATTACTGTATCAGTATCAATTACTCTTTCAAATTTTATCAGCATGAATGATACCTATTTATCACAATAATGGAGCTCTGTGCATTGTGTTTTAAGGCTCAAAAGCAGGTACAGTGTTTGAAATAAGCAAGCAGTGTTTTAACAAAAGCTACGTGTGCTTATAGTGGTTGCACAGAACTACTGTCAATATGCTCTTGCTTTGTGTGAGTGGTCAAAAAACTTTTCAAGTAAGTTGATTGCCTGCTGCCAGGGATGTGAGCTGCTGGCATCTTCCCACTGTAACAACCATGTAACGAGACTGATGCTGGAAAACAAACAGCTCCAGGCGCGTTCCTCAGCAGTCCCGTCCCTGTCGGGATTCGTACAGAGACCCGCGGCCAGCAATACTCAGCTGAGGACCAGAAGAGACCGGAATAGCCCGGGCAGTCCAGCTTTAGTGCAAGGCATCCGGCAGCCTTGAGGGTACAAAGCGAGCACAGGTCGCAGCTCCTCGTGTCCGGAGCGAGCCCGGAGCAGCTCTCACAGGCCGCAGCCCCTCCCAGGCCCAGCTCCGGGCGCAGCCGGGGCCGCTCCGACTGTGCGGGGCCGCTGCCGGGGCGCTGTCGCGGCTCCTCCCGCGGGGCGGAGCTGACGCGGCCCCGGCGGCCCCGGCCCGGCCCCGCTGCGCTCCGAGCGCGGCCCCGGAGCGGCCCGGCCGAGGCGGCGGGGGACGGGCGGCGAGGGGCCGGGGGCATGGGGCGCTCCGGGAACGGGCGGACATCCCGGCAGAGGGGAGAGAGACCTGGCAGAGGGAGGAGTGAGCGGGAGAGGGGAGAGATGCTGGGAGGAAGGAGAAAATCCCAGGAGAGGGGGTCGAGCCCGGGAGTAGGGGAGATCACGGGACAGGGGGGATGAGGTCCCTGGGAAAGGGTGGGTAGCCTTCCAAGACAGTAGAGAGCCCTGGGAGAGGGGGGAGGTCTTTTGGATGCAATTTTTGGACCGCAAGCAAGCAAAATTGACTTGCTGCCTGACTCACTGTAGTAAAACAATTTACATTACAGGCATGCTGGATACTGGTGCAGATGTCACTGTAATCTCTCACATGTTTTGTCTCAGAGGTTGGGATTTAGTAGCTCCTGCAGCTTCCCTAACAGGGACTGGAGATGCTACTGTAAAGAGCCCTGGGAGAGGGGGGAGGTCCTGGAAGAGGGAGGAGTAATCGGGAGAACGGGAGATCCAGGGAGACGAATAAAAGCACTGGCTACAGCCCGGGAAGGGAGGGAGCTTGGGACAAGGGGTAGCTTAGGACTGGGGAAAACCCGAGAGAGGAGGGAGAACCCAGGAGACAGGGGACAACCTGTGAAGAGGGGGAGATCCGGAGTAGAGTGGACAAGGCCTGGGAAAGGGGGGAAAGACGTGAGAGAAGAGAGCCCAGTGGTGGGAGTCCAGGAGCGGAGTCTCCTGCAGGCGGACTGGGAACCCGGAGAGCCCGGAATCACGGAGTCCTGCAGCCAGGCCGAGAACGGGCGCGGGTCAGTGCGGTTCGGGAGAGCGCGGCTGCGGGGCTGGCTCCGGAGCCGGAGGCGCGTGGAAAGCGCTGCTCGGCAGCCCCGGCGGCGCTGAGAGCACAGCCCTGCCCGGGGAGGCAGCGCCACGGGCGCCGCTCGGCTTCCCAGCCAGGCCACGGCACCGCTCGGCTTCGCCCCCGAATCCGCGGCAGCTCGGAGCATCGCTCCCTGCCCGGGCCCGAGGCTCACCTGCGCCAGGTGCACCAGAGCATCGCCTCTGCCTGGACAACCCACAGCGAGCAGTGCCCGGCAGGGACTGCAGATCCCCTTTGGTGGCAGAGAAAAAAGAGCAAGGAATCTTCCATGGGA
Source organism: Ammospiza nelsoni (assembly GCF_027579445.1). Taxonomy (NCBI): domain Eukaryota; kingdom Metazoa; phylum Chordata; class Aves; order Passeriformes; family Passerellidae; genus Ammospiza; species Ammospiza nelsoni. The sequence goes on from NC_080669.1 coordinate 7,918,809, forward strand.
GAACATAGGCAATAGGATGAGGTGTCAGTGTCCAGTGTGTTCAGATGCACTCACAAGGATACTATTGCTCTTGGCTCAGAACATGGAAAAGAAGTGGGCAGACACAAATCAGAAGCTGGTTGCAATATCCAGGGATCAGTTATCAGAAGAAAATGCTACGCAGCTGCGGGAATGCTTAATGGATGACTAATTACCCTTTGCCAAGTAATCTGGACTTTTTAGGGGCAGCATACTTATCTCTCAAAAATTACTCTAGAGATATTCTTAAGAAAGTTTTGAAGAAAGGCTCATACACCCACAATTCAACGCAGTTGCTGTGGGTTTGATAAATGAAATCTGCTTTAATGTCTTGATTTTCCTAAAGATTTGTGGGGGTTGTTTTTAACACAGGCATGCATGCTAAATTTGAGAATCTAAGGTAAGGTCTTTTTTCAGGGGATATGGAAGAGACAGATCTTCAGCCAGCAATATGTCAGTGAGAGACAGCTGAGCGATGATTACTGAGAAGAAGAACAGCCCTGCAATAGAGGTGTGAGCTGCATTGAACAGCGCTTGCTGTGGGCCAGAGAGCACAAAGCAGGCTGGCCTAGTGGGCCTGAATATTCCTGCCAAACACTCTGCATCTCACCCCTTTGCTCGGGCTCAGTGCAGAACTGCAGGATTGCGGGCGCTTCCTCCCAGAGCTGCGTGAGGCACTGGCTCCTGCAGATGTGCCCTGCCAAGCTGTCCCTGCCTCACGCTGGCCTCGCTTCCCCTGGCACAAGAGCCGGGCCTGAAGGAGGCTGCCCTGTGCTACAGCCTGCCGAGCAGCCCGGCTCCCTGCCCCGGTGCCCAGAGTGCTGCACACGCTGCTGACCTTTGCCAGGAGGTGCAGGGCAGCCGGCAGAAGAGGAGGAATCCTCAGGCAGCCCAGCAACCCTCGGCTGACCTTGGCCTTTCTCTGCTCCTGGGCACACTCCAGATGGCCAATGCCTCCAGGCTGGGCTGTGCCCAGCACGGCTGCGCTTCCCCTCGGCAGCAGCCAGCTGCCACCTGGGCTCTGAGAGCGGAGGATTCGCCCACTGCCGGGAACAGGCACCCAGGGCCCGGCTGCTGCCTCTTGCAGCTCCAAGGGCCTCCTTCCAGCCTGCCTCTGCCGAGGCTCAGCCTGCTCCGGCCTCTGCCGGGGCTCTGCCGGGGCTCCACCCCAGCCAAGGCTGGGCTCGCTCTCACCTCACAGGCGCTGACAGCTCTGCACCACAGGAGACCTTCCCGAGCACCCTCTCTGATCTTTCTGCTTTCTCACTTGAGCAAGGCTGTCCTCCAGCCAAAGAGATTATTATTGCATTTCGGGATACAAATCCAAGTGGCAGGAGCCCCAATGTTCTCCAGTCACAGCTGAAGGCCTGTATCTGCACAGGGTGTTGGGCTGCCTCATTCTTCTTTTGGTTTTGCCTTCAAAAGCAAATTGCCCTTTCTACCTCAAATAGAAATACCAAAGCTGGCCAAAAACAGACTAGTAGGCCAGATTCCAAAGGCAGTGTGGTCTGGAGAGTATGAATGAGAACATCCTTCCTCCCACTTTCACACCATGTCAAAGACGCCATGTCACTTTCCACCTTTAAGAAACAACAGACAATTCAGAAGAAATTCTTGAGCGTATTCGCAGAGTGAGAAGGAAGGGAATCTTCAAGGTGACTTGTGGTTTCAGAAACTGTATTCATTTCCAATCCTACTCTGCACTCCTATTAGACAATCCTACTCTAACCTTAACCCTAATCCTAATCTTAATCCTAATGCTAATCCTAATCCTAATCCTAATCCTAATCCTAATCCTAATCCTAATCCTAATCCTAACCTACAGTCCTGCTCTAAAGTGGTTGACGAAAAAATGGTCCTGATGTGATTGTCACATTCTTGTCTCCCTCCTCTTCTTCACTGAAACAATCAGCGGCACCAGGCTGGACGCAGGCTCAGCAAATGTTACAGATGGATGCTGCCCAAAGGGAAAAAAAACAAATCAACAAAAAATAATGGACCGTGACTTTCCAAGCTCAGTGCTTCATCGGATTCCTCTGGCTTATAGAAGGATGCAGGAACAGGACCAATGGGACCATCTACACCTCCATCTTTATGTGCCAGACTTTGCCATCACAGGCAAATGGGGCCCAGAATCCCACTCATCCATTTATCCAGGTGTCTTCATCTTGCTAGGATTTTTGCCCTGCCAGTGCTCTAGAAATGGTGCTTTCTGTCCTTGGAGTTTCTTCTTTTCAGGTATCTCTAAAGCCTCACACTGGTCCCTCTCTTTGAAAGACAGGCACTGTGCTGATTCCCACAGGGAGACAGAGCAGTGGCTACCTTTCCATGCCCTGCCCCTCGTGTGCTGGATGGCACCTTCCTTCCCAGCAGGGCCAGCCCAGTGGCACTGGGCCCTGCAGTTCCCTCTCTGCCACACAACCTGGCACTAACCCTGGCACAGTTCCCGTCTGCTTGAGCGTGCCAGGCAGCAGATGGGGCTGGTACAAGTCCCTCCCAGCTGTCCCTGTTTGCGTGGCAGAAACCTCTAAGGGTGGGCTGGGGGGCACAAACCAGGGCCCCCGGGAGGCTCACAGTGAGCACCCCAGGACCCATCCTGCCAACAGCCAAATCTCTGACCCCTAGGCTGGGACTGGCTTCCTTGGGTTCCTGCACCACTATTTCATGTCTCTTTATCCTGCATTGCTCTACTTCAATTCTTTTGCCATTAGATAAAACTGAGCACCCCACCAAATGACAAAAGAGGGTGACAGAAACAGCCAGAGGAGCTCTCTGACTCAGGAAATGCAGAGAGCGGTAGAGTTATTCAGTTTTGTAAAGAACAGGCCCCAGGGAGACTTTATTGCCACTTTCCAAGACTTCAGAGTGGCTTTGAAGAAAGTGGGGGACATCTTTTTTTAAAGGGCCAGATACAATAGGATGTGGGTGAATATTTTTAAAAATGGGGATCTAATCAGATTCTTTATGTTTTTGCAACATTTTGCATCTCTGCCGTGCTCTAAAGACAGCGCCCCCCACAAAGGGCACTTACTCTCTTGGAAAGATGAGCAGGCTTTGTTGTGACCATGACTGGATGCTTGCGCTGGTCATCTGGCTCATTTTCCTCCTCTCTGTCTTCTTCTGGAATAGGAGAAAGAGCCAGGGGAAAAATGGCTCTTGCTCTTGTCACCTGTGCCCAGACAGAATGATAGGGACAGGCCGTTACCTAGCGCTTAGAACCTCATTTCTCCTCACATCCACAGACACATCTTCAAAGGAGAACTCATGAACTTTGTGTAGCAATGGCATTTGAAGTCACTCCAACCAGACTGAAATGGGCACATTCAACAGAACAGTATAAGGCTATGAATTCGATATTCCTCCTTGTCTGCTATTTGCAGGCAAGGTTGTCTCTGCAAAAGGCAGCTTTTAGATCTTGTAAACTCTGAAATGGAAAAGTAGGAAGAGCCAGCAAGGACTTTGCTACTGCTGCTGAAGACATGGAAAACCAGAAAGGGTTCAGAATCCCTTTCAGTGATTAAAGGAACAGAAAATGTTGTGCAGAAGCCTCCTTGCTTGCTGGAAAAAGAGAAAAGGAACAGGATTTCTCCCCCTTGGAAACCCATAAAGCACAAGACGGAAGTGACAGTGACTCCAGTGTCTGAAGACCTTGGATGTAGTGAGGTGATGTTTCAGAGAGGAAAGGCCCTTGTGCTGAGCACAGTTATGCGGGGATTGATGGAAGCCTCGTGCAGGTCCCTCAAGAGCCTCCCATGGTCCAGGCTAAAGCTCCCTTGGCATGTCCTCCCTGGCCTTGTGCTGCACCCCTTACCCAGCTGCCCTATCCTTCTGTGCACACGCTGCAGCCCCTCCATGACTTTCTGCTCCCCAGGGCCCACAAGTGCACACAGCACTCCAGCTGTGGCCGCAGCACTGCCCAGCACAGGGCCACGCTCACTGCCCTGCTCCTGCTGCCCCACTGCTGCTGGCACAGCCACCATGCCCTTGGCCTTCTTGGCCCCCTGGCCACACGCTGCCTCATCTTCAGCTGCTCAAGGCCGCCAGCACCCCTGGCTCCTTTTGGTCCACCACCTCCTCAGCCACAAAGATGCCCATTTCACTCCTGATAAAGCAGGCCCCATTGCAAGATGGCCTTCCTCTTCCGAGCAACACAACACAGCAGTCAAGCACTTGCAGCTTCACCCTCACTCTGGGCTCCAATGCACTTGCCCAAGCTGCAGACTTCAGCACAAAACTGATCAGCAGGAACTTGCCCCTACTGCTCTTTGCGCCTTCTGAAAAGCCAAAAGGCAGTTGGGCCAACAGTAACTCTACAAGTTCAAAATGACTCAAGTAAACTGCAGAACACTTCCACAAGTTAAGGCACCTTTCCAAAAGGGAAAACAAACCAACAAAACCTTTTGACTTTGAGCACTACCACTTGCGCCTTTGGCCGTAACTCCGCAGAAGCCCAGAGATGGAGCTTCCCTGAGCCAAGCAGCCAGAAGCTCAGCTGCAGCCCCCAGCTCGGAGCTGCCTCAACGGGACAGGTCAAAGGCCAATTTCCAGCTGTCACTGCCTGCAGGAAAAGGCCACGTCCTGCAGGACTCCAGCACTTAACATCCTTGGCCAGACACAGCAAGTGCTGGCCGCTCAGAAACTTGCATCTCTGCCTTGCACTAAAGACAGCGCCCCCCACAAAGGGCACTTACTCTCTTGGGAAGATGAGCAGGCTTTGGTGTGACCATGACTGGACGCTTGCGCTGGTCATCTGGCTCATTTTCCTCCTCTCTGTCTTCTTCTGGAATAGGAGAAAGAGCCAGGGGAAAAATGGCTCTTGCTCTTGTCACCTGTGCCAAGACAGAATGATAGGGACAGGCCGTTACCTAGCGCTTAGAACCTCATTTCTCCTCACATCCACAGACACATCTTCAAAGGAGAACTCATGAAATTTGTGTAGCAATGGCATTTGAAGTCACTCCAACCAGACTGAAATGGGCACATTCAACAGAACAGTATAAGGCTATGAATTCGATATTCCTCCTTGTCTGCTACTTGCAGGCAAGGTTGTCTCTGCAAAAGGCAGCTTTTAGATCTTGTAAACTCTGAAATGGAAAAGTAGGAAGAGCCAGCAAGGACTTTGCTACTGCTGCTGAAGACATGGAAAACCAGAAAGGGTTCAGAATCCCTTTCAGTGATTAAAGGAACAGAAAATGTTGTGCAGAAGCCTCCTTGCTTGCTGGAAAAAGAGAAAAGGAACAGGCTTTCTCCCCCTTGGAAACCCATAAAGCACAAGACGGAAGTGACAGTGACTCCAGTGTCTGAAGACCTTGGATGTAGTGAGGTGATGTTTCAGAGAGGAAAGGCCCTTGTGCTGAGCACAGTTATGCGGGGATTGATGGAAGCCTCGTGCAGGTCCCTCAAGAGCCTCCCATGGTCCAGGCTAAAGCTCCCTTGGCATGTCCTCCCTGGCCTTGTGCTGCACCCCTTACCCAGCTGCCCTATCCTTCTGTGCACACGCTGCAGCCCCTCCATGACTTTCTGCTCCCCAGGGCCCACAAGTGCACACAGCACTCCAGCTGCCCAGCACAGGGCCACGCTCACTGCCCTGCTCCTGCTGCCCCACTGCTGCTGGCACAGCCACTATGCCCTTGGCCTTCTTGGCCCCCTGGTCACACGCTGCCTCATCTTCAGCTGCTCAAGGCCGCCAGCACCCCTGGCTCCTTTTGGTCCACCACCTCCTCAGCCACAAAGATGCCCATTTCACTCCTGATAAAGCAGGCCCCATTGCAAGATGGCCTTCCTCTTCCGAGCAACACAACACAGCAGTCAAGCACTTGCAGCTTCACCCTCACTCTGGGCTCCAATGCGCTTGCCCAAGCTGCAGACTTCAGCACAAAACTGATCAGCAGAAACTTGCCCCTACTGCTCTTTGCGCCTTCTGAAAAGCCAAAAGGCAGTTGGGCCAACAGTAACTCTACAAGTTCAAAATGACTCAAGTAAACTGCAGAACACTTCCACAAGTTAAGGCACCTTTCCAAAAGGGAAAACAAACCAACAAAACCTTTTGACTTTGAGCACTACCACTTGCGCCCTTGGCCGTAAATCCGCAGAAGCCCAGACATGGAGCTTCCCTGAGCCAAGCAGCCAGAAGCTCAGCTGCAGCCCCCAGCTCGGTGCTGCCTCAACGGGACAGGTCAAAGGCCAATTTCCAGCTGTCACTGCCTGCAGGAAAAGGCCACGTCCTGCAGGACTCCAGCACTTAACATCCTTGGCCAGACACAGCAAGTGCTGGCCGCTCAGAAACTTGCATCTCTGCCTTGCACTAAAGACAGCGCCCCCCACAAAGGGCACTTACTCTCTTGGGAAGATGAGCAGGCTTTGGTGTGACCATGACTGGACGCTTGCGCTGGTCATCTGGCTCATTTTCCTCCTCTCTGTCTTCTTCTGGAATAGGAGAAAGAGCCAGGGGAAAAATGGCTCTTGCTCTTGTCACCTGTGCCCAGACAGAATGATAGGGACAGGCCGTTACCTAGCGCTTAGAACCTCATTTCTCCTCACATCCACAGACACATCTTCAAAGGAGAACTCATGAACTTTGTGTAGCAATGGCATTTGAAGTCACTCCAACCAGACTGAAATGGGCACATTCAACAGAACAGTATAAGGCTATGAATTCGATATTCCTCCTTGTCTGCTATTTGCAGGCAAGGTTGTCTCTGCAAAAGGCAGCTTTTAGATCTTGTAAACTCTGAAATGGAAAAGTAGGAAGAGCCAGCAAGGACTTTGCTACTGCTGCTGAAGACATGGAAAACCAGAAAGGGTTCAGAATCCCTTTCAGTGATTAAAGGAACAGAAAATGTTGTGCAGAAGCCTCCTTGCTTGGTGGAAAAAGAGAAAAGGAACAGGCTTTCTCCCCCTTGGAAACCCATAAAGCACAAGATGGAAGTGACAGTGACTCCAGTGTCTGAAGACCTTGGATGTAGTGAGGTGATGTTTCAGAGAGGAAAGGCCCTTGTGCTGAGCACAGTTATGCGGGGATTGATGGAAGCCTCGTGCAGGTCCCTCAAGAGCCTCCCATGGTCCAGGCTAAAGCTCCCTTGGCATGTCCTCCCTGGCCTTGTGCTGCACCCCTTACCCAGCTGCCCTATCCTTCTGTGCACACGCTGCAGCCCCTCCATGACTTTCTGCTCCCCAGGGCCCACAAGTGCACACAGCACTCCAGCTGTGGCCGCAGCGCTGCCCAGCACAGGGCGACGCTCACTGCCCTGCTCCTGCTGCCCCACTGCTGCTGGCACAGCCACCATGCCCTTGGCCTTCTTGGCCCCCTGGCCACACGCTGCCTCATCTTCAGCTGCTCAAGGCCGCCAGCACCCCTGGCTCCTTTTGGTCCACCACCTCCTCAGCCACAAAGATGCCCATTTCACTCCTGATAAAGCAGGCCCAATTGCAAGATGGCCTTCCTCTTCCGAGCAACACAACACAGCAGTCAAGCACTTGCAGCTTCACCCTCACTCTGGCTCCAATGCTCTTGCCCAAGCTGCAGACTTCAGCACAAAACTGATCAGCAGGAACTTGCCCCTACTACTCTTTGCGCCTTCTGAAAAGCCAAAAGGCAGTTGGGCCAACAGTAACTCTACAAGTTCAAAATGACTCAAGTAAACTGCAGAACACTTCCACAAGTTAAGGCACCTTTCCAAAAGGGAAAACAAACCAACAAAACCTTTTGACTTTGAGCACTACCACTTGCGCCCTTGGCCGTAAATCCGCAGAAGCCCAGACATGGAGCTTCCCTGAGCCAAGCAGCCAGAAGCTCAGCTGCAGCCCCCAGCTCGGTGCTGCCTCAACGGGACAGGTCAAAGGCCAATTTCCAGCTGTCACTGCCTGCAGGAAAAGGCCACGTCCTGCAGGACTCCAGCACTTAACATCCTTGGCCAGACACAGCAAGTGCTGGCCGCTCAGAAACTTGCATCTCTGCCTTGCACTAAAGACAGCGCCCCCCACAAAGGGCACTTACTCTCTTGGGAAGATGAGCAGGCTTTGGTGTGACCATGACTGGACGCTTGCGCTGGTCATCTGGCTCATTTTCCTCCTCTCTGTCTTCTTCTGGAATCGGAGAAAGAGCCAGGGGAAAAATGGCTCTTGCTCTTGTCACCTGTGCCAAGACAGAATGATAGGGACAGGCCGTTACCTAGCGCTTAGAACCTCATTTCTCCTCACATCCACAGACACATCTTCAAAGGAGAACTCATGAACTTTGTGTAGCAATGGCATTTGAAGTCACTCCAACCAGACTGAAATGGGCACATTCAACAGAACAGTATAAGGCTATGAATTCGATATTCCTCCTTGTCTGCTATTTGCAGGCAAGGTTGTCTCTGCAAAAGGCAGCTTTTAGATCTTGTAAACTCTGAAATGGAAAAGTAGGAAGAGCCAGCAAGGACTTTGCTACTGCTGCTGAAGACATGGAAAACCAGAAAGGGTTCAGAATCCCTTTCAGTGATTAAAGGAACAGAAAATGTTGTGCAGAAGCCTCCTTGCTTGCTGGAAAAAGAGAAAAGGAACAGGCTTTCTCCCCCTTGGAAACCCATAAAGCACAAGACGGAAGTGACAGTGACTCCAGTGTCTGAAGACCTTGGATGTAGTGAGGTGATGTTTCAGAGAGGAAAGGCCCTTGTGCTGAGCACAGTTATGCGGGGATTGATGGAAGCCTCGTGCAGGTCCCTCAAGAGCCTCCCATGGTCCAGGCTAAAGCTCCCTTGGCATGTCCTCCCTGGCCTTGTGCTGCACCCCTTACCCAGCTGCCCTATCCTTCTGTGCACACGCTGCAGCCCCTCCATGACTTTCTGCTCCCCAGGGCCCACAAGTGCACACAGCACTCCAGCTGTGGCCGCAGCACTGCCCAGCACAGGGCGACGCTCACTGCCCTGCTCCTGCTGCCCCACTGCTGCTGGCGCAGCCACCATGCCCTTGGCCTTCTTGGCCCCCTGGCCACACGCTGCCTCATCTTCAGCTGCTCAAGGCCGCCAGCACCCCTGGCTCCTTTTGGTCCACCACCTCCTCAGCCACAAAGATGCCCATTTCACTCCTGATAAAGCAGGCCCCATTGCAAGATGGCCTTCCTCTTCCGAGCAACACAACACAGCAGTCAAGCACTTGCAGCTTCACCCTCACTCTGGGCTCCAATGCGCTTGCCCAAGCTGCAGACTTCAGCACAAAACTGATCAGCAGAAACTTGCCCCTACTGCTCTTTGCGCCTTCTGAAAAGCCAAAAGGCAGTTGGGCCAACAGTAACTCTACAAGTTCAAAATGACTCAAGTAAACTGCAGAACACTTCCACAAGTTAAGGCACCTTTCCAAAAGGGAAAACAAACCAACAAAACCTATTGACTTTGAGCACTACCACTTGCGCCCTTGGCCGTAACTCCGCAGAAGCCCAGAGATGGAGCTTCCCTGAGCCAAGCAGCCAGAAGCTCAGCTGCAGCCCCCAGCTCGGTGCTGCCTCAACGGGACAGGTCAAAGGCCAATTTCCAGCTGTCACTGCCTGCAGGAAAAGGCCACGTCCTGCAGGACTCCAGCACTTAACATCCTTGGCCAGACACAGCAAGTGCTGGCCGCTCAGAAACTTGCATCTCTGCCTTGCACTAAAGACAGCGCCCCCCACAAAGGGCACTTACTCTCTTGGAAAGATGAGCAGGCTTTGGTGTGACCATGACTGGACGCTTGCGCTGGTCATCTGGCTCATTTTCCTCCTCTCTGTCTTCTTCTGGAATAGGAGAAAGAGCCAGGGGAAAAATGGCTCTTGCTCTTGTCACCTGTGCCAAGACAGAATGATAGGGACAGGCCGTTACCTAGCGCTTAGAACCTCATTTCTCCTCACATCCACAGACACATCTTCAAAGGAGAACTCATGAACTTTGTGTAGCAATGGCATTTGAAGTCACTCCAACCAGACTGAAATGGGCACATTCAACAGAACAGTATAAGGCTATGAATTCGATATTCCTCCTTGTCTGCTATTTGCAGGCAAGGTTGTCTCTGCAAAAGGCAGCTTTTAGATCTTATAAACTCTGAAATGGAAAAGTAGGAAGAGCCAGCAAGGACTTTGCTACTGCTGCTGAAGACATGGAAAACCAGAAAGGGTTCAGAATCCCTTTCAGTGATTAAAGGAACAGAAAATGTTGTGCAGAAGCCTCCTTGCTTGCTGGAAAAAGAGAAAAGGAACAGGCTTTCTCCCCCTTGGAAACCCATAAAGCACAAGACGGAAGTGACAGTGACTCCAGTGTCTGAAGACCTTGGATGTAGTGAGGTGATGTTTCAGAGAGGAAAGGCCCTTGTGCTGAGCACAGTTATGCAGGGATTGATGGAAGCCTCGTGCAGGTCCCTCAAGAGCCTCCCATGGTCCAGGCTAAAGCTCCCTTGGCATGTCCTCCCTGGCCTTGTGCTGCACCCCTTACCCAGCTGCCCTATCCTTCTGTGCACACGCTGCAGCCCCTCCATGACTTTCTGCTCCCCAGGGCCCACAAGTGCACACAGCACTCCAGCTGTGGCCGCAGCGCTGCCCAGCACAGGGCGACGCTCACTGCCCTGCTCCTGCTGCCCCACTGCTGCTGGCACAGCCACCATGCCCTTGGCCTTCTTGGCCCCCTGGCCACACGCTGCCTCATCTTCAGCTGCTCAAGGCCGCCAGCACCCCTGGCTCCTTTTGGTCCACCACCTCCTCAGCCACAAAGATGCCCATTTCACTCCTGATAAAGCAGGCCCCATTGCAAGATGGCCTTCCTCTTCCGAGCAACACAACACAGCAGTCAAGCACTTGCAGCTTCACCCTCACTCTGGGCTCCAATGCGCTTGCCCAAGCTGCAGACTTCAGCACAAAACTGATCAGCAGAAACTTGCCCCTACTGCTCTTTGCGCCTTCTGAAAAGCCAAAAGGCAGTTGGGCCAACAGTAACTCTACAAGTTCAAAATGACTCAAGTAAACTGCAGAACACTTCCACAAGTTAAGGCACCTTTCCAAAAGGGAAAACAAACCAACAAAACCTTTTGACTTTGAGCACTACCACTTGCGCCCTTGGCCGTAACTCCGCAGAAGCCCAGAGATGGAGCTTCCCTGAGCCAAGCAGCCAGAAGCTCAGCTGCAGCCCCCAGCTCGGTGCTGCCTCAACGGGACAGGTCAAAGGCCAATTTCCAGCTGTCACTGCCTGCAGGAAAAGGCCACGTCCTGCAGGACTCCAGCACTTAACATCCTTGGCCAGACACAGCAAGTGCTGGCCGCTCAGAAACTTGCATCTCTGCCTTGCACTAAAGACAGCGCCCCCCACAAAGGGCACTTACTCTCTTGGAAAGATGAGCAGGCTTTGGTGTGACCATGACTGGACGCTTGCGCTGGTCATCTGGCTCATTTTCCTCCTCTCTGTCTTCTTCTGGAATAGGAGAAAGAGCCAGGGGAAAAATGGCTCTTGCTCTTGTCACCTGTGCCAAGACAGAATGATAGGGACAGGCCGTTACCTAGCGCTTAGAACCTCATTTCTCCTCACATCCACAGACACATCTTCAAAGGAGAACTCATGAACTTTGTGTAGCAATGGCATTTGAAGTCACTCCAACCAGACTGAAATGGGCACATTCAACAGAACAGTATAAGGCTATGAATTCGATATTCCTCCTTGTCTGCTATTTGCAGGCAAGGTTGTCTCTGCAAAAGGCAGCTTTTAGATCTTATAAACTCTGAAATGGAAAAGTAGGAAGAGCCAGCAAGGACTTTGCTACTGCTGCTGAAGACATGGAAAACCAGAAAGGGTTCAGAATCCCTTTCAGTGATTAAAGGAACAGAAAATGTTGTGCAGAAGCCTCCTTGCTTGCTGGAAAAAGAGAAAAGGAACAGGCTTTCTCCCCCTTGGAAACCCATAAAGCACAAGACGGAAGTGACAGTGACTCCAGTGTCTGAAGACCTTGGATGTAGTGAGGTGATGTTTCAGAGAGGAAAGGCCCTTGTGCTGAGCACAGTTATGCAGGGATTGATGGAAGCCTCGTGCAGGTCCCTCAAGAGCCTCCCATGGTCCAGGCTAAAGCTCCCTTGGCATGTCCTCCCTGGCCTTGTGCTGCACCCCTTACCCAGCTGCCCTATCCTTCTGTGCACACGCTGCAGCCCCTCCATGACTTTCTGCTCCCCAGGGCCCACAAGTGCACACAGCACTCCAGCTGTGGCCGCAGCGCTGCCCAGCACAGGGCGACGCTCACTGCCCTGCTCCTGCTGCCCCACTGCTGCTGGCACAGCCACCATGCCCTTGGCCTTCTTGGCCCCCTGGCCACACGCTGCCTCATCTTCAGCTGCTCAAGGCCGCCAGCACCCCTGGCTCCTTTTGGTCCACCACCTCCTCAGCCACAAAGATGCCCATTTCACTCCTGATAAAGCAGGCCCCATTGCAAGATGGCCTTCCTCTTCCGAGCAACACAACACAGCAGTCAAGCACTTGCAGCTTCACCCTCACTCTGGGCTCCAATGCGCTTGCCCAAGCTGCAGACTTCAGCACAAAACTGATCAGCAGAAACTTGCCCCTACTGCTCTTTGCGCCTTCTGAAAAGCCAAAAGGCAGTTGGGCCAACAGTAACTCTACAAGTTCAAAATGACTCAAGTAAACTGCAGAACACTTCCACAAGTTAAGGCACCTTTCCAAAAGGGAAAACAAACCAACAAAACCTTTTGACTTTGAGCACTACCACTTGCGCCCTTGGCCGTAACTCCGCAGAAGCCCAGAGATGGAGCTTCCCTGAGCCAAGCAGCCAGAAGCTCAGCTGCAGCCCCCAGCTCGGTGCTGCCTCAACGGGACAGGTCAAAGGCCAATTTCCAGCTGTCACTGCCTGCAGGAAAAGGCCACGTCCTGCAGGACTCCAGCACTTAACATCCTTGGCCAGACACAGCAAGTGCTGGCCGCTCAGAAACTTGCATCTCTGCCTTGCACTAAAGACAGCGCCCCCCACAAAGGGCACTTACTCTCTTGGGAAGATGAGCAGGCTTTGGTGTGACCATGACTGGACGCTTGCGCTGGTCATCTGGCTCATTTTCCTCCTCTCTGTCTTCTTCTGGAATAGGAGAAAGAGCCAGGGGAAAAATGGCTCTTGCTCTTGTCACCTGTGCCAAGACAGAATGATAGGGACAGGCCGTTACCTAGCGCTTAGAACCTCATTTCTCCTCACATCCACAGACACATCTTCAAAGGAGAACTCATGAACTTTGTGTAGCAATGGCATTTGAAGTCACTCCAACCAGACTGAAATGGGCACATTCAACAGAACAGTATAAGGCTATGAATTCGATATTCCTCCTTGTCTGCTATTTGCAGGCAAGGTTGTCTCTGCAAAAGGCAGCTTTTAGATCTTGTAAACTCTGAAATGGAAAAGTAGGAAGAGCCAGCAAGGACTTTGCTACTGCTGCTGAAGACATGGAAAACCAGAAAGGGTTCAGAATCCCTTTCAGTGATTAAAGGAACAGAAAATGTTGTGCAGAAGCCTCCTTGCTTGGTGGAAAAAGAGAAAAGGAACAGGCTTTCTCCCCCTTGGAAACCCATAAAGCACAAGACGGAAGTGACAGTGACTCCAGTGTCTGAAGACCTTGGATGTAGTGAGGTGATGTTTCAGAGAGGAAAGGCCCTTGTGCTGAGCACAGTTATGCGGGGATTGATGGAAGCCTCGTGCAGGTCCCTCAAGAGCCTCCCATGGTCCAGGCTAAAGTTCCCTTGGCATGTCCTCCCTGGCCTTGTGCTGCACCCCTTACCCAGCTGCCCTATCCTTCTGTGCACACGCTGCAGCCCCTCCATGACTTTCTGCTCCCCAGGGCCCACAAGTGCACACAGCACTCCAGCTGTGGCCGCAGCACTGCCCAGCACAGGGCGACGCTCACTGCCCTGCTCCTGCTGCCCCACTGCTGCTGGCACAGCCACCATGCCCTTGGCCTTCTTGGCCCCCTGGCCACACGCTGCCTCATCTTCAGCTGCTCAAGGCCGCCAGCACCCCTGGCTCCTTTTGGTCCACCACCTCCTCAGCCACAAAGATGCCCATTTCACTCCTGATAAAGCAGGCCCCATTGCAAGATGGCCTTCCTCTTCCGAGCAACACAACACAGCAGTCAAGCACTTGCAGCTTCACCCTCACTCTGGGCTCCAATGCGCTTGCCCAAGCTGCAGACTTCAGCACAAAACTGATCAGCAGAAACTTGCCCCTACTGCTCTTTGCGCCTTCTGAAAAGCCAAAAGGCAGTTGGGCCAACAGTAACTCTACAAGTTCAAAATGACTCAAGTAAACTGCAGAACACTTCCACAAGTTAAGGCACCTTTCCAAAAGGGAAAACAAACCAACAAAACCTTTTGACTTTGAGCACTACCACTTGCGCCCTTGGCCGTAACTCCGCAGAAGCCCAGAGATGGAGCTTCCCTGAGCCAAGCAGCCAGAAGCTCAGCTGCAGCCCCCAGCTCGGTGCTGCCTCAACGGGACAGGTCAAAGGCCAATTTCCAGCTGTCACTGCCTGCAGGAAAAGGCCACGTCCTGCAGGACTCCAGCACTTAACATCCTTGGCCAGACACAGCAAGTGCTGGCCGCTCAGAAACTTGCATCTCTGCCTTGCACTAAAGACAGCGCCCCCCACAAAGGGCACTTACTCTCTTGGGAAGATGAGCAGGCTTTGGTGTGACCATGACTGGACGCTTGCGCTGGTCATCTGGCTCATTTTCCTCCTCTCTGTCTTCTTCTGGAATAGGAGAAAGAGCCAGGGGAAAAATGGCTCTTGCTCTTGTCACCTGTGCCAAGACAGAATGATAGGGACAGGCCGTTACCTAGCGCTTAGAACCTCATTTCTCCTCACATCCACAGACACATCTTCAAAGGAGAACTCATGAACTTTGTGTAGCAATGGCATTTGAAGTCACTCCAACCAGACTGAAATGGGCACATTCAACAGAACAGTATAAGGCTATGAATTCGATATTCCTCCTTGTCTGCTATTTGCAGGCAAGGTTGTCTCTGCAAAAGGCAGCTTTTAGATCTTGTAAACTCTGAAATGGAAAAGTAGGAAGAGCCAGCAAGGACTTTGCTACTGCTGCTGAAGACATGGAAAACCAGAAAGGGTTCAGAATCCCTTTCAGTGATTAAAGGAACAGAAAATGTTGTGCAGAAGCCTCCTTGCTTGGTGGAAAAAGAGAAAAGGAACAGGCTTTCTCCCCCTTGGAAACCCATAAAGCACAAGACGGAAGTGACAGTGACTCCAGTGTCTGAAGACCTTGGATGTAGTGAGGTGATGTTTCAGAGAGGAAAGGCCCTTGTGCTGAGCACAGTTATGCGGGGATTGATGGAAGCCTCGTGCAGGTCCCTCAAGAGCCTCCCATGGTCCAGGCTAAAGTTCCCTTGGCATGTCCTCCCTGGCCTTGTGCTGCACCCCTTACCCAGCTGCCCTATCCTTCTGTGCACACGCTGCAGCCCCTCCATGACTTTCTGCTCCCCAGGGCCCACAAGTGCACACAGCACTCCAGCTGTGGCCGCAGCACTGCCCAGCACAGGGCGACGCTCACTGCCCTGCTCCTGCTGCCCCACTGCTGCTGGCACAGCCACCATGCCCTTGGCCTTCTTGGCCCCCTGGCCACACGCTGCCTCATCTTCAGCTGCTCAAGGCCGCCAGCACCCCTGGCTCCTTTTGGTCCACCACCTCCTCAGCCACAAAGATGCCCATTTCACTCCTGATAAAGCAGGCCCCATTGCAAGATGGCCTTCCTCTTCCGAGCAACACAACACAGCAGTCAAGCACTTGCAGCTTCACCCTCACTCTGGGCTCCAATGCGCTTGCCCAAGCTGCAGACTTCAGCACAAAACTGATCAGCAGAAACTTGCCCCTACTGCTCTTTGCGCCTTCTGAAAAGCCAAAAGGCAGTTGGGCCAACAGTAACTCTACAAGTTCAAAATGACTCAAGTAAACTGCAGAACACTTCCACAAGTTAAGGCACCTTTCCAAAAGGGAAAACAAACCAACAAAACCTTTTGACTTTGAGCACTACCACTTGCGCCCTTGGCCGTAAATCCGCAGAAGCCCAGACATGGAGCTTCCCTGAGCCAAGCAGCCAGAAGCTCAGCTGCAGCCCCCAGCTCGGTGCTGCCTCAACGGGACAGGTCAAAGGCCAATTTCCAGCTGTCACTGCCTGCAGGAAAAGGCCACGTCCTGCAGGACTCCAGCACTCAACATCCTTGGCCAGACACAGCAAGTGCTGGCCGCTCAGAAACTTGCATCTCTGCCTTGCACTAAAGACAGCGCCCCCCACAAAGGGCACTTACTCTCTTGGGAAGATGAGCAGGCTTTGGTGTGACCATGACTGGACGCTTGCGCTGGTCATCTGGCTCATTTTCCTCCTCTCTGTCTTCTTCTGGAATAGGAGAAAGAGCCAGGGGAAAAATGGCTCTTGCTCTTGTCACCTGTGCCAAGACAGAATGATAGGGACAGGCCGTTACCTAGCGCTTAGAACCTCATTTCTCCTCACATCCACAGACACATCTTCAAAGGAGAACTCATGAAATTTGTGTAGCAATGGCATTTGAAGTCACTCCAACCAGACTGAAATGGGCACATTCAACAGAACAGTATAAGGCTATGAATTCGATATTCCTCCTTGTCTGCTATTTGCAGGCAAGGTTGTCTCTGCAAAAGGCAGCTTTTAGATCTTGTAAACTCTGAAATGGAAAAGTAGGAAGAGCCAGCAAGGACTTTGCTACTGCTGCTGAAGACATGGAAAACCAGAAAGGGTTCAGAATCCCTTTCAGTGATTAAAGGAACAGAAAATGTTGTGCAGAAGCCTCCTTGCTTGGTGGAAAAAGAGAAAAGGAACAGGATTTCTCCCCCTTGGAAACCCATAAAGCACAAGACGGAAGTGACAGTGACTCCAGTGTCTGAAGACCTTGGATGTAGTGAGGTGATGTTTCAGAGAGGAAAGGCCCTTGTGCTGAGCACAGTTATGCGGGGATTGATGGAAGCCTCGTGCAGGTCCCTCAAGAGCCTCCCATGGTCCAGGCTAAAGCTCCCTTGGCATGTCCTCCCTGGCCTTGTGCTGCACCCCTTACCCAGCTGCCCTATCCTTCTGTGCACACGCTGCAGCCCCTCCATGACTTTCTGCTCCCCAGGGCCCACAAGTGCACACAGCACTCCAGCTGTGGCCGCAGCGCTGCCCAGCACAGGGCGACGCTCACTGCCCTGCTCCTGCTGCCCCACTGCTGCTGGCACAGCCACCATGCCCTTGGCCTTCTTGGCCCCCTGGCCACACGCTGCCTCATCTTCAGCTGCTCAAGGCCGCCAGCACCCCTGGCTCCTTTTGGTCCACCACCTCCTCAGCCACAAAGATGCCCATTTCACTCCTGATAAAGCAGGCCCCATTGCAAGATGGCCTTCCTCTTCCGAGCAACACAACACAGCAGTCAAGCACTTGCAGCTTCACCCTCACTCTGGGCTCCAATGCGCTTGCCCAAGCTGCAGACTTCAGCACAAAACTGATCAGCAGAAACTTGCCCCTACTGCTCTTTGCGCCTTCTGAAAAGCCAAAAGGCAGTTGGGCCAACAGTAACTCTACAAGTTCAAAATGACTCAAGTAAACTGCAGAACACTTCCACAAGTTAAGGCACCTTTCCAAAAGGGAAAACAAACCAACAAAACCTATTGACTTTGAGCACTACCACTTGCGCCCTTGGCCGTAACTCCGCAGAAGCCCAGAGATGGAGCTTCCCTGAGCCAAGCAGCCAGAAGCTCAGCTGCAGCCCCCAGCTCGGTGCTGCCTCAACGGGACAGGTCAAAGGCCAATTTCCAGCTGTCACTGCCTGCAGGAAAAGGCCACGTCCTGCAGGACTCCAGCACTTAACATCCTTGGCCAGACACAGCAAGTGCTGGCCGCTCAGAAACTTGCATCTCTGCCTTGCACTAAAGACAGCGCCCCCCACAAAGGGCACTTACTTTCTTGGAAAGATGAGCAGGCTTTGGTGTGACCATGACTGGATGCTTGCGCTGGTCATCTGGCTCATTTTCCTCCTCTCTGTCTTCTTCTGGAATAGGAGAAAGAGCCAGGGGAAAAATGGCTCTTGCTCTTGTCACCTGTGCCAAGACAGAATGATAGGGACAGGCCGTTACCTAGCGCTTAGAACCTCATTTCTCCTCACATCCACAGACACATCTTCAAAGGAGAACTCATGAACTTTGTGTAGCAATGGCATTTGAAGTCACTCCAACCAGACTGAAATGGGCACATTCAACAGAACAGTATAAGGCTATGAATTCAATATTCCTCCTTGTCTGCTATTTGCAGGCAAGGTTGTCTCTGCAAAAGGCAGCTTTTAGATCTTATAAACTCTGAAATGGAAAAGTAGGAAGAGCCAGCAAGGACTTTGCTACTGCTGCTGAAGACATGGAAAACCAGAAAGGGTTCAGAATCCCTTTCAGTGATTAAAGGAACAGAAAATGTTGTGCAGAAGCCTCCTTGCTTGCTGGAAAAAGAGAAAAGGAACAGGCTTTCTCCCCCTTGGAAACCCATAAAGCACAAGACGGAAGTGACAGTGACTCCAGTGTCTGAAGACCTTGGATGTAGTGAGGTGATGTTTCAGAGAGGAAAGGCCCTTGTGCTGAGCACAGTTATGCAGGGATTGATGGAAGCCTCGTGCAGGTCCCTCAAGAGCCTCCCATGGTCCAGGCTAAAGCTCCCTTGGCATGTCCTCCCTGGCCTTGTGCTGCACCCCTTACCCAGCTGCCCTATCCTTCTGTGCACACGCTGCAGCCCCTCCATGACTTTCTGCTCCCCAGGGCCCACAAGTGCACACAGCACTCCAGCTGTGGCCGCAGCGCTGCCCAGCACAGGGCGACGCTCACTGCCCTGCTCCTGCTGCCCCACTGCTGCTGGCACAGCCACCATGCCCTTGGCCTTCTTGGCCCCCTGGCCACACGCTGCCTCATCTTCAGCTGCTCAAGGCCGCCAGCACCCCTGGCTCCTTTTGGTCCACCACCTCCTCAGCCACAAAGATGCCCATTTCACTCCTGATAAAGCAGGCCCCATTGCAAGATGGCCTTCCTCTTCCGAGCAACACAACACAGCAGTCAAGCACTTGCAGCTTCACCCTCACTCTGGGCTCCAATGCGCTTGCCCAAGCTGCAGACTTCAGCACAAAACTGATCAGCAGAAACTTGCCCCTACTGCTCTTTGCGCCTTCTGAAAAGCCAAAAGGCAGTTGGGCCAACAGTAACTCTACAAGTTCAAAATGACTCAAGTAAACTGCAGAACACTTCCACAAGTTAAGGCACCTTTCCAAAAGGGAAAACAAACCAACAAAACCTTTTGACTTTGAGCACTACCACTTGCGCCCTTGGCCGTAACTCCGCAGAAGCCCAGAGATGGAGCTTCCCTGAGCCAAGCAGCCAGAAGCTCAGCTGCAGCCCCCAGCTCGGTGCTGCCTCAACGGGACAGGTCAAAGGCCAATTTCCAGCTGTCACTGCCTGCAGGAAAAGGCCACGTCCTGCAGGACTCCAGCACTTAACATCCTTGGCCAGACACAGCAAGTGCTGGCCGCTCAGAAACTTGCATCTCTGCCTTGCACTAAAGACAGCGCCCCCCACAAAGGGCACTTACTCTCTTGGGAAGATGAGCAGGCTTTGGTGTGACCATGACTGGACGCTTGCGCTGGTCATCTGGCTCATTTTCCTCCTCTCTGTCTTCTTCTGGAATAGGAGAAAGAGCCAGGGGAAAAATGGCTCTTGCTCTTGTCACCTGTGCCAAGACAGAATGATAGGGACAGGCCGTTACCTAGCGCTTAGAACCTCATTTCTCCTCACATCCACAGACACATCTTCAAAGGAGAACTCATGAACTTTGTGTAGCAATGGCATTTGAAGTCACTCCAACCAGACTGAAATGGGCACATTCAACAGAACAGTATAAGGCTATGAATTCGATATTCCTCCTTGTCTGCTATTTGCAGGCAAGGTTGTCTCTGCAAAAGGCAGCTTTTAGATCTTGTAAACTCTGAAATGGAAAAGTAGGAAGAGCCAGCAAGGACTTTGCTACTGCTGCTGAAGACATGGAAAACCAGAAAGGGTTCAGAATCCCTTTCAGTGATTAAAGGAACAGAAAATGTTGTGCAGAAGCCTCCTTGCTTGGTGGAAAAAGAGAAAAGGAACAGGCTTTCTCCCCCTTGGAAACCCATAAAGCACAAGACGGAAGTGACAGTGACTCCAGTGTCTGAAGACCTTGGATGTAGTGAGGTGATGTTTCAGAGAGGAAAGGCCCTTGTGCTGAGCACAGTTATGCGGGGATTGATGGAAGCCTCGTGCAGGTCCCTCAAGAGCCTCCCATGGTCCAGGCTAAAGTTCCCTTGGCATGTCCTCCCTGGCCTTGTGCTGCACCCCTTACCCAGCTGCCCTATCCTTCTGTGCACACGCTGCAGCCCCTCCATGACTTTCTGCTCCCCAGGGCCCACAAGTGCACACAGCACTCCAGCTGTGGCCGCAGCACTGCCCAGCACAGGGCGACGCTCACTGCCCTGCTCCTGCTGCCCCACTGCTGCTGGCACAGCCACCATGCCCTTGGCCTTCTTGGCCCCCTGGCCACACGCTGCCTCATCTTCAGCTGCTCAAGGCCGCCAGCACCCCTGGCTCCTTTTGGTCCACCACCTCCTCAGCCACAAAGATGCCCATTTCACTCCTGATAAAGCAGGCCCCATTGCAAGATGGCCTTCCTCTTCCGAGCAACACAACACAGCAGTCAAGCACTTGCAGCTTCACCCTCACTCTGGCTCCAATGCACTTGCCCAAGCTGCAGACTTCAGCACAAAACTGATCAGCAGAAACTTGCCCCTACTACTCTTTGTGCCTTCTGAAAAGCCAAAAGGCAGTTGGGCCAACAGTAACTCTACAAGTTCAAAATGACTCAAGTAAACTGCAGAACACTTCCACAAGTTAAGGCACCTTTCCAAAAGGGAAAACAAACCAACAAAACCTTTTGACTTTGAGCACTACCACTTGCGCCCTTGGCCGTAAATCCGCAGAAGCCCAGACATGGAGCTTCCCTGAGCCAAGCAGCCAGAAGCTCAGCTGCAGCCCCCAGCTCGGTGCTGCCTCAACGGGACAGGTCAAAGGCCAATTTCCAGCTGTCACTGCTGCAGGAAAAGGCCACGTCCTGCAGGACTCCAGCACTTAACATCCTTGGCCAGACACAGCAAGTGCTGGCCGCTCAGAAACTTGCATCTCTGCCTTGCACTAAAGACAGCGCCCCCCACAAAGGGCACTTACTCTCTTGGGAAGATGAGCAGGCTTTGGTGTGACCATGACTGGACGCTTGCGCTGGTCATCTGGCTCATTTTCCTCCTCTCTGTCTTCTTCTGGAATAGGAGAAAGAGCCAGGGGAAAAATGGCTCTTGCTCTTGTCACCTGTGCCCAGACACAATGAGAGGGACAGGCCGTTATCTAGCGCTTAGAACCTCATTTCTCCTCACATCCACAGACACATCTTCAAAGGAGAACTCATGAACTTTGTGTAGCAATGGCATTTGAAGTCACTCCAACCAGACTGAAATGGGCACATTCAACAGAACAGTATAAGGCTATGAATTCGATATTCCTCCTTGTCTGCTATTTGCAGGCAAGGTTGTCTCTGCAAAAGGCAGCTTTTAGATCTTGTAAACTCTGAAATGGAAAAGTAGGAAGAGCCAGCAAGGACTTTGCTACTGCTGCTGAAGACATGGAAAACCAGAAAGGGTTCAGAATCCCTTTCAGTGATTAAAGGAACAGAAAATGTTGTGCAGAAGCCTCCTTGCTTGCTGGAAAAAGAGAAAAGGAACAGGCTTTCTCCCCCTTGGAAACCCATAAAGCACAAGACGGAAGTGACAGTGACTCCAGTGTCTGAAGACCTTGGATGTAGTGAGGTGATGTTTCAGAGAGGAAAGGCCCTTGTGCTGAGCACAGTTATGCAGGGGTTGATGGAAGCCTCGTGCAGGTCCCTCAAGAGCCTCCCATGGTCCAGGCTAAAGCTCCCTTGGCATGTCCTCCCTGGCCTTGTGCTGCACCCCTTACCCAGCTGCCCTATCCTTCTGTGCACACGCTGCAGCCCCTCCATGACTTTCTGCTCCCCAGGGCCCACAAGTGCACACAGCACTCCAGCTGTGGCCGCAGCACTGCCCAGCACAGGGCCACGCTCACTGCCCTGCTCCTGCTGCCCCACTGCTGCTGGCACAGCCACCATGCCCTTGGCCTTTTTGGCCCCCTGGCCACACGCTGCCACATCTTCAGCTGCTCAAGGCCGCCAGCACCCCTGGCTCCTTTTGGTCCACCACCTCCTCAGCCACAAAGATGCCCATTTCACTCCTGATAAAGCAGGCCCCATTGCAAGATGGCCTTCCTCTTCCGAGCAACACAACACAGCAGTCAAGCACTTGCAGCTTCACCCTCACTCTGGCTCCAATGCACTTGCCCAAGCTGCAGACTTCAGCACAAAACTGATCAGCAGAAACTTGCCCCTACTGCTCTTTGCGCCTTCTGAAAAGCCAAAAGGCAGTTGGGCCAACAGTAACTCTACAAGTTCAAAATGACTCAAGTAAACTGCAGAACACATCCACAAGTTAAGGCACCTTTCCAAAAGGGAAAACAAACCAACAAAACCTTTTGACTTTGAGCACTACCACTTGCGCCCTTGGCCGTAAATCCGCAGAAGCCCAGACATGGAGCTTCCCTGAGCCAAGCAGCCAGAAGCTCAGCTGCAGCCCCCAGCTCGGTGCTGCCTCAACAGGACAGGTCAAAGGCCAATTTCCAGCTGTCACTGCCTGCAGGAAAAGGCCACGTCCTGCAGGACTCCAGCACTTAACATCCTTGGCCAGACACAGCAAGTGCTGGCCGCTCAGAAACTTGCATCTCTGCCTTGCACTAAAGACAGCGCCCCCCACAAAGGGCACTTACTCTCTTGGGAAGATGAGCAGGCTTTGTTGTGACCATGACTGGATGCTTGCGCTGGTCATCTGGCTCATTTTCCTCCTCTCTGTCTTCTTCTGGAATAGGAGAAAGAGCCAGGGGAAAAATGGCTCTTGCTCTTGTCACCTGTGCCAAGACAGAATGATAGGGACAGGCCGTTACCTAGCGCTTAGAACCTCATTTCTCCTCACATCCACAGACACATCTTCAAAGGAGAACTCATGAACTTTGTGTAGCAATGGCATTTGAAGTCACTCCAACCAGACTGAAATGGGCACATTCAACAGAACAGTATAAGGCTATGAATTCGATATTCCTCCTTGTCTGCTATTTGCAGGCAAGGTTGTCTCTGCAAAAGGCAGCTTTTAGATCTTGTAAACTCTGAAATGGAAAAGTAGGAAGAGCCAGCAAGGACTTTGCTACGGCTGCTGAAGACATGGAAAACCAGAAAGGGTTCAGAATCCCTTTCAGTGATTAAAGGAACAGAAAATGTTGTGCAGAAGCCTCCTTGCTTGCTGGAAAAAGAGAAAAGGAACAGGCTTTCTCCCCCTTGGAAACCCATAAAGCACAAGACGGAAATGACAGTGACTCCAGTGTCTGAAGACCTTGGATGTAGTGAGTGATGTTTCAGAGAGGAAAGGCCCTTGTGCTGAGCACAGTTATGCAGGGATTGATGGAAGCCTCGTGCAGGTCCCTCAAGAGCCTCCCATGGTCCAGGCTAAAGCTCCCTTGGCATGTCCTCCCTGGCCTTGTGCTGCACCCCCTTGCCCAGCTCCCCTGTCCTTCTGTGCACACGCTGCAGCCCCTCCATGACTTTCTGCTCCCCAGGGCCCACAAGTGCACACAGCACTCCAGCTGTGGCCGCAGCACTGCCCAGCACAGGGCCACGCTCACTGCCCTGCTCCTGCTGCCCCACTGCTGCTGGCACAGCCACCATGCCCTTGGCCTTCTTGGCCCCCTGGCCACACGCTGCCTCATCTTCAGCTGCTCAAGGCCGCCAGCACCCCTGGCTCCTTTTGGTCCACCACCTCCTCAGCCACAAAGATGCCCATTTCACTCCTGATAAAGCTGGCCCCATTGCAAGATGGCCTTCCTCTTCCGAGCAACACAACACAGCAGTCAAGCACTTGCAGCTTCACCCTCACTCTGGGCTCCAATGCACTTGCCCAAGCTGCAGACTTCAGCACAAAACTGATCAGCAGAAACTTGCCCCTACTGCTCTTTGTGCCTTCTGAAAAGCCAAAAGGCAGTTGGGCCAACAGTAACTCTACAAGTTCAAAATGACTCAAGTAAACTGCAGAACACATCCACAAGTTAAGGCACCTTTCCAAAAGGGAAAACAAACCAACAAAACCTTTTGACTTTGAGCACTACCACTTGCGCCCTTGGCCGTAAATCCGCAGAAGCCCAGACATGGAGCTTCCCTGAGCCAAGCAGCCAGAAGCTCAGCTGCAGCCCCCAGCTCGGTGCTGCCTCAACAGGACAGGTCAAAGGCCAATTTCCAGGTGTCACTGCCTGCAGGAAAAGGCCACGTCCTGCAGGACTCCAGCACTTAACATCCTTGGCCAGACACAGCAAGTGCTGGCCGCTCAGAAACTTGCATCTCTGCCTTGCACTAAAGACAGCGCCCCCCACAAAGGGCACTTACTCTCTTGGGAAGATGAGCAGGCTTTGTTGTGACCATGACTGGATGCTTGCGCTGGTCATCTGGCTCATTTTCCTCCTCTCTGTCTTCTTCTGGAATAGGAGAAAGAGCCAGGGGAAAAATGGCTCTTGCTCTTGTCACCTGTGCCCAGACACAATGAGAGGGACAGGCCGTTATCTAGCGCTTAGAACCTCATTTCTCCTCACATCCACAGACACATCTTCAAAGGAGAACTCATGAAATTTGTGTAGCAATGGCATTTGAAGTCACTCCAACCAGACTGAAATGGGCACATTCAACAGAACAGTATAAGGCTATGAATTCGATATTCCTCCTTGTCTGCTATTTGCAGGCAAGGTTGTCTCTGCAAAAGGCAGCTTTTAGATCTTGTAAACTCTGAAATGGAAAAGTAGGAAGAGCCAGCAAGGACTTTGCTACTGCTGCTGAAGACATGGAAAACCAGAAAGGGTTCAGAATCCCTTTCAGTGATTAAAGGAACAGAAAATGTTGTGCAGAAGCCTCCTTGCTTGGTGGAAAAAGAGAAAAGGAACAGGCTTTCTCCCCCTTGGAAACCCATAAAGCACAAGATGGAAGTGACAGTGACTCCAGTGTCTGAAGACCTTGGATGTAGTGAGGTGATGTTTCAGAGAGGAAAGGCCCTTGTGCTGAGCACAGTTATGCGGGTATTGATAGAAGACTCGTGCAGGTCCCTCAAGAGCCTCCCATGGTCCAGGCTAAAGCTCCCTTGGCATGTCCTCCCTGGCCTTGTGCTGCACCCCTTACCCAGCTGCCCTATCCTTCTGTGCACACGCTGCAGCCCCTCCATGACTTTCTGCTCCCCAGGGCCCACAAGTGCACACAGCACTCCAGCTGTGGCCGCAGCGCTGCCCAGCACAGGGCCACGCTCACTGCCCTGCTCCTGCTGCCCCACTGCTGCTGGCACAGCCACCATGCCCTTGGCCTTCTTGGCCCCCTGGCCACACGCTGCCTCATCTTCAGCTGCTCAAGGCCGCCAGCACCCCTGGCTCCTTTTGGTCCACCACCTCCTCAGCCACAAAGATGCCCATTTCACTCCTGATAAAGCAGGCCCCATTGCAAGATGGCCTTCCTCTTCCGAGCAACACAACACAGCAGTCAAGCACTTGCAGCTTCACCCTCACTCTGGGCTCCAATGCACTTGCCCAAGCTGCAGACTTCAGCACAAAACTGATCAGCAGAAACTTGCCCCTACTGCTCTTTGCGCCTTCTGAAAAGCCAAAAGGCAGTTGGGCCAACAGTAACTCTACAAGTTCAAAATGACTCAAGTAAACTGCAGAACACTTCCACAAGTTAAGGCACCTTTCCAAAAGGGAAAACAAACCAACAAAACCTTTTGACTTTGAGCACTACCACTTGCGCCCTTGGCCGTAAATCCGCAGAAGCCCAGACATGGAGCTTCCCTGAGCCAAGCAGCCAGAAGCTCAGCTGCAGCCCCCAGCTCGGTGCTGCCTCAACAGGACAGGTCAAAGGCCAATTTCCAGCTGTCACTGCCTGCAGGAAAAGGCCACGTCCTGCAGGACTCCAGCACTTAACATCCTTGGCCAGACACAGCAAGTGCTGGCCGCTCAGAAACTTGCATCTCTGCCTTGCACTAAAGACAGCACCCCCCACAAAGGGCACTTACTCTCTTGGGAAGATGAGCAGGCTTTGGTGTGACCATGACTGGACGCTTGCGCTGGTCATCTGGCTCATTTTCCTCCTCTCTGTCTTCTTCTGGAATAGGAGAAAGAGCCAGGGGAAAAATGGCTCTTGCTCTTGTCACCTGTGCCAAGACAGAATGATAGGGACAGGCCGTTACCTAGCGCTTAGAACCTCATTTCTCCTCACATCCACAGACACATCTTCAAAGGAGAACTCATGAACTTTGTGTAGCAATGGCATTTGAAGTCACTCCAACCAGACTGAAATGGGCACATTCAACAGAACAGTATAAGGCTATGAATTCGATATTCCTCCTTGTCTGCTATTTGCAGGCAAGGTTGTCTCTGCAAAAGGCAGCTTTTAGATCTTGTAAACTCTGAAATGGAAAAGTAGGAAGAGCCAGCAAGGACTTTGCTACTGCTGCTGAAGACATGGAAAACCAGAAAGGGTTCAGAATCCCTTTCAGTGATTAAAGGAACAGAAAATGTTGTGCAGAAGCCTCCTTGCTTGCTGGAAAAAGAGAAAAGGAACAGGATTTCTCCCCCTTGGAAACCCATAAAGCACAAGACGGAAGTGACAGTGACTCCAGTGTCTGAAGACCTTGGATGTAGTGAGGTGATGTTTCAGAGAGGAAAGGCCCTTGTGCTGAGCACAGTTATGCGGGGATTGATGGAAGCCTCGTGCAGGTCCCTCAAGAGCCTCCCATGGTCCAGGCTAAAGCTCCCTTGGCATGTCCTCCCTGGCCTTGTGCTGCACCCCTTACCCAGCTGCCCTATCCTTCTGTGCACACGCTGCAGCCCCTCCATGACTTTCTGCTCCCCAGGGCCCACAAGTGCACACAGCACTCCAGCTGTGGCCGCAGCACTGCCCAGCACAGGGCCACGCTCACTGCCCTGCTCCTGCTGCCCCACTGCTGCTGGCACAGCCACCATGCCCTTGGCCTTCTTGGCCCCCTGGCCACACGCTGCCTCATCTTCAGCTGCTCAAGGCCGCCAGCACCCCTGGCTCCTTTTGGTCCACCACCTCCTCAGCCACAAAGATGCCCATTTCACTCCTGATAAAGCAGGCCCCATTGCAAGATGGCCTTCCTCTTCCAAGCAACACAACACAGCAGTCAAGCACTTGGAGATTCACCCCCACTCCAAGCTCCAAAGAACTTGCCAAAGCTGCAGACTGCACCAAAATATGCATCAGAAGAAACTGGCTGCTTCTGATTTTTGCCTCGCAAGAAGGCTTCGCAACTCCGCACTTTGTTTCTTTGGCCACATGGGACAGGAATGGCCCCCACAGCTGCATGGACCACACAATCCTCCCCTTGCAGCTTATCAAAAGCCAAAAGACAGCTGGTCCAGAAGAGACTGTACAAGTGAAGAACCACTCAAGGAAAGTGCAGACCGCTTTCCCAAGCCAAACATACCTTTTCCTAAAAAGGAAAACCAACAAAACAAGGCCTGGCACCTCCAGCATTACCGCCTTTGCCCTTGGCCATAGCACTGCAGAAGCCAAGAGATAGAGCTTCCCTGAGCCAAGCAGCCAGATGCTCTCCCAGAGGCACCAGCCCTTTGCTGCCCCAACATGACAGCTCAAGTGCCAGGATCTGTGGTTGCTGGCTGGAGGAAATCCCGAGCTCCTGGCAGGACTCCAGCACCCAGCATCCTCAGCCTGCAACAGCAAAGTGCTGGCTGCTCCAAATCTTGCAGCTCTGCCTTGCACTAAAGACAGCACCACACACAACTGGCACTTACAGCTTCAGAATATCCCGGCCCTGGTGTGAGCACTGATGGAGGCTGGTGCTCATCCACCTCACTTTGCTCCTCTCTGGCTTCTTCTCCAGGAGCAGTGGGAGCCAGGGGAGAGACGGCTCTTGGTTCTGTCATCTGTGAGAAGAGAGGAGCGTGAGGGAGAGGCCATTTCCTATCATGTAGAACCTCATTTCTTTTCACATCTACCCCCACATCTTCGAAGGAAAAATCAAAATATTTCATAGTGACAGAGGGGTTCTAAGTCACAGCCACCAAATTAAAATGGGCCAATTCAACAGCACTCTAGATGGATATGAAGCTGATTTTCCTCCCTGGCTGCTATCAGCAAGCAAGGTTGTTTTGGCAAAACCGAACTTTTAGTGCTTGAAAGCACTGAAATGGAAAAGTAGGAAAGCGACAGCAATGCCATTGCTACTGCTGCTGCAGACGTAGAAATCTCAAACTGGATCACAATCCCATCCAGGGCTGCAAAATGGCAGAAAACGTTGTGCAGAAGCATCTTTGCTTGCTGGAAAAAGAGGAAAATGAACAGGCCTTCTCTTCCTAACAAAACAACAAGCCAACAAGCCACAAGATGGAAGCATCAGCCACTCTACTGTGTAAAGGCTTTGCATGCAGTGAGGGCATGTTTGGTGGTGAAACAACGCTTGTGCTGAGCACTGTCACACAGGGATTGATGAAAGTCTGCCGGAAGGTCCCTCAAGAGCCTCCCACTGTCAAGGCTAAAGCTCCCTCGGCACCTCCTCCCTGGCTTTGTGCTGCACCCCCTTGCCCACCTCCCCTGTCCTTCTGTGCACACGCTGCAGCCCCTCCATGACTTTCTGCTCCCCAGGGCCCACAAGTGCACACAGCACTCCAGCTGTGGCCGCAGCGCTGCCCAGCACAGGGCCACGCTCACTGCCCTGCTCCTGCTGCCCCACTGCTGCTGGCACAGCCACCAAGCCCTTGGCCTTCTTGGCCCCCTGGCCACACGCTGCCTCATCTTCAGCTGCTCAAGGCCGCCAGCCTGCCATCCTTCTTGCCCACGCAGCTCGCTAGCCACAAAGGTGCCTATTTCACTTCAGATACAGCAGGCACCATTGCAAGATGGCCTTCCTGTTCTACCACCTCATGTTCCAAGTAGATATCAGCCACTGCCCCTTCTCACCAGCGAGGGCTCCTTGCTGAGCTCCACGTGGCCTCTGAGCTCTGGGTGCAGCCTGTCCCCGCAATCGCTCAGCAGGTGCCGGGACACAACCGACAGGGCACTGGCACTGTGCTTGTTCAAGTGCAGACCCTGCAGGGCCATGACAGCCTCTGGCCTGCCCTCAGCCACTGCCCTGACAGAGTCTGCTGCACGCTCTGGGGAGGCTGAAGTGACATCAGCCTCTGCCTGCAGCTCAGCCGTGCCCTCGGTTGTTGCCGCGCTGGTGTTTCTGCGCCCAAGGCCCAGGAACCTCCGCAGTATCTGCAACAGAAGGAAGGGCAGGAAGAGAGGGACGTTCCATGGCCTGCTCCAAGAGCGGCGCTGGGCCGAGCAGTGCCAGCAGGCCCGGCCCAGGTGTGGATGGCCGCAGGTACCTGCACTGGTCTGTGGAAGCAGCCGTGAGTGGGGTCCTGCTCCAGTGTCCCATCCTTGCCCGCATCTGGCAAAGAGTGAATGCAGCCAGAGCTGAGGGGCTGCGGGAAAGGCCGGAGAACACGGCACAGCCCTGCACAGCCCAGGCAGGGACAGCCCCCGGGTGCCCAGGGGGCGGAGCACAGCCAGCAAGGGCAGCCCCACCCCTCTTAAGTCCTGTCTGTGGGCACATCCATAGGGGCAGGGATGGGATGGGGCCAGGCCGGCCGCAGGCACCAGTCCTGCGGCCCAGCTCTGCCACTCACCATCCTGCACTGGCCGCAACTTCTCCGGCTCTGCAGGCTGATGCGCTGGGGAGGCTGCAGACCCTTTCTTTTTCCTCCCCCGAAGCACCCTGAAGAGCCTGATCACTCTGCCTGCCATCCTGCTTTTTGGCCTCTAGGACACCTTTGAGCCAGATGCCTGGGAAAAGCTGGGATGTAGCAAGTTCCACAGTCTGGCTGCAAGGCCAGCTGCAGGAATAACGCCTTGGAATTGCTGTGGGTCAGTGACGAAAGAGCCGGCTGTGTGGGGCTCCTCACAGCACAGCTCTGGCACGTCCTGTCCTGTCACGTGCACCGAGCACTGTGGCGTTGCTTCGTCACCGCCAGCAGCCACTTCACCACGTGTCACAAAGGGCCCTGTTCCATTCCGTTCCATGGTAACCATGCTGCGCCGTGTCAGCAAGGGCCCTTGGACACGCTGCCAAGTGGGCTGCACCAACGCTGCCCCAAATGTCTCTGATTGGAACAAATCCATTGCCCCAAGTGTCTAAGACATCCTGGGACACACCAAGCCCAGCCAAGTGCTCAGGGGAGGACTCTCCACAGTGCCAGGCCAGCACAGCCCAGCTCCCTGGTGGCTCTGGAGCAGAGCAGCTTCCAGCAAGCACGGTGCAAACACATCTTGCCAAGAGTTAAAACTCACCAGATAGGGGAGGTGGCATGAATGTGTGCATCAAGGCCTTTGAATTCACAGCTCCCCAAGAGAGCTTTGGGGCACTCAGCTTGAAAAACAGGATCCAGCTCAGACCTGTGCTCAAAGATGGGCAACAAACCCTGCCGCAGGTGCTTGGCTTGGTCTCTGCAGGCCCAGGCAGATGCTAAAGCTGCTCTTCACATCCTTCGCCTGCCCCTCGGCCAAGTGCAAGAACTGAAGGAAACACAGGAAGTCAAATGGAGACACTTCCACCTGTCTCTTTAGGGGCTCCTGGGGAAGCAGTTTCCTTGGCAATCAAGCCCCTCTCTTCCAAAGGCACTTCTCCAAATGTGTACATTTCCTGGGCAACACCAACCCACCCTTAAGTGCGGGGTGCGGAGGTTCATGGGCATCACACCATAACCAATATGATCCAGTGAAGCTAAATTTATTATTCCTAAAAAGACTATCTATAATAAATCTCTACTGTCCACGCATCTCTAGCTAATACATGATTGGTTAATCCTAGCTGTTCACACATCTAAGGAAGGGCAAGGCAGGCAGGGAAGGGCAGGGCAGGGCACTGGGAGCAGTGACAGGCTCTGTCTACATGCTGCATCCCATGCCTGGGTAACCATTGGGGACAGAGAGGAAGGACATTGCTCTGGCTTGGCTGCAGAAAGTGTGAAAAGAGGGTGTTTTAAAACATTAATTAGGACTCCTTTTTGCAGACTAGCTGGTTTCATCTCAGCATGTCCTCCTGTCTTTGGCAGAGTTGGCGCATTTCTCGTGATTTGGAATCAGCTACAGCAGCAGGAAGGGGCAGCAATTTTGTCAGCATGGATATCAAAGCCAAAGTGCTGCCCAATGGATGGATGTTGCTTTCTCCAAAGCATTTCTGGCCTAGAGTTGTAGCAAACTCACACTGGTGTCTTCCCAAACAGCATTGCCCTTTTCTTTCCTCATGAATCACCTTTTCCTTTTCTTCCCCCCATCTGGGGAGAGCTCCAATGCAAATGCCTCCTGCAGCCAACTCCTGTCACTGTAGACTGACAAAGGAGATCTTGCAATGGAGAGAGATTTCCTAGAGCTGCTGTGGGGAGCTGAAGGGGGAAGCTTTGTCCCTTAGTCTTGTTGGGGACACAGCTGCTTGTGCTCTGGGGGACAGACACTGATAGTGGAGCCCTGGAAAATGTAAAAGATTGAATCTGAAAATTTTAGGCTTTGTGTTTTCCCAGATCAACCTGCATAAGCAGTATGAAAAATTATATAATTGTTAGATGTGATGATTGTTTAGTAATTAAATATAATTATTATGTAGTCATGAGAAGAATCATGAAAAATTATATTGGAAATTTAGGGAGGGCTATGCTTGGCTGAAGTCTATGTATACAATAGAACAATAGAAGTGTAATAATTAACATGGAAGTTATGTAACGATAGAACATAAAAGCATGATCATCTCAAATATATGGTTGGAGTCAGATTTGAATTGAATACTCCTGAAACCCAGAGGTCTTCATAAAAGCACCTGCATATAATCGCTTATGGGATTATGTGTTTCTTAAGGCTAACAACAGCAATGATGTTTATCCAAGCCTTGCAGTTCATTCCTGAGCTTCTTGACACACCACAGAGACTTTGGGGTTGTCGTACTGGCAAATAAATTTCAGTCTGGGCACTTGGAAATGCTTCAATTATCCTTTTTTTCGCTTTTCTGCAGAAATATTGTCATCATCTATTCCTTCCAGAGGATCTTTTCCTGCTTTTTGGGGAGCTCCTTTATATGCCCTCCCAGATCAGGCTAATTCCCAGGGCTCCTTCCCAAAGTAAGGTGTAGCCCATGGCCTCCACTCTTCAGCTGGAACAGAAGGAAGCAGAGAGTTTACTGTTGTGGGAGAGGAGCTTCTTGTTCCTGCCTGCTTTCCCTTTGGGACAGGTTGGTGTGTTCTCATTTGATAAAGGCAGGTTTAAACTCTGAAGCAGTTGTGTTTCAATCTGCTCCCTTCTCCAGCTCTTCTGTGGGTATCCTTGGACAAAAGGCCTCTTGGTGGGAGCTCCCTGTGGAAGCTTAAGGAAGGAGGTTGATATTTCAGGGTTGTGACTGCTGAAAGCAGCTGGTTTTCGCAGGTGTCCAGAATTGTGAGCGGCTTCTTTTCTCACTTGCCTGCAGAAAAGGAAGTTGCAACGTGGGAATTTCATTTGTGGAGATGGCTGCCAGGGGTGTTTGCCAAGAGATGGGCTGGCAGAGAGGCAGGTCTCGTGCTAAACTGGCTGTGTGTTTGTTTTGATATTGGGGAGGGTCAGAGATGCAGACACAGACACCATCTGAAGGAACAGTGTAATTTTCTGTAATGCAAAAGAGCAAAAAAGAGTCAGGAAAGAATTAGCTAAGCAAAGCACCTCAGCATTATTACAAAAGGGTGCCTCTGGTTATTAAGGAAGATACATCACCAGGTACCACAATGCTTTCCCCTTCATCTAGAGCTGCACTTCAGCTGGGGGAAGCTGTCCCAGCCAAGCCCTGCAGAGCCACGGCCGGGAACCGGGAAATGCTGCGGTGCCTCCACCTTTGCCGGCCACGAGGCTCCCGAGTGCGCTGTGAGAGTAGCCCGGCCCTGACAGTGCTGGACGAGCAATGTGCCAGAGCTTCTGCTGGGGCACAGCTGATTTCATTCTCCTCTTGGTTTTCTCCCCGAGCCTGCCCAGGGCTCAAGGAAGAACCAAGACCAGGTGTGGCCTTGTCCGTTTTCCTCATGCAGAAAGATGCAGACATGCTTCACCAGTGAATGGAGGCAACAATATTTTTGACAGTAATACTTGGTTAAGGAGGAGATACATAGAACATTGGGTTGGAAAGATCATCTAGAGAGCAGCTTTGGCTCAGGTCCTGTTGTGGAGGCTTCAGTCAGGGTCTGTTGTTCAGGCCTTAGTCCTTTGGTATTTTGCAGTGCACATCAATGCTGTGCAGAGCTGGAAACAAACAAGTCTGTCTTTAGCACATTTGAGACAGGGAACAGGATTAGCCCTGCAAGGCCAGGCTAGGGCCAAGAGCAGAAGGCCAGCACCCTGCTTTTGCCCACAGGCAGCCCTGCAGGGCAAGCAGCCACTCCTGCCCAGGGCTGAGGTGCCCGAAGCTGCCTCCCCGCTGTGCAGCTCTGCAGAGCCCGCGGGGCGCAGGGTCCTGGGCAGCCAGGGCAGCCCGGCTGCCTTGGAGCACAAGGAGGGGCCCAGAGAGAAGCTGCTGCCCTTTGCTTTGGAACTGTTCCTCAGAGTCTTGTCATTAATCCCCAGTGTCTGATCTGTTTTCTTTTCCTCTCCCAAATTTACCAGAGCTTTTTGAGAAAATTGACTGAAGTAGCTTCTGCTGCTGGTGGTGGTGCTTTTGTCTGCAGGTGAGGGCAGGTGATTTGAACCAAGGACGGAGTCCATTGTTAACACCCCAGCTTTGCCAAGTCAAGAAAACCATTCACAATTGGGCAGCCAGTGGTGAGCAATTTTCCTAGTTTTTGGAAAGCTCCCACCTTAAGAAATTCAAGAGATTATCCTTCATGAGGATACCAGCAGTACCATGATGCCAGTGTTTTCCACCCCATTTTCTGTGTCTTTGGCACTTTTAAGATGTCCTCAGTGCCCAGCAGGAATGAAATGACCTGTGATCATGTGATTTGAGAGCTCTGTGTTGTTCGTTGCCACATGAGTGTTCATGACTAGCTGGACACACCAGTCGTGGCTCTGTTGAGTTAAATTCATCCCAATTTTGTGCAAACAGCAGCCCTGAGATGCTGAGAAGAGCAAGTGCAGTGGGTGGGTGTGCATGCACACGCCTGGGGACTGACTGCTGTGTGGGCAGAAGGTTTTGCACTGTTGTAATTCTTCGCTCTCCCAAGCTGGAGGAAGAAATCAAATCTTTATTAAATTAAAATATATAAATCTATATGAAATTCAAAAGTATCAAAAAAAATGAAACAATACCTATTAATTTATCATGGATGTAATTTAACATCTATACACTATTGCCGGCCGGGGGTCCCTGTACAAATCACGAACGGGACGGGACTGCTGAGGAACGCGCCTCGAGCTGTTTGTTTTCCAGCATCAGTCTCATTACTTGGGTCTGACTATGGGAAGATGCCAGCGGCTCACATCTGTGGCAGCAGGCAAAGAACTTAATGGCACAGCTTACTTGAAAAATTTTTTGACCAATCACACAAAGCAGAAGCATACTGACAGTAGTTCTATCCAACCACTATAAGCACACGTACCTTTTGTTAAAACAGTGCTTGCTTCTTTTTTAATACAATACCTGCTTGTATGCCTTAAAACACAATGCACTGAGCTCCATTATTAAGCTGAGAAGTTCTAATATCTTGCTAGAGATACTTTTTTGAAGGCTAACGAGTTATTCTAGCCAAGCACTAACACACAGGCCATTTTGCTATTTCTCCTTACTTTTCTACTTCTATAACTCTTGTGCTGACAAATCCTATGGCTGCTGCTTGTGGGATCTCAGCACCTCAGGACGGAGGTGCAGAGTGGCCGAGACCACCCTTGGGGGGCTTGGGAGTCCTGGAATGTTGCCAGAAGTGTCTGGTGGCAGGGCTTTGATCCTACACAGGAGACGACACCTGGATGAGGACTGGGAGGAATTCACTGGGGGTATGGTGAAGGGATAAGTTAATTAGAGTGTAAAACACAGGGTTTAGGATTTTGGTACAGGGGGGTCTAAAGAAGTAAGATGGAGGAATTGGGGCGTGTCCTGTCCTTCTTCTTCTTCTTAGCCTCCACCTTCTGTGGTGATGGTGGCACTTTGGGATTGGTTATTACTAGAAGTGCACCGGTTAATAAGGGTAGAAGGTATTGGGGAAAAATGATAAATATTGTATACGTAACTTCGGGTATAAAGATAAGTGACCGCCCGGGGGCTTGGGGAGTGTGCCCATGGCTGACTTGCTGTGCAGACCTCTGTCGGGCTGAAAGAAAATCTTTTAGATAAACAATTAATAAACACCAAGACCGAGACAAGATCAGAAGTCTCTCCTCGTCCTTTGAAGCGCCGGGCTCTTCAAGGCCATCCCTGGGCCTTTCCAGGCCACCTAGACAGCAGCAGAAAACTTACAAGCCTAAACAGCAGAGAAACCGAGCAAGTGGCATCCCTGAGCTATCACCGGTCATAAATCAGCAAAAAGAAAGACATGAAAATCTAGAGCTGCTTAGCTCCAACCGCTTTCTCTGAGCTCTGCCTTTTGTAGCTTTCCCAAAACCCCCTGATTTGAAGGATTCCCACAATTCCCCCTCTCAGTACAACTAAAAAGAAACCTTTGTATCCATGTCGTTTATTAACTACCTTGCATTTCATAGCTTTACTGCAGCATACCTGCTTATTACTTGCTTAAATCATCCTTTTTGCTCGCATTAAGCATTGCTACACTCCAACACAGCAATTTTAATGCTGTGAAAGTCCAGTCAGTTCAAAGGGCAAAAGTCATGTCTGATAGCAATTACAAGTCATTGTTCCAAAAAAGTCTCGCCTGTTCCAAGGTCTTAATTCAAAACCTCCCTCCATGTCCATACCTTCATCCACCATCTGTGTGAGATTTCAAGAACTCTCTGTGAAACCATACCCTACCTCTCTCTCTTGTGTGACAAAAACTTCTTTGATCATTTTGTCCATCATTTGCCACACACACCAATGTATGCAAGGTATTACCACTAGTACCACTACCAAAACACCCAATCCATAGAGACCTATTCTACAAAGTTCCGCTTAGCCAAGGTGCAAAGCTCCATCCTTAGAACAAATCATCTAACCATGACCCACCGTCTTCCTTTTTTGGAGCTGTCAAATCTTTCAGCTTTTGTATGCTTTTCTGCATGGATTCAGAGTGATCAGACAGGTTCATGCAACACAATCCTTCAAATTCCTCACAACCATGTCCATGTGCCAGTAAAAGAAAATCAATTGCTGCTCTGTTCTGTAAGGTTCTGTAATGTCTGACAACACTAACATCAGTCATCACGTCACTAATTGCAACGCAAGTAGCACTGTCTTCTTTCTCCAGCCAACACCCCAATTGCTATAATGGTCTCAATGCCTCACCCGAGGCAAGTGGATGCAGAAATAAATTTGATGTAACTCATTTAGCAGGGCCCTAGGTCTGAAATTGCTATTACACTTTTCTTTATAATGATGGGCAAATCTTTTTTCTCTGTTTTCTCTTGATGGCTTTTTTAACGATAGGTGCTATCCCAGTGAGTTGTCTGATGCTAGATGGGCCACCCTTAATTTTTGAGGAATTCCCTGTCAGGCTTCATCTCCACCAATGAGCCAATATTCTGTTACTAATTGTCGTGGGGATTCATCTAGGTCATCTGCTTGTCAGCAGTTTCACCCTTAGGGGACACTGGGGTAGTACAATTGCACCACAAACTTGAGTATCTGTCCACAGGATGATGGGGAGTAACATTTAACTGTGGATCTCCCTGGTACTGAAAGGCAGCACAAATTTCCATTAGAAATGAACCAAGAATTCCAATTCTTGAGGTTTAGAAGGTGCTCTAAGCAGATCAGGGGCCCAATGATGCCAGCTGGTTATGGGATTGGTCTCGTTGGCAGCCTCACACCAATATTTGTCACGATTGGCTATTGGCCATTCCTTGGCTGGCACTGGCACACCGACCAAACAGGTCACCAAGGGTTTGTCTGGGCTCAAATTGGTCAAACATATGGTGTCTGAGCCTGCTGACTTGGCTAAAGCAAGGTAAACATTCATTTTTGGTTGATCTACAGGCATATATGCACTGCAAAAGCAAGCAAGCAAAACCAACAAATGCCAGTATATCATTTGATCAAACTCCATGTTTCTGTTCAGCTGCTTTTTGGCAAAAGCTTCCCCATCGCTTTCAGCTCTCAAGCAAATCTTTTAGCACTTGTTCAGGGCACTAAACTGTTCCTCGGACCTTCAGTTTTTATAAATTTGGGTATCTTAGAATTCTTTTGAACAAAACGGACACCATGCTTTTGCTGAAAGAGCTCTATGATACAAACAATTTTCACAGTCTAAAGAGCAGCAATCAAACTCAAGATTTGTAGGTTTCACAGGTTGAACAGGGAATGTCTGGCATGAACTGTAGTTTCTCCGTGTGGCTCACGTCTGCGTGCTCATTTCCCTGCTGGTGGAATTGTCAGTGCGCTCTTGTGTATGAGACGGTTTCACGTCCTTCGCAGGGACCCACTTAGGTCTGGCACCTGTGCAAGTAAATACAAGCATACCCTTTGCCCCAAGTGATTAGTGCAAATGGTCCTTCAATTTGTCCAAACTCAAGGTTTCTAATCAAAACGGGAGCATTTTCTTTCAGTTTTGCCTGTGTGCTGTTTGAAAAGTGCCTAAAAATGGGAGGATTAGGTCCTACAAATGATCTATTCAAAAGATAAAGACATCTAAAGCTTTGCTCTACCTTATCAGAGGTGTTGCTTGGGCCACTCCCCCTTTTTTGACCATTTAAGGGTTTTAGGGTGTGGTGCATCCTTTCAACAACTGCCTGACATGTGTGGGAATAGGGAATTCCAAAAGTGTGGCAAACACTCCTGTCCATCAGAAATGTCGCCAATTTTTGAGCTCTGCATGTGGGGCCATTTGTGGGTTTTTGCCTCGTGGGGGATCAGTTTGGCGAGCTCTGGACCCCAGTGACACTGACAAGGACAAAGCAAAAGACGAGAGGCGCTCTTTCTTCTCGGGACCAAAGTCGCACAGCTTTAATGGAGAAAAACTCCAGGAGAGAGAGGGAGCATCCAGGAGAGGAACGAGGATGTCCAGGAGAGGAAAGAGAGTGTCCACCTTCTGGCAGGAGATTTGTAACCCTGGAGGAGGGGGGGTGGTATAAAGGAACTACCATAGGTCAACATACATAAATCACCACACTGTAGTTTTCTGCATAAATTGCTGCACTTGTTGCAAACAAAATTCTAAAATCTCCCCAAACACAACCATTCAGTCCCAAATGATCACAATGAGGGAGAAAAACCACTCAACCCCCCTGTATACCCAGGCACCAGGTGTCACAGGGAGTACCAACCCCTGCAATTACAAAGTCCACACACACAAGCTCACCGGGAAAGGAGTCTCTCTTTATGAGGGGACAGAGTGCTCGCTTTTCTCAACACAACTCACCATCTACCACATCAGCATCCACCCACATCATCTTCCTCAAAACATACCCACTGGAAACACAACCACAATTACATCAACACAGGAAAACTTGCAGCAATAAAACAGGATTTGGTCAATTCACCCCCAGAATTTCTAGCAGGTCCTTATTGACACAGCAAAACCTTTCTGCTGGCAGCCAGACCCAAACCCAAACTGTACAGGCGTACGTTGTGCGCAGGACATCTCTGTGTGACTTAGGAACAGCCCTTCCCCTGCGTTCTCCTTCCAGGTTACTTTATACAGAGTTAAACACTCCCTTTCTCCACAGTCCCAGCAGTCTTGTCTGTCCCCTACGAGGAACAGCCCAGAGCGGAGGTGCCTCCAGGAAAGGAATGTCCTGGCAGTGCCCAGAGACGTCCACAGCGCGGTTGTTCTTGCTGGAGCAGAGAAGCGTTCCTGCCACGGTCACCAAATGAGGTGTGGAAGAGAACTCACCACAGTTGAAGTTAGAAGGTGGTGTGTTTATTACAGTGCCAGGCACAGGAGGAGTTGTCTCTTAAAGACATGTGTGAAGAATCACTGGCTCTCTACTCATCTAAAATGAGTACACATTCATATAATTCCCAAAAAACCTAACACATATTCATTAGGTAACACTGCGTACCCCCCTCTGTACTAAAATGTATTAGAATTGAGTCCAAAGTTCCTTCACATTTCTGCAGTCTTTCACTTCAAATGGGCTGGTGGGTTTTAAAGTGGGGAATGGTGTCCTTCTGATGAAGGCCAAGACGTCTTCCTCAAGTTGACCTCTTTACTTATGACCTGTTGGCAGGCTTTTGCACTTCTTGCCTTTAGCTGAAGTTTCAAGGCCCAGGTGCAGGCTCTGGTCCTCTTCTTTGTCACAAAGAAATCCGCATCCCATCCTGCTTCTTTAAACATAGTAAAGACAGGCAAGGGATATATTACCCTAGCCTTAACTACCTTACCTGAAAAAAATTAACTATCCCTTATTATTTCTACTCTTCTTGCTATACTCTTTCCCCCTAACTAAATCTTGCTAAAATTTTAACTCTTCCAGTTCTTTCAAATCCTTGATTCATTGGCCTGGTCTCACACGCCAGCCATGTGTGAGCCAATGCCGTAACTGGGAAATTCCACTCCTGAGCAGGAGATATAGGGCCTGGTTCTGAGCTGGAAGGGTGAGAAGGATGAGATGCACACCATTTTCATCCAGGGGATGTCCTGAAAGTGCACTGCCTACCTTCCTCTGCTGCCGAGCACCATGCTCCACCTCCTTCTCCTGCTCCACAGATTTTAGGAATCCAGGGGTTGCTGTGCATTATTTGCTATTGCAACTAATAGAATGACTTTGCTTTGCAAGCCCCGTTTTGTCCTGGGTTCTTTTGTGCATGGGGCTCCTCTTGAACCTGTGACAAAAGCCAGCAGGGACCTACACGACACTCCTATACTCATGTCAGTAAATTCTGAGAAGTGCTTTAGGTATCAGAAAGTCAAAAGGTATCAATCAGTAAATCAAATAATTTGGGGGAATATTAAGCCTGTGAGTTTCAGAAAAGTATTGAAAATGTCTTAGATCCATGGATACAAACTGGTAAGTGAGATTGCTGGTTGTGCACGTATCAGGGAAGTGATTCCCCACACACCCAGTGCTGAGATCAAGTATTGCCTCTCTTCTAACCCTGAGCAGGCAGCAGGGATCAGGCCCTGCTTGGTAACGTTCATTTTGAAGACTTCTGTTCAGCAGGTAAGAATGGTCCAAATGTAATCTTTTCCAGCTGTTTCCCTCTGGTTCACCTGTTTGAGGGTTAAGATTCTGTGCTGCCGGTGTCCTGGGTGTGTGCAGAGCAGAGCAGCCCCAGAAAGCCCTTGGCTTGCCCACCAGTTGTCATGCCTTGTTGCCAGGTGTGCCCAGCTCTGGCAGGAGAAAGAGCCCGCAGCGCAGTGGGCACCGTGCCCTGCCCAGCCGGGGCTCTCTGGCACAGAGCAGCAGCAGCGCCAGCACCGTTCAGCCCGCTCCTGCCTTGGCTTCCCCTGGCACACAGAAGCCTCTGGAAATCAGCACCACCAGCAGCGTTCCCAGCTTGGAGCAGCTGCTGCTGGCGGGCAGATGCTGCCAGTTCCACTGCTTCCAAAGGGCAAGAAAGGCACAGATGTACATGCACCAGAGCCCTGGGCATGTCCAAGAAAAGGGCAAATAGGTGGGGAGATTTGTTAGGAAACATTTCAGCTGTGATGCCAACAGTGCCTTCTCTCCTGGTTCTGTGTGTTCTAGATGAGTAATGCAATGGTTTGCTCTGACAATTAAGAAGTAGATGTTATGTGGATGTTCAAATGTGTAGTGATGATATTGTTATATATCCTCCTACAGTCCTCTTTCCCCTCCCCTTTGTAATCGTCTTGGTAGTCAGGGCATTTGGGGAGGGCTGGCTTGTGACCAGCAGGCAGGGGGAAACAACACCTGACCTCCAGTCAAGGTGCAAGAAAGTAATCTCCACCAATGGACAGCAGAGAAAGAGCTGACTGACAAAACTTCTGGAGGGGATAAGGGTATGAAAGGCCGAGCGTCCTTTTTGTAGATGAGCACATGGCTGCTAGTCATGCAGCCTCTCAATGTTGCATTTTTTCCTTATTCATTCCTTTGTTAATGTTCAATATACCTTTAAAATTTTACACATTTACAGCAGAGATCTCCTGTGTGGGCTGGCTTTCAGTGCAAGATCTAAATGGCTTCTCCTTTCTCTGCTTCTCTTTTGTTTCTGGGAGTTTTGGAGATGTTTTTAAAGCACTCGACACTGCCACAGGAGGAGAGGTAAATGTCAACAGCCCCTGCAGACTCTGCTGCTCTTGAGGGGCTTCCCCCTCTGGTGTGAGCTGTGGCTGGAGCTTTGGCTAGAGCCGTGCTGAAAAGACACAAGAAGCACAGACTGGTGCCAGCCTGCAAAATACATTTGGCACTTTGTCCTCCTCAGCTGCCGGAAGGAAGGCACGCAGGGCAGCGCTTCCTTTCAGACAAGGACGCGCTCACTCGCTCTCCATTGCTAAAACAAAGGTGGTGCCTTAGAGCACCTCCCTGCTCTTTGGGGCTACAGCTCCAGAGTCCTGAATTCTCGATTCTGGCTGCCAGCAAATCCATCGGAAAGTTACTGCTGGTTCCTTAGCCACCTGCAGTGCTGCACTTGGGAACTGCACATCGGGAGAGCTCTGCAAGTGCCCTAAAAGCCCTAAGCCCTGCCCATAGCCCCAGGTGTGTCCACAGAGTATTAAGGCATGGATTACTTCTTCTGAATCCTAGAAAGAGAAGCAGAGATTGCGGTCAGAGGTTTGTGGGTGATAGTTGAGACACCACTGTTACCAAGTGGACAAGGCAAAATTTCAGTGGCTACACGTGTCCTGTAACTGGCCCCCAAGGCAGCAGAGAAATGGGCTGTTGGAATGTCAGTTCCTAATTACTGCAGTGCCTAATCACAAGGCAGTTTGGCACAGGTCAGCTGTGCCATTGCAAAATCACTCGCTCCATGTCCACTGTTGTCCATTGCCACCAGCTGCTCAAGGTGTCTTTCAAAGGCAGGGACCTATGTGAATCCTTGGATTTTCCTGAAAGGAAGAAACCCCAGGGACAGAAAGCACCATTTCTACAGCACTGGCAGGGCAAAAATCCCAGCAAGATGAAGACATAACAATCAACAGATGCCTGGGACTCTGGGCCACATTTGCCTGGGATGGCCAGGTCCTGCACATGACAATTGGGGAACAGATGGTCCCATTGTTCTACTTTCTGGGTCTTTCTAGCAACTAGAGGAATCCTCATGGAGCCTGTGAAGCACTCAGCTTGCAAAGTCATGGTTCATTGCTCTTGTTTTGTTTTTTTTTTCCCTGTGGACAGCATCCATTTGTAACAACAGCAAAGCCAGCATCCATCCTGGCACCACTCATCAACTCAGTCCAGAAGAAGTAAGAGACAAGAACATATCATGTCAAGATGTTACCTCCATAGCCAATTTTGAGTAGAATTGTAGAGTCAGATTCTAGAGTAGGATTGTTGTAGAGTTTTGTAGGATATGGTTCTAGGCTAGGATTAATTAAATAAAGTAATTAAAGTTTCTGAAATATCAACTCATTTGGAAGATGGTTTGAAAGATCCCCTTCTGACTCCCTCCGAAAACTCAACATTTCCTCCTCAGTTAGCAGTTGTTTTTCTATTGGTGCTAAGACACACTTATGGTTTCTTTTGAATGGTTCAAAAGTGGGGAAGGTTCTTCTTCATTCATCCTACCCAGAGCACACTGCCTTTGGAATTCCACCCACTGGCTGGTTTTGGCACAGCTGCGGTATTTCTAGTTGAGGCAGAAAAGGCAGAGGCATTTGTAGGAAAAACCAAAGGAGGAATGGGCAGCCCAGACATCCTGTGTGGATTCAAGCCTGCAGCTGTGACTCAAGAGCATTTGGGTTCCTGCCACTTGGATTTGGATCCCTAAATGCAATCTCTTTGGCTGCAGGAGAGGCAGGAACCCAACATGACAGGTCATAGGCCAATTTCTAGCTGTCACTGCCTGCAGGAAAAGGCTCCATCCTGCAGGACTCCAGCACTCAGCATCCTAAGCCAGACACAGCAAGTGCTGGCAACTCAGAAACTTGCATTTGTAAGCTAAAACAGAAAAAGAAGGGCAGAGATAATAAGGAACGAAGATTTTAAAATTGCACTGTGCAGAAGAGACATACAAGCCACCAGTGTGAACACAGCTGGGAGATTCGTCTTGGAGATGGATTAGAGTGGAACTCATTCACTGAATGTTTCTGGTGCACGAGTGCAAAGACTGAGGAAAAAAGAGAAAAGTTTAGTTTCTGAAAGCTATTTAGATTCCTGGAAGCATTGTCTAGAGACCTAAAAATCTAAAGCCTCAAAGAATCTGAACCTAAAACATCCCCACATGGATTGATCAGGTATGATGGGCACATCTCTGCTCTTTTCAGAGTCAATGAAATTGACAATGAGTGTCTGGAAATTAGGAATGCCTGCCCAGATTTTACCTCCGTTACTTTAAGAGCACCTTAATAAGGCATTTCAGGAACTGAACTCTAAAGTTCTTCACCCTGCTCTATTTACTTTACATTTGAAAAGAGGCTGGTAGAAGGAGGGATCTGGCTTTAATTTCTCCCCAAATCACTTGCTGCACTCTCAGGTTACAAGTAGATGTAAAATTCAGCTAATCACTCTCTCTATCCATGAATATTCCACTAGTGAACTGACATATAGAAACATCCTTTTTCCCTTGGTACCTTCCTAAATGGTGCCCTGATGAACAGGAGACTTGCATAAATCTCACATAAAATCATCAAAATTGCTGAAATTAACACTCAATTCCACAATAAAAGCTTCTGGGAAAAGGCTTGACAGGATCACTGAAGAAAGTCAAACTTGGGAGAGAAATGTGCATTTTAGTGCTGATCAAGGGGAAAGAAAGAGAAATGCTGTAAAAATTCCAAGTGGAAGGTGAGGAGAAAGACAGGCAGCACAGGAAGCACAAGGCCCCGTCAGATGACCTGTGGAAGGTAACTTTGTGCCCCAGCTCTGTTAGAGGACGTTGCCTGTCATTGGCGGAAGCAGCTGGAGACATAAATACTGATTGATTTGGGAGCCACAGTCTTGGTAAATGCAGAGGTGGTTCAGTAAGGTGACATGAGGGAGTTCCCTCAGAGCAACTGGGATGCCTGAAAGAAGTGAACAGCTCACCACAGCCCGGCCCGCTCGGCTGCTTTTCCTTCTGACCCTCCTGGGGAGGCTCTGACATTTCCTCTTCCCT
The DNA here is from genome assembly GCF_027579445.1 of Ammospiza nelsoni. NCBI lineage: Eukaryota > Metazoa > Chordata > Aves > Passeriformes > Passerellidae > Ammospiza > Ammospiza nelsoni. The sequence continues at coordinate 7,963,347 of NC_080669.1, forward strand.
GATGGAAGTGCAGCTGCTGCCAAGGGAAACGTCCCCATACTCACTCAGTGTTCCCTTTGCTTGCCAGATGCCCCATCTGCTGTCGCTGTCCAGGAGAGCTGCTCTGCACGGGAGGAGGAGCCCGAGGGAGAGGCTTTGAAGATGGGGCAGCTGGGATCCCTCTGCTTGGAGCTCTGTTTAAAGATACACGGACTTGCATGTGAACAGGGATTATTATATGGACTTGTACATAAGTAGCCAGCTATTTGTTCAGGCCTATTTCTGTACATATGGTATCAGATTTATGAATGTACTGTGTATCTGTGTACGTATAGATACCTGTATAGATACAGGTTTTCAGTCACATCTTTGTGTGTATTTGTATCCAGTTCGTTATGTGTATTGTAATATCTGTGTTTAGATTTCCGTATGTATACGGTTGTGTAGGTATCTATTTCTATTGATGTATTGATGTAGTTTTGGTCTTTTTAAATAGCTATATTGGCATTTCTTTTGGTATATATGTATTTTTATATGTTTTTAGATGTGCATTGATGTATTTCTATATATATAATATTTACATATATATCCAGATATATTGCTGTATATTAGTATTGATGAAGTTGTACAGATATTTAGGTTGGTACTGCTGTTTGTCTATTTATAGATAGGTTTGTCTTATGTATCTGCTTCTTGAATGTAATAGGTAACATTTATTCTGTATTCACATCTGTATATTGTAGTGGTTATTTATGTATTCAGTTCTATTTAAATGTGTCTGGAGTGGTATAGTGGTGGAATTCTATTTGTAGAGTACTTGGTATTACAGGCAAATAGTGATATTTTCATATTTGTATATGGGCTGTATGTTTGCCATAATATGCAATAAATTAAGTTGTTAATTTTCCCTTGATCCCTGTGTAAAATGAGTGTTTTTAGAGGTTTGCAATAAATTAGTTTTTGTTACCAGAAGTTGTTATTTGTATGTTTTTAAATAGTGTGTTGTAACAAATACATAAATTACTCTTTTAAAATTTAACAAAGATCTGTATAGTTCTGTTTTGTCAGCGCTGGTGTAAGAAATGGTCAGCACTGGTAAGAAATGCCATTTGTCAAGTGAGATGGATGTGTTGTAATTTGTGCTACCCAAAGCCATGGGCAGATGTAAATGCTGGAGGATTTTGGCCATGCAAATCTCCAGCCATGCCCGGCACGTGCCCCACCTGCACTCAGGCTGGGCAAGGGAAGCGCAGATTTGGGCTGGCAGCAGAGCCCCACGTGTGCTCAGAATTCGCTGCAAAGGCCTGCTGGCTGAGAAAAAGATCAGGGATACATTTCATAGATTCTATTTATTACAGTACATATATTAAAATATATATTATGTGGTGTATTGTAGAAACCCTTTAAATCAGAGGGTTTTGGGAAAGCTGCTCCTCAGTGAGGAGGATTTCTAGGCTAGAGGAATATAAAAATAAAAAGAAGGCCATGGACAGTGCCATTGCCAGAGGCCCAGGCTGTTCAAAGGAGGAATGGATCGTCCCCTTCGCCGCCTGTAGCTGATACCCCTGTCAGTAATAAGTAGCAACTCCGGGGGCAACGAGATGGGAAACCATCTCTCTAAACCAGAATGGGATGTCGTTTAATAGCTTGAGGCAATTTTACAGGGTCAAGGACATTCGGACATGTCAAAACGTGAACTAAAAGATAATTAATCTGGGTAAAAGTGAATACTCAAAATACAGACTTGAAGTCTGATTTTACCTTTGATTTCTGGGACCAGATAAAGTGGAAAATTCACAATCTAGTCTCTCTCAAAAAGGAAGAGTCTTTGGTCAAACTTACGCCTGTCTCCAGAGCTTTAATGGAGAGCTTTGATCAGAATGATTGTAACAGAGACTTTCTCAAACATCAGAACAGAACACCTGGCTCTGAGTCTTTAATTCTGAGTGGTGCTGGACCTTCATCCTTCTCTGGGGGGATCTCGGATTTTATTCAGGGTGTCCTGGCATGTCCAGGGTTTCTCCAGGCAGTGTGGACAGCACCCCGAAGCCCGGAAAAGGGGAATCAGATCAGCTTCCAGCTTTGGTCATGTTCTCTGCTTTTTCCAGAATTCCCCGAGTCACTGACGCTGCAACCAGGCATGGTCCAAACTCCTCCGGGAAATCATCCACCCCCAGAATTCCCAGAGAAGTGTTTGGGATTTTTCTTGCATTCCAAGAGATTGGGGGGTCATGGGACATGTTCTGTGGAGGCTGGGAATCAAACGGGTCCAGGAGATTAATGGTTGGGGAAGCTTTGCAAAAGAGGAGCTGCTGTTTCTGTGCTCTGCTGCTCTTCTGAAAAAGATGCGGCCGGATCTTATTCTGAAGTTGTGCAGGTGGGGTCAGCCAAGGGGGGGCTCTGGACCCGCTCTGCCTGGCCGAGGGGCTGCAGGGTCGCTCCTGTCACTGTTTGCCCTTCCCAGGAAGTCACCCCCTCGGATCGGGCTCAGGCTGGCAGTTGGCTTTGGAGCTCTGAGGACTCTTTTCATACAGATTCCTCTGCCAAAACTTTCCGGAATTTTCACCACTCTTGGCTCCCAAGCCTCCGGTTACAGCGGGTAGGGGGGCTTTGGATTTGGCTCTGCCTGCAGGGGAGCGGGCAGGGGAGAGGACAGAGGTGGCAGGGGGCAGCCAGGGCTTGAGCAGGGCAGGGATGGCTCTGCCCAGAGAGGTGGATGGGGTGGAGGTGGGAGAGCTCAGGAAAGTTGCTGTGGAGGCAGAGACAGTTCATTCAGAAGCCTTGAAGCCTGTCTCATTGGCTGCTGGGCTCATGGGGGAAGGCATGCTGAGATTGCTCTTGGACCTGAGAGTTTTCCAGCTCTATCCCTGCGGGCAAAGATACAGTGTGGAACCTCTCACAGTCCATTGGAAAGCATCACAAATACAAAGTCAGGGTCTGCCGCTGGAGAGCAGCCCGATTTGTATGAATCTAAAAAGATCCAATTTAGTGAATCCAGATGTGAGTTAGCAGGCTCTGGCTTTCTTCCTGTCACCAAGAACTTGGAGCTTTCCTCCCCAGCCCTTCCTAGCAGGGTTCCCAGGAAAGTTGCTGCAGCAACACTACTGCCAAGTAACGCGGCCCGGGGGCTGTTTACAGACTTCAAACAAGACAGGGCTGCTATGGAAAGTGCCTAGAGCTGTTTATTTTTCAGCATCAGTCTAATTACATGATTATGCCAATGGGAAGATGCTAGCAGCTCACAATCCAGGCAGCAGGCCAAAAATTATAGGGTTACAACTTACTATATAATCTTCTTAACAAATCACACAAAGCAAAACATATTGACACTAGTTCTATCCAATCACCATAAGCACACGTAGCTTTGGTTAAAACAATGCTTGCTTATTTCAAATACAGTACCTGTTTGTAAGCCTTAAAACACAATGCACAGAGCTCCACTATTAAACGTCAACCTTCCGAATATCTTGCTAGATAAACTTTGTGCAGCTTAGAGAGCTATTCAGACAAGCATTAATACACAGGCTTATTGTTCTATTTGCCCTTGCTTTTTCTACAGTTTAAATAATTTTTTCTGCTGACCTATCTCATGACTGTTGCTTTAGCTCTACTCACAATTCTGCTGTGTCTGAGGCCTGCCTTTTGAAGCTTTCCCAAAACCCTCTAATTTTATGGATTCCCTCAATTCCCCCTCTCTCTTCACCCAAAAAGAAACCTTACCAATTGTGTCATTTATTACTTGCGTTTTGTGGCCTTACTATAATATTTTTGTTTCTTATCTGCCTAAAGCATGTTTTTGTTGGCACTAAGCATTGCTGTATTACAACACAGCAATTTAATGCTGTGAAGGTCCAGTCAGTGGAAAGGGCATAAATTATGCCTGACAATAGTTACAAGTCATTGTTCAAAAATCTCTTGTCGATTCCAGGGTCTTAACTCAAAACCTTCCTCCATTTCTACACCTTCATCCACCATCTCCGTGACATTTTGAGCACTGTCTGTAAATCCATTTCCTACCTCTCTCTCTTGTGCGATAAAAACTTATGGACAGTTTTGTTCATCTCTCGTTGCACACACTGAAGGATGCAAGGTATTACTATTAATATCACTACCAAAACACCCAATACATGGAGACCTATCATGCAAAGATCCCTTAGCCAAGGTGCAAAGCTCCATTCTTAGGACAAATTATCTGACCAGGACCCACCATCTTCTTTAATTTAGGCTGTCAAATCTTTCAGCTTTTGTGTGCTTTTGAGGATGGATTCAGAGTGATCAGACAGGTTCATGCAACACAATCCTTCAAATTCCTCACAACCTTGTCCTTGTGCCAGTTAAAAAAAATCAATTGCTGCTCTATTTGGAAGGGTAGAATGTCTAACACTATTAACATCAGTCAACATGTCACTGATTGCTGTGGATGTGCCATTAGTTTGTTTACTCAGCCAATATCCAAACCAATCTAATTGTTTCAATGCCATTGCTGAAGCCAGCTAGGGTAAAAACAAACCTTGGAACTTGGAGCTTTTTGGCAGGGTTCATGGAACAGCTGATTGCTGTGACAACACTACCTGTTCTTCTGGATCAGATACAGGAGTGATGAAAAGGAAAAAAAACACGGTCTAAATCGACAGTAGACCTTCCATTGCAACTACCTAAGTGGTCTTACATATTATTCAAATATTATTCAAAATTTAGAAAAAATTTGGATTCAAATAAACACTTCCTTGCCTTACCTGTAAGATATGCTCATAACAATGTAAATGCACAATACATAATTCCTTCTCACCATGAGATCAAAGAACTTATAGGAAGAATGCAAAAAAAACTATTATAACTTTACCTGATCAGCCTCCAAGTGTAACAGAGATGCTAACAGCTTGCAGTAAGCTCATCTCTTCAAAATATCTTGCTAATGTGCAAGTCAGTGCTTTTGGAAAGCTGATTGCAGATTCTTAAGAAAAGTTAGGAATCCAATGGGAGATAATTTGGGAAAGGCTTTGGGAGAAAATTTGGGACAAAATATGGAAAAGCTTGAAAAGGCCCTTGAAGCACAAAGAAACATTTTCCAAAAATCTGTTGGTACTGTACAGTTGGACTCTGATAAAAAGGCTTGTGGCTTTGCTTGTGGTAAAGCAGGACACATGAAAAGAGATTGTCCTACAACAACAATCAAACCTAAACCACTTTCTATTTTCCCTCAGTGTAGCAAAGGGAAGCATCTTTCTAAGTACTGTCATTCTCAATTGGACATCGATGGCAAAGCTTTGTCGTTAAACTGAAATAAGAGCGCGGATTATCACCGCACCTGGACACAAGTAGTGACCTCCTTACAGTCATGTACCCAGTCAAATGGCATTGGTACCTCAGTCATTTATCCTTCAGGTAATCATCCCTCAAATGGTCCCAGGTCAATACCCTCACATACAAGGTTTGAATTGGCCCCCTCAAAAATTGATACACCTTTTAAATAATTTCTGGTATGAAAGTATTTCTAGTGGAATTATCAGGTTTTTTCAGCAAAGACAAGAGCTTTTGATTCTAGGCAGAGCTAGCACCAAAATTTTCAGACTTGCAGTCCTTCCAGCAGCTGTTTCCATAGATTTTAACAATAAACCAATATATTTAAATCTTGCATGTAACGTTCCTATAGCGACTCCACCAAAAACACCTATAGGTATTGCATTTCTTCTACCCATGAGTACAGCCAAGCAAAACAACTTTCCAGAGAATTCAATGCTGTCTGTGCCATTTGGAAGCTAAGGTCCTGAGGTCTTTTGGATGCAATTCTTGTACCGCAAGCAAGCAAAATTGACTTGCTGCCGGACTCACTGTAGTAAAACAATTTACATTACAGGCATGCCGGATACTGGTGCAGATGTCACTGTAATCTCTCACATGTTTTGTCCCAGAGATTGGGATTTAGTAGCTCCTGCAGCTTCCCTCACAGGGACTGGAGATGCTACCGTGTGTTTGCAAAGTGCATCCATGATTAACATTACAGGTCCTGAAGGAAAGACAGCAATAGTGCGTCCTTTCCTTGTTCAGAAGCTTCTCACTGTCTGGGGGAGAGACGTCCTGTCCCAATGTGGAACAGAACTGGAGGTGGGCCTGCGATGTAAACCACGTCAAAACCTGCCACTTGAAAGCTGAACTGGAAAACTGATCCTCCTATATGGATTGATCAATGGCCTTTAACAGAGAAAATAATAAATAGCCTTAAATGATTGGTAAAGGAGCAATTACAAGAAAGTCACATCACACCCACAAAGAGTCCCTGAAATTCACCAGTATTCGTCATCCACAGGAAGACATTGGACTCCTGGAGGTTGTTTCATGACATGAAGATCAATGTAGTGACTGAAGACATGAGACGTCTTCAACCTGGACTTCCTTCTTTATCAATGATCCCAAAACACTGGCCTCTCATTGTCATTCATTTAAAGGATTGTTTTTTCCACATCCCACTTCATCCCAATGATGCTCCAAGATTTGCCTTTTCAGTTCTAGTCATCAATCAAAGAGAACCCATGCAGAGATAGCACTGGAAAACATTGCCTCTATAAATGAAGAATTCGCCTATAATTTGACAATATTTTTTCACACAAGTTTTGTCTCCAGTTCAACAGAAGTATCCAAGATCCATGATTTCACACTACAGGGATGATTTGCTCATCGCAGCTCCAACAAAGCCAGAGATGGAGCAAGCTCGTCCTAGTGTTGTTACTGAAATCCAAAATGCTGGACTTAAAATTTCCATAGCCAAAATTCAAGAAGTTCCACCTTGGAAGTATCTGGGATGGAAGATGACTGAAAAAAACAATTACACTGCAGAAGATACAGCTCCGGACCAGTGTCAACACCCTGCAAGACTTACAACAGCTTCTAGAAGAAATCAATTGGGTCAGACCTGTTTTGGGAATCAGCAACGATGAATTGGGTCCACTTTTTAATTTGTTGAGAGGAAGCTGCGCCATCGACTCTCCTGAACTCGAATACCTGAAGCTCGTGCAGCGCATGACAAGGTCATGGAGGCTCTCCAAAGACAACAAGCTCATTGCTGTATTCCAGAAAAGCCATTCTTTTCTGCAATTTTAGGAGGAAAGATGCAACTTTGTTCTGTCATTTTTCAATCAGACCCTTCTGAGAGAGATCCTTTGTTGATAATAGAATGGGGTTTTCTTCCCTCAAGGTTTCCAAAGACTATTTTCACAGTCTTAGAGAGGATAACACAAATTGTGATTAAGGCCAGAACAAGGTTATTAAGTTTAGCAGGTGAAGAATTTGCAGTTCTCTATTTACCACTGAAAAGAATTATCTTGATTGGGCAATGCAAAATTCTGCAAATTCTGATGATTTACAACAAGAATTATTTAATTTTGCAGATATTGCTTCTCTTCATTACCCGGCTCACAAATTATTGCAGCAAAATTGAGTTTTAGAGAGAAACCTTTTTTTAAGTAAAGAACCTTTAAACATAATAACTCTCTTCACTAAAGAGATCTGGCAGAGGTCACAAATCAGTCATTACTTGGTTGAACCAAACCAAGTTCCCAACTAAAACTTGGGAATCAGATATTCAAATAGAAGAGGGATCTGGTCAGATTGTTGAGCTTGCTGCTGTGGTTCAGGCTTCTCAGTTCTTCCCACAACCGTTTAATTTATTCACACATTTTGCGTTTGTTGCTAATGTGGTTAAAAGAATAGAAGGATCAGTTCTAAAGAATCCTAGTAACGACACTTGATATCATTGGCTTTCATGGCTTTTTACAACTTTACAATAACCAGCTAATCCACAGTTTGCTTCTCACATCAGGGCTCATTCTTCGCTTCCTAGATTTTTAGTGGAAGGAAACGCGAGAGCGGACAAACTGACAGTGCTTATTTCCAACACTTTGCCAAACATTTTGGAACAAGCAAAACTGAGTCACGCCTTTGTTCACCAAAACGCAAAAGCACTTGTGCCAATGTTTTGCTACGATGTCAGTTTTGATTGCTTCTTCTAGTGCAGAGTTTTAGTCAATTTGTAGTGTAGATTTGTCTGTGGAACAACCAAAACCAAATGTCTGGGTAACCTTAGCCAAGGCAGCAGACTCGCATACCATGTGTTTGTCTAATTCGGAACAGAAAAGCCTTTCTCAACCTGATTAGTCAGTGTGCCAGTAAAGAATTTGCCCTTGGTCAAAAAGCAATTCAATAGTAAGCCTGGTGAAATTGACAATGGCAGGAGCTCTGTATAGGATTGTAACATTTGGGAAAAAGAACTTCCCAAAGCAGAACCTGCACCCCAAGAATTAGAAATCCTTGGTCCTTTAACAATGGATTTTTGCCTTACATTTACAGCTAATGATTAGTGAGAAAGTGATCCTCCAAAGCACAATGTTACTCTCCATTGTTTTGCATACAGAAACTCAAGGTTTTGGTGTAATTATTAAGAATGTTGAGAGTTGCTTTCTAAAGCTGACCAATATCCACAACAGTTACCAAAAGGATGTTGGTTCACCTGTGTAGATAGGCCCTGGCAGGGCATCCCATGAAGGTGGCCCATGTAGCAATGGGATGCTCACTGTAATTGCGCCTACTGCCAAAGCGGTCATTAAGAAGAAACAAAGGGGAACAAGATCTGCTCGTCATTATTGTGAAAACTGTAGAAGTGATTTCACGCACTGGAAGGCTGCAAAAAGGGTTTCCGCAGGTTTGTTTTTACCCCGGCTGCCTTCAGCAATGGCATTGAAACAATTAGATCGGGTTGCATATTGGCTGAGTAAACAAACTAATGGCACATCCACTGCAATCAGTGACATGTTGACCGATGTTAATAGTGTTAGACATGCTGCCCTTCCAAACAGAGCAGCAATTGATTTTCTTTTACTGGCACAAGGACATGGTTGCGAGGAATTTGAAGGATTGTGTTGTATGAACCTGTCTGATCACTCTGAATCCATCCAGAAAAGCATAGAAAAGCTGAAAGATTTGACAGCTCCAATTAAAGAAGATGGTGGCTCTTGGTTAGATGATTTGTTCCAAGGATGGAGGTTTGCACCTTGGCTAAGGGGACCTTGTAGAATAGGTCTCCATATGTTGGGTGTTTTGGCAGTGATACTGGTAGTAATACCTTGCATACGTCGGTGTGTGTGACAAATGATGGACAAAACAATCTAAGAAGTTTTTATCACACAAGAGAGAGAGGCAGGAAATGGATTCACACAGAATTCCCAAAATCTCACACAGATGGTGGATGAAGGTATGGACATGGAGGAAGGTTTTGAATTAAGACCTTAGAACAGGCGAGACTTTTTTGGAACAATCACTTGTAATTGCTATCAGACATGACTTTTGTCCTTTGAACTGACTGGACTTTCACAGCATTAAAATTGCTGTCTTGGAATATAGCAAGGCTGAATGCGAGCAAGAAGGATGCTTTATGCAAGTAACAAGCAGGTATACTACAGTGAAGCTATGAAATGCAAGGTAGTTAATAAACGACACGGTTACAAAGGCTTCTATTTAGCCGAACCGTGAGGGGGAATTGTGGGAATCCTTCAAATCAGAGGGTTCTGGGACAGCTGCAAAAGGCAGACCTCAGAGAAAGCAGAACTTTGGTTAGAGCTAAGCGGTAGATTTGTCAGCAGAAAATTTATATAAGAAGTAGAAAAATAAGGACAAATAGAACAATGGTTTGTGTCTATTACTGTAGAATGCAGGACATTCATACGTCTGAGATGTAACACAAAACAGAACTCCCTTTGGTCATCAGCAAACAGCTTCGTTTATTGCCTTCAGCACCCACAGTCCATTTAGCCCAGTCAAAACTCCCAGGCCGAGACATCTCATTGGTCTATCTCTGTGCCCCCAGACTCTGAACCAATGCAATGTCTGTATCTTAGGAGAGCTCCCATTGCCTGGGAACTTCTGTCAGTCAGTCCAGAGGCTGCTCCGTGGAGCTGAATTGGGCTCCTCATTCTAATTTGATTGATACTGACCCACCAGTGTATTAACGCTTGGCTGGAATGACTCCCTAAGCTACAGAAAAGTATCCCTAGCAAGATATTAGGAACTTCTAAGCTTAATAATTGTTATATTTGCCCAATTATCCCATCAAAAAACCCAAAAAACCAAACAATATTTAGGTAGCAGTAATTTTAATTGAATAGTTTAGAAAATATATAAATAAGGGATAATTTGGTTCAAATAATAGCACATAAGCAAAAGATACCGCGAGGTACGGAGGGCAGAGTTCTTGACCCTTGCCACTTCACGTACAAGCTTGCCAAGTGAAAATCACCCCTTGTATGCCATATGTCAATACCATCTCCTCCTATTTTCGGTTCGTCACTTTTCTGTCTCCGCCTTCCTCACCACCTTTACCACGCATGCGCCACCACTCGGTTTGGTGGTCGCACAAGTCTTTGGGGGTCATCACTGATGAAGGCCCTGTAGTCTTCTTTGTTGTCCTTTAATTCACCTTTGGGTTACACATGCGCATCAAGCCAGCACGTAGCCAGTACAGCCAATGTAAGCCAAGACTAACGTATCACTCCATCTACATATCAAGGCAATAAATCCCTTATAATTAGGATTTGTTGGGACCGAACCAGGTTCTTGCTCATTTTTAGCAACTGTATCTTCAGCTTCTTTCCTGTGGTCCTTGAGAACAGCTGCTGGGAAGGGGGGTGGAGCCCCTCCTCTCCCTCTCTTCTTTGGCATTACAACTTTTTAACTATTTATTATTCTCAAATATTAATTACTGTATCAGTATCAATTACTCTTTCAAATTTTATCAGCATGAATGATACCTATTTATCACAATAATGGAGCTCTGTGCATTGTGTTTTAAGGCTCAAAAGCAGGTACAGTGTTTGAAATAAGCAAGCAGTGTTTTAACAAAAGCTACGTGTGCTTATAGTGGTTGCACAGAACTACTGTCAATATGCTCTTGCTTTGTGTGAGTGGTCAAAAAACTTTTCAAGTAAGTTGATTGCCTGCTGCCAGGGATGTGAGCTGCTGGCATCTTCCCACTGTAACAACCATGTAACGAGACTGATGCTGGAAAACAAACAGCTCCAGGCGCGTTCCTCAGCAGTCCCGTCCCTGTCGGGATTCGTACAGAGACCCGCGGCCAGCAATACTCAGCTGAGGACCAGAAGAGACCGGAATAGCCCGGGCAGTCCAGCTTTAGTGCAAGGCATCCGGCAGCCTTGAGGGTACAAAGCGAGCACAGGTCGCAGCTCCTCGTGTCCGGAGCAAGCCCGGAGCAGCTCTCACAGGCCGCAGCCCCTCCCAGGCCCAGCTCCGGGCGCAGCCGGGGCCGCTCCGACTGTGCGGGGCCGCTGCCGGGGCGCTGTCGCGGCTCCTCCCGCGGGGCGGAGCTGACGCGGCCCCGGCGGCCCCGGCCCGGCCCCGCTGCGCTCCGAGCGCGGCCCCGGAGCGGCCCGGCCGAGGCGGCGGGGGACGGGCGGCGAGGGGCCGGGGGCATGGGGCGCTCCGGGAACGGGCGGACATCCCGGCAGAGGGGAGAGAGACCTGGCAGAGGGAGGAGTGAGCGGGAGAGGGGAGAGATGCTGGGAGGAGGGAGAAAATCCCAGGAGAGGGGGTCGAGCCCGGGAGTAGGGGAGATCACGGGACAGGGGGGATGAGGTCCCTGGGAAAGGGTGGGTAGCCTTCCAAGACAGTAGAGAGCCCTGGGAGAGGGGGGAGGTCTTTTGGATGCAATTTTTGGACCGCAAGCAAGCAAAATTGACTTGCTGCCTGACTCACTGTAGTAAAACAATTTACATTACAGGCATGCTGGATACTGGTGCAGATGTCACTGTAATCTCTCACATGTTTTGTCTCAGAGGTTGGGATTTAGTAGCTCCTGCAGCTTCCCTAACAGGGACTGGAGATGCTACTGTAAAGAGCCCTGGGAGAGGGGGGAGGTCCTGGAAGAGGGAGGAGTAATCGGGAGAACGGGAGATCCAGGGAGACGAATAAAAGCACTGGCTACAGCCCGGGAAGGGAGGGAGCTTGGGACAAGGGGTAGCTTAGGACTGGGGAAAACCCGAGAGAGGAGGGAGAACCCAGGAGACAGGGGACAACCTGTGAAGAGGGGGAGATCCGGAGTAGAGTGGACAAGGCCTGGGAAAGGGGGGAAAGACGTGAGAGAAGAGAGCCCAGTGGTGGGAGTCCAGGAGCGGAGTCTCCTGCAGGCGGACTGGGAACCCGGAGAGCCCGGAATCACGGAGTCCTGCAGCCAGGCCGAGAACGGGCGCGGGTCAGTGCGGTTCGGGAGAGCGTGGCTGCGGGGCTGGCTCCGGAGCCGGAGGCGCGTGGAAAGCGCTGCTCGGCAGCCCCGGCGGCGCTGAGAGCACAGCCCTGCCCGGGGAGGCAGCGCCACGGGCGCCGCTCGGCTTCCCAGCCAGGCCACGGCACCGCTCGGCTTCGCCCCCGAATCCGCGGCAGCTCGGAGCATCGCTCCCTGCCCGGGCCCGAGGCTCACCTGCGCCAGGTGCACCAGAGCATCGCCTCTGCCTGGACAACCCACAGCGAGCAGTGCCCGGCAGGGACTGCAGATCCCCTTTGGTGGCAGAGAAAAAAGAGCAAGGAATCTTCCATGGGAGAACATAGGCAATAGGATGAGGTGTCAGTGTCCAGTGTGTTCAGATGCACTCACAAGGATACTATTGCTCTTGGCTCAGAACATGGAAAAGAAGTGGGCAGACACAAATCAGAAGCTGGTTGCAATATCCAGGGATCAGTTATCAGAAGAAAATGCTACGCAGCTGCGGGAATGCTTAATGGATGACTAATTACCCTTTGCCAAGTAATCTGGACTTTTTAGGGGCAGCATACTTATCTCTCAAAAATTACTCTAGAGATATTCTTAAGAAAGTTTTGAAGAAAGGCTCATACACCCACAATTCAACGCAGTTGCTGTGGGTTTGATAAATGAAATCTGCTTTAATGTCTTGATTTTCCTAAAGATTTGTGGGGGTTGTTTTTAACACAGGCATGCATGCTAAATTTGAGAATCTAAGGTAAGGTCTTTTTTCAGGGGATATGGAAGAGACAGATCTTCAGCCAGCAATATGTCAGTGAGAGACAGCTGAGCGATGATTACTGAGAAGAAGAACAGCCCTGCAATAGAGGTGTGAGCTGCATTGAACAGCGCTTGCTGTGAGCCAGAGAGCACAAAGCAGGCTGGCCTAGTGGGCCTGAATATTCCTGCCAAACACTCTGCATCTCACCCCTTTGCTTGGGCTCAGTGCAGAACTGCAGGATTGCGGGCGCTTCCTCCCAGAGCTGCGTGAGGCACTGGCTCCTGCAGATGTGCCCTGCCAAGCTGTCCCTGCCTCACGCTGGCCTCGCTTCCCCTAGCACAAGAGCCGGGCCTGAAGGAGGCTGCCCTGTGCTCCAGCCTGCCGAGCAGCCCGGCTCCCTGCCCCGGAGCCCAGAGTGCTGCACACGCTGCTGACCTTTGCCAGGAGGTGCAGGGCAGCCGGCAGAAGAGGAGGAATCCTCAGGCAGCCCAGCAACCCTCGGCTGACCTTGGCCTTTCTCTGCTCCTGGGCACACTCCAGATGGCCAATGCCTCCAGGCTGGGCTGTGCCCAGCACGGCTGCGCTTCCCCTCGGCAGCAGCCAGCTGCCACCTGGGCTCTGAGAGCGGAGGATTCGCCCACTGCCGGGAACAGGCACCCAGGGCCCGGCTGCTGCCTCTTGCAGCTCCAAGGGCCTCCTTCCAGCCTGCCTCTGCCGAGGCTCAGCCTGCTCCGGCCTCTGCCGGGGCTCTGCCGGGGCTCCACCCCAGCCAAGGCTGGGCTCGCTCTCACCTCACAGGCGCTGACAGCTCTGCACCACAGGAGACCTTCCCGAGCACCCTCTCTGATCTTTCTGCTTTCTCACTTGAGCAAGGCTGTCCTCCAGCCAAAGAGATTATTATTGCATTTCGGGATACAAATCCAAGTGGCAGGAGCCCCAATGTTCTCCAGTCACAGCTGAAGGCCTGTATCTGCACAGGGTGTTGGGCTGCCTCATTCTTCTTTTGGTTTTGCCTTCAAAAGCAAATTGCCCTTTCTACCTCAAATAGAAATACCAAAGCTGGCCAAAAACAGACTAGTAGGCCAGATTCCAAAGGCAGTGTGGTCTGGAGAGTATGAATGAGAACATCCTTCCTCCCACTTTCACACCATGTCAAAGACGCCATGTCACTTTCCACCTTTAAGAAACAACAGACAATTCAGAAGAAATTCTTGAGCGTATTCGCAGAGTGAGAAGGAAGGGAATCTTCAAGGTGACTTGTGGTTTCAGAAACTGTATTCATTTCCAATCCTACTCTGCACTCCTATTAGACAATCCTACTCTAACCTTAACCCTAATCCTAATCTTAATCCTAATGCTAATCCTAATCCTAATCCTAATCCTAATCCTAATCCTAATCCTAATCCTAACCTACAGTCCTGCTCTAAAGTGGTTGACGAAAAAATGGTCCTGATGTGATTGTCACATTCTTGTCTCCCTCCTCTTCTTCACTGAAACAATCAGCGGCACCAGGCTGGACGCAGGCTCAGCAAATGTTACAGATGGATGCTGCCCAAAGGGAAAAAAAACAAATCAACAAAAAATAATGGACCGTGACTTTCCAAGCTCAGTGCTTCATCGGATTCCTCTGGCTTATAGAAGGATGCAGGAACAGGACCAATGGGACCATCTTTATGTGCCAGACTTTGCCATCACAGGCAAATGGGGCCCAGAATCCCACTCATCCATTTAATCCAGGTGTCTTCATCTTGCTAGGATTTTTGCCCTGCCAGTGCTCTAGAAATGGTGCTTTCTGTCCTTGGAGTTTCTTCTTTTCAGGTATCTCTAAAGCCTCACACTGGTCCCTCTCTTTGAAAGACAGGCACTGTGCTGATTCCCACAGGGAGACAGAGCAGTGGCTACCTTTCCATGCCCTGCCCCTCGTGTGCTGGATGGCACCTTCCTTCCCAGCAGGGCCAGCCCAGTGGCACTGGGCCCTGCAGTTCCCTCTCTGCCACACAACCTGGCACTAACCCTGGCACAGTTCCCGTCTGCTTGAGCGTGCCAGGCAGCAGATGGGGCTGGTACAAGTCCCTCCCAGCTGTCCCTGTTTGCGTGGCAGAAACCTCTAAGGGTGGGCTGGGGGGCACAAACCAGGGCCCCCGGGAGGCTCACAGTGAGCACCCCAGGACCCCTCCTGCCCACAGCCAAATCTCTGACCCCTAGGCTGGGACTGGCTTCCTTGGGTTCCTGCACCACTATTTCATGTCTCTTTATCCTGCATTGCTCTACTTCAATTCTTTTGCCATTAGATAAAACTGAGCACCCCACCAAATGACAAAAGAGGGTGACGGAAACAGCCAGAGGAGCTCTCTGACTCAGGAAATGCAGAGAGAGGTAGAGTTATTCAGTTTTGTAAAGAACAGGCCCCAGGGAGACTTTATTGCCACTTTCCAAGACTTCAGAGTGGCTTTGAAGAAAGTGGGGGACATCTTTTTTTAAAGGGCCAGATACAATAGGATGTGGGTGAATATTTTTAAAAATGGGAATCTAATCAGATTCTTTATGTTTTTGCAACATTTTGCATCTCTGCCGTGCTCTAAAGACAGCGCCCCCCACAAAGGGCACTTACTCTCTTGGAAAGATGAGCAGGCTTTGTTGTGACCATGACTGGATGCTTGCGCTGGTCATCTGGCTCATTTTCCTCCTCTCTGTCTTCTTCTGGAATAGGAGAAAGAGCCAGGGGAAAAATGGCTCTTGCTCTTGTCACCTGTGCCCAGACAGAATGATAGGGACAGGCCGTTACCTAGCGCTTAGAACCTCATTTCTCCTCACATCCACAGACACATCTTCAAAGGAGAACTCATGAACTTTGTGTAGCAATGGCATTTGAAGTCACTCCAACCAGACTGAAATGGGCACATTCAACAGAACAGTATAAGGCTATGAATTCGATATTCCTCCTTGTCTGCTATTTGCAGGCAAGGTTGTCTCTGCAAAAGGCAGCTTTTAGATCTTGTAAACTCTGAAATGGAAAAGTAGGAAGAGCCAGCAAGGACTTTGCTACTGCTGCTGAAGACATGGAAAACCAGAAAGGGTTCAGAATCCCTTTCAGTGATTGAAGGAACAGAAAATGTTGTGCAGAAGCCTCCTTGCTTGCTGGAAAAAGAGAAAAGGAACAGGCTTTCTCCCCCTTGGAAACCCATAAAGCACAAGACGGAAATGACAGTGACTCCAGTGTCTGAAGACCTTGGATGTAGTGAGGTGATGTTTCAGAGAGGAAAGGCCCTTGTGCTGAGCACAGTTATGCGGGGATTGATGGAAGCCTCGTGCAGGTCCCTCAAGAGCCTCCCATGGTCCAGGCTAAAGCTCCCTTGGCATGTCCTCCCTGGCCTTGTGCTGCACCCCTTACCTAGCTGCCCTATCCTTCTGTGCACACGCTGCAGCCCCTCCATGACTTTCTGCTCCCCAGGGCCCACAAGTGCACACAGCACTCCAGCTGTGGCCGCAGCGCTGCCCAGCACAGGGCCACGCTCACTGCCCTGCTCCTGCTGCCCCACTGCTGCTGGCACAGCCACCATGCCCTTGGCCTTCTTGGCCCCCTGGCCACACGCTGCCTCATCTTCAGCTGCTCAAGGCCGCCAGCACCCCTGGCTCCTTTTGGTCCACCACCTCCTCAGCCACAAAGATGCCCATTTCACTCCTGATAAAGCAGGCCCCATTGCAAGATGGCCTTCCTCTTCCGAGCAACACAACACAGCAGTCAAGCACTTGCAGCTTCACCCTCACTCTGGGCTCCAATGCACTTGCCCAAGCTGCAGACTTCAGCACAAAACTGATCAGCAGAAACTTGCCCCTACTGCTCTTTGCGCCTTCTGAAAAGCCAAAAGGCAGTTGGGCCAACAGTAACTCTACAAGTTCAAAATGACTCAAGTAAACTGCAGAACACATCCACAAGTTAAGGCACCTTTCCAAAAGGGAAAACAAACCAACAAAACCTTTTGACTTTGAGCACTACCACTTGCGCCCTTGGCCGTAAATCCGCAGAAGCCCAGACATGGAGCTTCCCTGAGCCAAGCAGCCAGAAGCTCAGCTGCAGCCCCCAGCTCGGTGCTGCCTCAACAGGACAGGTCAAAGGCCAATTTCCAGCTGTCACTGCCTGCAGGAAAAGGCCACGTCCTGCAGGACTCCAGCACTTAACATCCTTGGCCAGACACAGCAAGTGCTGGCTGCTCAGAAACTTGCATCTCTGCCTTGCACTAAAGACAGCGCCCCCCACAAAGGGCACTTACTCTCTTGGGAAGATGAGCAGGCTTTGGTGTGACCATGACTGGACGCTTGCACTGGTCATCTGGCTCATTTTCCTCCTCTCTGTCTTCTTCTGGAATAGGAGAAAGAGCCAGGGGAAAAATGGCTCTTGCTCTTGTCACCTGTGCCAAGACAGAATGATAGGGACAGGCCGTTACCTAGCGCTTAGAACCTCATTTCTCCTCACATCCACAGACACATCTTCAAAGGAGAACTCATGAACTTTGTGTAGCAATGGCATTTGAAGTAACTCCAACCAGACTGAAATGGGCACATTCAACAGAACAGTATAAGGCTATGAATTCGATATTCCTCCTTGTCTGCTATTTGCAGGCAAGGTTGTCTCTGCAAAAGGCAGCTTTTAGATCTTGTAAACTCTGAAATGGAAAAGTAGGAAGAGCCAGCAAGGACTTTGCTACTGCTGCTGAAGACATGGAAAACCAGAAAGGGTTCAGAATCCCTTTCAGTGATTAATGGAACAGAAAATGTTGTGCAGAAGCCTCCTTGCTTGCTGGAAAAAGAGAAAAGGAACAGGATTTCTCCCCCTTGGAAACCCATAAAGCACAAGATGGAAGTGACAGTGACTCCAGTGTCTGAAGACCTTGGATGTAGTGAGGTGATGTTTCAGAGAGGAAAGGCCCTTGTGCTGAGCACAGTTATGCGGGGATTGATGGAAGCCTCGTGCAGGTCCCTCAAGAGCCTCCCATGGTCCAGGCTAAAGCTCCCTTGGCATGTCCTCCCTGGCCTTGTGCTGCACCCCTTACCCAGCTGCCCTATCCTTCTGTGCACACGCTGCAGCCCCTCCATGACTTTCTGCTCCCCAGGGCCCACAAGTGCACACAGCACTCCAGCTGTGGCCGCAGCGCTGCCCAGCACAGGGCCACGCTCACTGCCCTGCACCTGCTGCCCCACTGCTGCTGGCACAGCCACCATGCCCTTGGCCTTCTTGGCCCCCTGGCCACACGCTGCCTCATCTTCAGCTGCTCAAGGCCGCCAGCACCCCTGGCTCCTTTTGGTCCACCACCTCCTCAGCCACAAAGATGCCCATTTCACTCCTGATAAAGCAGGCCCCATTGCAAGATGGCCTTCCTCTTCCAAGCAACACAACACAGCAGTCAAGCACTTGGAGATTCACCCCCACTCCAAGCTCCAAAGAACTTGCCAAAGCTGCAGACTGCACCAAAATATGCATCAGAAGAAACTGGCTGCTTCTGATTTTTGCCTCGCAAGAAGGCTTCGCAACTCCGCACTTTGTTTCTTTGGCCACATGGGACAGGAATGGCCCCCACAGCTGCATGGACCACACAATCCTCCCCTTGCAGCTTATCAAAAGCCAAAAGACAGCTGGTCCAGAAGAGACTGTACAAGTGAAGAACCACTCAAGGAAAGTGCAGACCGCTTTCCCAAGCCAAACATACCTTTTCCTAAAAAGGAAAACCAACAAAACAAGGCCTGGCACCTCTAGCATTACCGCCGTTGCCCTTGGCCATAGCACTGCAGAAGCCAAGAGATAGAGCTTCCCTGAGCCAAGCAGCCAGATGCTCTCCCAGAGGCACCAGCCCTTTGCTGCCCCAACATGACAGCTCAAGTGCCAGGATCTGTGGTTGCTGGCTGGAGGAAATCCCGAGCTCCTGGCAGGACTCCAGCACCCAGCATCCTCAGCCTGCAACAGCAAAGTGCTGGCTGCTCCAAATCTTGCAGCTCTGCCTTGCACTAAAGACAGCACCACACACAACTGGCACTTACAGCATCAGAATATCCCGGCCCTGGTGTGAGCACTGATGGAGGCTGGTGCTCATCCGCCTCACTTTGCTCCTCTCTGGCTTCTTCTCCAGGAGCAGCGGGAGCCAGGGGAGAGACGGCTCTTGGTTCTGTCATCTGTGAGAAGAGAGGAGCATGAGGGAGAGGCCATTTCCTATCATGTAGAACCTCATTTCTTTTCACATCTACCCCCACATCTTCGAAGGAAAAATCAAAATATTTCATAGTGACAGAGGGGTTCTAAGTCACAGCCACCAAATTAAAATGGGCCAATTCAACAGCACTCTAGATGGATATGAAGCTGATTTTCCTCCCTGGCTGCTATCAGCAAGCAAGGTTGTTTTGGCAAAACCGAACTTTTAGTGCTTGAAAGCACTGAAATGGAAAAGTAGGAAAGCGACAGCAATGCCATTGCTACTGCTGCTGCAGACGTAGAAATCTCAAACTGGATCACAATCCCATCCAGGGCTGCAAAATGGCAGAAAACGTTGTGCAGAAGCATCTTTGCTTGCTGGAAAAAGAGGAAAATGAACAGGCCTTCTCTTCCTAACAAAACAACAAGCCAACAAGCCACAAGATGGAAGCATCAGCCACTCTACTGTGTAAAGGCTTTGCATGCAGTGAGGGCATGTTTGGTGGTGAAACAACGCTTGTGCTGAGCACTGTCACACAGGGATTGATGAAAGTCTGCCGGAAGGTCCCTCAAGAGCCTCCCACTGTCGAGGCTAAAGCTCCCTCGGCACCTCCTCCCTGGCCTTGTGCTGCACCCCCTTGCCCACCTCCCCTGTCCTTCTGTGCACACGCTGCAGCCCCTCCATGACTTTCTGCTCCCCAGGGCCCACAAGTGCACACAGCACTCCAGCTGTGGCCGCAGCGCTGCCCAGCACAGGGCGACGCTCACTGCCCTGCTCCTGCTGCCCCACTGCTGCTGGCACAGCCACCATGCCCTTGGCCTTCTTGGCCCCCTGGCCACACGCTGCCTCATCTTCAGCTGCTCAAGGCCGCCATCCTGCCATCCTTCTTGTCCACGCAGCTCGCTAGCCACAAAGGTGCCTATTTCACTTCAGATACAGCAGGCACCATTGCAAGATGGCCTTCCTGTTCTACCACCTCATGTTCCAAGTAGATATCAGCCACTGCCCCTTCTCACCAGCGAGGGCTCCTTGCTGAGCTCCACGTGGCCTCTGAGCTCTGGGTGCAGCCTGTCCCCGCAATCGCTCAGCAGGTGCCGGGACACAACCGACAGGGCACTGGCACTGTGCTTGTTCAAGTGCAGACCCTGCAGGGCCATGACAGCCTCTGGCCTGCCCTCAGCCACTGCCCTGACCGAGTCTGCTGCACGTTCCGGGGAGGCTGAGGTGACATCAGCCTCTGCCTGCAGCTCAGCCGTGCCCTCGGTTGTTGCGGCGCTGGTGTTTCTGCGCCCAAGGCCCAGGAACCTCCGCAGTATCTGCAACAGAAGGAAGGGCAGGAAGAGAGGGACGTTCCATGGCCTGCTCCAAGAGCGGCGCTGGGCCGAGCAGTGCCAGCAGGCCCAGCCCAGGTGTGGATGGCCGCAGGTACCTGCACTGGTCTGTGGAAGCAGCCGTGAGTGGGGTCCTGCTCCAGTGTCCCATCCTTGCCCGCATCTGGCAAAGAGTGAATGCAGCCAGAGCTGAGGGGCTGCGGGAAAGGCCGGAGAACACGGCACAGCCCTGCACAGCCCAGGCAGGGACAGCCCCCGACGGAGCACAGCCAGCAAGGGCAGCCCCACCCCTCTTAAGTCCTGTCTGTGGGCACATCCATAGGGGCAGGGATGGGATGGGGCCAGGCTGGCCGCAGGCACCAGTCCTGCGGCCCAGCTCTGCCACTCACCATCCTGCACTGGCCGCAACTTCTCCGGCTCTGCAGGCTGCTGCGCTGGGGAGGCTGCAGACCCTTTCTTTTTCCTCCCCCGAAGCACCCTGAAGAGCCTGATCACTCTGCCTGCCATCCTGCTTTTTGGCCTCTAGGACACCTTTGAGCCAGATGCCTGGGAAAAGCTGGGATGTAGCAAGTTCCACAGTCTGGCTGCAAGGCCAGCTGCAGGAATAACGCCTTGGAATTGCTGTGGGTCAGTGACGAAAGAGCCGGCTGTGTGGGGCTCCTCACAGCACAGCTCTGGCACGTCCTGTCCTGTCATGTGCACCGAGCACTGTGGCGTTGCTTCGTCACCGCCAGCAGCCACTTCACCACGTGTCACAAAGGGCCCTGTTCCATTCCGTTCCATGGTAACCGTGCTGCGTCGTGTCAGCAAGGGCCCTAGGACACGCTGCCAAGTGGGCTGCACCAACGCTGCCCCAAATGCCTCTGATTGGAACAAATCCATTGCCCCAAGTGTCTAAGACATCCTGGGACACACCAAGCCCAGCCAAGTGCTCAGGGGAGGACTCTCCACAGTGCCAGGCCAGCACAGCCCAGCTCCCTGGTGGCTCTGGAGCAGAGCAGCTTCCAGCAAGCACAGGGCAAACACATCTTGCCAAGAGTTAAAACTCACCAGATAGGCGAGGTGGCATGAATGTGTGCATCAAGGCCTTTGAATTCACAGCTCCCCAAGAGAGCTTTGGGGCACTCAGCTTGAAAAACAGGATCCGGCTCAGACCTGTGCTCAAAGATGGGCAACAAACCCTGCCGCAGGTGCTTGGCTTGGTCTCTGCAGGCAATGGCAGATGCTAAAGCTGCTCTTCACATCCTTCGCCTGCCCCTCGGCCAAGTGCAAGAACTGAAGGAAACACAGGAAGTCAAATGGAGACACTTCCACCTGTCTCTTTAGGGGCTCCTGGGGAAGCAGTTTCCTTGGCAATCAAGCCCCTCTCTTCCAAAGGCACTTCTCCAAATGTGTACATTTCCTGGGCAACACCAACCCACCCTTAAGTGCGGGGTGCGGAGGTTCATGGGCATCACACCATAACCAATATGATCCAGTGAAGCTAAATTTATTATTCCTAAAAAGACTATCTATGATAAATCTCTACTGTCCACACGTCTCTAGCTAATACATGATTGGTTAATCCTAGCTGTTCACACATCTAAGGAAGGGCAAGGCAGGCAGGGAAGGGCAGGGCAGGGCACTGGGAGCAGTGACAGGCTCTGTCTACATGCTGCATCCCATGCCTGGGTAACCATTGGGGACAGAGAGGAAGGACATTGCTCTGGCTTGGCTGCAGAAAGTGTGAAAAGAGGGTGTTTTAAAACATTAATTAGGACTCCTTTTTGCAGACTAGCTGGTTTCATCTCAGCATGTCCTCCTGTCTTTGGCAGAGTTGGCGCATTTCTCGTGATTTGGAATCAGCTACAGCAGCAGGAAGGGGCAGCAATTTTGTCAGCATGGATATCAAAGCCAAAGTGCTGCCCAATGGATGGATGTTGCTTTCTCCAAAGCATTTCTGGCCTAGAGTTGTAGCAAACTCACACTGGTGTCTTCCCAAACAGCATTGCCCTTTTCTTTCCTCATGAATCACCTTTTCCTTTTCTTCCCCCCATCTGGGGAGAGCTCCAATGCAAATGCCTCCTGCAACCAACTCCTGTCACTGTAGACTGACAAAGGAGATCTTGCAATGGAGAGAGATTCCCTAGAGCTGCTGTGGGGAGCTGAAGGGGGAAGCTTTGTCCCTTAGTCTTGTTGGGGACACAGCTGCTTGTGCTCTGGGGGACAGACACTGATAGTGGAGCCCTGGAAAATGTAAAAGATTGAATCTGAAAATTTTAGGCTTTGTGTTTTCCCAGATCAACCTGCATAAGCAGTATGAAAAATTATATAATTGTTAGATGTGATGATTGTTTAGTAATTAAATATAATTATTATGTAGTCATGAGAAGAATCATGAACAATTATATTGGAAATTTAGGGAGGGCTATGCTTGGCTGAAGTCTATGTATACAATAGAACAATAGAAGTGTAATAATTACATGGAAGTTATGTAACGATAGAACATAAAAGCATGATCATCTCAAATATATGGTTGGAGTCAGATTTGAATTGAATACTCCTGAAACCCAGAGGTCTTCATAAAAGCACCTGCATATAATCGCTTATGGGATTATGTGTTTCTTAAGGCTAACAACAGCAATGATGTTTATCCAAGCCTTGCAGTTCATTCCTGAGCTTCTTGACACACCACAGAGACTTTGGGGTTGTCGTACTGGCAAATAAATTTCAGTCTGGGCACTTGGAAATGCTTCAATTATCCTTTTTTTCGCTTTTCTGCAGAAATATTGTCATCATCTATTCCTTCCAGAGGATCTTTTCCTGCTTTTTGGAGAGCTCCTTTATATGCCCTCCCAGATCAGGCTAATTCCCAGGGCTCCTTCCCAAAGTAAGGTGTAGCCCATGGCCTCCACTCTTCAGCTGGAACAGAAGGAAGCACAGAGTTTACTGTTGTGGGAGAGGAGCTTCTTGTTCCTGCCTGCTTTCCCTTTGGGACAGGTTGGTGTGTTCTCATTTGATAAAGGCAGGTTTAAACTCTGAAGCAGTTGTGTTTCAATCTGCTCCCTTCTCCAGCTCTTCTGTGGGTATCTTTGGACAAAAGGCCTCTTGGTGGGAGCTCCCTGTGGCAGCTTAAGGAAGGAGGTTGATATTTCAGGGTTGTGACTGCTGAAAGCAGCTGGTTTTCGCAGGTGTCCAGAATTGTGAGCGGCTTCTTTTCTCACTTGCCTGCAGAAAAGGAAGTTGCAAAGTGGGAATTTCATTTGTGGAGATGGCTGCCAGGGGTGTTTGCCAAGAGATGCGCTGGCAGAGAGGCAAGTCTCGTGCTAAACTGGCTGTGTGTTTGTTTTGATATTGGGGAGGGTCAGAGATGCAGACACAGACACCATCTGAAGGAACAGTGTAATTTTCTGTAATGCAAAAGAGCAAAAAAGAGTCAGGAAAGAATTAGCTAAGCAAAGCACCTCAGCATTATTACAAAAGGGTGCCTCTGGTTATTAAGGAAGATACATCACCAGGTACCACAATGCTTTCCCCTTCATCTAGAGCTGCACTTCAGCTGGGGGAAGCTGTCCCAGCCAAGCCCTGCAGAGCCACGGCTGGGAACCGGGAAATGCTGCGGTGCCTCCACCTTTGCCGGCCACGAGGCTCCCGAGTGCGCTGTGAGAGTAGCCCGGCCCTGACAGTGCTGGACGAGCAATGTGCCAGAGCTTCTGCTGGGGCACAGCTGATTTCATTCTCCTCTTGGTTTTCTCCCCGAGCCTGCCCAGGGCTCAAGGAAGAACCAAGACCAGGTGTGGCCTTGTCCGTTTTCCTCATGCAGAAAGATGCAGACATGCTTCACCAGTGAATGGAGGCAACAATATTTTTGACAGTAATACTTGGTTAAGGAGGAGACACATAGAACATTGGGTTGGAAAGATCATCTAGAGAGCAGCTTTGGCTCAGGTCCTGTTGTGGAGGCTTCAGTCAGGGTCTGTTGTTCAGGCCTTAGTCCTTTGGTATTTTGCAGTGCACATCAATGCTGTGCAGAGCTGGAAACAAACAAGTCTGTCTTTAGCACATTTGAGACAGGGAACAGGATTAGCCCTGCAAGGCCAGGCTAGGGCCAAGAGCAGAAGGCCAGCACCCTGCTTTTGCCCACAGGCAGCCCTGCAGGGCAAGCAGCCACTCCTGCCCAGGGCTGAGGTGCCCGAAGCTGCCTCCCCGCTCTGCAGCTCTGCAGAGCCCGCGGGGCGCAGGGTCCTGGGCAGCCAGGGCAGCCCGGCTGCCTTGGAGCACAAGGAGGGGCCCAGAGAGAAGCTGCTGCCCTTTGCTTTGGAACTGTTCCTCAGAGTCTTGTCATTAATCCCCAGTGTCTGATCTGTTTTCTTTTCCTCTCCCAAATTTACCAGAGCTTTTTGAGAAAATTGACTGAAGTAGCTTCTGCTGCTGGTGGTGGTGCTTTTGTCTGCAGGTGAGGGCAGGTGATTTGAACCAAGGACGGAGTCCATTGTTAACACCCCAGCTTTGCCAAGTCAAGAAAACCATTCACAATTGGGCAGCCAGTGCTGAGCAATTTTCCTAGTTTTTGGAAAGCTCCCACCTTAAGAAATTCAAGAGATTATCCTTCATGAGGATACCAGCAGTACCATGATGCCAATGTTTTCCACCCCATTTTCTGTGTCTTTGGCACTTTTAAGATGTCCTCAGTGCCCAGCAGGAATGAAATGACCTGTGATCATGTGATTTGAGAGCTCTGTGTTGTTCGTTGCCACATGAGTGTTCATGACTAGCTGGACACACCAGTCGTGGCTCTGTTGAGTTAAATTCTTCCCAATTTTGTGCAAACAGCAGCCCCGAGATGCTGAGAAGAGCAAGTGCAGTGGGTGGGTGTGCATGCACACGCCTGGGGACTGACTGCTGTGTGGGCAGAAGGTTTTGCACTGTTGTAATTCTTCGCTCTCCCAAGCTGGAGGAAGAAATCAAATCTTTATTAAATTAAAATATATAAATCTATATGAAATTCAAAAGTATCAAAAAAAATGAAACAATACCTATTAATTTATCATGGATGTAATTTAACATCTATACACTATTGCCAGCCGGGGTCCCTGTACAAATCACGAACGGGACGGGACTGCTGAGGAACGCGCCTCGAGCTGTTTGTTTTCCAGCATCAGTCTCATTACTTGGGTCTGACTATGGGAAGATGCCAGCGGCTCACATCTGTGGCAGCAGGCAAAGAACTTAATGGCACAGCTTACTTGAAAAATTTTTTGACCAATCACACAAAGCAGAAGCATACTGACAGTAGTTCTATCCAACCACTATAAGCACACGTACCTTTTGTTAAAACAGTGCTTGCTTCTTTTTTAATACAATACCTGCTTGTATGCCTTAAAACACAATGCACTGAGCTCCATTATTAAGCTGAGAAGTTCTAATATCTTGCTAGAGATACTTTTTTGAAGGCTAACGAGTTATTCTAGCCAAGCACTAACACACAGGCCATTTTGCTATTTCTCCTTACTTTTCTACTTCTATAACTCTTGTGCTGACAAATCCTATGGCTGCTGCTTGTGGGATCTCAGCACCTCAGGACGGAGGTGCAGAGTGGCCGAGACCACCCTTGGGGGGCTTGGGAGTCCTGGAATGTTGCCAGAAGTGTCTGGTGGCAGGGCTTTGATCCTACACAGGAGACGACACCTGGATGAGGACTGGGAGGAATTCACTGGGGGTATGGTGAAGGGATAAGTTAATTAGAGTGTAAAACACAGGGTTTAGGATTTTGGTACAGGGGGGTCTAAAGAAGTAAGATGGAGGAATTGGGGCGTGTCCTGTCCTTCTTCTTCTTCTTAGCCTCCACCTTCTGTGGTGATGGTGGCACTTTGGGATTGGTTATTACTAGAAGTGCACCGGTTAATAAGGGTAGAAGGTATTGGGGAAAAATGATAAATATTGTACACGTAACTTCGGGTATAAAGATAAGTGACCGCCCGGGGGCTTGGGGAGTGTGCCCATGGCTGACTTGCTGTGCAGACCTCTGTCGGGCTGAAAGAAAATCTTTTAGATAAACAATTAATAAACACCAAGACCGAGACAAGATCAGAAGTCTCTCCTCGTCCTTTGAAGCGCCGGGCTCTTCAAGGCCATCCCTGGGCCTTTCCAGGCCACCTAGACAGCAGCAGAAAACTTACAAGCCTAAACAGCAGAGAAACTGAGCAAGTGGCATCCCTGAGCTATCACCGGTCATAAATCAGCAAAAAGAAAGACATGAAAATCTAGAGCTGCTTAGCTCCAACCGCTTTCTCTGAGCTCTGCCTTTTGTAGCTTTCCCAAAACCCCCTGATTTGAAGGATTCCCACAATTCCCCCTCTCAGTACAACTAAAAAGAAACCTTTGTATCCATGTCATTTATTAACTACCTTGCAGTTCATAGCTTTACTGCAGCATACCTGCTTATTACTTGCTTAAATCATCCTTTTTGCTCGCATTAAGCATTGCTACACTCCAACACAGCAATTTTAATGCTGTGAAAGTCCAGTCAGTTCAAAGGGCAAAAGTCATGTCTGATAGCAATTACAAGTCATTGTTCCAAAAAAGTCTCGCCTGTTCCAAGGTCTTAATTCAAAACCTCCCTCCATGTCCATACCTTCATCCACCATCTGTGTGAGATTTCAAGAACTCTCTGTGAAACCATTCCCTACCTCTCTCTCTTGTGTGACAAAAACTTCTTTGATCATTTTGTCCATCATTTGCCACACACACCAATGTATGCAAGGTATTACCACTAGTACCACTACCAAAACACCCAATCCATAGAGACCTATTCTACAAAGTTCCCCTTAGCCAAGGTGCAAAGCTCCATCCTTAGAACAAATCATCTAACCATGACCCACCGTCTTCCTTTTTTGGAGCTGTCAAATCTTTCAGCTTTTGTATGCTTTTCTGCATGGATTCAGAGTGATCAGACAGGTTCATGCAACACAATCCTTCAAATTCCTCACAACCATGTCCATGTGCCAGTAAAAGAAAATCAATTGCTGCTCTGTTCTGTAAGGTTCTGTAATGTCTGACAACACTAACATCAGTCATCACGTCACTAATTGCAACGCAAGTAGCACTGTCTTCTTTCTCCAGCCAACACCCCAATTGCTATAATGGTCTCAATGCCTCACCCGAGGCAAGTGGATGCAGAAATAAATTTGATGTAACTCATTTAGCAGGGCCCTAGGTCTGAAATTGCTATTACACTTTTCTTTATAATGATGGGCAAATATTTTTTCTCTGTTTTCTCTTGATGGCTTTTTTAACGATAGGTGCTATCCCAGTGAGTTGTCTGATGCTAGATGGGCCACCCTTAATTTTTGAGGAATTCCCTGTCAGGCTTCATCTCCACCAATGAGCCAATATTCTGTTACTAATTGTCGTGGGGATTCATCTAGGTCATCTGCTTGTCAGCAGTTTCACCCTTAGGGGACACTGGGGTAGTACAATTGCACCACAAACTTGAGTATCTGTCCACAGGATGATGGGGAGTAACATTTAACTGTGGATCTCCCTGGTACTGAAAGGCAGCACAAATTTCCATTAGAAATGAACCAAGAATTCCAATTCTTGAGGTTTAGAAGGTGCTCTAAGCAGATCAGGGGCCCAATGATGCCAGCTAGTTATGGGATTGGTCTCGTTGGCAGCCTCACACCAATATTTGTCACGATTGGCTATTGGCCATTCCTTGGCTGGCACTGGCACACCGACCAAACAGGTCACCAAGGGTTTGTCTGGGCTCAAATTGGTCAAACATATGGTGTCTGAGCCTGCTGACTTGGCTAAAGCAAGGTAAACATTCATTTTTGGTTGATCTACAGGCATATATGCACTGCAAAAGCAAGCAAGCAAAACCAACAAATGCCAGTATATCATTTGATCAAACTCCATGTTTCTGTTCAGCTGCTTCCCCATCGCTTTCAGCTCTCAAGCAAATCTTTTAGCACTTGTTCAGGGCACTAAACTGTTCCTCGGACCTTCAGTTTTTATAAATTTGGGTATCTTAGAATTCTTTTGAACAAAACGGACACCATGCTTTTGCTGAAAGAGCTCTATGATACAAACAATTTTCACAGTCTAAAGAGCAGCAATCAAACTCAAGATTTGTAGGTTTCACAGGTTGAACAGGGAATGTCTGGCATGAACTGTAGTTTCTCCGTGTGGCTCACGTCTGCGTGCTCATTTCCCTGCTGGTGGAATTGTCAGTGCGCTCTTGTGTATGAGACGGTTTCACGTCCTTCGCAGGGACCCACTTAGGTCTGGCACCTGTGCAAGTAAATACAAGCATACCCTTTGCCCCAAGTGATTAGTGCAAATGGTCCTTCAATTTGTCCAAACTCAAGGTTTCTAATCAAAACGGGAGCATTTTCTTTCAGTTTTGCCTGTGTGTTGTTTGAAAAGTGCCTAAAAATGGGAGGATTAGGTCCTACAAATGATCTATTCAAAAGATAAAGACATCTAAAGCTTTGCTCTACCTTATCAGAGGTGTTGCTTGGGCCACTCCCCCTTTTTTGACCATTTAAGGGTTTTAGAGTGTGGTGCATCCTTTCAACAACTGCCTGACCTGTGTGGGAATAGGGAATTCCAAAAGTGTGGCAAACACTCCTGTCCATCAGAAATGTCGCCAATTTTTGAGCTCTGCATGTGGGGCCATTTGTGGGTTTTTGCCTCGTGGGGGATCAGTTTGGCGAGCTCTGGACCCCAGTGACACTGACAAGGACAAAGCAAAAGACGAGAGGCGCTCTTTCGCCTCAGGACCAAATCGCACAGCTTTAATGGAGAAAAACTCCAGGAGAGAGAGGGAGCATCCAGGAGAGGAACGAGGATGTCCAGGAGAGGAAAGAGAGTGTCCACCTTCTGGCAGGAGATTTGTAACCCTGGAGGAGGGGGGGTGGTATAAAGGAACTACCATAGGTCAACATACATAAATCACCACACTGTAGTTTTCTGCATAAATTGCTGCACTTGTTGCAAACAAAATTCTAAAATCTCCCCAAACACAACCATTCAGTCCCAAATGATCACAATGAGGGAGAAAAACCACTCAACCCCCCTGTATACCCAGGCACCAGGTGTCACAGGGAGTACCAACCCCTGCAATTACAAAGTCCACACACACAAGCTCACCGGGAAAGGAGTCTCTCTTTATGAGGGGACAGAGTGCTCGCTTTTCTCAACACAACACACACCATAAATCACAACATCATCCACCCACATCATCATCTCCCTCAAACATTCACACACTGAAAACACAACCACAATTACATCACACAGGAAAATTTGCACCAATAAAACAGCATTTGCTCAATTCAAACCCAGAATTTCTAGCAGGTCCTTACTGACACAGCAAATCCTTTCTGCCGGCAGCCAGACCCAAACCCAAACTGTACAGGCATACGTTGTGAGCAGGACATCTCTGTGTGACTTAGGAACAGCCCTTCCCCTGCGTTCTCCTTACGGGTTACTTTATACAGAGTTAAACATTCCCTTTCTCCACAGTCCCAGCAGTCTTGTCTGTCGCCTACGAGGAACAGCCCAGAGCGGAGGTGCCTCCAGGAAAGGAATGTCCTGGCAGTGCCCAGAGACGTCCACAGCGCGGTTGTTCTTGCTGGAGCAGAGAAGCGTTCCTGCCGCGGTCACCAAATGAGGTGTGGAAGAGAACTCACCACAGTTGAAGTTAGAAGGTGGTGTGTTTATTACAGTGCCAGGCACAGGAGGAGTTGTCTCTTAAAGACATGTGTGAAGAATCACTGGCTCTCTACTCATCTAAAATGAGTACACATTCATATAATTCCCAAAAAACCTAACACGTATTCATTAGGTAACACTGCGTACCCCCCTCTGTACTAAAATGTATTATAATTGAGTCCAAAGCTCCTTCAAATTTCTGCAGTCTTTTACTTCAAATGGGTTGGTGGGTTTTAAAGTGGGGAATGGTGTCCTTCTGATGAAGGCCAAGACGTCTTCCTCAAGTTGACCTCTTTACTTATGACCTGTTGGCAGGCTTTTGCACTTCTTGCCTATAGCTGAAGTTTCAAGGCCCAGGTGCAGGCTCTGGTCCTCTTCTTTGTCACAAAGAAATCCGCATCCCATCCTGCTTCTTTAAACATAGTAAAGACAGGCAAGGGATATATTACCCTAGCCTTAATTACCTTACCTGAAAAAAATTAACTATCCCTTATTATTTCTACTCTTCTTGCTATACGCTTTCCCCCTAACTAAATCTTGCTAAAATTTTAACTCTTCCAGTTCTTTCAAATCCTTGATTCATTGGCCTCGTCTCACACGCCAGCCATGTGTGAGCCAATGCCGTAACTGGGAAATTCCACTCCTGAGCAGGAGATATAGGGCCTGGTTCTGAGCTGGAAGGGTGAGAAGGATGAGATGCTCACCATTTTCATCCAGGGGATATCCTGAAAGTGCACTGCCTACCTTCCTCTGCTGCCGAGCACCATGCTCCACCTCCTTCTCCTGCTCCACAGATTTTTAGGAATCCAGGGGTTGCTGTGCATTATTTGCTATTGCAACTAATAGAATGACTTTGCTTTGCAAGCCCCGTTTTGTCCTGGGTTTTTTGTGCATGGGGCTCCTCTTGAACCTTTGACAAAAGCCAGCAGGGACCTACACGACGCTCCTATACTCATGTCAGTAAATTCTGAGAAGTGCTTTAGGAATCAGAAAGTCAAAAGGTATCAATCAGTAAATCAAATAATTTGAGGGAATATTAAGCCTGTGAGTTTCAGAAAAGTATTGAAAATGTCTTAGATCCATGGATACAAACTAGTAAGTGAGATTGCTGGGTGTGCATGTATCAGAGAAGTGATTCCCCACACACCCAGTGCTGAGATCAAGTATTGCCTCTCTTCTAACCCTGAGCAGGCAGCAGGGATCAGGCCCTGCTTGGTAACGTTCATTTTGAAGACTTCTGTTCAGCAGGTAAGAATGGTCCAAATGTAATCTTTTCCAGCTGTTTCCCTCTGGTTCACCTGTTTGAGGGTTAAGATTCTGTGCTGCAGGTGTCCTGGGTGTGTGCAGAGCAGAGCAGCCCCAGAAAGCCCTTGGCTTGCCCACCAGTTGTCATGCCTTGTTGCCAGGTGTGCCCAGCTCTGGCAGGAGAAAGAGCCCGCAGCGCAGTGGGCACCGTGCCCTGCCCAGCCGGGGCTCTCTGGCACAGAGCAGCAGCAGCGCCAGCACCGTTCAGCCCGCTCCTGCCTTGGCTTCCCCTGGCACACAGAAGCCTCTGGAAATCAGCACCGCCAGCAGCGTTCCCAGCTTGGAGCAGCTGCTGCTGGCGGGCAGATGCTGCCAGTTCCACTGCTTCCAAAGGGCAAGAAAGGCACAGATGTACATGCACCGGAGCCCTGGGCATGTCCAAGAAAGGGGCAAATAGGTGGGGAGATTTGTTAGGAAAGATTTCAGCTGTGATGCCAACAGTGCCTTCTCTCCTGGTTCTGTGTGTTCTAAATGAGTAATGCAATGGTTTGCTCTGATAATTAAGAAGTAGATGTTATGTGGATGTTCAAATGTGTAGTGATGATATTGTTATATATCCTCCCACAGTCCTCTTTCCCCTCCCCTTTGTAATCGTCTTGGTAGTCAGGGCATTTGGGGAGGGCTGGCTTGTGACCAGCAGGCAGGGGGAAACAACACCTGACCTCCAGTCAAGGTGCAAGAAAGTAATCTCCACCAATGGACAGCAGAGAAAGAGCTGACTGACAAAACTTCTGGAGGGGATAAGGGTATGAAAGGCCGAGCGTCCTTTTTGTAGATGAGCACATGGCTGCTAGTCATGCAGCCTCTCAATGTTGCATTTTTTCCTTATTCATTCCTTTGTTAATGTTCAATATACCTTTAAAATTTTACACATTTACAGCAGAGATCTCCTGTGTGGGCTGGCTTTCAGTGCAAGATCTAAATGGCTTCTCCTTTCTCTGCTTCTCTTTTGTTTCTGGGAGTTTTGGAGATGTTTTTAAAGCACTCGACACTGCCACAGGAGGAGAGGTAAATGTCAACAGCCCCTGCAGACTCTGCTGCTCTTGAGGGGCTTCCCCCTCTGGTGTGAGCTGTGGCTGGAGCTTTGGCTAGAGCCGTGCTGAAAAAGCACAAGAAGCACAGACTGGTTCCAGCCTGCAAAATACATTTGGCACTTTGTCCTCCTCAGCTGCCGGAAGGAAGGCACGCAGGGCAGCGCTTCCTTTCAGACAAGGACGCGCTCACTCGCTCTCCATTGCTAAAACAAAGGTGGTGCCTTAGAGCACCTCCCTGCTCTTTGGGGCTACAGCTTCAGAGTCCTGAATTCTCGATTCTGGCTGCCAGCAAATCCATCGGAAAGTTACTGGTAGTTCCTTAGCCACCTGCAGTGTTACCCTTGGGAACTGCACATAGGGAGAGATCTGCAAGTGCCTTAAAAGCCCTAAGCCCTGCCCATAGCCCAAGATGGATCCACCGAATATTAAGGCATGGATTACTTCTTCTGAATCATAGAAAGAGCAGCAGAGACTGTGGTCAGAGGTTTGTGGGTGATAGTTGAGACACCACTGTTACCAAGTGGACAAGGCAAAATAGTGGCTCACGTGTCCTGTAACTGGCCCCCAAGGCAGCAGAGAAACGGGCTGTTGGAATATCAATTCTTAATTACTGCAGTGCCTAATCACAAGGCAGTTTGGCACAGCTCAGCTGTGCCATTGCAAAATCACTCGCTCCATGTCCACTGTTGTCCACTGCCACCAACTGCTCAAGGTGTCTTTCAAAGGCAGGGACCTATGTGAATCCTTGGATTTTCCTGAAAGGAAGAAACCCCAGGGACAGAAAGCACCATTTCTACAGCACTGGCAGGGCAAAAATCCCAGCAAGATGAAGACATAACAATCAACAGATGCCTGGGACTCTGGGCCACATTTGCCTGGGATGGCCAGGTCCTGCACATGACAATTGGGGAACAGATGGTCCCATTGTTCTGCTTTCTGGGTCTTTCTAGCAACTAGAGGAATCCTCATGGAGCCTGTGAAGCACTCAGCTTGCAAAGTCATGGTTCATTGCTCTTGTTTTGTTTTTTTTTTCCCTGTGGACAGCATCCATTTGTAACAACAGCCAAGCCAGCATCCATCCTGGCACCACTCATCAACTCAGTCCAGAAGAAGTAAGAGACAAGAACATATCATGTCAAGATGTTACCTCCATAGCCAATTTTGAGTAGAATTGTAGAGTCAGATTCTAGAGTAGGATTGTTGTAGAGTTTTGTAGGATATGGTTCTAGACTAGGATTAATTAAATAAAGTAATTAAATTTTCTGAAATATCAACTCATTTGGAAGATGGTTTGAAAGATCCCTTTCTGACTCCCTCCGAAAACTCAACATTTCCTCCTCAGTTAGCAGTTGTTTTTCTATTGGTGCTAAGACACACTTATGGTTTCTTTTGAATGGTTCAAAAGTGGGGAAGGTTCTTCTTCATTCATCCTACCCAGAGCACACTGCCTTTGGAATTCCACCCACTGGCTGGTTTTGGCACAGCTGCGGTATTTCTAGTTGAGACAGAAAAGGCAGTGGCATTTGCAGGAAAAACCAAAAGAGGAGTGGGGCAGCCCTGACATCCTGTGTGGATTCAAGCCTGCAGCTGTGACTCAAGAGCATTTGGGTTCCTGCCACTTGGATTTGGATCCCTAAATGCAATCTCTTTGGCTGCAGGAGAGGCAGGAACCCAACATGACAGGTCATAGGCCAATTTCTAGCTGTCACTGCCTGCAGGAAAAGGCTCCATCCTGCAGGACTCCCAGCACTCAGCATCCTCAGCCAGACACAGCAAGTGCTGGCAACTCAGAAACTTGCATTTGTAAGCTAAAACAGAAAAAGAAGGGCAGAGATAATAAGGAATGAAGATTTTAAAATTGCACTGTGCAGAAGAGACATACAAGCCACCAGTGTGAACACAGCTGGGAGATTCATCTTGGAGATGGATTAGAGTGGAACTCATTCACTGAATGTTTCTGGTGCACATGAGTGCAAAGACTGAGGAAAAAAGGAGAAAAGTTTAGTTTCTGAAAGCTATTTAGATTCCTGGAAACATTGTCTAGAGACCTAAAAATCTAAAGCCTCAAAGAATCTGAACCTAAAACATCCCCACATGGATTGATCAGGTATGATGGGCACATCTCTGCTCTTTTCAGAGTCAATGAAATTGACAATGAGTGTCTGGAAATTAGGAATGCCTGCCCACATTTTATCTCGGTTACTTTAAGAGCACCTTAATAAGGCACTTCAGGAACTGAACTCTAAAGTTCTTCACCCTGCTCTATTTACTTTACATTTGAAAAGA
Source organism: Ammospiza nelsoni (assembly GCF_027579445.1). Classification (NCBI taxonomy): domain Eukaryota; kingdom Metazoa; phylum Chordata; class Aves; order Passeriformes; family Passerellidae; genus Ammospiza; species Ammospiza nelsoni. The sequence goes on from NC_080669.1 coordinate 7,998,179, forward strand.
GGCTGGTAGAAGGAGGGATCTGGCTTTAATTTCTCCCCAAATCACCTGTTGCACTCTCAGGTTACAAGTAGATGTAAAATTCAGCTAATCACTCTCTCTATCCATGAATATTCCACTAGTGAACTGACATATAGAAACATCCTTTTTCCCTTGGTACCTTCCTAAATGGTGCCCTGATGAAATGGAGACTTGCATAAATCTCACATAAAATCACCAAAATTGCTGAAATTGACACTCAATTCCACGATAAAAGCTTCTGGGAAAAGGCTTGACAGGATCACTGAAGAAAGTCAAACCTGGGAGAGAAACGTGCATTTTAGCGCTGATCAAGGGGAAAGAAAGAGAAATGCTGTAAAAATTCCAAGTGGAAGGTGAGGAGAAAGACAGGCAGCACAGGAAGCACAAGGCCCCGTCAGATGACCTGTGGAAGGTAACTTTGTGCCCCAGCTCTGTTAGAGGACGTTGCCTGTCATTGGTGCAAGCAGCTGGAGACATAAATACTGATTGATTTGGGAGCCACAGTCTTGGTAAATGCAGAGGTGGTTCAGTAAGGTGACATGAGGGAGTTCCCTCAGAGCAACTGGGATGCCTGAAAGAAGTGAACAGCTCACCACAGCCCGGCCCACTCGGCTGCTTTTCCTTCTGACCCTCCTGGGGAGGCTCTGACATTTCCTCTTCCCTGATGGAAGTGCAGCTGCTGCCAAGGGAAACGTCCCCATACTCACTCAGTGTTCCCTTTGCTTGCCGGATGCCCCATCTGCTGTCGCTGTCCAGGAGAGCTGCTCTGCACGGGAGGAGGAGCCCGAGGGAGAGGCTTTGAAGATGGGGCAGCTGGGATCCCTCTGCTTGGAGCTCTGTTTAAAGATACACGGACTTGCATGTGAACAGGGATTATTATATGGACTTGTACATAAGTAGCCAGCTATTTGTTCAGGCCTATTTCTGTACATATGGTATCAGATTTATGAATGTACTGTGTATCTGTGTACGTATAGATACCTGTATAGATACAGGTTTTCAGTCACATCTTTGTGTGTATTTGTATCCAGTTCGTTATGTGTATTGTAATATCTGTGTTTAGATTTCCGTATGTATACGGTTGTGTAGGTATCTATTTCTATTGATGTATTGATGTAGTTTTGGTCTTTTTAAATAGCTATATTGGTATTTGTTTTGGTATATATGTATTTTTATATTTTTTTAGATGTGCATTGATGTATTTCTATATATATAATATTTACATATATATCCAGATATATTGCTGTATATTTGTATTGATGCAGTTGTACAGATATTTAGGTTGGTACTGCTGTTTGTCTATTTATAGATAGGTTTGTTTTATGTATCTGCTTCTTGAATGTAATAGGTAACATTTAATCTGTATTCACATCTGTATATTGTAGTGGTTATTTATGTATTCAGTTCTATTTAAATGTGTCTGGAGTGGTATAGTGGTGGAATTCTATTTGTAGAGTACTTGGTATTACAGGCAAATAGTGATATTTTCATATTTGTATATGGGCTGTATGTTTGCCATAATATGCAATAAATTAAGTTGTTAATTTTCCCTTGATCTCTGTGTATAATGAGTGTTTTTAGAGGTTTGCAATAAAGTAATTTTTGTTACCAGAAGTTGTTATTTGTATGTTTTTAAATAGTGTGTTGTAACAAATACATAAATTACTCTTTTAAAATTTACAAAGATCTGTATAGTTCTGTTTTGTCAGCGCTGGTGTAAGAAATGGTCAGCGCTGGTAAGAAATGCCATTTGTCAAGTGAGATGGATGTGTTGTAATTTGTGCTACCCAAAGCCATGGGCAGATGTAAATGCTGGAGGATTTTGGCCATGCAAATCTCCAGCCATGCCCGGCACGTGCCCCACCTGCACTCAGGCTGGGCAAGGGAAGCGCAGATTTGGGCTGGCAGCAGAGCCCCACGTGTGCTCAGAATTCGCTGCAAAGGCCTGCTGGCTGAGAGAAAGATCAGGGATACATTTCATAGATTCTATTTATTACAGTACATATATTAAAATATATATTATGTGGTGTATTGTAGAAATCCTTTAAATCAGAGGGTTTTGGGAAAGCTGCTCCTCAGTGAGGAGGATTTCTAGGCTAGAGGAATATAAAAATAAAAAGAAGGCCATGGACAGTGCCATTGCCAGAGGCCCAGGCTGTTCAAAGGAGGAATGGATCGTCCCCTTCGCCGCCTGTAGCTGATACCCCTGTCAGTAATAAGCAGCAACTCCGGGGGCAACGAGATGGGAAACCATCTCTCTAAACCAGAATGGGATGTCGTTTAATAGCTTGAGGCAATTTTACAGGGTCAAGGACATTCGGACATGTCAAAACGTGAACTACAAGATAATTAATCTGGGTAAAAGTGAATACTCAAAATACAGACTTGAAGTCTGATTTTACCTTTGATTTCTGGGACCAGATAAAGTGGAAAATTCACAATCTAGTCTCTCTCAAAAAGGAAGAGTCTTTGGTCAAACTTACGCCTGTCTCCAGAGCTTTAATGGAGAGCTTTGATCAGAATGATTGTAACAGAGACTTTCTCAAACATCAGAACAGAACACCTGGCTCTGAGACTTTAATTCTGAGTGGTGCTGGACCTTCATCCTTCTCTGGGGGGATCTCGGATTTTATTCAGGGTGTCCTGGCATGTCCAGGGTTTCTCCAGGCAGTGTGGACAGCACCCCGAAGCCCGGAAAAGGGGAATCAGATCAGCTTCCAGCTTTGGTCATGTTCTCTGCTTTTTCCAGGATTCCCTGAGTCACTGACGCTGCAACCAGGAATCATTGCCCCAACTCCTCCAGGAAATCATCCAACCCCAGAATTCCCAGAGAGTGTTTGGGATTTTTCTTGCATTCCAAGAGATTGAGTGGTCATGGGACATGTTGTAGGGAGGCTGGGAATCAAATTGGTCCGGGAGATTAATGTTTGGGGAGGCTTTGCAAAAAAGGAGCTGCTGTTTCTGTGCTCTGCTGCTCTTCTGAAAAAGATGCGGCCGGATCTTATTCTGAAGTTGTGCAGGTGGGGTCAGCCAAGGGGGGGCCTGGACCCGCTCTGCCTGGCCGAGGGGCTGCAGGGTCGCTCCTGTCACTGTTTGCCCTTCCCAGGAAGTCACCCCCTCGGATCGGGCTCAGGCTGGCAGTTGGCTTTGGAGCTCTGAGGACTCTTTTCATACAGATTCCTCTGCCAAAACTTTCCGGGATTTTCACCACTTTTGGCTCCCAAGCCTCCGGTTACAGCGGGTGGGGGGGCTTTGGATTTGGCTCTGCCTTCAGGGGAGCAGGCAGGGGAGAGGACAGAGGTGGCGGGGGCAGCCAGGGCTTGAGCAGGGCAGGGATGGCTCTGCCCGGAGAGGTGGATGGGGTGGAGGTGGGAGAGCTCAGGAAAGTTGCTGTGGAGGCAGAGACAGTTCATTCAGAAGCCTTGAAGCCTGTCTCATTGGCTGCTGGGCTCATGGGGGAAGGCATGCTGAGATTGCTCTTGGACCTGAGAGTTTTCCAGCTGTATGCCTGCGGGCAGGGATACAGTGTGGAACCTCTCACAGTCCATTGGAAAGCATCACAAAGTCGGGGTCTAGAGCTGGAGAGCAGCCCGATTTGTATGAATCTAAAAAGATCCAATTTAGTGAATCCAGATATGAGTTAGCAGGCTCTGGCTTTCTTCCTGTCACCAAGAACTTGGAGCTCTCCTCCCCAGCCCTTCCTAGCAGGGTTCCCAGGAAAGTTGCTGCGGCAACACTACTGCCAAGTGACGCCGCCCGGGGGCTGTTTACAGACTTCAAACAAGACAGGGCTGCTATGGAAAGTGCCTAGAGCTGTTTATTTTTCAGCATCAGTCTAATTACATGATTATGCCAATGGGAAGATGCTAGCAGCTCACAATCCAGGCAGCAGGCCAAAAATTATAGGGTTACAACTTACTATATAATCTTCTTAACAAATCACACAAAGCAAAACATATTGACACTAGTTCTATCCAATCACCATAAGCACACGTAGCTTTGGTTAAAACAATGCTTGCTTATTTCAAATACAGTACCTGTTTGTAAGCCTTAAAACACAATGCACAGAGCTCCACTATTAAACGTCAACCTTCCTAATATCTTGCTAGATAAACTTTGTGCAGCTTAGAGAGCTATTCAGACAAGCATTAATACACAGGCTTATTGTTCTATTTGCCCTTGCTTTTTCTACAGTTTAAATAATTTTTTCTGCTGACCTATCTCATGACTGTTGCTTTAGCTCTACTCACAATTCTGCTGTATCTGAGGCCTGCCTTTTGCAGCTTTCCCAAAACCCTCTAATTTTATGGATTCCCTCAATTCCCCCTCTCTCTTCACCCAAAAAGAAACCTTACCAATTGTGTCATTTATTACTTGCGTTTTGTGGCCTTACTATAATATTTTTGTTTCTTATCTGCCTAAAGCATGTTTTTGTTGGCACTAAGCATTAAATTGCTGTATTACAACACAGCAATTTAATGCTGTGAAGGTCCAGTCAGTGGAAAGGCCATAAATTATGCTTGACAATAGTTACAAGTCATTGTTCAAAAATCTCTTGTCGATTCCAGGGTCTTAACTCAAAACCTTCCTCCATTTCTATACCTTCATCCACCATCTCCGTGACATTTTGAGCACTGTCTGTGCATACATTTCCTACCTCTCTCTCTTGTGCGATAAAAACTTCTTGGACAGTTTTGTTCATCTCTCGTTGCACACACTGAAGGATGCAAGGTATTACTATTAATATCACTACCAAAACACCCAATACACTGAGACCGATTTTGCAAAGTTCCCTTAGCCAAGGTGCAAAGCTCCATTCTTAGGACAAATTATCCGACCAGGACCCACCATCTTCTTTAATTTCAGTTTTTGTGTGCTTTTGAGGATGGATTCAGAGTGATCAGACAGGTTCATGCAACACAATCCTTCAAATTCCTCACAACCTTGTCCTTGTGCCAGTTAAAAAAAATCAATTGCTGCTCTATTTGGAAGGGTAGAATGTCTAACATTATTAACATCGGTCAACATGTCACTGATTGCTGTGGATGTGCCATTAGTTTGTTTACTCAGCCAATATCCAAACCAATCTAATTGTTTCAATGCCATTGCTGAAGCCAGCTAGGGTAAAAACAAACCTTGGAACTTGGAGCTTTTTGGCAGGGTTCATGGAACAGCTGATTGCTGTGACAACACTACTTGTTCTTCTGGATCAGATACAGGAGTGATGAAAAGGAAAAAAAACACGGTCTAAATCGACAGTAGACCTTCCATTGCAACTACCTAAGTGGTCTTACATATTATTCAAATATTATTCAAAATTTAGAAAAAAATTTGGATTCAAATAAACACTTCCTTGCCTTACCTGTAAGATATGCTCATAACGATGTGAATGCACAATACATAATTCCTTCTCACCAGGAGATCAAAAAACTTATAGGAAGAATCTAAAAAAAACTATTATAACTTTACCTGATCAGCCTCCAAGTGTAACAGAGATGCTAACAGCTTGCAGTAAGCTCATCTCTTCAAAATATCTTGCTAATGTGCAAATCAGCGCTTTTGGAAAGCTGATTGCAGATTCTTAAGAAAAGTTAGGAATCCAATGGGAGATAATTTGGGAAAGGCTTTGGGAGAAAATTTGGGACAAAAAATGGAAAAGCTTGAAAAGGCCCTTGAAGCACAAAGAAACATTTTCTAAAAATCTGTTGGTACTGTACAGTTGGACTCTGATAAAAACGCTTGTGGCTTTGCTTGTGGTAAAGCAGGACACATGAAAAGAGATTGTCCTACAACAACAATCAAACCTAAACCACATTCTATTTGCCCTCAGTGTAGGAAAGGGAAGCATCTTGCTAAGTACTGTCGTTCTCAATTGGACATCGATGGCAAAGCTTTGTCGTTAAACTGGAATAAGAGCACGGATTATCACCGCAACTGGACACAAGCAGCGACCTCCTTACAGTCAAGTACCCAGTCAAATGGCATTGGTACCTCAGTCATTTATCCCTCAGTCAACCATCCCTCAAATAGTCCCAGGTCAATACCCACACATACCAGGTTTGAATTGGCCCCCTCAAAAATTGATACACCTTTTAAATAATTTCTGGTATGAAAGTATTTCTACTGGAATTATCAGGTTTTTTCAGCAAAGACAAGAGCTTTTGATTCTAGGCAGAGCTAGCACCAAAATTTTCAGACTTTCAGTCCTTCCAGCGGTTGTTTCAATAGATTTTAACAATAAACCAATATATTTAAATCTTGCATGTAACGTTCCTATAGCGACTCCACCAAAAACACCTATAGGTATTGCATTTCTTCTACCCATGAGTACAGCCAAGCAAAACAACTTTCCAGAGAATTCAATGCTGTCTGTGCCATTTGGAAGCTAAGGTCCTGAGGTCTTTTGGATGCAATTTTTGGACTGCAAGCAAGCAAAATTGACTTGCTGCCGGACTCACTGTAGTAAAGCAATTTACATTACAGGCATGCCGGATACTGGTGCAGATGTCACTGTAATCTCTCACATGTTTTGTCCCAGAGATTGGGATTTAGTAGCTCCTGCAGCTTCCCTCACAGGGACTGGAGATGCTACCGTGTGTTTGCAAAGTGCATCCATGATTAACATTACAGGTCCTGAAGGAAAGACAGCAATAGTGCGTCCTTTCCTTGTTCAGAAGCTTCTCACTGTCTGGGGGAGAGACGTCCTGTCCCAATGTGGAACAGAACTGGAGGTGGGCCTGCGATGTAAACCACGTCAAAACCTGCCACTTGAAAGCTGAACTGGAAAACTGATCCTCCTATACGGATTGATCAATGGCCTTTAACAGAGAAAATAATAAATAGCCTTAAATGATTGGTAAAGGAGCAATTACAAGAAAGTCACATCACACCCACAAAGAGTCCCTGAAATTCACCAGTATTCGTCATCCACAGGAAGACATTGGACTTCTGTAGGTTGTTTCGTGACATGAAGATCAATGTAGTGACTGAAGACATGAGATGTCTTCAACCTGGACTTCCTTCTTTATCAATGATCCCAAAACACTGGCCTCTCATTGTCATTCATTTAAAGGATTGTTTTTTCCACATCCCACTTCATCCCAATGATGCTCCAAGATTTGCCTTTTCAGTTCTAGTCATCAATCAAAGAGAACCCATGCAGAGATAGCACTGGAAAACATTGCCTCTATAAATGAAGAATTCGCCTATAATTTGACAATATTTTTTCACACAAGTTTTGTCTCCAGTTCAACAGAAGTATCCAAGATCTGTGATTTCACACTACAGGGATGATTTGCTCATCGCAGCTCCAACAAAGCCAGAGATGGAGCAAGCTCGTCCTAGTGTTGTTACTGAAATCCAAAATGCTGGACTTAAAATTTCCATAGCCAAAATTCAAGAAGTTCCACCTTGGAAGTATCTGGGATGGAAGATGACTGAAAAAAACAATTACACTGCAGAAGATACAGCTCCGGACCAGTGTCAACACCCTGCAAGACTTACAACAGCTTTTAGAAGAAATCAATTGGGTCAGACCTGTTTTGGGAATCAGCAACGATGAATTGGGTCCACTTTTTAATTTGTTGAGAGGAAGCTGTGCCATCGACTCTCCTGAACTCGAATACCTGAAGCTCGTGCAGCGCATGACAAGGTCATGGAGGCTCTCCAAAGACAACAAGCTCATTGCTGTATTCCAGAAAAGCCATTCTTTTCTGCAATTTTAGGAGGAAAGATGCAACTTTGTTCTGTCATTTTTCAATCAGACCCTTCTGAGAGAGATCCTTTGTTGATAATAGAATGGGGTTTTCTTCCCTCAAGGTTTCCAAAGACTATTTTCACAGTCTTAGAGAGGATAACACAAATTCTGATTAAGGCCAGAACAAGGTTATTAAGTTTAGCAGGTGAAGAATTTGCAGTTCTCTATTTACCACTGAAAAAAACTATCTTGATTGGGCAATGCAATATTCTGCAAATTCTGATGATTTGCAAGGAGAATTATTTAATTTTGCAGATATTGCTTCTCTTCATTACCCGGCTCACAAATTATTGCAGCAAAATTGAGTTTTAGAGAGAAACCTTCGTTAAGTAAAGAACCTTTAAACACAATAACTCTCTTCACTGATGGAATCTGGCAGAGGTCACAAATCAGTCATTACTTGGTTGAACCAAACCAAGTTCCCAACTAAAACTTGGGAATCAGATATTCAAATAGAAGAGGGATCTCCTCAGATTGTTGAGCTTGCTGCTGTGGTTCAGGCTTCTCAGTTCTTCCCACAACCTTTTAATTTATTCACACATTCTGCGTTTGTTGCTAATGTGGTTAAAAGAATAGAAGGATCAGTTCTAAAGAATCCTAGTAATGACAGTTGATATCATTGGCTTTCACGGCTTTTTACAACTTTACAATAACCAGCTAATCCACAGTTTGCTTCTCACATCAGGGCTCATTCTTGGCTTCCTAGATTTTTAGTGGAACGAAACACGAGAGTGGACAAACTGACAGTGCTTATTTCCAACACTTTGCCAAACATTTTGGAACAAGCAAAACTGAGTCACGCCTTTTTTCACCAAAATGCACAAGCACTTGTGCAAATGTTTCAAATTTCCAAAAGTCAAGCTAAAGCTATCATTAGTACTTGCCCTGACTGTTAGCTTGTGCAGCCTCCTGTTTCTAGAAAGAGTTGTTCAACCCACGGGGTTTGCAAAGCCTGCACTTATGGCAAATGGATGTCACTAAATAGCCTTCCTTTGGTAAATTTACCAATACTCATGTTTCAGTGGACACATTCTCTGGTGGAGTTTTTGCTTCTCTTCACACAGGGGAAGCAGGTAATCATGCCTGTCAACATTTTTAGCAGAGCTTTTGCTTCACTGGCTGTGCCCCAAGAAGAAAAAAACTGACAATGATCCCACATATATATCTCAAAAATTGGCCACATTTTTAAAGATTGGGGTGTTCATCATATCCTTGGTATTCCACATTCTCCCACAACCAAGCATTTGCTGAGAGGACACATCAGACATTAAAACGCAGTCTTGATCAAGAGAGGGGGGAGTCGAGGTCACACCACAGATGAGGTTAAACAAAGATTTCCATGTTTTAATTTCTTCAACAGCTCTGTTGCAGAACCTGATCCACCGATTTCTAGGCATTTTTACAATAACACACAGGCAAAAGTGAAAGAAAATCCCTCTGTTTTAATTAGATACCCTGGGACAGGACCAATTGAAGGTCCATTCTGATTTATCACTTTGGACAAAGGGTTTGCTTCTGTCTCTACAGGTGCAGGAATTAAGTGGGTCCCAGCAAAAAACGTCAAACCATATCGCACCTTTTGCCTTCTGGATCAAGGCAGGCGACCTGGTTCTAAGGATCAGCACGGTGGCCCACTCTCCAGGGCCGCTCGGGCCAATGACACACGCAGACACAAATATGGTGGATGGTCAAAAGGCGTTTATTACTTCTTCTCATGGGGCCTTATAGTCTAAGGGGTCTCTACGTCAAAAGGGGGTTTGTCCTTCTTATCTATGGTTAGTAGGGAATGGAAAAGTACTGGGTAAGGAATGGAAAGTTACTGGCAGTACTGTTAGTGGGGCCACATTCCTACTGTTAGTGGGGCCACATTCCTAGGGTAATCTCTTATCTTAGAGGAACAAAGGGTCCTGGCTTTCCGTGACATCGCGTGATCTTCCGCAGCGCCTTTTCCCTATCTACCACATCTCCCCCCCCTTTTTCACAAATGAATGAGGTAGTCATATACATAGGTACTAAAATGAGGTATAAGGTTGTAACTTGACAAGGGAAAGGGGTTTTGGAAAACCTGAGTAAGCTTTTGCCAGACAAGTTCAGAAAATCTTGTGACTGGCAGTGTTCCCTGGTTGAATTCACAGCAACTGTCATCGGCCTACGAACAGGATGTTGGTCCGTTCCAGGCGGCTCTGAACGAACGAGACCAGCTTGTTCAGCAGGCATGGTCCGAAGGTAACTGTTAGAAACAGCATTGCCAATGGACCTATCAGGGCAGAAATCAGAGTGGTTAGCCAAGGTGATTGATTGAACCAGGACTCGTACCAGCCCTGTTGGGCTTCCCTGTCTTTCTGTCTCTGAGCCAGTCGGTTCCGGAGTTCTGCCATGGAGTCTCTCACTACTCCCGTGTGGTCTGCATAGAAACAACACTCCTCTTTCAAGGCGGCACACAGGCCTCCTTGCTGCATGAACAGGAGGTCCAGGCCTCGCCTGTTCTGCAAGACCACTTCTGAGAGTGAGGAGACCGACTTCTCTAGAAAGGAGATGGATTTCTCGATCCTTTGCAGGTCCCATCAATGGTCTCTTGCAGCTGGGACAGTCCTTGGTGCTGGGTCGCTAGGGCTGAGACACCCGTGGCCGTTCCGGCTGCTCCCAGGCCGAGCAGCATTGCGATTGTTATACCTGTCATTATTTCTCTTTTGTGGATCTGGCTGGGTCCCTCAAGAAGATGGTACATCTCTTCATCTGAGTGGTACAGGACTCTAGGAACAATCAGAACTTGGACACAGAAGTCGTTAGAGTCATTGAATTTGGGAAGGAACACACAAGGACTCACTCCGGATCGCTGGCAAACCCACATCCCCGATGCGGATGGGACTGCCCACTTATTGTTTCTCCTGTTAGGCTTGACGATTTTGGTGCAGACGTTGCCTTTCCGCCTAGATAGGGTTGCATTGCCAAAGCATCTGCCTCGGCCTGTGACTTGACTCAGGGGGATTCCTTTGCGAGGGGTATCCCATGTGCACTGGTGAGGGGCGTCAGCTGAGGCATAACTGAAGGGAGTGTTTAGAGCGACTCCTTCGTAAAAGGGGGGTTTGACATCGTAACAAAGCCAGCAGGACTCGGTTAGGTTAGGGTTGGATTCGTTCAGGGATACAAAGGTAGCTTCTAACATACGAAGGATTGGGTCTGAGTCTGACTCGGTTAAGCGGCTCATCTGAAAGGTTTCCGCTTGACCGGTCGGGACATTGCTGACCCCTGTGGGTCAGGTTTTGGGGTAGGTTATGTTTCTCCCTTCTGGCACGCTTTTAATCGCTTTGTTGGGTCCGACCGCTCGGGGTGCCGACGGCTGGAGCCTGATAATTTGCACATTCACCCTCTCTTTTGACCCTTGAAGGACCACTGTCCACGATTTGCCTGTGGCCCAGCTAGGGTGATCTGGCTGCAAGACCGTCATGTTGTAATCAGTGCATGCCCGAAATCTAGGGATTTTATGTTGGTTTCGATGGAAGTTTCCATGAGAGAAGAAGGGTGTTTTGCAGACGATGGGTGCCCAGGTGAACTGTAAGAATTTTTCTGGTTCTTGTGGATCCCACCCAGGCCCCGACGGTCTGGCATCTGTAACTATGGTTTCGCAGCCCCAGTGCCCACAGTATCCCCATCCCGGGTGATTGCAGTAGCTTTTCCCAGGGTTTGAAGCTGGGCACCAGTAGGATAGGTACGAGTGTGTGACGTGTGGGGAATAGGGGTTTACCCTTGGCTGTCCTGAAAACAGGTCGGTGATGCGGAGCACGAAGGATGGGGTGTTTGGTGTGGTGATTTCTCTGAGTACTTTGCCACTACTAAGGTGTCGCATGACCCACCTGAAGGGCCGATGGGGGTAGTGGTCTGGGCTGGCTTGCCCTCTGGCAACAAGCCCCAACAGCAAAATCACACAGAAACACCCTTGGTGCTTGGGTCTCACCCGTGCGGGTCTCTCGGGTTCTGCCTGACGGCTTGGTGGTCTGTCACTTTCGTCTGGAACCGGGATGTACGCGTCACAAGGACGTCCCACGAGCAGGTCCTGTAAACAAAGACTCGCAATTCTCGTCAGTCTCATTCTGCTCGCTATGAAGGTCCGGTTTAATCGACTTAAGCCAACACCACCTGATTTTGCCGTCCTTTTTGACAGCTGCGTACCCTCGCCCCGTGAGCATCAGCCTCCAACCCTGTTCCCACTCACCTAGCTCGTTTCTAATTACTACCTGTGGGCCCTCTTCTAGCATTCGAGTGGCCCAGTGTTTTTGAACGGGACTGTTTGTTTCATCTCCCCTAGGGAATTGATTCAGTGCCAGCAAAGCGGTTGCCAGCACACGTGCCTGATCTCCTGGGGGAATGGCATTGGCAAAGCCCTCTGCTTTTGCCAACACTTCTATCTTGGTTTTCAGGGTCTGGTTTGCTCTCTCAACTATGGCCTGTCCGGTACTGTTATATGGGATGCCTTGCACTAACGTGATGCCCCATTTCGAGGCGAATTCCTGTACTTGTTTGGAGGTGAAATTGGAGCCATTGTCCATTTTGATCTGCTTGGGGATACCAAGCCAAGCCATGGCTGTCAGCCAGAGCTGAATTGTGGTTTTGGAGTTTAGCTTTGGGGTGCTGTGTGGCTATGATTGTTCCGCTATAAGTGTCCACTGTCACTGCAAGCCATGCTCGGGGCTTCAGTAGTTCGCACCAGGTGAAGTCCGACTGCCAGATTTCTGAGAGCTTGAGACCTCTCGGGTTGACCCCGTAGGTCCAAAGGGGTGACTTCTGGCAATGAGGGCAGGTGGCTACCACATGTTTTGCGTCCGCTGTCGAGATTTCGCATCTCTTCGCCAGTGCTTTGACTCCGATGTGGAGTGACTCATGCAGCTGACGAGCTCTTTGCAAGGTCCAAACGCCTTTTGCTGCGGCATCCGCTTTGTCGTTGCCGATTTGGAAGTAACCTTTGACTGGGTCATGGCTGTTGATGTGGATGACTGACACGGTGCCCTGTCGCGAGGAGAGTGCTTCTTCCAGCATTAGGGCTGCTGCTGATGTTGACACTCCTGGTCCTGCCATTGCTAGGCAGAGCCTTGCCACGAATATAGAGTCCGTTACGATGTTGAGGTGTTCGTCTTGGAAGAATCCGCACGCCAAAACCACTGCTGCTGCCTCCAATTGTTGCACTGACAGTGTGGGGTCACACGCTTTGACGCAGTGCCATTGCTCTCCTGCCTGCCACACTGCTGCTGCGGTTGAAGTCATGGAGGAAGCGTCTGTGAAGACCGTTGGTCCTGGCTGCGGTCTGTCCTTGACCTTCCGTGGCATGTCCGTGTCGACTACGGTCAGCAGCTTAGTCCAGGGTGGCTTGGAGGAGTAGGAGATTTCTCCTCCGAAGCCGGAGAGAGCAAGGGCCAGACACTCCAATATTGTGGCTGACTCCGTGGTCGGCTGCTTGTGAAACGGAAGGTGGATGCTTGTCGGCTGGGTCCCTAGGTGTTTCAAGGCGAATCTCCTGCCTTTCATGATGAGGCTGGTGATGCATTCGATTCCTGGGGAGAATGCACGAGCAGGTCTTCCGAGGACCACCCATTGGATCGGTTGGGCCTTTTCAGCGAGTCCTTGGGCCAGTGCTCCCACTCCCCCTTCGGTGTAAAGTGGATGTACAGGTCCAGTGGCATGGCTGGGTTCCACCTGGCAAGCGTGCCAGTGGACATCTGGTTTTCGATGAAGTCGAGGGAGCTCGTTGCTTGCGGCGTCAGCTCCTTGGGTTCCCAGGGGTTCTTTCCTTTCAGGAGGTCGTACAGAGGGTCCATGACCTTGGGAGGAATCAAGACGATGTTGCAAAGCCACTGCAGCGATCCCACCAGGCGTTGCACGTCGTGGAGTGTCTTGACGTCTCGGTTGACCTTCATCTCGGGGGGTGTCACGTAGGAGCTTGTAATCCCTACTCCCAGGAAGGTCACGCAGGGTCCTCTCTTGATCTTTGTGCTCGCGATCTCGAAGCCGTTGGCCTGAAGGGTCTCCATGATTGTGGACACCAGGTGATCTACTTGGCTTGTCAATGGTGCTGCAACCAGGATGTCGTCCATGTACTGGATGATGGTTGCGGTGGGATTGGAGTGTCGGACCGGCATCAGTGCTTTGTCCACAGTGATTTGGCATATGGTCGGGCTGTCGACCAGGCCTTGTGGAAGTACTCTCCATTGGAAGCGAAGGTTGGGCCGCTCGCCGTTCCGAAACGCCACGGAAAAGGCAAATCGTTCTTTGTCCTCAGGGTGCAGGGGTATTGAAAAGAAACAGTCCTTGATATCCAGTACTGCGCACGGCTGCCCTGCAGGGATGGCTGAGTTCGCGGGTAGCAGTGTCTGGACTGGACCCATGGGTCGGATCATCTTGTTCACTTCTCTGAGGTCGTGGACAAGACGATAGCCTTGTCCAGACCTTTTGGGGATCACGAATACAGGGGTGTTCCATGGGCTGGTGGAGGGTTCTATGTGACCCTTTTGCAGTTCGCGGTCGACCAGTTCCAGCAAGGCTGCCATTCAAGGCTCTGTCAAGGGCTACTGCTCAACCCATACAGGGTCTGATGACTTCCAAGTCAATTTGATTGGCAGCGGGGGGTGTACAGCAGTGGCCCTCATGATAAATTTGTAATCCGAAATCCGAGCATGGAAAGGACGTCCCTTCCTAACAGCGGTGGAGAATTTTGCAAAATGTAGGGGTAGGTTGCTACTGTCTGTTCTGGTCCCTTTTTCGTGTGAAGTGTTATAGCCACCAGCTGGGTGCTTTTCCATGCCCGGGACTGCCCCCCCACTCCGTTCACTGGGGGAACTTCTTTGAATTGCCAATGTCCGGGCCAATGTGCTTGGGGAAAAATCGTGCAGTCTGATCCCGTGTCCGCCCAGAACTGAAACCCTATGACGTGGGGATCCTGGCTGCCGTAAAGGCGGCATGTCCCCCACACCATCAGGGGCTCCTTCCCTATTTTCATGACCAAGGCCACCCAGGGATCCCGCTCTGGGGCATCTCCTGCTGTTCCTGTGACTCCGGCGCGGCTTGTGGCGGTGGGGGGTGCGAAGGTATTGAGGGTGCTGCACAACTCTGCCATTGTATTGCTGGGGGGGATGCAAAGGTGGCTGCTCCCTGTGGGGGCATAGGGTATGAGGGTCCCCTGCCCCACTGGGGGTTGCTGTAGCTGGGCCGCTGCATATTCCAGGTGGGAGGGGGCTGGATGCGGCCCAGGTGCCCCCTCCCTTTCCTGTTTCCCTGGGGCTTGGATCTGCATTCCTTAGCTCCTTCCTTCCACACACCCAGCATGGCCCCCTACCTCCCCCTTGGCGTGGTGGAGCAGCTGCTGATAGGCGCCTTGGCTGGGGGCAGTTTACTGCCAAGTGGCCTGCCTGGCCACACTTAAGGCACACCATCACGCTGGTTATTGCAGTGTGAACTGCTGCTTGAATGGGAGCTAGATGTTCCTCCTTTGCAACGTGTCTGACCATGGCAGCTATATTAGACCCCTGTGGCAGTGACCTTAAAATGTCCTTGGTTGCTTAGTTGCATTGCTGGCGTAGGCACTCTGCCAGCACGGGACCCTTCGCCTCTGAGGGTAACGCAGAGGAATCTAATGCTGCCTGAAGCCTGTCCGCAAACTGAGTGAAGCTCTCACTCTCACCCTGCTTTATGGAAGACCACGGCGATGGTCTGGCTACCACTTTGGAAGCATTACGGATGGCTTCTCGGGCAGCACGGGTTGTTGTCATAATCTCACGGGCCTGCAAGCCTTCAGCCTGTAGCTGGGGGATGATCATAGTGGGGTCTGTGCCCATTAGCCTCTGTATGCTGGAGCCGTGCAGTGGATGGTCTGCCCCTGTTACCAAGGCTAGCTGTTTGATGCAATTGTCCTCCCATTCTTGTTTAAAAACGATCATCCCTGCACCATCAAATATCATTCCACACGTCTGCTTAACATCAAAGGGAAGCATATCGTCCCCACCGAAAAGGCCGTCAATGAATGTGCAAACCATGGCAGAATTAATTCCCTTTTCCGCAATCGCTTTAACAATTGCCTGCACATCTTTCAGATTGACTGGTGAATAAGTCCTTTGGTTTCCGCCTGCCCCCCCCACACGGACCGGGAACACCAGAGTGGCAGACGGAGCCCATTCCATGCAAGCCATTTTTATTTTCCGCCAGTTTGTAAGCGGGGTTCGGTTTTTCTCTGGTAACTCCTTCACCCATGCGGGAGCGCTGTGGCTAGTGACCTTACGTGCCGCTGCTCTCTCTCTGTAAAAGCTAGAATCTGAGTCGGAATCCTCCAACCCTTTCTCGGGCTCAGAGCTCGAGTCCGAGTCCGAGCCGGAAGTCGAGTAGCTAGATGCTTCCGGGCTCCTCTGCCTTTTCCTCGGGCTCCGACCCCGCCCCTTCCTGCGGGGGTCGGGCCGTTCCCTCCCCCTGGGGTCCCCCCGCCTCCTGCTGGGGGAGGTCCTTGCCCTACAAGGACGTAATTTGAATAAAGCGCTCTGATTGGTCTTACGCGCCTCCGCGGGGGCTGCCCCGTTACCCCGCTCGCCTGCGCATGCGTTGTTAAGCGGGCTGACTGCGTTTCCGCCCCCTGCCTCCTCCTTTCCGCCCTGACCACGCGGTCCGGCGCCATTTTCAAACGCATATGGTGGGGGGGGCGTTTTTATCGATCCCTATGGGGTCCGACAATCCGGCCGCATTCCGCGCCTCCTCCGCGAGCCCCCGCCAGAACGCCCGCGCGTGTTCCCCCCCCCTCCGATGGTGAGTCCGCTCATTGAGGGGGATCCGGCGCTCGCGCCTCCGTGCGCCCGCCTGGGTTAAGCACATCCGCGGTTTGTGTCGCCGCGCCCACCCCCAACTGCGGCACGGCTAATAAGTTCGCGAGGCTATCCAGGTTTCTTGCTCTTGTCGAGCTTTTTGCAGAGCCTGAACAACTCTGCCCCACGATTTTAGGGCTTTCCCTGAGCCCGAGGACATAGTGTCCTCTACCAGAGCTTTTGTACAATTATCCCACACGTCCGAATGTAGGACGTCCACAGGGCTTTCAATAGCCCCAAGCTTAATCAATCTCGGCAATGCGAGAGTTAAATCTCTAAGTTTACATTCTATACCCCATTGTGCATGCATCTCTGTTACGACCTTCGCTATGGCTTCCATGGTCCACGCTGGTCCGGAGACGTCCCTCCCGCTGCGGTTAGACCTGCTGCCACAGCCGCCGTCCTCTTTGCAGGAGAATCCCCGTTCCCCGTGAAGCCATTTATTATAATGGTTAATAGCTTCTGAAAAATAAAAGAATTAAAGACACTCAAAAATATATTAAGGGAATTGCAGCAGTCAATAAATAACCTAAAATACACTTTCAGGAAGATCTTTGATCAGATACTTAGGTAAGGCAATGTAAAAATACACCACAATATTTGGATAGGTAATCTAAAATACACTCACAGAAGAAACTTTGGAATTAGAATATTTGAAGAAGAAGAAGTGGAAGCCAATAAGTTAAAGTGACCTGCCAAGCCGTTAGGATCAAGCCAAGTACAACAGTTACTTCAGCTAAGTCATGGAAAAACATGCCAAGGATAACAGGAAGAAGACCAAATTAGGAAAAGCTTAAAATTTAACTGAGGAAGACCAAGAATTCCCAGAAGACTCCGCCTGCCTATGAATATGCATGTAATAAATGATGTAATCCTTGTTTAAAATTGTATAAAAACCCGCTTTTGCGGTGCATAATCTAGAAATCCACTTCGTGATTTCTCCGACGCGTCGTAATAAAATACCTCCTGCTTATCTGACTTAGGCTGAGTCTCTTAAGCAGTTATTCTCGCCTTTTGGGGCAAAATTCGGCATCATTTTCTGGCGACCCAGATGGGACCAGACAGGAGATCCGGGCCCTGAGGTCCTCCCGGGCCGGGTCCGGGGTCGGGATTCTCTGGGCGCCCCTGACGAATTTTTGTCAAGAAGAGACCCCCCCTGGACTGGCGCCTTGGTGGACGGAGGGTTCCCTGCATCTCCTGCTTCAATTAAGAGGTATTTTAATTGTTTATTGGTTTTATTGGTAAGGAAACGGGGGTCAGACGTGACCGCCCGAAGGGAAAGCTGGGGGACGCCCCGGTAACGAATCCCATTGGGTTGCTAGCATTGGTTTGCCAGGGTTGTTGCTAGCATTGGTTTGCCAGGAGATTCCCGGCATTGTTTTTGTAAAGAAAAGGACAAAAGTCCTGCTGAAAGAAGTGTTTGTTTATCTTGGTATTTTTTGGTCTGTATGGGAAACTGTTTTAACATTGTGCTTGATGTTGTAATACTGTGAATTAAGGGTTAAGAACTGAAACTGCTATCTGAAGAGGTCTGTCAGCCGGTGATCTTTTGTGTCTGTGTGTTTGTTGCAAAATCTTACAAAAAAAAAATATTTTGCTGCTCTCTCTATAATTTTTAGAAGAGAATAAGTTGATAGATATCCGGAAGAAAATTGTGACCTCCTGCAATTGTTACACTGTCTACGGTTGCGATTGCACGAATCTGGCAAACCGGTGTCTCACGGTCTGTAGGTGACCTCGCGTGACCAAACCCGGTAACAGTCTGTTCTGATATAGACCATAAGGTAGGAATTCCTTTATAAAGGTGCGCGTGTATGGTTGAGAGTGAATAAGATGCAGCATCGCTGCGACGCGAGAAGCTAGGACAAAAGCGACTGAAAATTGTGTGTGAAGTGTTAAACCAACACAGGGAATAACTATGGGAAGTCAACAGAGTAAGGACGTAAATATGAAAACCCCCTTAGGATGTATCCTAAAACACTGGAAGGACTTGGGAGGGATCCCGGGGGGAAACATAAGTAAAAAGACACTCCTTAAATATTGTACGCAGTGGTGGCCATTGTACAAGTTAGATGACAATGAGAAATGGCCGCCGGAGGGAACAACTAATTATAATACTATTTTGCAATTGATGCTTTTCCTTCGCCGACTTAACAAATGGGACGAAGTGATGTATGCTGATATGTTCTTTACCCTAAGAAATAAACCGGAGTGGCAAAAAGAGTGCGGGGTAAATGTAGCACCTCAGGACCCCCTAGTGCTAGCCCTGGAAAAAGATAAGAAAGGTTCAAAGCCTAAAGAACGGTGCTGTGATGCATGTAGCATTGGGCAACAATGTCTTAAATTGACAAGAAGGGATAGTGGAAAGGAGAGCGAAATAAGCCTGTGGGAATACCATCCATTCGCCCCAGGACGGGAAGGGCCTCTTCCCAGGCCAAAGGAGGAACAAGGGGATCCTAGCCCCTTAAAGGAGCTGGAACGATGGTGGAAATCTAAGTTTGGGCACAGTCCTCAGAAACTAGATAACACTTGGGAGGAGGATAGTCCATTAAAATCGGGGATGGACAAGAAGGAAAGCAGCCCGCAGGGACCAGATAGTCCACAGGGGTCGGGAAGCTACAAGGATGCTGACAGCCCACCCAGATTAGAAGTTGAGAGGGAAGAAGGCAGCCCACATGGAACAGAGAGTCGAGGGGAGACACGCAGCCTCCCCGAACTAAGTCCATATGGGGATGGTAGTACACCCAGAAGTGGAGGTTTTGGGAAATCAGGTACCTGTAGAATAGAAACTAGCACACCGAGGACTGGGGATAACTCACTGGGAGGCAACGTCTCTAAGCTAAGGTATAGTGAGAAGAATGACACTGAGACATGCGAAAGGGAGGCAGAGAACAACTCACAGAAGCTGAATATAATAATTCAGATAGAGGATAAGAGAGATGGAAGGGGAACAGAAGATGAGGACAGTAGCCCGGAACAGGATAGGCGCCGGCAGATGCGGGAAGAAAGGCGACAGATGCAGAGCGAGGCGCGGCTGGACTGTGTAAACCATGCCAGGGGGGTAGTAGGAAAGGAGTTAACAGAAATAGAAGGTGAAGATGAAGAACAGGGAAAGGGAAAGAGAAAAGAGAAGAGAAAGAATAGGGAAGACATTGAGGCACAGGAAGATCCTGGGGAAGGGACTAGTCATTCGTATTATACCAGATCTGTGGCACGGAGGGAAGCAAAGCAAGAAGAGGAACGGAACCATACAATAGCTCCTCTCCGACAACTTATGCCAATGGTAGGAGAAAGGACCAGGGTAAAGGTGCCGTTCTCCACAAGTGATCTGAACAATTGGAGGGATGAGGCAAGGAACTTCAGGAGGAATCCAGAGGGAGTAGCGAAGAGGTTTGAATTAATGGCAAAGAATTTAGATATTGATTGGGAAGATATAGAGGTGATGTTGTCAGAATTGACAGATACAGAAAGGGAACTCGTATTGGAAACAGGAAAACGACATGCTCAAGTATTATCAGGGAGACTAGAAGATAATTTCCCCAGCAGTAAACCAGAATGGGATCCGGGCAACGAAGAGCACTATCGACGATTGGTGCAGTACAGAAAGCTGATAGCGATGGGCTTGCGTAATGCGATCCCTAAGGCTATCAATTGGTCGATGTTATATGACATCAGGCAGGGAAAGGATGAGACCCCGTCAGAGTTTTTGGATAGACTTAGGGCAGCCATGAGACAATACACACCCCTGGACCCGGCAACGGAAGAAGGGAAACAACACCTGTTAGGATTAATGATGGGACAGAGTAACCCAGACATCAGAAAGAAATTGCAAAAGCTTGAACATCCAGAAAATAAAAACCTGGAGGCCTTGCTGAATGAGGCATGGAAGGTATATAATAATAGAGAAGTTGAGGAGAAGAAAAGGGAGGACAGGAGGATAGCTCGAGTAGTGGCTGTGGCAGTGGCAGCTCAGAAGACAGGTTGCTCGGAACCTGGAACCAGGGGTAGGGGTAGAGGCTACCCGGTGAGAGGGGGAGGGAGGTTCCAACCCCACCCACCTAGAGTAGGGCCAGATCAATGTGCATACTGCCTACAGACGGGACACTGGAAACAGGAATGCCCCCAGTTAAAAAGAAGGCTAATGGCCACCACTACCACCACACAGCAAGAAAGTGAATGAGGGGGACCGGTGGGCCATACCCTAGCAGACCCACTGGTTAAAATGGAGCTAGGGGAAGGTAAAAAGGAATTGGACTTTTTGATTGATACGGGAGCAACCTTTTCGGTTTTAAATCAAGAATTGGTACCTAAAAGTGATGAATTTGTACAAGTTGTGGGAGCAACAGGCCAACCAGAAAAGGCTTACTTTTTGAAACCTATCAAATACAAAATTGGGAAACAAATGGGAATACACCAGTTTCTGTATTTGCCAAATTCGCCAAAACCTCTACTAGGGAGAGACTTACTAGAGAACTTGGGAGCCATAATAAAGTTCAAAAAGGACAGATTTGAATTTCAAGTAAAAGAAGAACAACTGATTACAGCCCTAAGCCTAACAATCAGTTGTGTGAAACCTAAACCTGAGAATCACAATTTTGAGCGAATCCTGAGCGAGGCATACCCATTAGTATGGGCTACTGATATACCTGGAAAATCAAAACAAGCAGCACCGATTGTTGTTGAACTTAAAGATGGGGCAAGACCGGTGGTAAGAAAACAATACCCTTTGAGAATAGAAGACAGGAAGGGGATTGAGCCCATAATCAAAAGGTTTTTGGAACTGGGGTTATTGGTAGAATGTGAATCGGATTTTAATACACCAATCTTGCCAGTAAAGAAACCTAATGGAGCTTACAGACTAGTTCAGGACTTGAGAGCAGTAAACGAAATAACCAAGATATTACATCCTTTAGTTGCTAATCCATACACGCTTTTAACTAGACTCAAGGATAATTTGACCTGGTTCACTGTATTAGACTTGAAAGATGCATTTTTCTGCCTTCCCTTAGCTCCCGAGAGTCAAAAGATTTTTGCCTTTGAATGGGAATCTGTAGATAAAGGAAGAAAGACCCAACTTACCTGGACGGTATTGCCCCAAGGATGGACAAACTCCCCTACGATTTTTGGGAATCAATTAGCCAAAGAATTAGAACAGTGGGAAAGGCCGCTGGGAGATGGCACCCTTCTGCAATACGTAGATGACCTTTTAATAGCAACAGTGACAGAGGAAGAATGCATTGAATGGACTATTTCCTTGTTAAATTTCCTGGGTTTAAGTGGATACCGAGTCTCTCAACAGAAAGCACAGCTGGTGCAAAAAGAAGTAGTGTACCTGGGATACGAAGTCTCCAGAGGACAGCGATCCCTGGGAGCAGCTAGGAAAGAGGCCATCTGTCAAATGCCCAAACCAGAGACGGTGAGAGACCTGCGCGCCTTTCTGGGAATGACAGGTTGGTGTCGGCTGTGGATCTACCAGTACGGGATACTTGCTAAACCACTGTACGATTTGTTGAAAGAAACCAAGGATGTTCTAGTTTGGACTCCCGAGGCAGAAGAGGCCTTCAAGAAGTTGAAGCTGGAGCTAATGAGGGCACCGGCTTTAGGTCTCCCAGATGTATCAAAACCATTCTGGCTGTTCTCCCATGAACGACAAGGGATGGCCCTAGGAGTCCTGGCACAGCAGTTGGGAACACACAAGAGAGCTGTGGCCTACTTCTCCAAGCGACTGGATGAAGTAAGTAAAGGATGGCCAGGCTGTCTGAGAGCAGTGGCTGCAGTGATAATTAACATAGAAGAGGCCAGAAAGCTCACACTGGGCCAAAAGATGACTGTGTTAGTATCTCACACTGTGTCAGCCGTGCTGGAACAGAAAGGCAACCATTGGTTGTCCCCATCCAGATTCCTAAAATACCAGGCCATCTTGGCTGAATCAGATGACGTAACCATTCAGGTAACTAACATTGTGAACCCAGCTTCATTTCTGGAAGGGAGAGCCCTAGCAGAACCCATCGAACACGACTGCCTGGAAACAATTGAAGCCGTCTATTCCAGTCGCCCAGATCTCAAAGAAGAGCCGCTCGAAGGTGCGGACAACTGGTTCTCAGATGGCAGCAGCTTCGTGAAGCAAGGAGTAAGAATGGCTGGCTATGCAGTCACCACTACAGAAAGGGTAATTGAGTCAAACCCCTTGCCTGCAGGGACTTCAGCTCAAAAGGCAGAGCTGATAGCTCTGACCCGAGCCTTGGAATTGGCAGAAAACATGCAAATTAATATATGGACAGACTCTAAATATGCCTTCTCTGTTGTACATGCTCATGGGGCCATCTGGAAAGAAAGAGGACTATTGACTACACAAGGAAAAACAGTCAAACATGCAGAAGAGATTCTGCGATTGCTAGAGGCGGTCCAACTCCCAGCACAAGTGGCCATAATGCATTGTAAGGGACATCTGAAAGGTAACACTATACCAGAGATAGGGAACAGGAAGGCAGACACAGAAGCTAAATTGGCGGCCACAAGAAATAGGGAAGCGGAAATAGCGGCCCTAATACCAGGGGAGCTGGATATCAATATCCAGCCAGATTACCAAGAGTCAGATCATAGATGGATTCAAAGGAATAAGGGCAAAATACTAGAAAATGGTTGGGGTCGATTAGAAACAGGACAGTTAGTGATACCAGGAAACGTGATGTGGCAGTTTGTGAAGGCAGAACATGAGAAGGCCCATTGGGGCCTAGATTCGCTTTACCAATATTTGCAGACCAGAATAGCAGGACCAAAATTATTTACTACTATAAAACACGTTACGTCCCAGTGCGAGCGGTGTCTGAAAAATAACCCGAACACAGGAACCAAAGTACATCAAGGAGCCATAAACCGAGGTAAATTCCCAGGTGAAGTATGGCAAATTGATTTTTCTGAACTCCCAAGAAAAGGGGGGTTTCGGTATTTGTTGGTAATAACTGATACATTTTCTGGGTGGCCTGAAGCATTCCCTTGTAGGACAAATAAGGAAAGAGAAGTGACCAAAGTACTGTTGAATGAAATTATTCCACGGTTTGGGGTACCAAAGAGCATTTCCTCGGATAGAGGTACACACTTCTGTGCAAAAGTGGTGAGAGCAATAAGCAAAGCATTACAAATCAAATGGCAACTACACACACCTTATCGCCCACAGGCCAGTGGGCAAGTGGAAAAGATGAATCATCTCATCAAACAGCAAATTGCCAAAATATGCCAGGAGACTAATTTGCAGTGGTATCAGGCTTTGCCTATTGCTTTGCTCAGGCTGAGAGTCAAACCAAGATCAAGAGAGAAGTTAAGCCCATTTGAAATTTTGTATGGTAGACCTTACGCTATGCAAGTTGTAAATGGAGACGTTATAGACCAAATCGGTAATCAGTATATTTATGATTATGTAATTACGGTGGGGAAACAGTTTGATAAGAATGCTACTGTGGTGATAGAACACCAACCTAAGCAACCTGATTGCAAATTGCATCCGTTTAACCCCGGTGATTGGGTATATGTTAAGAATCTTTTAGGAAAACCCCTACAAGAAAAGTGGGAGGGACCTTTCCAAGTGCTGCTGACTACCTTCACCGCGGTTCGGATCAAGGAGCGACCTACGTGGATCCACTATTCACGGGTCAAGAGAGCTCCGGAAAACAAACAAGAGGAGATCAAACCTGCCCTAGATGTACAGACTTCTGAGTCAGCTGTCTCCGCAGGATCACGTGAGAATTCAACATAGACACTGAACTAGAAAAGATTATTTTACGAGTAAAGCAAATTCACACCAAGCAGCAAGAACGCCAAAAGAAACAAAATTGACAGCCAGACATTATGACCCCGACTCCACCCCAAACCTTTACAACTCTAATCATTGGACTAACGATAGTGCTTCCCCAAGGCTCTGCCCCAATAGACCCATGGTCTCATGCGCACCAGTGTATCCACCCAGAGTTGGGAACGAGAGGGCCCTATTTCGAGGTTTATGCCTTACGAAACAATCAGCCATATGCAAGTGAGGTGTGGGATCAGCTCTCCATGGTAGCATACAAGGGAGACCAAGTCCAAATTGGGTGTCGAGAACTCGACCCAGAGGAAGGGAAAACAAGGCGGCTAGTATTAACAATTAAACCCTTGATGCCAGCCTTTAAACATAACCTAATTACCTTTAGTCCAGTGAAAATGGGCAGGCCCACAGTTTGGATCCAGCAAAAAGGCCCAATTTCATGTCAGTGGAGCGACTTCAGGGAGGATCCACCCGGATCACGACAACCGATAAAGGGGGTGATTTATAGAGAAGATTCACTTGGGGAGCTACGCCCTCAAAACATAACCTATGACCCTCACCCTCTTCTCCATTCCCCGGGAGAAATTGTAATATCTAGTGGTCCTGAGGGAGGGAAAGCACTGTGTGAGATGGCATTTAGATTGGATCAGTCAATGATGTTCACATGTGAAAGGGAGTTGAAAACACTGGGACAGGATATTAGCTCCCTCGGGCGTGCTCTCGGGCGTGCTGTCGATTATAGGATACAATTACCAGAAGACGTGATCCCATTGTATCCAGATTTAGACTTGCCTCAAGAAACCACCCTACCAGTGGTATGTAAAGTAGTACATAACCTAACCTTTATAGGGCCTCAGGTGATAAGAAAATCTAATGAACAAAAATTATTGTTAGACCCCACTTATTCCCTGAAAAAGGTGCAGATGAACCTTCACACCGATATTACGTATTTGCAAAAGGGTTGCCAACCATTTATACAGCAAAGCCTTAAGGGATGGAATGCATGGCTAGCAACAAGGTCTCATCATAGAAGAGTACAAAGAGATCTAAGTGGATGGATTGGCACTGGATTTGGTATATTAAACACGATAGATCAAGAAGTATTAGTGAATAAATTAAGTACCGTTACTTCGAACTTAGGAAAGCTAAAAATGCCCCTCAGTTCATCCATGCTCACATTAGCAGAAACACAATCACTAGTAGTAAAACTACTAACCATGGTAGCAAACCATACTGAAGAGGATTTTTTGAAGTTCGCTAACTATACAGGGGAGCTTAGCAAAGAAATTGCACTAGCTATCCAGTGCCCTCAGACACAACAATGGGTACAATCAGTAGCTGCAGGAATAATGAGAGAAGGAATGTCAGGTATATTACCTCAAGAGATAAGAGAAACAATACTAAAGAACAATCATACTACACAATTTGAGAAGGACCACCAAGCCTGGTGGCAATTAGTAAATTTCACTTATGACCCTCAACAGGAACACATTGAAGCCTATGTCCTCACCATTAGTGCAGCAGAGGAAAGAGCTATCTTTCCTATCCTCACTCTAGGGACAATACATCAAAATGTTATTGTCAAGCCCATAGACCATAATGTCTGGGCTAGTTATGATAATACCAAAAATAGGTGGCAATCGGTTAACACAGAAGCATGTATTCCTAGAGGACAATTAGGCTATGTCTGTGAAAACGCTGTAGTAGAAGCGGAAGATCTATGTTTAGATGCTGAAAACAGTGTATGTACCTTTGAAATGCTTCCGCATAATAGAACACAATCACAAGTTTATTATATAGGGAATGGGTGCGCTTGTGTGAGGACAGCTTGCGATAACGTCACCATAGATAATTGCCAAGAAAAGACTAACAATACTAACTTTTGTGTATGCAACTTCACCAAGATAGTAGGTTGTGACTTTCATTATACTGTCCCAATAACTACTCAACAGCTAATTAATGCAGATTTTGACCTATATCAAGAGATACCGAAATTACAAATAGGGATGGACGTCGAAGTCCTTAAAGCAATGCTCACACATCCTAAAGTAAGGGAATTAATACAAAAGGTAAATCAAACAACCAAACGAATGGTATGGCAGGTAGAACATAATTCAGAAAAAATACAGAATGTCCTGACTAAAGTAGAACAAGTAGGCCAGCATCATTGGTGGGATATCTTTGTAGGATACTCCCCAACAGCTACACAAGTCTTTAACTATCTGGTGCACCCAACGCTAATAATAATCATAGTTCTGTTACTATTAACTCTTACAAATATTTGCATGTGGTGGAGACTGAGAATTATAATGAAAAGAACCCAAATGATCTGGGCTATGGTACGAGCATATCAGCGCCCTACAGGGTTAGAATTTGACGAAAGAATTCGTAAGTAATAAGAAAAGGGGGGAAATGAAGCCATTTATTATAATGGTTAATAGCTTCTGAAAAATAAAAGAATTAAAGACACTCAAAAATATATTAAGGGAATTGCAGCAGTCAATAAATAACCTAAAATACACTTTCAGGAAGATCTTTGATCAGATACTTAGGTAAGGCAATGTAAAAATACACCACAATATTTGGATAGGTAATCTAAAATACACTCACAGAAGAAACTTTGGAATTAGAATATTTGAAGAAGAAGAAGTGGAAGCCAATAAGTTAAAGTGACCTGCCAAGCCGTTAGGATCAAGCCAAGTACAACAGTTACTTCAGCTAAGTCATGGAAAAACATGCCAAGGATAACAGGAAGAAGACCAAATTAGGAAAAGCTTAAAATTTAACTGAGGAAGACCAAGAATTCCCAGAAGACTCCGCCTGCCTATGAATATGCATGTAATAAATGATGTAATCCTTGTTTAAAATTGTATAAAAACCCGCTTTTGCGGTGCATAATCTAGAAATCCACTTCGTGATTTCTCCGACGCGTCGTAATAAAATACCTCCTGCTTATCTGACTTAGGCTGAGTCTCTTAAGCAGTTATTCTCGCCTTTTGGGGCAAAATTCGGCATCACCCGGGCGCAAGTCGCTTCCCGGGTTTCGGGCACCAAATGTTGCCTTCTGGATCAAGGCAGGCGACCTGGTTCTAAGGATCAGCATGGCGGCCCACTCTCCAGGGCCGCTCGGGCCAATGACACACGCAGACACCAATATGGTGGACGGTCAAAAGGCGTTTATTACTTCTTCTCATGGGGCCTTATAGTCTAAGGGGTCTCTACGTCAAAAGGGGGTTTTTCCTTCTTATCTATGGTTAGTAGGGAATGGAAAAGTACTGGGTAAGGAATGGAAAGTTACTGGCAGTACTGTTAGGGGGGCCACATTCCTAGGGTAATCTCTTATCTTAGAGGAACAAAGGGTCCTGGCTTTCTGTGACATCGCGTGATCTTCCGCAGCGCCTTTTCCCTATCTACCACACGCACCCCAGGACACTCGACGAGTTCAAGACCGTAGAAGCAAGTACACAGGTGTGAGCCAAACAGAGGGATCACGGGTCACACCTGACGTTCCTTGTGCATCGGTGGAACCTGCAAACTCTGATTTTATGTGGTTTATAAATGTGTCACTTTTTGGTTTCATAGAGCTCTAGTGGAGAAAGCGTAGGTTTTGTTTGGTTCATTTTTATTAAAGGTCAAAAGTCATGTTTTTGAATTGAGAAGGATATGGGAGGAGCTTAAGCCAACAATTAACTTATAAAAAGGATGCTGCAAAATCAAATGTTACTACAATGTCAGTATTGATTGCTTCTTCTAGTGCAGAGTTTTAGTCAATTTGTAGTGTAGATTTGTCTGTGGAACAACCAAAACCAAATGTCTGGGTAACCTTAGCCAAGGCAGCAGGCTCGCATACCATGTGTTTGTCTAATTCGGAACAGAAAAGCCTTTCTCAACCTGACTAGTCAGTGTGCCAGTAAAGAATTTGCCCTTGGTCAAAAAGCAATTCAATAGTAAGCCTGGTGAAATTGACAATGGCAGGAGCTCTGTATAGGATTGTAACATTTGGGAAAAAGAACTTCCCAAAGCAGTACCTGCACCCCAAGAATTAGAAATCCTTGGTCCTTTAACAATGGATTTTTGCCTTACATTTACAGTTAATGATTAGTGAGAAAGTGATCCTCCAAAGCACAATGTTACTCTCCATTGTTTTGCATACAGAAACTCAAGGTTTTGGTGTCATTATTAAGAATGTTGAGAATTGCTTTCTAAAGCTGACCAATATCCACGACAGTTACCAAAAGGATGTTGGTTCACCTGTGTAGATAGGCCCTGGCAGGGCATCCCATGAAGGTGGCCCATGTAGCAATGGGATGCTCACTGTAATTGCGCCTACTGCCAAAGCGGTCATTAAGAAGAAACAAAGGGGAACAAGATCTGCTCGTCATTATTGTGAAAACTGTAGAAGTGATTTCACGCACTGGAAGGCTGCAAAAAGGGTTTCCGCAGGTTTGTTTTTACCCCGGCTGCCTTCAGCAATGGCATTGAAACAATTAGATCGGGTTGCATATTGGTTGAGTAAACAAACTAATGGCACATCCACTGCAATCAGTGACATGTTGACCGATGTTAATAGTGTTAGACATGCTGCCCTTCCAAATAGAGCAGCAATTGATTTTCTTTTACTGGCACAAGGACATGGTTGCGAGGAATTTGAAGGATTGTGTTGTATGAACCTGTCTGATCACTCTGTATTTATCCTCAAAAGCATAGAAAAGCTGAAAGATTTGACAGCTCCAATTAAAGAAGATGGTGGCTCCTGGTTAGATGATTTGTTCCAAGGATGGAGGTTTGCACCTTGGCTAAGGGGACCTTGTAGAATAGGTCTCCATATGTTGGGTGTTTTGGCAGTGATACTGGTAGTAATACCTTGCATACGTCGGTGTGTGTGACAAATGATGGACAAAACAATCTAAGAAGTTTTTATCACACAAGAGAGAGAGGCAGGAAATGGATTCACACAGAATTCCCAAAATCTCACACAGATGGTGGATGAAGGTATGGACATGGAGGAAGGTTTTGAATTAAGACCTTAGAACAGGCGAGACTGTTTTGGAACAATCACTTGTAAGTGCTATCAGACATGACTTTTGTCCTTTGAACTGACTGGACTTTCACAGCATTAAAATTGCTGTGTTGGAATATAGCAAGGCTGAATGCGAGCAAGAAGGATGCTTTATGCAAGTAACAAGCAGGTATACTACAGTGAAGCTATGAAATGCAAGGTAGTTAATAAACGACACGGTTACAAAGGCTTCTATTTAGCCGAACCGTGAGGGGGAATTGTGGGAATATGTGAAATCAGAGGGTTCTGGGACAGCTGCAAAAGGCAGACCTCAGAGAAAGCAGAACTTTCGTTAGAGCTAAGCGGTAGATTTGTCAGCAGAAAATTTATATAAGTAGTAGAAAAGTAAAGACAAATAGAACAATGGTTTGTGTCTATTACTGTAGAATGCAGGACATTCATATGTCTGAGATGTAACACAAAACAGAACTCCCTTTGGTCATCAGCAAACAGCTTCGTTTATTGCCTTCAGCACCCACAGTCCATTTAGCCCAGTCAAAACTCCCAGGCCGAGACATCTCATTGGTCTATCTCTGTGCCCCCAGACTCTGAACCAATGCAATGTCTGTATCTTAGGAGAGCTCCCATTGCCTGGGAACTTCTGTCAGTCAGTCCAGAGGCTGCTCCGTGGAGCTGAATTGGGCTCCTCATTCTAATTTGATTGATACTGACCCACCAGTGTATTAACGCTTGGCTGGAATGACTCCCTAAGCTACAGAAAAGTATCTCTAGCAAGATATTAGGAACTTCTAAGCTTAATAATTGTTATATTTTGGTTATATTATATTGTTATATAATATAACAATTATATAATAATTGTTATATTATATAATTATCCCATCAAAAAAACCAAAAAACCAAACAATATTTAGGTAGCAGTAATTTTAATTGAATAGTTTAGAAAATATATAAATAAGGGATAATTTGGTTCAAATAATAGCACATAAGGAAAAGATACCGCGAGGTACGGAGGGCAGAGTTCTTGACCCTTGCCACTTCACGTACAAGCTTGCCAAGTGAAAATCACCCCTTGTATGCCACATGTCAATACCATCTCCTCCTATTTTCGGTTCGTCACTTTTCTGTCTCCGCCTTCCTCACCACCTTTACCACGCATGCGCCACCACTCTGTTTGGTGGTCGCACAAGTCTTTGGGGGTCGTCACTGATGAAGGCCCTGTAGTCTTCTTTGTTGTCCTTTAATTCACCTTTGGGTTACACATGCGCATCAAGCCAGCACGTAGCCAGTACAGCCAATGTAAGCCAAGACTAACGTATCACTCCATCTACATATCAAGGCAATAAATCCCTTATAATTAGGATTTGTTGGGACCGAACCAGGTTCTTGCTCATTTTTAGCAACTGTATCTTCAGCTTCTTTCCTGTGGTCCTTGAGAACAGCTGCTGGGAAGGGGGGTGGAGCCCCTCCTCTCCCTCTCTTCTTTGGCATTACAACTTTTTAACTATTTATTATTCTCAAATATTAATTACTGTATCAGTATCAATTACTCTTTCAAATTTTATCAGCATGAATGATACCTATTTATCACAATAATGGAGCTCTGTGCATTGTGTTTTAAGGCTCAAAAGCAGGTACAGTGTTTGAAATAAGCAAGCAGTGTTTTAACAAAAGCTACGTGTGCTTATAGTGGTTGCACAGAACTACTGTCAATATGCTCTTGCTTTGTGTGAGTGGTCAAAAAACTTTTCAAGTAAGTTGATTGCCTGCTGCCAGGGATGTGAGCTGCTGGCATCTTCCCACTGTAACAACCATGTAACGAGACTGATGCTGGAAAACAAACAGCTCCAGGAGCGTTCCTCAGCAGTCCCGTCCCTTTCGTGATTCGTACAGAGACCCGCGGCCAGCAATACTCAGCTGAGGACCAGAAGAGACTGGAATAGCCCGGGCACTCCAGCTTTAGTGCAAGGCATCCGGCAGCCTTGAGGGTACTAAGCGAGCACAGGTCGCAGCTCCTCGTGTCCGGAGCGAGCCCGGAGCAGCTCTCACAGGCCGCAGCCCCTCCCAGGCCCAGCTCCGGGCGCAGCCGGGGCCGCTCCGACTGTGCGGGGCCGCTGCCGGGGCGCTGTCGCGGCTCCTCCCGCGGGGCGGAGCTGACGCGGCCCCGGCGGCCCCGGCCCGGCCCCGCTGCGCTCCGAGCGCGGCCCCGGAGCGGCCCGGCCGAGGCGGCGAGGGACGGGCGGCGAGGGGCCGGGGGCATGGGGCGCTCCGGGAACGGGCGGACATCCCGGCAGAGGGGAGAGAGACCTGGCAGAGGGAGGAGTGAGCGGGAGAGGGGAGAGATGCTGGGAGGAAGGAGAAAATCCCAGGAGAGGGGGTCGAGCCCGGGAGTAGGGGAGATCACGGGACAGGGGGGGTGAGGTCCCTGGGAAAGGGTGGGTAGCCTTCCAAGACAGTAGAGAGCCCTGGGAGAGGGGGGAGGTCCTGGAAGAGGGAGGAGTAATCGGGAGAAGGGGAGATCCAGGGAGACGAATAAAAGCAGTGGCTACAGCTAGGGAAAGGAGGGAGCTTGGGACAAGGGGTAGCTTAGGACTGGGGAAAAACCGAGAGAGGAGGGAGAACCCAGGAGACAGAGGACAACCTGTGAAGGGGGGGAGATCCGGAGTAGAGTGGACAGGGCCTGGGAAAGACGTAGGAGAAGAAAGCCCAGGGCGGGGGTCCAGGAGCGGAGGCTCCTGCAGGCGGACTGGGAACCCGGAGAGCCCGGAATCACGGAGTCCTGCAGCCAGGCCGAGAACGGGCGCGGGTCAGTGCGGTTCGGGAGAGCGTGGCTGCGGGGCTGGCTCCGGAGGCGGAGGCGAGTGGAAAGCGCTGCTCGGCAGCCCCGGCGGCGCTGAGAGCACAGCCCTGCCCGGGGAGGCAGCGCCACGGGCGCCGCTCGGCTTCCCAGCCAGGCCACGGCACCGCTCGGCTTCGCCGCCGGATCCGCGGCAGCTCGGAGCATCGCTCCCTGCCTGGGCCCGAGGCTCACCTGCGCCAGGTGCACCAGAGCATCGCCTCTGCCTGGACAACCCACAGCGAGCAGTGCCCGGCAGGGACTGCAGATCCCCTTTGGTGGCAGAGAAAAAAGAGCAAGGAATCTTCCATGGGAGAACATAGGCAATAGGATGAGGTGTCAGTGTCCAGTGTGTTCAGATGCACTCACAAGGATACTATTGCTCTTGGCTCAGAACATGGAAAAGAAGTGGGCAGACACAAATCAGAAGCTGGTTGCAATATCCAGGGATCAGTTATCAGAAGAAAATGCTACGCAACTGCTGGAATGCTTAATGGATGACTAATTACCCCTTGCCAAGTAATCTGGACTTTTTAGGGGCAGCATACTTATCTCTCAAAAATTACTCTAGAGATATTCTTAAGAAAATTTTGAAGAAAGGCTCATACACCCACATTTCAATGCAGTTGCTGTGGGATTAATAAATGAAATCTGCTTTAATGTCTTGATTTTCCTAAAGATTTGTGGGGGTTGTTTTTAACACAGGCATGCATGCATGCTAAATTTGAGAATCTAAAGTAAGGTCTTTTTATAGGGGATATGGAAGAGACAGGTCTTCAGCCAGCAATATGTCAGTGAGAGACAGCTGAGCGATGATTACTGAGAAGAAGAACAGCCCTGCAATAGAGGTGTGAGCTGCATTGAACAGCGCTTGCTGTGGGCCAGAGAGCACAAAGCAGGCTGGCCTGGTGGGCCTGAATATTCCTGCCAAACACTCTGCATCTCACCCCTTTGCTTGGGCTCAGTGCAGAACTGCAGGATTGCGGGCGCTTCCTCCCAGAGCTGCGTGAGGCGCTGGCTCCTGCAGATGTGCCCTGCCAAGCTGTCCCGGCCTCACGCTGGCCTCGCTTCCCCTGGCACAAGAGCTGGGCCTGAAGGAGGCTGCCCTATGCTCCAGCCTGCCGAGCAGCCCGGCTCCCTGCCCTGGTGCCCAGAGTGCTGCACACACTGCTGACCTTTGCCAGGAGTTGCAGGGCAGCTGGCAGAAGAGGAGGAATCCTCAGGCAGCCCAGCAACCCTCGGCTGCCCTTGATTTTTCTCTGCTCCTGGGCACACTCCAGACGGCCAATGCCTCCAGGCTGGGCTGTGCCCAGCACGCATGCACTTCCCCTCGGCAGCAGCCAGCTGCCACCTGGGCTCTGAGAGCGGAGGATTCGCCCACTGCCGGGAACAGGCACCCAGGGCCCGGCTGCTGCCTCTTGCAGCTCCAAGGGCCTCCTTCCAGCCTGCCTCTGCCGGGGCTCAGCCTGCTCCGGCCTGTGCCGGGGCTCTGCTGGGGCTCCACCCCAGCCAAGGCTGGGCCCGCTCTCACCTCACAGGCGCTGACAGCTCTGCACCACAGGAGACCTTCCCGAGCACCCTCTCTGATCTTTCTGCTTTCTCACTTGAGCAAGGCTCTCCTCCAGCCAAAGAGATTATTGCATTTTGGGATACAAATCCAAGTGGCAGGAGCCCCAATGTTCTCCAGTCACAGCTGAAGGCCTGCATCTGCACAGGGTGTTGGGCTGCCTCATTCTTCTTTTGGTTTTGACTTCAAATGCCATTGCCCTTTCTGCCTCAAATAGAAATACCAAAGCTGGCCAAAAACAGACCAGTGGGCCAGATTCCAAAGGCAGTGTGGTCTGGAGAGGATGAATGAAGAACATCCTTCTTCCTCACTTTCACACCATGTCAAAGACATTGTGTCACTTTCCACCTTTAAGAAACAACAGACAATTCAGAAGAAATTCTTGAGCGTATTCGCAGAGTGAGAAGGAAGGGAATCTTCAAGGTGACTTGTGGTTTCAGAAACTGTATTCATTTCCAATCCTACTCTGCACTCCTATTAGACAATCCTACTCTAACCCTAACCCTAATCTTAATCCTAATCCTAATCCTAATCCTAATCCTAATCCTAATCCTAATCCTAATCCTAATCCTAATCCTAACCTACAATCCTACTCTAAAGTGGTTGACGAATAAATGGTCCTGATGTGATTGTCACATTCTTGTCTCCCTCCTCTTCTTCACTGAAACAATCAGCGGCACCAGGCTGGACGCAGGCTCAGCAAATGTTACAAATGGATGCTGCCCAAAGGGAAAAAAAAACAAATCAACAAATCAACAACATGACTTTACAAGCTCAGTGCTTCATAGGATTCCTCTGTCTTATAGAAGGATGCAGGAAGAGGACCAATGGGACCATCTAGACCTCCATCTTTATGCGCCGGACTTAGCCATCACAGGCAAATGTGGCCCAGAATCCCACTCATCCATTTATCCAGGTGTCTTCATCTTGCTAGGATTTTTGCCCTGCCAGTGCTCTAGAAATGGTGCTTTCTGTCCTTGGAGTTTCTTCTTTTCAGGTATCTCTAAAGCCTCACACTGGTCCCTCTCTTTGAAAGACAGGCACTGTGCTGATTCCCACAGGGAGACAGAGCAGTGTCTACCTTTCCATGCCCTGCCCCTCGTGTGCTGGATGGCACCTTCCTTCCCAGCAGGGCCAGCCCAGTGGCACTGGGCCCTGCAGTTCCCTCTCTGCCACACAACCTGGCACTAACCCTGGCACAGTTCCTGTCTGCTTGAGCATGGCAGGCAGCAGATGGGGCTGGTACAAGTCCCTCCCAGCTGTCCCTGTTTGCGTGGCAGAAACCTCTAAGGGTGGGCTGGGGAGCACAAACCAGGGCCCCCGGGAGGCTCACAGTGAGCACCCCAGGACCCCTCCTGCCCACAGCCAAATCTCTGGCCCCTAGGCTGCGACTGGCTTCCTTGGGTTCCTGCACCACCATTTCATGTCTCTGTACCCTGCACTGCTCTACTTCAATTCTTTTGCCATTAGATAAAACTGAGCACCCCACCAAATGACAAAAGAGGGCGACCAAAACAGCCAGAGGAGCTCTCTGACTCAGGAAATGCAGAGAGAGGTGGAGTTACTCAGTTTTGTGAAGAACATGCACCAGGGAGACTTTATTGCCACTTTCCAAGACTTCAGAGTGGCTTTGAAGAAAGTGAGGGACATATTTTTTAACAGGGCCAGTTACAATAGGATGTGGGTGAATATTTTTAAACACAAACAGGATCTAATCATAACTTGTTTACTCAGAGCATGGTGTGACTCTGGCACTGGTTGCCCGCAAGAGCTTACAGGTGCCCCATCCCTGCAACCATTCCGGCTCCAGTGGGAAAGGGCTCTGAGAAACCTGATCTCTTTGAAGATGTCCCTGCTCATTGCAGGACACTTTCACCAGAGGACCTTTACAGGGCCCTGGCAGCTCAGCCCAGTCTAGGATTCCTCATCATTTTCATTTGAAGAGCACCAAGAATGGAGGTGAGGAGGAAGGGGGCTCATCTGATGCCTTGGACTTGAGTGGAGGAGGAGCCCATGCCTCAGAACCTGTTTCACCTGCAGCCCCTTCCCATTTTACCTGCAGGAGCTCCCTGGCAGACCAGCGCTGCTCCTCGTCTCTCTGCAGGCAGCAGCTCAGGAAGTCACGCAGGCAAGGCGAGAATCGGTTGGGCTGCTGCAGCCGTGGGGTCCCTACTGTGGCTATCAGTTGTGTAGCCTGGAGAAAAAGGAGACACCAGGCTCCACTTGCTGCTTTCACATCTCTAAGTGCTCTCCCACCTCCCTTTGTTTAACCTCTGTTCTTCAGTGGCAGTTTCTGCCCTGGCAGAGACCCAGAGATCATTTTCCTTTACCAACCAGAAAACCCAAACCTGATGCAGCCACAGCTTTTCCACCATCCCACAGATCTTGCCTTGGCAGCTGATTTCATTGACTGTGCTAGT
This sequence comes from Ammospiza nelsoni, assembly GCF_027579445.1. Taxonomy (NCBI): domain Eukaryota; kingdom Metazoa; phylum Chordata; class Aves; order Passeriformes; family Passerellidae; genus Ammospiza; species Ammospiza nelsoni. The sequence goes on from NC_080669.1 coordinate 8,034,425, forward strand.
TAATAGGAACTACATCAGTAAACGCACATTTGCTTCCATAAGGATTCAGCTTGAGAGGCTTTTTGGAAGAGGGACTGTGCTATACAAACTAATTTCAAGGGTTAGTACATGAAAGGCATGTCTGCAGTGCTTGTTGGTCCTTTAAGCCCACGTGCCCAAGAACAAAACTCATCATACCTTTTGTGCTTTTTTTGAAAACAATGGTAATTGGAAGGAAAGAAAGGGAATCCATCAATTAATCCCCAGGTAAGGAAATAAACATTTGCAATCTCATCTTCAACAGAGACACATTTAGATGCCTGCACAAATGTATTGGGATGAAAATTGCTGCTTGGGCACAAACGAGCCACCTGCAGCTCTGTCTCAGCAGTCTGAAAATTGCAGCTTCCCATTTTGCAGCAAAAGAAAAACTGTCATGGTCAGAAGAAGGAGAGGTGCCATCCCTATGGCCACCCTCTGCTCATTTGGCTACTCAAGTCAATGCATTAATGATAGGCCCATGCCAGAAAGGGCCTGGAAAGAAACGGGCAGGCTCTCCGCATCACCAGGCTCTGGCTTGGTGACACAGAGAATGTGCCTTTGGCTAGGAGAGAAACACAGTGACTGAGTGTTTCAGCAGCACTGTACAGGAAGCAGAAGAGACTCAGTGGCCTTTACACTCTCATGCCCAGGTTTCAGGCATGTTTCCCAGTGAGAAGAAACTGTACAGGGAGTTAGGTTCATCTCTAAAGACCACAGTTTTAGAAACTTTGTTGGGTTTGTGTTGCCTTCCTTCATTTCTGGAAAGATAACAGCAGTTGTCAGATGCTTCTTTTCTGCTATTAAGGCCATCTCCACAGCCAAAGGACTGGAACCACTTAAAAGCCAAAGGAAAGTGTTGCCTGAGAATAGAGTTGGTTTGGAGTTTGTTTGCATGTGGTAAGGCTTGAGTTCCCCCACTGCTGAAACCAAAACTACAGCAGATGCTGATGTGTTGCAGACACATTTTTAGGAGGGGACCTTGGTGGAAGTAGTTCAGGCAGATGGCAATGGGCTTTTGTCCAATGGCACGCAGGACAAGGGACAGATGAGAAAGACAGTGGGATCAGTGAGTATTTGCTCCTTACCGTGATGGGACTTTGGTTCCAGTAGGGAGGTTCTTGTTCGATCATTTCAATCCCCACGATTCCAAAAGACCATATGTCCACTTTGGGACCATATGGTTGACTTGTCAGCACTTCTGGCGCCAGCCACCAAGGAGTCCCGACTACCGAGCACCGTCTGCTCTGCTCAGGGCTGAGCTGAGTAGAGAGGCCAAAATCACCTGAGGAGAAAGCAAAACTCTGTTTCTATTTGAATTCTGTGCAATTAGGAAAGCAAGCCAAAGAATTGCCCAGTAGAAGTTGGAAAATGTGCTGTTGAATTCCTGGCATTGGCGACTTTTAAACTCCCCCCATTTTTTACACTGTCGCCAGTAGTGTCTTTTGTTCTTTGGAAGCTTTAGACTTGTAACTCCCTCCCTCTGGAAGGGACACACACAGAGCAAGGCCACTCTTGACTGCTTGTTCCTTGTCCTACCTCTGTGCACGTTGCAACTGTGCCCTCAGCTCACAGCGGGTGTCCCTGCGCTGCCACCAGCCCCATTTAGGGGAGCTGGCTGTCACTCCAAGCAGCCCCACACCCACATCCCTGGAATGCTGCTCCTGACCAAGAATACACTGACCCAGCTTGACAGAACCATCGGTTCTGAGAAGGATGTTGTCACTCTTCACATCTCGATGGATCACATGGTTTGAGTGAAGAAAATGCAGTCCTTGCAGGCACTGAGAGAGAAAACAGAAAGAGGAGGGCAAAAATGAGTGATGTGATTTCATCCCACAAGAAAGGCAACAAAGAATCTAAAAGATTCCCTCTGCAGGGGAATGGGCAGTAATGGCAGAACACAGTGCCACTGAGAGGAAGAGCTTGCTGCTCCAGCACTTGAAGAGCAGGACCTTTCTGAGGAAAGGCATGTCAGCTTCTGAAAGAGCAACAGCACCTGCTGTTATAAACTGTGCCCTGCAAACCAGCCAGGATGACTGCTGCTGCAGTGCATGTGCTCAGAAGCAAAGAGCCTTTTGGCTGCACTCCTGTCCTTGTATGCTGAGGCCTGAGAGAAACGAGTCTCTCTCTTTTTTCTTTGCTGATCATTTCCAATCCTGCCACCAGCACCTTTGCTTTCACAGGCAAGGAATGCAGTGAAGACAGACTCCAGGCAAACATTTAGAGAGGCAAGGTGGAGAACAGCAAATACAAATACATGAGCCCGAGCGAGAATACAACAGCAGGAGAGAAGAGTACTGGCACTGAGTACAGGGAGTGCAGGAGCACTGGCAGGCCTTTCACTTGAGATGCTTTTTCTTGCCCATAGCACACCAGCAACACAGAACCAAAGCTTGGCACAGGAAATCACTGCAGGTCTGAGCCCCTGTTTCCCAGACAATCCTGCCCAAGCCCTTGGAAACACAGATGGGATTGCTGACCTCCCGACTGATGGCTGCTGCCTCATCTTCATACAGAGCGGTCGTGCTGAGGATATTGTTCAGGGTGCCTCCGTCCATGTACTCCAGCACCAGCCAGAGTTCCTCACCCACAAGGTAGCTGAAAGAAGGAAAGAAGGCCGTGGAGATGAGCATGCATGGCTACGTTGATTTTTGCCTCCAGGTTTCTTACTTCCAAATGCCTTTGTGACAAGGACAGAATCATAGCAATAGATATTCCCTCTTGGCTGTGCATTGTTTGCAATCTGTGCAGTCTCAAGGAGATAAGCACAGCTGTGAAAAAGGAGATGTCTTAGATGGCTAGTGAGTGAAAAATGCAGTTTAGAAACAGCCCAGATAAAAAACCTGTCAGGCATGGTGTTTCTGGAAATAAGCACCTAGTCTTCCTGGCATGCCCAGCAATGGCAAAGAGTGGCAACAATCCAAGGGAAATCCATTTTAGGACGGTTCATCAGCACTTCAGAAACTTGAAAAAATCAATCCCAAAACTATGTGGAGGCAGTAAACTTTGAGGCTGATGACTAAGGAAGATACAGCTGATACAGATTTTGAATAATTTTGGAATAATTTTCAAACTAGGTGTGCCAGGGAAGACTCATGCAGAAGGGATGCACTCTCTTCTCATCCATTGGAGATGAGTAGAGAGATATGAATAAATAAAAATTAACAGCTTTACTATCTGCCACTGACCAAAGTGGGTTTTTAACCTCTTATGTTTGCTGTATGTAAATGCACACATGGGATAAGACCAGAACCACTAACCTGTCTAAAAAATTCACAACATTGGGACTCCTGTACCTCTTCATGATTTGGATTTCATTAATGCTTCGTTCCATCCTTCTCGGTCCTTGAAGATTTATTTTCTTTATGGCCACCTAAAATGACATTGAAAATCAGTAACTTGAGCAGTTGGTGGCAGGAGACAACAACGCACATGAAGCGAGTGATTTTGCAATGATACAGCTGAGCTGTGCCAAACTGCCTTGTGATTAGGCACTGCAGTAATTAGGAAATGACATTCCAACAGCCCATTTCTCTGCTCCCTTGGGAGCCAGTTACAGAACATGTGGGGCCGCTGACATTTTGCCTTGTCCACTTGGTAACAGTTGTGTCTCAGCTATCACCCACAAACCTCTGACCACACTCTCTGCTGCTCTTTCTAGGATTCAGAAGAAGTAATCCATGCCTTAAGACTCTGTGGATCCATCTTGGGCAATGGGCAGGGCTTAGGGCTTTTAGGGCACTTGCAGATCTCTCCCTATGTGCAATTGCCAAGTGCAGCACTGCAGGTGGCTAAGGAACTACCAGTAACTTTCTGATGGATTTGCTGGCAGCCAGAATCAAGAATTCAGGACTCTGAAGCTGTAGCCCCAAAGAGCAGGGAGGTGTTCTAAGGCACCACCTTTGTTTTAGCAATGGAGAGCGAGTGAGCGCGTCCTTGTCTGAAAGGAAGCGCTGCCCTGCGGGCCTTCCTTCCGGCAGCTGAGGAGGACAAAGTGCCAAATGTATTTTGCAGGCTGGCACCAGTCTATGCTTCTTGTTCCTTTTCAGCATGGCTCTAGCCAAGCTCCAGCCACAGCTCACACCAGAGGAGAGCTGTGGGGAAAGCCCCTCAAGAGCAGCAGAGTCTTCAGGGGCTGTTGACATTTACCTCTCCTCCTGTGGCAGTGTCGAGTGCTTTAAAAACATCTCCAAAACTCCTAGAAACAAAAGAGAAGCAGAGAAAGGAGAAGCCATTTAGATCTTGCACTGAAAGCCAGCCCACACAGGAGATCTCTGCTGTAAATGCCTAAAAGCTGCAGGACTCTGGAAGCATGGAGATGTTCTGGACAATGCCTTCTGAGCACAATTAGAAATTCTGATCAGCATTGACAATCTAAGCCCAGTGCCTGAACACATTTGCAGCTTCTCTGACTTCACGCTTGATACCTATTCCACCAGCAAAACACCTGATGCATAGTTTTGTAAAATTAGCATTGCTTGGACTCACCCACTGCCAATACTTTCCAGTTCAATGTATTTGATGATAGGATTTTCCGTCTTCACCATTCTGCCTGAGGGAAACAAAATGCAAGATGTTCACTTTAAAGCAGAGATCCCACCTTCTCGGAGATACAAATGGACGCCCCACTGTCTGGGGCTCTGAGCCCTCCCTTTGTTAGCCAGCTCTGAGGTGGCTAACAACAACAGGAACAGGAACTGGAACAACAAGAAAAGAACAGCACGTCCACAGCACAAGTCTGGCTGGCACAGAGACTGATTTCTTGCATCCTTTGAAGTGAGAGACCTCTTGGCAGCAGACACACAGGGAAGCACAGGGAGATGGATTCAGACTACACTGAGACCAGAAGAGAATACATACCAAAGCAAGTAAGTTTGTCCTCTAGAAACATTGAGGAGAGCTGGAACTAAGAGTGCCTTTGTTTTGTTGGGAATAAACACTGCGAGATTTAGAAAAGGTTTCCCACTTGCTAAGATTAAATGCACCTGCACATCCCGAATCAATTCCTCTGAACAGATGTCAAGTTCAGAACAGGAGGAATATTGCCAAGTGTTCCCATCTTTTCCACCTTGCAGCAGTTTGCCAATAGAATGCCTTCCCAGTTGTAAACCAGAGCAGCTCATGCCAGAACCAATCGTGACGGGGCTTTCAGCATCAGGACCCTCACCCTTTATGAGCAGGCTGAGCTCAAAGACGCCCTTGCCCGTGCCCCGCGTGAAGAACCACGCCGCTTCTCTTCACCCTGACAGCGCGGATCAGTCGCTCCCATTGCACTCGCACTCTCGGCACCGCACACCTCCCCATCTTCCCAACTCAGCACGGCGGGCACGGGCACAGAGGGACAGCAGTGCTCCTCAGGCACCCCTGTGACACAGAGAGCTGCCCAGAGGAGATGCTGACCCTCTTGTGAGTCCAGGCCATGCGAGGCAGAAGCCGGCCCAGAGAAGGGGCTGCTGCCTCAGGCAGCTCCGCGCTGCAGCAGCCGGGCAGCAGCGGGACCCTCCCAGCTAAGGAAGGCTCCAGCCTCTGCAGTCCCTGCAGCCCTCAGGGCCAGGGCAGCGAGCACAACCAGGCTGGCAAAGGCCAAGCATGAGCACTGACAGGCACTGATGGGAAGAAGCCAGAGTGAGCCTGAGCCCGGTACAAGCTTTTGCCCCCATTCAGGACACAACAGGATGGGCTTTGAGATCAGCCCCACCGAGGTGTGGATCAGTGCCCTTTTTGTCCCAACAGGTGATGGTAGACACAGAATCCCCTGGGCTCTCTTCTCAACTCTACCAGGTCTTATCTGAGAGCACAGCACTGGCAGCTGTTACAGGCAAGAAGCAGATTCATTGGGTTGTGCTGCAGAATCACAAAGGGCTTGATTTGTTCTTTTAGAGACTGATCTCAGCAGGGCTTCTACCAGTGGCTAGAAGTCAAGCAGTCACAGCCTTCTGCTGATGCAGGAACAATTCCTGCTTCTGCCTTTGGCAGAGAGGGAAGCCCAGGCAAACTCCAGTCAGTCTAAGCTGCCCTCTGAGGCAGCAGGAACACCCAGAGCTCTCTCTTGCTGCCTTGGAGCAATGCCAGCACTTCTGTGACCCTGAAGTGAGGAGAGCCCTTTGGTACAGCTGTGCTGACATGTGCACACAATACACTGTCCCTCAGATAAGAAAGACAGCAGACGTACTGTGTTGCTCCAGGGAGTCACCCGCCATCTCCTGTTGCAGAGCAGCAGCTGGGTCAGCATGGGAGGTGAACCAAGTGCTCAGGCTCCACGTCTTTGGCTGGGGAGCAAAGGCTCCTTGGGGCGGCATTGCTGCAGCAGCTTCAGTGTCAGAGTTGGTGTAGATCTGAGAGAAGAAATGAGTTGATGTCAGGAAGGTGTGGCAGAGATTGCCCTGAAATGCAAGAGAGATTGCCATTTGAAATGCAAGCCCTTAGGAAGCTGCTGTCTGCCACATGCAGAGCTCTTCAACTGGATTGCTTTGGATGTCCACTTGTGAAACCAAATGGTCAAAACCAAAGACTGATTTTACTCATGTTCATAGCCACTTTCTTGTTCTAAAGGATGACTGCAGCAACGACCGCTCCACTTCCTCTCAAAGACTCCTTTCCCCCTCCTAGGTCTGCAGATACATTTGCAGCTCCTCATTCTAATGTTCTACCTCCTGCCATGAAATTCTCTTTTACTGCACCTTCCTCGGGACGTGCTCATCCTGCAGCATCTCTGGATGGTACAGTTCCTGGGCCTCATGCCAGCCTCGGGGCTCTTGGTTGCCCATCACTTGCTGGAACTCGCTGCAGGCTGCCAGGTAGGATTGCGAACCTTCCACCTCAAGTCAAACAGAACAAAGCAGTCAGAGACTACAGCTTGTCCCCGTCAGCCAGGAGTCATCGACTGGGAAGAAGTAAAGGACAGGAGCAGATTCACAAGGGTTACAGACAGCTTGTAGCCTGTATTCCAAATCTATGTGAGTGACCGTGTTCACCTGCAAAAACACCTCAAGAAACAAGGTCACCTGGAAGAAGCCAGCAGGAGTTCATTGGGATGACTGCTGGCTAAATGGCCAAGGGAGTAATGCCACTGTCTAGAGCATCAGCTGCGATTCAGCAGAGCAGGAAGTGTCCTTGAGAGCAGCTCTGACAGAGGCCTCATCAGGATGGCACTCAGAGGCAACACCCCACCCCCCTGCTGCTCTGCACTGCAAAGGCAAGGAGGGCAGAAACCACCCCTTGGGTGACTGCAGTGCCTGTTGCTATTTCTCTCGCTTTTCTAAATCCTTTTACTCCTGAAGGAGGCGATTAATTTTCTCTTTGATGATTTCAATTTTTTCGTCTGGCCTCTTCTTCCTTGCCTTGATCCTAGCCTCAGTTTCCTGTAGTTGTGCCGGCACCTGTTTGTCCATGTTCTGTAAACAACAATGGAAAGGACTCTCTTTCATGAGTGGAGCGGCTGCCATTCTTTCATTCACCTGTTTTTGTTGACTGTCCCTCTGCATAGGGAGATTCTTCTCTTCTTGGATGTCTTCATTCCACCTCTTCACTGCCATGTCACTCTGAGATTCGGGCAGCTCTGCTTGTGGTTCTACCTTGATGTTCTGTGCACACAAAAGCAGAGCAAGTGACTGGAAGCTGTCATCAGGCTCAGCTTTTCCCTCTTTTTGCCTCAAAATCACATGGATTCAGCCACTTCTTTCTGCTTCCCTACCCACATCTGCTTCCACTGTAACCCTCCTGTCCCAGGGCTGATCTCTGCAGATTCCAAGGCTCTGTGCTTCCAGTGCCTGTGGGATTCCTGGCCTCCTCAGCCCCAAGAGCTGTGGTTTATGCCCTTCTTCCTGCCCTTCCCTCTGTGCCCTGGCCAGTCAGGCTTACCTGGCCTTTCTCCTGTGGCTCTTCCACCTGCTGCCCAAGCTGCTCTTCCTGCTGTCGGGCTGGGAACAGCTGTCCCTGAGTCTGGCATGGCATCTCTGATGAAGCAGTGTGCTCCTGCTCTCTCTCAAGAAGCACCTGCACAGAAAGCGAGAGAAGATGGGTTTCAGCTTCCCATATGACCTTTGTGGGCCAAGACTCCAAGACTGCTGGGCTCACACGTTCCCAAAGCACTGTGCTGCTGCTCTGCTGGGTCATTCTCTGTTTGAGGGGAGGCACAGATTCCAAAGTGACCCTGGCTCTACAATCAGGGGCCAACTGGGACTGAAGCTGCAAGAGCCTCTCAGGCAGCTGACAGGGAAGGTGTGGCATTTTCAAGGGTCTGGGGAGGGCCTCCCTCTGCTTCTACCATGTCCTGTTTGTCTCTCCTGAAGGGATGCATTTAGGTGAGCATTGCATCTTCCACTGCTTTGGAGCAGAGCCAGGAAGATTCAAATAGATAGATAGATAGACAGATCTCACTTTTATAATCTCTCTTTACTGTACTGTGGGATTTACATTCTTTGAATGGAGAGAGATATAATTCTCTCTCCTAGGCTTTTTTTTAAGGAAGTGTAGTGAGAAACTTAGAGAAGAAGAGAAAACAATTATTATCTCTACTTGCTGTTCTTGTTGTTTAGTCCATGAAGAATGTGTTATAGCGATTGTTTACTGTAAGTGATTTGTTATTGCATTTTAGTGACAGTTGTTTGGATTGATTAGCTAATTAGATAAAAGACTGTGTGGAGACAGTCACTAGTTTTGCTTTAGTATCTTTTTAGTATAGTATTTCCATAGTATAGTTTTAACATAGTACTAGTTTAATATAACATAGCTTAATAAAGAATTTGTTTAAACTTCTAAACCACAGAGTCAAAGCACATTTTTCGCCACGTGGGGGTCACCCGGGATCAATAATGTTCTTTCTGTCGCTACACACATCATCACTTGGTAGCAGTGCCCCAATCAGAAGCCATCCTGAACCTGCTCTCCTGTTGCTTCAGTAACCCACACTCTTGGGGTCTCTGGAGCATGTGGGTCCTTATGGAATGCAATCAGACCCAGAGCGCTGCACAGGGAACAGCACTCTTTGTGCATCTGTGCTCGGGCAAGTTCTTCTCTTGCACTTGACCACACTGATGGTGCTAAAGTGGCTGGAATCAGAAATGCAGCCCAGCCCCTCCCACCTTCTCTAATCTCTGAGGGCCAGCTGGAATGCAAGCGCATTGATTTCCTGATCAAGTCCCAAACACAAAACACACTGATTCCCTGGGCTGCCGAAAAACACGGGAGCCGTTAACTTGAAAATGATAAGCAAGCCCTACTAGCTGGTCGGGCACCAGAACAGCTTGTTCTGCACAAACATCCCTGCCCCAAACTATGTGTTCCTGTGCATAAATACTGCATTATCCAGAACTGCCTCTTTGAAAAGTAAAATTCTAGCAGAATTTCTGCCAGTGCTGTAAAAGGGCAGGAAAGATTGAGACAAAGCTCCCTTGCTCCCTGGAGAAGGAGAAATTGCACAAGGGTTTTCTTTCTATCAAACAAACAAATAAACAAAATAAGAAAGTGTTACTCACACCAGTGTCTAAAGCACTTGGATGCAGTGAGGGGATGTCTGGAAGGGAAACAGCCCTTGTGCTGAGCTTTGGATCTATGGATCTAAGGCAGTAATCTATGGAAGTCCGCCTGAAGGTGCCTCATGAGCCCCCCCATTGTCCAGGCTAAAGCTCCCTCGGCACCTCCTCCCTGGCCTTGTGCTGCACCCCCTTGCCCAGCTCCCCTGTCCTTCTGTGCACACGCTGCAGCCCCTCCATCACTTTCTGCTCCCCAGGGCCCACAGGTGCACACAGCACCCCAGCTGTGGCCGCAGCGCTGCCCAGCACAGGGCCACGCTCACTGCCCTGCTCCTGCTGCCCCACTGCTGCTGGCACAGCCACCAAGCCCTTGGCCTTCTTGGCCCCCTGGCCACGCGCTGCCGCATCTTCAGCTGCTCAAGGCCGCCAGCCTGCCATCCTTCTTGCCCACGCAGCTCGCTAGCCACAAAGGTGCCTATTTCACTTCAGATACAGCAGGCACCATTGCAAGATGGCCTTCCTGTTCTACCACCTCATGTTCCAAGTAGATATCAGCCACTGCCCCTTCTCACCAGCGAGGGCTCCTTGCTGAGCTCCATGTGGCCTCTGAGCTCTGGGTGCAGCCTGTACCCGCACTCGCTCAGCAGGTGCCTGGACACAACCGACAGGGCACTGGCACTGTGCTTGTTCAAGTGCAGACCCTGCAGGGCCATGACAGCCTCTGGCCTGCCCTCAGCCACTGCCCTGACAGAGTCTGCTGCACGCTCTGGGGAGGCTGAAGTGACATCAGCCTCTGCCTGCAGCTCAGCCGTGCCCTCGGTTGTTGCGGCGCTGGTGTTTCTGCGCCCAAGGCCCAGGAACCTCCGCAGTATCTGCAACAGAAGGAAGGGCAGGAAGAGAGGGACGTTCCGTGGCCTGCTCCAAGAGCGGTGCTGGGCCGAACAGTGCCAGCAGGCCCAGCCCAGGTCGGGATGGCCGCAGGTACCTGCACTGGTCTGTGGAAGCAGCCGTGAGTGGGGTCCTGCTCCAGTGTCCCATCCTTGCCCGCATCTGGCAAAGAGTGAATGCAGCCAGAGCTGAGGGGCTGCGGGAAAGGCCAGAGAACACGGCACAGCCCTGCACGGCCCAGGCAGGGACAGCCCCTGGGTGCCCAGGGGACGGAGCACGGCCAGCAGGGGCAGCCCCAGCCCCTCTTACGTCCTGTCTGTGGGGACATCCATAGGGGCGGGGATGGGATGGGGCCAGGCCGGCCGCAGGCACCAGTCCTGCGGCCCAGCTCTGCCACTCACCGTCCTGCACTGGCTGCAACTTCTCCGGCTCTGCAGGCTGCTGCGCTGGGGAGGCTGCAGACCCTTTCTTTTTCTTCCCCCGAAGCAGGCTGAAGAGCCTGATCACTCTGCCTGCCATCCTGCTTTTTGGCCTCTAGGACACCTTTGAGACAGATGCCTGGGAAATGCTCGGAGGTAGCAAGTCCCGCAGTCTGGCTGCAAGGCCAGCTGCAGGAAAAACACCTTGGAATCGCTGTGGGTCAGTGACGAAAGAGCCGGCTGTGTGGGGCTCCTCACAGCACAGCTCTGGCACGTCCTGTCCTGTCACGTGCACCGAGCACTGTGGCGTTGCTTCGTCACCGCCAGCAGCCACTTCACCACGTGTCACAAAGGGCCCTGTTCCATTCCGTTCCATGGTAACCATGCTGCGCTGTGTCAGCAAGGGCCCTTGGACACGCTGCCAAGTGGGCTGCACCAACACTGCCCCAAATGCCTCTGATTGGAACAAATCCATTGCCCCAAGTGTCTAAGACATCCTGGGACACACCAAGCCCAGCCAAGTGCTCAGGGGAGGACTCTCCACAGTGCCAGGCCAGCACAGCCCAGCTCCCTGGTGGCTCTGGAGCAGAGCAGCTTCCAGCAAGCACGGGGCAAACACATCTTGCCAAGAGTTAAAACTCACCAGATAGGGGAGGTGGCATGAATGTGTGCATCAGGCCTTTGAATTCACAGCTCCCCAAGAGAGCTTTGGGGCACTCAGCTGGACAAACAGGATCCGGCTCAGACCTGTGCTTAAAGGTGGGCAACAAACCCTGCCACAGGTGCTTGGCTTGTTCTCTGCATGCTTAGGTAGATGCCAAAGCTGCTCTTCACATCCTTCCCCTGCCTCTCAGCCAAGTGCAAGGACTGAAGGAAACACAGGAAGTCAAATGGAGACACTTGCACCTGTCTCTTTGGGGGCTCCTGGGGAAGCAGTTTCCTTGGCAATTAAGCCCCTCTCTTCCAAGGGCACTTCCCCAAATGTGTACATTTTCTAGGCAACACGAATCCACCCGTAAGTGCGGGGTGCGGAGGTTCATGGGCATCACACCATAACCAATATGATCCAGTGAAGCTAAATTTATTATTCCTAAAAAGACTATCTATAATAAATCTCTACTGTCCACACGTCTCTAGCTAATACATGATTGGTTAATCCTAGCTGTTCACACATCTAAAATAGAATGCTGCTTGGATTATCTAAGTTTTCACGCATCTTGCTGGGGTTGTATGGCCCACCCATGGCTCACTTTCTCAAGCTTGCTGACAAACTTGCTGAGTCCTGATGACTCTTTTTCTTTCATCTTCTTCAAGGATATATCGACCCCACTGAACGTGTTCAGTGTCCATTATTACAAGCAGGCTGGATTGTGCATCGGCTGAATACGGCCGTTGTCTTGCAAAAACTCCTCCACCTGCAAAATATCTTCAACAGTTCCCCGCTTTTGTTTTTGCAGAAGCCAGACTGATTTAAAAGCACGGTCAATTTCCTTTTGCACACACCGTAGTAAGCAAGGCACTATTAGTAGAACTGATAAAAGAATGAAATACAAAGCCTATAATACGTAAAATTATTTATTCATTACATAGCCAAGAATACCTAATACCAAAGCATACTAAGTCCTTGAGCCAGCCTCTTATTCCCCAGGATTTTAGCCACTCATCAAAAGAATTCTAAACAACTGTCATCTTTTATCATGTTCTCCTTAAGCAATGACACTTGCTTGTCCATAGATTCAGAGTGCTCAGACAGATTCATGCAACACATCCCTTCAAAATCTTCACACCCATCTCTCTGTGCTAGCAACAAAAACACTATTGCAGCCCTATCCTGTAATACAGCATGGTGTATGCTACCTACATCAGTGGTAAGCTCATTCAGTATGGCAGATGTAATGTTAATTTGTTTGTTTGTCCAACAAGCCAATCGTTTGAATTGTGTACGGGCCTGTGATGAAGCTACTCCTGGTGTAAAAAGTGATGCCAGTAGAACCAAAGGCATATTCTACAATTCTACATTATCCTTACAGTCTCAGCCTAATAGATGCACAGTACGTTTTGGACATTTAATTTGTGCCTGATGTCAAGCATCTGTTGAATGCTAGGGGCAAACAGTGTCAGTTTCCCAAAATAGCACAGTCCTCCTCATGCTTTCTCAGGAGTCTCAGGCTAAGCTTTATCTCCACAAATGAGAAAAACTCCAGGAGGTGACATCCTTGCAGATTTTGGTTTTAGGGATACAACCATGTCCAATTGGCTCAGTATGCCATGGTATTGTAATACCAGGAAGAAACAGGAAATATCCAAGTGCCGTCATCGCCGAGTTTTTCTGATTTCTCCCTAATCAGCTCTTTAACCTGGTGGTAATCATAGAACAAACAGTAATTTCCTGGCACTGATCCCAAAATATCCAATTCCTGTGGTCACTGACTTGTAGTATTTAAACCTTGAACGATTGTAAATGCCTGAATTCCTAACGGATTTCTAGAAATGCTTTGTTTTTCACACCAAATTTCTGTGATCATCCCATTTTGATTAGTGCACCAATTTGAACAGGCCTTACTTAAGTTGCCATAAATTTGAGCTCTGGTCCAATTTCCCAATTCTTCCATTGAGTCTGAAGGAATGCCAATTAAACAGGTGCCAAATGGATCCGAAGGTGGAGCTAGTGATAGGCAGAGAGATTCTTGCCTTGTTCTTTTAACCTATGTAACCCTCACGTTAGCTCGCTGCTCTATTTTGTATACCCCCTGCGTTTCCTTAATCACTCCACTAAGCAACATGGTTAATATTTTCCAGACTGGTGCCATTGTCGCCCTTGTGGTCCATCACACCTGCGCTTTGCCCAAACTGCTTTAGATGTGTTTGTGGTATTGCTATTCTTACTCTACATTCTGTAGCTATTATCTTGCTCTCTAGCACAATTTGATTTACTACAGCAATTAAAGCAAGTCTAAACTGCAATTGCAGTAACAATCTTTGCTTATATATTTCTATCAAAGATACATCTTAGAGAAAACTCTGATATCTTCTTGAGTTATGCCTTAAAAATTTAGCTAATGCCATTTTCGGGGTACTAGTGTTAAGTGTGTAAGAGCAGTTATTGCATATTAGGTTGGTAGGCTGAAATTTTTGCTTTTCCCTCGGACCACTGCTCAATTATGTTCTTGACAAACTTGTCGCCAAGTTTTTTAGTTACACTTGATACAATGAACTTTAAGCCATGGCTTACATGCACAACTATGCAGATATCAAGCATTTTCTATCTGATTTATAACTTGTGAGGGAAGTGAAGGTCCACGTGGCTGGAATCCAACGAACGCCTTTATCTGTAAGCAAGCACATAGAACTTCTTCCTCTTCATTTGACTGTAGCTGGTCCTTGCCACACCCCTGTTCCTGGACTTGTGAACATGACCTGAATGCCGTCAGGCAATTCCTCCCTTGGATTATCTGTGAGGGCATGATGCACAAGAATAGGTGCATCTTCCCTATCTCCTGTTGTTCTGAGCTAATTAAGCACAAAATTGGCCTTAGCTGTTTTTTCCTCAGGGGATAACCCTGGAGTTCCCACTTTTTGTTTTTGCAGCATGTCCTTGAACATCTGATGGGTACGCTCAATAATTGCCTGTCCAGTAGGATTGTGAGAAATACCAGTGTCACGTCAAATACCCCATAAATTACAGAAAATTGAATCTTAAGGAACACAAAGCAGGACTATTGTCAGTCTTAATTGCTAAGGGGATGCCTAATATAGGAAAGCAATTGTACAAATGTTTCTCAACATGACGTCTCACCGGTTAAGAGAGTACCCTATAAAACACAAGCATAGGTATCAATGCAAACATGTACAAATTTTTCCTGACCAAATTCTTCTACATGAGTTACATCCATTTGCCATAACCGCAAGGGCTGAGTACCCCTAGGGCTAACACCATGCCTAAACCAATGCCATCTCGTTGACCGGGCAGGACAGGATCACGCAATACTAGAAGCATCAGTAAAGGGAATAGCAAATTGTTTACCCAACATTTCTGCAGATTGATGAAGAAATGCATGGGAAGTTTTGGTCTGTCAGCCTATGCCACTTCCCTGTACCCTCAGTGCCACCATGGCCCTCGGCTGCCCCACAGCCCTCAGCCCCAGCAGCAGCTCAGGGTCAGCGTCCCTTCGGCGCCACCGCCCCCTCAGCCCCCTCAGCCCCCTCTGTCTCACCGTCCTTCAGCAGCTCCTCAGGGGACAGTGCCTGGGGCCAGCGGCAGCTCCCACCGCTCCAGGGACAGCCGGGGCTGGAAGTGCTGCTCCGCCCGCACCGGCCGCCAGCTTGGACCCAGCACAGGGACAGGGGACACAGGGGGCACAGGGGCAAAAGCAAGAGGTGAAAAAGCAGCCGAGGGGGGAAAGAGGTAAAAATGCAGCCTAGGATTACACAGCTCAATCTATGCATCTAAACTTCCACATACCTCTAACTAAATAACTCAGCATATTTCTAGATCTATATCTAAGCATCTAAATTTAAGCATCTAAATGTAGGTGTCTAAATGTAGGCATGTAAATGTAACTCTAATAACTGTATAAATGTAGATCTCAAAATCTAGAAATGTAACTAATTCTATCCCATCTAGAACAATAGAGATCAATTTAACTATATAGATGTATATATATGCACATATAAACACACCTCTGTAAATCTATAAATGCAACTATATGGATATAGAAAGAGAATTGTAGAAATCTATAAATCTGTGTGTACACTAAGGGATTCCACCCATCTGATGCTCACAGGCTCTGCCTCTGGTCCTTCTTCCCATGCAGGGCAGCCCTCCTGGCAAGGCAGATTAGCTGGAAGTCTGGGAAGCAAAGGGAACACTGGGTCAATATTGGCCTCTCTGCATCATTTGTCCTCTTGGAAGTAACTGTCCTTCTATCAAAGTCTGTAAAAGATGAGCCGAAAGGCAAAATCTCACTTGGCAATTTGAAACCTGCTCTTCAAAGAGCCAGACTCCTTCCAAGAGTTTATAACTTCTGAAGTTTTGAAGTATCCCAATACACTGAAAGCCCTCAATGTATTGGGATACTTTCGCAGGGCCAAGGCACCCATGAGAGCTTGAAACACAGACAGACCCAGCTGCCACAAAGAAGCCCAGCCTGGTTCTTTCTCTGTGCTGACAGAGACACCTCAGTCCTCACTGAAATGGCTGAAGCTGAAGGTGCTGGGAGCTGAGTTATCAACTAGCACCATTCCCTGCCATCTACAACCTGCCCTCTGCAGTGAGCCACAGCTCCTCCAAAACAACCGCCAGCTCTGGGATGAACAGCTCCGTGACAAATGACCAGGTAATTTTGGCTTAGGAATTTATGTATTAGCTTATGGGCATTGTTAGTGATTATAAGTATTTAGAAATAGCATCAATTAGAACTCTTGTAGCTGCTTGTAATATAATAGAATCTATCAGCACTGTGTTGCTCATAGAAACAGTAGCATAATGAATATAATATCTATGCATCACTTATGGAAACAATTGTGTGATGAATGTATTGTGTTATAGACCCTAGCAAAACATAACTGGAAAAAAGGCTTGTGTGTAACTAAAATCAGTGTAAGGCTGTCCACTGCCCAACCTGTCCAAGTGATAAAATAACCCTGACACAAACCAGAGCACCAGAGGACAATTAGAGAATACCATGTGAAATTTAGGGACAACCTACTAAAGCCTTATCAGAGGGTGTGAAACATCAGGACACACAAGCAGAAAAAATATATGTTGACCTGGTGCAAAGGATGTCATGCAGTAAAACTGAGTGCGAAGCAATCAAACTATGGAGTTCCCAAAACATCAGAAAATTCCCAAGAATGCTTGAAAAATTCATGAAACACATGAATATACTTGCCTCTCAGCAATGTAACACCATAAAGCTAACACTGTCACTTAGCACCAGGTGTTGTTTGGGTGTTAGCCCCGAGCACCACAGTGCTGCAAATATTGTCTTTTTTTATCCTATTAGTATTATACATTTTATAATTCTAAGCAGTGAATTCTGTTTCTCACAGCTGTGAAGGAAAGAGCTCCCTAACAGGACTGCAGGCAGCACCAGCTTTGCTCAAGGATGCAGACCCAAAGTGCTCTCTCTCTCCTTTAGTTCTCACTAACTTTAAGGGGTGATTTCAGATTTTCCTTGAGCTCCTGGATCTGTGACTAATGATTTCCTTGCCTCAGAGCTTCTGCTGCTTGTATTTTTAATGTATCTCACTACAGCTATCGGCAGACTGGCACTACATGGATTTAATGCTTGGAGACAAAAAGCTCAGACTTCTACACTGACCTTTTGCTGGGCTTTTCCTCTCTTGCTTCAAGAGTCACTCCGGGTTGCCTCCAGAGCACTGACATCCTGCAGCAAACTTATCCACGGACATCAGCACAAAACTGGGACACCTGGCTTGGTGACACAACTGCCACAAGGTCAGGTTTATTCCCTGCTCTCTTGCCCCAGCAGAGGACTCAGTGTCAGAGCCTCTGGAGAAGCGTGGAGGGCAGGGCCCAGGCAGGTTGTGCCCGTGCAGGATTTGAACTCAAGGCACCAGGAAGCACCAAGCCTGCAGACAGGAACTCAACCCTTCTCATCTCCCTCCCTGCCAGAGGCAGGCTCAGAGCAGCCATCTCACCCCTCTCGAAACCAGTGGGGGCTCTGTCCCTACCAAGCTCCTCGGGCTCCTGGGAATTGTTCCTGCGGCTCTCGGTGCCAGGCAAAGCTCCCTCTGCTGCAGCTCTGCCCACAGGCTCCTCTCCTGAAGACTCAGGGGCAATAATAATATTGCCCTTGAAAGAGAAACAGGAAGGAAGAAACCCTTCTCACCACTTACACAAAACACCTGGTCCAACAACTCCATGGCTCACACACTTAATCCCTTCTTCCTAACAACAACTCTGGGACCCAAAGCCCTTCAACAGTCAGAAAAATTGACTTCTCAAACACAGTCCAAAAGCTGTCAGAGCTGACAGTGTTGAACATGGGGGTGACACTGAACACATGGAATGGTTGCTAAGCAGGAGTCCTGCCAGCTCCTGGCAAAGGGATGTGCTCCTTCCTCCACAGCCCTGAGCACAGAAGTCTCATCCAGGCTGCAGCACACATCTCTTCCCACAGAGATGCCCAAGAGCAAGGGGAAAGAGCTCTGCAACATGGACAGCAAGACTGGCCAGTTTGCCCAGCTGAGGATTTCCCAGATGGAAACTGGACTGCAGGCAGCAGCTTACTGAGAGGACAAGAAAGCTGCAGCTGCAGCCCAGCCCCAGCCACAGCTCTGGGAGCGCCCACACGCACGGCAGGGCTCACACAGCAGCAGCAGCAGCAGCAGCAGCCCAGCCCTTGCTTTGCCTTGGCTTTCCCACCCAAAAGAGGCACAGCCCACATCTGCTGCTGCAACAGAGGCACCTCTGGCATGCCCCTCCCTGCACGGGACACTGGGCCTTCAGTGCCACTTCTGCAAACACTCTTCTCTTCTTTCCCATCAAACAAAGCCTCTTAGAACCTACAAAGCTTCCACTTCCTCACCACAAATGCTCCTGCATCAGGGGTTCTTCCCAGGAAAAGGAGCACCCAAACTTGGCCAACACAGGCTCACACCTTTCCATCCTTACTCATGGATGACATTTTCATACCCTCTTCTTTAAGAAGTCATGCTTTACCAGGCAAATACTTCCTTGTCCATTCACAGCTGAACTCAAGAAGCTTTTCCTTCTCAGCCATGCAACAACATTCACAAGTTCTCAGTCCAGCCCCTTTCTTCCCTGCCCAATGCAGTTGCCCAAGCAGAGGGAGAAAACATCTCCTCCAGTGTCTCAAGCACCATGTCCAGAACCGGCGGTGGCAATTCCTCTTTCCCAGGAGTATTCCACAGCCAGCTGTGGCTGTCCATGCTGCAGAACCTGCACTGGCAGCTGGAGTGCTGGGGGCTTGAAGTGTCTGGCCTGGCTGCAAGAATCCAAACACATTGGTCAGGCTCCAAAATGTGTCTCTGGGACGCAGAGCTCTAGTGCTGCCTTGGATCAAACATCACAGGAAGCACACAGCAACCTCCGTTCCAGAAATGTATTCAGACTTCCCAGAGGATTGAAGGAGTGAGTTCTTCCTCTTAAAAATATTTATCCAAATTGACATGTACATAGATTAAAGCATGGACCGGAAATCTGATATAGACACGCACAGAGACACACACACACACAAACACCCTAGAATCACAGCATTGTGTTTCTTCCCAGCAGCTTTGGGATTTGGCTACATTTGGTTTCTCATCACAAAAGACCACAGAAAATGGATTCACCCAGGAAGAGCCCAGATCTATAGACATGCATGCTAAACTTGTACTGTGAGTTTATTCTATAAACAGCCTTGAGGGTGAGGTCATATTCTTCAGCTGCAGCTGTTGTTGGGCACACAGAGCTCATTTCAATGGCACGGCTTGATTTGCAGGGCAGACAGTCTTAAACATCTGCAATGTCCTATCAGAGTCCCAGTTTGGCTTCATTCAAAGAAAGAGGAGAGTGCACCTAACACTGACCACTTGTTAGGCAATATCTTTCACCGTGCCCTTGTACCCCTACAGAGAGTCTGTCTATAAAATGTCCAGAACACCCTCCAAATCTGCAGCGAGGACAGGAAAATGAGGCAGAGAATCTTTCTGTTTTCAAGGTCCCCCTTCCTAGGCGACTTGACACTTTCTACCTGCTTCTCACTTGAGATCTACCCATGATAGAGCACTGCAGGAAAATACTTGAAAGGGTCATTAACCAGGAGCTGCTTGGAAAGCAAGGGCAGAAGCTCTTTCCCTCCCTGATGGGCTGCGGGCTGGCAAGTGCTGCTCTGAAGATGTGCAGCTGCTCCTCTCTGGAGAGGCCAGGGAAGGGTTGTGATGGTCTATGGGTACCAGAGGAACGATGAGCTCAGGTTGGCATTTAAGCTCCATGGGAACAAGCAGAATGAAGAGCTCACAGTGGAGATGAAATTTGCCTGTTCCTGGCTCCTCTGATGAAACGCCAAGAAGTCCAGATGAAGCAAACACCTTCTCCCAAGAAGCTAGGAAAACCTCAGAATTGTGAGCACCTGCACTTCACCTGGAATGGCGTGGAGGCAGCTCTAAATGCTCGGGTGAGGCAGCACTGAGGTCGTGGTATGAGAGCACTGTGTAGCAGTGAGGGAAGGAAAAGGGAAGCAAAGGGAAGGCTGGGTCACTACTGGTCTTTGGGTGTGCTTCCCTTGGCAGCAACTGTGCTTCTGTCAGGGAAAACAAAAGCTCCCTGCATTGTTAAAACTGAAAATCACCGACAAAGACTCTCTAACTAGTCAAAGTTAGAAAGTGCTATGTTCATTACGCTGACGGCCAGCAGAGGGGAGGATCATTCCCGAAATACGCGACCGCTGGCCAGGCTTGGCTCGGCTCGGCACGGCACAGCACAGCAGGTTCCAGCAGGACAGGGAAGGGCAAGGCAGGCAGCGAAGGGCAGGGCAGGGCACTGGGAGCAGTGACAGGCTCTGTCCACATGCTGCATCCCATGCCTGGATAACCATCGGGGACAGAGAGGAAGGACATTGCTCTGGCTTGGCTGCAGAAAGGATGAAAAGTGGGACTTAGAAAACATTAATTTGGACTCCTTTTTGCAGACTAGCTGGTTTCATCTCAGCATGTCCTCCTGTCTTTGGCAGAGTTGGCGCATTTCTCATGATTTGGAGTCAGCTACAGCAGCAGGAAGGGGCAGCAATTTTGTCAGCATGGATATCAAAGCCAAAGTGCTGCCCCATGGATGGATGTTGCTTTCTTCAAAGCATTTCTGGCCTAGAGTTGTAGCAAACTCACACTGGTGTCTTCCCAAACAGCATTGCCCTTTTCTTTCCTCATGAATCACCTTTTCCTTTTCTTCCCCCCATCTGGGGAGAGCTCCAATGCAAATGCCTCCTGCAGCCAACTCCTGTCACTGTAGACTGACAAAGGAGATCTTGCAATGGAGAGAGATTCCCTAGAGCTGCTGTGGGGAGCTGAAGGGGGAAGCTTTGTCCCTTAGTCTTGTTGGGGAGCTGCTTGTGCTCTGGGGGACAGACACTGATAGTGGAGCCCTGGAAAATGTAAAAGATTGAATCTGAAAATTTTAGGCTTTGTGTTTTCCCAGATCAACCTGCATAAGCAGTATGAAAAATTATATAATTGTTAGATGTGATGATTGTTTAGTAATTAAATATAATTATTTGTAGTCATGAGAAGAATCATGAACAATTATATTGGAAATTTAGGGAGGGCTATGCTTGGCTGAAGTCTATGTATACAATAGAACAATAGAAGTGTAATAATTAACATGGAAGTTATGTAACGATAGAACATAAAAGCATGATCATCTCAAATATATGGTTGGAGTCAGATTTGAATTGAATACTCCTGAAACCCAGAGGTCTTAATAAAAGCACCTGCATATAATCGCTTATGGGATTATGTGTTTCTTAAGGCTAACAACACCAATGATGTTTATCCAAGCCTTGCAGTTCATTCCTGAGCTTCTTGACACACCACAGAGACTTTGGGGTTGTCGTATTGGCAAATAAATTTCAGTCTGGGCACTTTGAAATGCTTCAATTATCCTTTTATTCGCTTTTCTGCAGAAATATTGTCATCATCTATTCCTTCCAGAGGATCTTTTCCTGCTTTTTGGAGAGCTCCTTTTTTTGCCCTCCCAGATCAGGCTAATTCCCAGGGCTCCTTCCCAAAGTGAGGTGTAGCCCATGGCCTCCACTCTTCAGCTGGAACAGAAGGAAGCAGAGAGTTTGCTATTGTGGGAGAGGAGCTTCTCATTCCTGCCTGCTTTCCCTTTGGTACAGGTTGGTGTGTTCTCATTTGATAAAGGCAGGTTTAAACTCTGAAGCAGTTGTGTTTCAATCTGCTCCCTTCTCCAGCTCTTCTGTGGGTATCCTTGGACAAAAGGCCTCTTGGTGGGAGCTCCCTGTGGCAGCTTAAGGAAGGAGGTTGATATTTCAGGGTTGTGACTGCTGAAAGCAGCTGGTTTTCGCAGGTGTCCAGAATTGGGAGCGGCTTCTTTTCTCACTTGCCTGCAGAAAAGGAAGTTGCAACGTGGGAATTTCATTTGTGGAGATGGCTGCCAGGGGTGTTTGCCAAGAGATGGGCTGGCAGAGAGGCAGGTCTCGTGCTAAACTGGCTGTGTGTTTGTTTTGATATTGGGGAGGGTCAGAGATGCAGACACAGACACCATCTGAAGGAACAGTGTAATTTTCTGTAATGCAAAAGAGCAAAAAAGAGTCAGGAAAGAAAAAGCTAAGCAATGCACCTCAGCATTATTACAAAAGGGTGCCTCTGGTTATTAAGGAAGATACATCACCAGGTACCCCAATGCTTTCCCCTTCATCCAGTGCTACACATCAGCTGGGGGAAGCTGTCCCAGCCAAGCCCTGCAGAGCCACGGCCGGGAACCGGGAAATGCTGCGGTGCCTCCACCTTTGCCGGCCACGAGGCTCCCGAGTGCGCTGTGAGAGTAGCCCTGCTCCGACAGTGCTGGACGAGCAATGTGCCAGAGCTTCTGCTGGGGCACAGCTGATTTCATTCTCCTCTTGGTTTTCTCCTTGAGCCTGCCCAGGGCTCAAGGAAGACCCAAGACCAGGTGTGGCCTTGTCCATTTTCCTCATGCAGAAAGATGCAGACATGCTTCACCAGTGAATGGAGGCAACAATATATTTGACACTAATACTTGGTTAAGGAGCAGATACATAGAACATTGGGTTGGAAAGATCATCTAGAGAGCAGCTTTGGCTCGGGTCCTGTTGTGGAGGCTTCAGTCAGGGTCTGTTGTTCAGGCCTTAGTCCTTTGGTATTTTGCA
Source organism: Ammospiza nelsoni (assembly GCF_027579445.1). NCBI lineage: Eukaryota > Metazoa > Chordata > Aves > Passeriformes > Passerellidae > Ammospiza > Ammospiza nelsoni. The sequence goes on from NC_080669.1 coordinate 8,057,099, forward strand.
GTGCACATCAATGCTGTGAAGAGCTGGAAACAAACAAGTCTGTCTTTAGCACATTTGAGACAGGGAACAGGATTACCCTGCAAGGCCAGGCTAGGGCCAAGAGCAGAAGGCCAGCACCCTGCTTTTGCCCACAGGCAGCCCTGCAGAGCAAGCAGCCACTCCTGCCCAGGGCTGAGGTGCCCGAAGCTGCCTCCCCGCTGTGCAGCTCTGCAGAGCCTGTGGGGCGCAGGGTCCTGGGCAGCCAGGGCAGCCCGGCTGCCTTGGAGCACAAGGAGTGGCCCAGAGAGAAGCTGCTGCCCTTTGCTTTGGAACTGTTCCTCAGAGTCTTGTCATTAATCCACAGTGTCTGATGTGTTTTCTTTTCCTCTCCCAAATTTACCAGAGCTTTTTGAGAAAATTGACTGAAGTAGCTTCTGCTGCTGGTGGTGGTGCTTTTGTCTGCAGTGAGGGCAGGTGATTTGAACCAAGGACAGAGTCCATTTGTAACACCCCAGCTTTGCCAAGTCAAGAAAACCATTCACAATTGGGCAGCCAGTGCTGAGCAATTTTCCTAGTTTTTGGAAAGCTCCCACCTTAAGAAATTCAAGAGATTATCCTTCATGAGGATACCAGCAGTACCATGATGCCAATGTTTTCCACCCCGTTTTCTGTGTCTTTGGCACTTTTAAGATGTCCTCAGTGCCCAGCAGGAATGAAATGACCTGTGATCATGTGATTTGAGAGCTCTGTGTTGTTCGTTGCCACATGAGTGTTCATGACAAGCTGGACACACCAGCCGTGGCTCTGTTGAGTTAAATTCATCCCAATTTTGTGCAAACAGCAGCCCTGAGATGCTGAGAAGAGCAAGCGCAGTGGGTGGGTGTGCATGCACACGCCCGGGGGCTGACTGCTGTGTGGGCAGAAGGTTTTGCAATGTTGTAATTCTTCGCTCTCCCAAGCTGGAGGAAGAAATCAAATCTTTATTAAATTAAAATATATAAATCTATATGAAATTCAAAAGTATCAAAATGAATGAAACAATACCTATTAATTTATCATGGATGTAATTTAACATCTATACACTATTGCCGGCCGGGGGTCCCTGTACAAATCACGAACGGGACGGGACTGCTGAGGAACGCGCCTCGAGCTGTTTGTTTTCCAGCATCAGTCTCATTACTTGGGTCTGACTATGGGAAGATGCCAGCGGCTCACATCTGTGGCAGCAGGCAAAGAACTTAATGGCACAGCTTACTTGAAAAATTTTTTGACCAATCACACAAAGCAGAAGCATACTGACAGTAGTTCTATCCAACCACTATAAGCACACGTACCTTTTGTTAAAACAGTGCTTGCTTCTTTTGAATACAATACCTGCTTGTAAGCCTTAAAACACAATGCACTGAGCTCCATTATTAAGCTGAGAAGTTCCTAATATCTTGCTAGAGATACTTTTCTGAAGGCTAACGAGTTATTCTAGCCAAGCACTAACACACAGGCCATTTTGCTATTTCTCCTTACTTTTCTACTTCTATAACACTTGTGCTGACAGATCCTATGGCTGCTGCTTAGCTCCAACCGCTTTCTCTGAGCTCTGCCTTTTGTAGCTTTCCCAAAACCCCCTGATTTGAAGGATTCCCACAATTCCCCCTCTCAGTACAACTAAAAAGAAACCTTTGTATCCATGTCGTTTATTAACTACCTTGCATTTCATAGCTTTACTGCAGCATACCTGCTTATTACTTGCTTAAATCATCCTTTTTGCTCGCATTAAGCATTGCTACACTCCAACACAGCAATTTTAATGCTGTGAAAGTCCAGTCAGTTCAAAGGGCAAAAGTCATGTCTGATAGCAATTACAAGTCATTGTTCCAAAAAAGTCTCGCCTGTTCCAAGGTCTTAATTCAAAACCTCCCTCCATGTCCATACCTTCATCCACCATCTGTGTGAGATTTCAAGAACTCTCTGTGAAACCATACCCTACCTCTCTCTCTTGTGTGATAAAAACTTCTTTGATCATTTTGTCCATCATTTGTCACACACACCAATGTATGCAAGGTATTACTACTAGTACCACTACCAAAACACCCAATCCATAGAGACCTATTCTACAAAGTTCCCCTTAGCCAAGGTGCAAAGCTCCATCCTTGGAACAAATCATCTAACCATGACCCGCCGTCTTCCTTTTTTTGGAGCTGTCAAATCTTTCAGCTTTTGTATGCTTTTCTGCATGGATTCAGAGTGATCAGACAGGTTCATGCAACACAATCCTTCAAATTCCTCACAACCATGTCCATGTGCCAGTAAAAGAAAATCAATTGCTGCTCTGTTCTGTAAGGTTCTGTAATGTCTGACAACACTAACATCAGTCATCACGTCACTAATTGCAACGCAAGTAGCACTGTCTTCTTTCTCCAGCCAATACCCCAATTGCTATAATGGTCTCAATGCCTCACCCGAGGCAAGTGGATGCAGAAATAAACTTGATGTAACTCATTTAGCAGGGCCCTAGGTCTGAAATTGCTATTACACTTTTCTTTATAATGATGGGCAAATATTTTTTCTCTGTTTTCTCTTGATGGCTTTTTTAACGATAGGTGCTATCCCAGTGAGTTGTCTGATGCTAGATGGGCCACCCTTAATTTTTGAGGAATTCCCTGTCAGGCTTCATCTCCACCAATGAGCCAATATTCTGTTACTAATTGTCGTGGGGATTCATCTAGGTCATCTGCTTGTCAGCAGTTTCACCCTTAGGGGACACTGGGGTAGTACAATTGCACCACAAACTTGAGTATCTGTCCACAGGATGATGGGGAGTAACATTTAACTGTGGATCTCCCTGGTACTGAAAGGCAGCACAAATTTCCATTAGAAATGAACCAAGAATTCCAATTCTTGAGGTTTAGAAGGTGCTCTAAGCAGATCAGGGGCCCAATGATGCCAGCTGGTTATGGGATTGGTCTCGTTGGCAGCCTCACACCAATATTTGTCACAATTGGCTATTGGCCATTCCTTGGCTGGCACTGGCACACCGACCAAACAGGTCACCAAGGGTTTGTCTGGGCTCAGATTGGTCAAACATATGGTGTCTGAGCCTGCTGACTTGGCTAAAGCAAGGTAAACATTCATTTTTGGTTGATCTACAGGCATATATGCACTGCAAAAGCAAGCAAGCAAAACCAACAAATGCCAGTATATCATTTGATCAAACTCCATGTTTCTGTTCAGCTGCTTTTTGGCAAAAGCTTCCCCATCTCTTTCAGCTCTCAAGCAAATCTTTTAGCACTTGTTCAGGGCACTAAACTGTCCCTCGGACCTTCAGTTTTTATAAATTTGGGTATCTTAGAATTCTTTTGAACAAAACGGACACCATGCTTTTGCTGAAAGAGCTCTATGATACAAACAATTTTCACAGTCTAAAGAGCAGCAATCAAACTCAAGATTTGTAGCTTTCACAGGTTGAACAGGGAATGTCTGGCATGAACTGTAGTTTCTCCGTGTGGCTCACGTCTGCGTGCTCATTTCCCTGCTGGTGGAATTGTCGGTGCGCTCTTGTGTATGAGACGGTTTCACGTCCTTCGCAGGGACCCACTTAGGTCTGGCACCTGTGCAAGTAAATACAAGCATACCCTTTGCCCCAAGTGATTAGTGCAAATGGTCCTTCAATTTGTCCAAACTCAAGGTTTCTAATCAAAACGGGAGCATTTTCTTTCAGTTTTGCCTGTGTGCTGTTTGAAAAGTGCCTAAAAATGGGAGGATTAGGTCCTACAAATGATCTATTCAAAAGATAAAGACATCTAAAGCTTTGCTCTACCTTATCAGAGGTGTTGCTTGGGCCACTCCCCCTTTTTTGACCATTTAAGGGTTTTAGAGTGTGGTGCATCCTTTCAACAACTGCCTGACCTGTGTGGGAATAGGGAATTCCAAAAGTGTGGCAAACACTCCTGTCCATCAGAAATGTCGCCAATTTTTGAGCTCTGCATGTGGGGCCATTTGTCGGTTTTTGCCTCGTGGGGGATCAGTTTGGCGAGCTCTGGACCCCAGTGACACTGACAAGGACAAAGCAAAAGACGAGAGGCGCTCTTTCGCCTCAGGACCAAATCGCACAGCTTTAATGGAGAAAAACTCCAGGAGAGAGAGGGAGCATCCAGGAGAGGAACGAGGATGTCCAGGAGAGGAAAGAGAGTGTCCACCTTCTGGCAGGAGATTTGTAACCCTGGAGGAGGGGGGGTGGTATAAAGGAACTACCATAGGTCAACATACGTAAATCACCACACTGTAGTTTTCTGCATAAATTGCTGCACTTGTTGCAAACCAAATTCTAAAATCTCCCCAAACACAACCATTCAGGCCCAAATGATCACAATGAGGGAGAAAAACCACTCAACCCCCCTGTATACCCAGGCACCAGATGTCACAGGGAGTACCAACCCCTGCAATTACAAAGTCCACACACACAAGCTCACCGGGAAAGGAGTCTCTCTTTATGAGGGGACAGAGTGCTCGCTTTTCTCAACACAACACACACCATAAATCACAACATCATCCACCCACATCATCATCTCCTTCAAACATTCACCCATTGAAAACACAACCACAATTACATCACACAGGAAAATTTGCACCAATAAAACAGCATTTGCTCAATTCAAACCCAGAATTTCTAGCAGGTCCTTACTGACACAGCAAATCCTTTCTGCCGGCAGCCAGACCCAAACCCAAACTGTACAGGCATACGTTGTGAGCAGGACATCTCTGTGTGACTTAGGAACAGCCCTTCCCCTGCATTCTCCTTACGGGTTACTTTATACAGAGTTAAACATTCCCTTTCTCCACAGTCCTAGCAGTCTTGTCTGTCCCCCACGAGGAACAGCCCAGAGCGGAGGTGCCTCCAGGAAAGGAATGTCCTGGCAGTGCCCAGAGACGTCCACAGCGCGGTTGTTCTTGCTGGAGCAGAGAAGCGTTCCTGCCACGGTCACCAAATGAGGTGTGGAATAGAACTCACCACAGTTGAAGTTAGAAGGTGGTGTGTTTATTACAGTGCCAGGCACAGGAGGAGTTGTCTCTTAAAGACATGTGTGAAGAATCACTGGCTCTCTACTCATCTAAAATGAGTACACATTCATATAATTCCCAAAAAACCTAACACGTATTCATTAGGTAACACTGCGTACCCCCCTCTGTACTAAAATGTATTATAATTGTGTCCAAAGCTCCTTCACATTTCTGCAGTCTTTTACTTCAAATGGGCTGGTGGGTTTTAAAGTGGGGAATGGTGTCCTTCTGATGAAGGCCAAGACGTCTTCCTCAAGTTGACCTCTTTACTTATGACCTGTTGGCAGGCTTTTGCACTTCTTGCCTTTAGCTGAAGTTTCAAGGCCCAGGTGCAGGCTCTGGTCCTCTTCTTTGTCACAAAGAAATCCGCATCCCATCCTGCTTCTTTAAACATAGTAAAGACAGGCAAGGGATATATTACCCTAGCCTTAACTACTTTGCCTGAAAAAAATTAACTATCCCTTATTATTTCTACTCTTCTTGCTATACTCTTTCCCCCTAACTAAATCTTGCTAAAATTTTAACTCTTCCAGTTCTTTCAAATCCTTGATTCATTGGCCTGGTCTCACACGCCAGCCATGTGTGAGCCAATGCCGTAACTAGGAAATTCCACTCCTGAGCAGGAGATATAGGGCCTGGTTCTGAGCTGGAAGGGTGAGAAGGATGAGATGCACACCATTTTCATCCAGGGGATATCCTGAAAGTGCACTGCCTACCTTCCTCTGCTGCCGAGCACCATGCTCCACCTCCTTCTCCTGCTCCACAGATTTTTAGGAATCCAGGGGTTGCTGTGCATTATTTGCTATTGCAACTAATAGAATGACTTTGCTTTGCAAGCCCCGTTTTGTCCTGGGTTCTTTTGTGCATGGGGCTCCTCTTGAACCTGTGACAAAAGCCAGCAGGGACCTACACGACACTCCTATACTTATGTAAGTAAGTTCTGAGAAGTGCTTTACGTATCAGAAAGTCAAAAGGTATCAATCAGTAAATCAAATAATTTGGGGGAATATTAAGCCTGTGAGTTTCAGAAAAGTATTGAAAATGTCTTAGATCCATGGATACAAACTAGTAAGTGAGATTGCTGGGTGTGCACGTATCAGGGAAGTGATTCCCCACACACCCAGTGCTGAGATCAAGTATTGCCTCTCTTCTAACCCTGAGCAGGCAGCAGGGATCAGGCCCTGCTTGGTAACGTTCATTTTGAAGACTTCTGTTCAGCAGGTAAGAAAGGTCCAAATGAAATCTTTTCCAGCTGTTTCCCTCTGGTTCACCTGTTTGAGGGTTAAGATTCTGTGCTGCAGGTGTCCTGGGTGTGTGCAGAGCAGAGCAGCCCCAGAAAGCCCTTGGCTTGCCCACCAGTTGTCATGCCTTGTTGCCAGGTGTGCCCAGCTCTGGCAGGAGAAAGAGCCCGCAGCGCAGTGGGCACCGTGCCCTGCCCAGCCGGGGCTCTCTGGCACAGAGCAGCAGCAGCGCCAGCACCGTTCAGCCCGCTCCTGCCTTGGCTTCCCCTGGCACACAGAAGCCTCTGGAAATCAGCACCGCCAGCAGCGTTCCCAGCTTGGAGCAGCTGCTGCTGGCGGGCAGATGCTGCCAGTTCCACTGCTTCCAAAGGGCAAGAAAGGCACAGATGTACATGCACCAGAGCCCTAGGCATGTCCAAGAAAGGGGCAAATAGGTGGGGAGATTTGTTAGGAAAGATTTCAGCTGTCATGCCAACAGTGCCTTCTCTCCTGGTTCTGTGTGTTCTAAATGAGTAATGCAATGGTTGGCTCTGACAATTAAGAAGTAGATGTTATGTGGATGTTCAAATGTGTAGTGATGATATTGTTATATATCCTCCCATTATCCTCTTTCCCCTCCCCTTTGTAATCGTCTTGGTAGTCAGGGCATTTGGGGAGGGCTGGCTTGTGACCAGCAGGCAGGGGGAAACAACACCTGACCTCCAGTCAAGGTACAAGAAAGTAATCTCCACCAATGGACAGCAGAGAAAGAGTTGACTGACAAAACTTTTGGAGGGGCTAAGGGTATGAAAGTCCGAGCGTCCTTTTTGTAGATGATGACATGGCTGCTAGTCATGGAGACTCTCAATGTTGCATTTTTTCCTTATTCATTCCTTTGTTAATGTTCAATATACCTTTAAAATTTTACACATTTACAGCAGAGATCTCCTGTGTGGGCTGGCTTTCAGTGCAAGATCTAAATGGCTTCTCCTTTCTCTGCTTCTCTTTTGTTTCTAGGAGTTTTGGAGATGTTTTTAAAGCACTCGACACTGCCACAGGAGGAGAGGTAAATGTCAACAGCCCCTGCAGACTCTGCTGCTCTTGAGGGGCTTTCCCCACAGCTCCCCTCTGGTGTGAGCTGTGGCTGGAGCTTTGGCTAGAGCCGTGCTGAAAAAGCACAAGAAGCACGGACTGGTGCCAGCCTGCAAAATACATTTGGCACTTTGTCCTCCTCAGCTGCCGGAAGGAAGGCACGCAGGGCAGCGCTTCCTTTCAGACAAGGACGCGCTCACTCGCTCTCCATTGCTAAAACAAAGGTGGTGCCTTAGAGCACCTCCCTGCTCTTTGGGGCTACAGCTTCAGAGTCCTGAATTCTCGATTCTGGCTGCCAGCAAATCCATCGGAAAGTTACTGGTAGTTCCTTAGCCACCTGCAGTGTTACCCTTGGCAATTGCACATAGGGAGAGATCTGCAAGTGCCCTAAAAGCCCTAAGCCCTGCCCATTGCCCAAGATGGATCCACAGAGTCTTAAGGCATGGATTACTTCTTCTGAATCCTAGAAAGAGCAGCAGAGATTGCGGTCAGAGGTTTGTGGGTGATAGCTGAGACACCACTGTTACCAAGTGGACAAGGCAAAATTTCAGTGGCTACACGTGTCCTGTAACTGGCTCCCAAGGCAGCAGAGAAATGGGCTGTTGGAATGTCAGTTCCTAATTACTGCAGTGCCTAATCACAAGGCAGTTTGGCACAGCTCAGCTGTGCCATTGCAAAATCACTCGCTCCATGTCCACTGTTGTCCATTGCCACCAACTGCTCAAGGTGTCTTTCAAAGGCAGGGACCTATGTGATTCCTTGGATTTTCCTGAAAGGAAGAAACCCCAGGGACAGAAAACACCATTTCTACAGCACTGGCAGGGCAAAAATCCCAGCAAGATGAAGACATAACAATCAACAGATGCCTGGGACTCTGGGCCACATTTGCCTGGGATGGCCAGGTCCTGCACATGACAACTGGGGAACAGATGGTCCCATTGTTCTACTTTCTGGGTCTTCTAGCAACTAGAGGAATCCTCATGGAGCCTGTGAAGCACTCAGCTTGCAAAGTCATGGTTCATTGCTCTTGTTTTGTTTTTTTTTCCCTGTGGACAGCATCCATTTGTAACAACAGCCAAGCCAGCATCCATCCTGGCACCACTCATCAACTCAGTCCAGAAGAAGTAAGAGACAAGAACATATCATGTCAAGATGTTACCTCCATAGCCAATTTTGAGTAGAATTGTAGAGTCAGATTCTAGAGTAGGATTGTTGTAGAGTTTTGTAGGATATGGTTCTAGACTAGGATTAATTAAATAAAGTAATTAAATTTTCTGAAATATCAACTCATTTGGAAGATGGTTTGAAAGATCCCCTTCTGACTCCCTCCGAAAACTCAACATTTCCTCCTCAGTTAGCAGTTGTTTTCCTATTGGTGCTAAGACACACTTATGGTTTCTTTTGAACGGTTCAAAAGTGGGGAAGGTTCTTCTTCATTCATCCTACCCAGAGCACACTGCCTTTGGAATACCACCCACTAGCTGGTTTTGGCACAGCTGCGGTATTTCTAGTTGAGACAGAAAAGGCAGTGGCATTTGCAGGAAAAACCAAAAGAGGAGTGGGGCAGCCCTGACATCCTGTGTGGATTCAAGCCTGCAGCTGTGACTCAAGAGCATTTGGGTTCCTGCCACTTGGATTTGGATCCCTAAATGCAATCTCTTTGGCTGCAGGAGAGACAGGAACCCAACATGACAGGTCATAGGCCAATTTCTAGCTGTCACTGCCTGCAGGAAAAGGCTCCATCCTGCAGGACTCCAGCACTCAGCATCCTCAGCCAGACACAGCAAGTGCTGGCAACTCAGAAACTTGCATTTGTAAACTAAAACAGAAAAAGAAGGGCAGAGATAATAAGGAACGAAGATTTTAAAATTGCACTGTGCAGAAGAGACATACAAGCCACCAGTGTGAACACAGCAGGGAGATTCATCTTGGAGATGGATTAGAGTGGAACTCATTCACTGAATGTTTCTGGTGCACATGAGTGCAAAGACTGAGGAAAAAAGGAGAAAAGTTTAGTTTCTGAAAGCTATTTAGATTCCTGGAAGCATTGTCTAGAGACCTAAAAATCTAAAGCCTCAAAGAATCTGAACCTAAAACATCCCCACATGGATTGATCAGGTGTGATGGACACATCTCTGCTCTTTTCAGAGTCAATGAAATTGACAATGAGTGTCTGGAAATTAGGAATGCCTGCCCAGATTTTATCTCGGTTACTTTAAGAGCACCTTAATAAGGCACTTCAGGAACTGAACTCTAAAGTTCTTCACCCTGCTCTATTTACTTTACATTTGAAAAGAGGCTGGTAGAAGGAGGGATCTGGCTTTAATTTCTCCCCAAATCACCTGTTGCACTCTCAGGTTACAAGTAGATGTAAAATTCAGCTAATCACTCTCTCTATCCATGAATATTCCACTAGTGAACTGACATATAGAAACATCCTTTTTCCCTTGGTACCTTCCTAAATGGTGCCCTGATGAACAGGAGACTTGCATAAATCTCACATAAAATTACCAAAATTGCTGAAATTAACACTCAATTCCACAATAAAAGCTTCTGGGAAAAGGCTTGACAGGATCACTGAAGAAAGTCAAACCTGGGAGAGAAACGTGCATTTTAGTGCTGATCAAGGGGAAAGAAAGAGAAATGCTGTAAAAATTCCAAGTGGAAGGTGAGGAGAAAGACAGGCAGCACAGGAAGCACAAGGCCCCGTCAGATGACCTGTGGAAGGTAACTTTGTGCCCCAGCTCTGTTAGAGGACGTTGCCTGTCATTGGCGGAAGCAGCTGGAGACATAAATACTGATTGATTTGGGAGCCACAGTCTTGGTAAATGCAGAGGTGGTTCAGTAAGGTGACATGAGGGAGTTCCCTCAGAGCAACTGGGATGCCTGAAAGAAGTGAACAGCTCACCACAGCCCGGCCCGCTCGGCTGCTTTTCCTTCTGACCCTCCTAGGGAGGCTCTGACATTTCCTCTTCCCTGATGGAAGTGCAGCTGCTGCCAAGGGAAACGTCCCCATACTCACTCAGTGTTCCCTTTGCTTGCCAGATGCCCCATCTGCTGTCGCTGTCCAGGAGAGCTGCTCTGCACGGGAGGAGGAGCCCGAGGGAGAGGCTTTGAAGATGGGGCAGCTGGGATCCCTCTGCTTGGAGCTCTGTTTAAAGATACACGGACTTGCATGTGAACAGGGATTATTATATGGATTTGTACATAAGTAGCCAGCTATTTGTTCAGGCCTATTTCTGTACATATGGTATCAGATTTATGAATGTACTGTGTATCTATGTACGTATAGGTACCTGTATAGATACAGGTTTTCAGTCACATCTTTGTGTGTATATGTATCCAGTTTGTTATGTGTATTGTAATATCTGTGTTTAGATTTCCGTATGTATACGGTTGTGTAGGTATCTATTTCTATTGATGTATTGATGTAGTTTTGGTCTTTTTAAATAGCTATATTGGCATTTCTTTTGGTATATATGTATTTTTATATTTTTTTAGATGTGCATTGATGTATTTCTATATATTTTATATTTACATATATATCCAGATATATTGCTGTATATTTGTATTGATGCAGTTGTACAGATATTTAGGTTGGTACTGCTGTTTGTCTATTTATAGATAGGTTTGTTTTATGTATCTGCTCCTTGAATGTAATAGGTAACATTTAATCTGTATTCACATCTGTATATTGTAGTGGTTATTTATGTATTCAGTTCTATTTAAATGTGTCTGGAGTGGTATAGTGGTGGAATTCTATTTGTAGAGTACTTGGTATTACAGGCAAATAGTGATATTTTCGTATTTGTATATGGGCTGTATGTTTGCCATAACATGCAATAAATTAAGTTGTTAATTTTCCCTTGATCTCAGTGTATAATGAGTGTTTTTAGAGGTTTGCAATAAATTAGTTTTTGTTACCAGAAGTTGTTATTTGTATGTTTTTAAATAGTGTGTTGTAACAAATACATAAATTACTTTTTAAAAATTTAACAAAGATCTGTATAGTTCTGTTTTGTCAGCGCTGGTGTAAGAAATGGTCAGCGCTGGTAAGAAATGCCATTTGTCAAGTGAGATGGATGTGTTGTAATTTGTGCTACCCAAAGCCATGGGCAGATGTAAATGCTGGAGGATTTTGGCCATGCAAATCTCCAGCCATGCCCGGCACGTGCCCCACCTGCACTCAGGCTGGGCAAGGGAAGCGCAGATTTGGGCTGGCAGCAGAGCCCCATGTGTGCTCAGAACTTGCTGCAAAGGCCTGCTGGCTGAGAAAAAGATCAGGGATACATTTCATAGATTCTATTTATTACAGTGCATATATTAAAATATATATTATGTGGTGTATTGTAGAAATCCTTTAAATCAGAGGGTTTTGGGAAAGCTGCTCATCAGTGAGGAGGATTTCTAGGCTAGAGGAATATAAAAATAAAAAGAAGGCCATGGACAGTGCCATTGCCAGAGGCCCAGGCTGTTAAACGGAGGAATGGATCGTCCCCTTCGCCGCCTGTAGCTGATACCCCTGTCAGTAATAAGTAGCAACCTCGGGAGCAACGAGATGGGAAACCATCTCTCTAAACCAGAATGGGATGTCGTTTAATAGCTTGAGGCAATTTTACAGGGTCAAGGACATTCGGACATGTCAAAACGTGAACTACAAGATAATTATTCTGGGTAGAAGTGAATACTCAAAATACAGACTTGAGGTCTGATTTTACCTTTGATTTCTGGGACCAGATAAAGTGGAAAATTCACAATCTAGTCTCTCTCAAAAAGGAAGAGTCTTTGCTCCACCTTATGCCTGTCTCCAGAGCTTTAATGGAGAGCTTTGTTCAGAATGATTGTAACAGAGACTTTCTCAAACATCAGAACAGAACACCTGGCTCTGAGACTTTAATTCTGAGTGGTGCTGGACCTTCATCCTTCTCTGGGGGGATCTCAGATTTTGTTCACGGTGTCCTGGCATGTCCAGGGTTTCTCCAGGCAGTGTGGACAGCACCCCGAAGCCCGGAAAAGGGGAATCAGATCAGCTTCCAGCTTTGGTCATGTTCTCTGCTTTTTCCAGGATTCCCTGAGTCACTGACGCTGCAACCAGGAATCATTGTCCCAACTCCTCCGGGAAATCATCCACCCCCAGAATTCACAGAGAGTGTTTGGGATTTTTCTTGCATTCCAAGAGATTGAGTGGTCATGGGACATGTTGTAGGTAGGCTGGGAATCAAATTGGTCCAGGAGATTAATGTTTGGGGAGGCTTTGCAAAAGAGGAGCTGCTGTTTCTGTGCTCTGCTGCTCTTCTGAAAAAGATGCGGCCGGATCTTATTCTGAAGTTGTGCAGGTGGGGTCAGCCAAGGGGGGGCCTGGACCCGCTCTGCCTGGCCGAGGGGCTGCAGGGTCGCTCCTGTCACTGTTTGCCCTTCCCAGGAAGTCACCCCCTCGGATCGGGCTCAGGCTGGCAGTTGGCTTTGGAGCTCCGAGGACTCTTTTCATACAGATTCCTCTGCCAAAACTTTCCGGGATTTTCACCACTTTTGGCTCCCAAGCCTCCGGTTACAGCGGGTGGGGGGGCTTTGGATTTGGCTCTGCCTGCAGGGGAGCGGGCAGGGGAGAGGACAGAGGTGGCGGGGGCAGCCAGGGCTTGAGCAGGGCAGGGATGGCTCTGCCCGGAGAGGTGGATGGGGTGGAGGTGGGAGAGCTCAGGAAAGTTGCTGTGGAGGCACAGACAGTTCATTCAGAAGCCTTGAAGCCTGTCTCATTGGCTGCTGGGCTCATGGGGGAAGGCATGCTGAGATTGCTCTTGGACCTGAGAGTTTTCCTGCTGTATCCCTGCGGGCAGGGATACAGTGTGGAACCTCTCACAGTCCATTGGAAAGCATCACAAATACAAAGTCAGGGTCTGCCGCTGGAGAGCAGCCCGATTTGTATGAATCTAAAAAGATCCAATTTAGTGAATCCAGATGTGAGTTAGCAGGCTCTGGCTTTCTTCCTGTCACCAAGAACTTGGAGCTCTCCTCCCCAGCCCTTCCTAGCAGGGTTCCCAGGAAAGTTGCTGCAGCAACACTACTGCCAAGTGACGCCGCCCGGGGGCTATTTACAGACTTCAAGCAAGGCAGGGCTGCTATGGAAAGTGCCTAGAGCTGTTTATTTTTCAGCATCAGTCTAATTACATGATTATGATAATGGGAAGATGCTAGCAGCTCACAATCCAGGCAGCAGGCCAAAAATCAGAAGGTTACAACTTACTATATAATCTTCTTAACAAATCACACTAAGCAAAACATATTGACACTAGTTCTATCCAATCACCATAAGCACACGTAGCTTTGGTTAAAACAATGCTTGCTTATTTCAAATACTGTACCTGTTTGTAAGCCTTAAAACACAATGCACAGAGCTCCACTATTAAACGTCAACCTTCCTAATATCTTGCTAGATAAACTTTGTGCAGCTTAGAGAGCTATTCAGACAAGCATTAATACACAGGCTTATTGTTCTATTTGCCCTTGCTTTTTCTACAGTTTAAATAATTTTTTCTGCTGACCTATCTCATGACTGTTGCTTTAGATCTACTCACAATTCTGCTGTGTCTGAGGCCTGCCTTTTGCAGCTTTCCCAAAACCCTCTAATTTTATGGATTCCCTCAATTCCCCCTCTCTCTTCACCAAAAAAGAAACCTTACCAATTGTGTCATTTATTACTTGCGTTTTGTGGCCTTACTATAATATTTTTGTTTCTTATCTGCCTAAAGCATGTTTTTGTTGGCACTAAGCATTAAATTGCTGTATTACAACACAGCAATTTAATGCTGTGAAGGTCCAGTCAGTGGAAAGGGCATAAATTATGCCTGACAATAGTTACAAGTCATTGTTCAAAAATCTCTTGTTGATTCCAGGGTCTTAACTCAAAACCTTCCTCCATTTCTATACCTTCATCCACCATCTCCGTGACATTTTGAGCACTGTCTGTGAATCCATTTCCCACCTCTCTCTCTTGTGCGATAAAAATTTCTTGGACAGTTTTGTTCATCTCTCGTTGCACACACTGAAGGATGCAAGGTATTACTATTAATATCACTACCAAAACACCCAATACACTGAGACCGATTTTGCAAAGTTCCCTTAGCCAAGGTGCAAAGCTCCATTCTTAGGACAAATTATCTGACCAGGACCCACCATCTTCTTTAATTTCAGTTTTTGTGTGCTTTTGAGGATGGATTCAGAGTGATCAGACAGGTTCATGCAACACAATCCTTCAAATTCCTCACAACCTTGTCCTTGTGCCAGTTAAAAAAAAATCAATTGCTGCTCTATTTGAAAGGGTAGAATGTCTAACACTACTAACATCGGTCAACATGTCACTGATTGCTGTGGATGTGCCATTAGTTTGTTTACTCAGCCAATATCCAAACCAATCTAATTGTTTCAATGCCATTGCTGAAGCCAGCTGGGGTAAAAACAAACCTTGGAACTTGGAGCTTTTTGGCAGGGTTCATGGAACAGCTGATTGCTGTGACAACACTACCTGTTCTTCTGGATCAGATACAGGAGTGATGAAAAGGAAAAAAAACACGGTCTAAATCGACAGTAGACCTTCCATTGCAACTACCTAAGTGGTCTTACATATTATTCAAATATTATTCAAAATTTAGAAAAAAATTTGGATTCAAATAAACACTTCCTTGCCTTACCTGTAAGATATGCTCATAACAATGTAAATGCACAATACATAATTCCTTCTCACCATGAGATCAAAGAACTTATAGGAAGAATGCAAAAAAAACTATCATAACTTTACCTGATCAGCCTCCAAGTGTAACAGAGATGCTAACAGCTTGCAGTAAGCTCATCTCTTCAAAATATCTTGCTAATGTGCAAGTCAGTGCTTTTGGAAAGCTGATTGCAGATTCTTAAGAAAAGTTAGGAATTCAATGGGAGATAATTTGGGAAAGGCTTTGGGAGAAAATTTGGGACAAAATATGGAAAAGCTTGAAAAGGCCCTTGAAGCACAAAGAAACATTTTCTAAAAATCTGTTGGTACTGTACAGTTGGACTCTGATAAAAAGGCTTGTGGCTTTGCTTGTGGTAAAGCAGGACACATGAAAAGAGATTGTCCTACAACAACAATCAAACCACATTCTATTTGCCCTCAGTGTAGCAAAGGGAAGCATCTTGCTAAGTACTGTCATTCTCAATTGGACATCGATGGCAAAGCTTTGTCGTTAAACTGGAAAAAGAGCGCGGATTATCACCGCACCTGGACACAAGTAGTGACCTCCTTACAGTCAAGTACCCAGTCAAATGGCATTGGTACCTCAGTCATTTATCCTTCAGGTAACCATCCCTCAAATGGTCCCAGGTCAATACCCTCACGTACAAGGTTTGAATTGGCCCCCTCAAAAATTGATACACCTTTTAAATAATTTCTGGTATGAAAGTATTTCTACTGGAATTATCAGGTTTTTTTCAGCAAAGACAAGAGCTTTTGATTCTAGGCAGAGCTAGCACCAAAATTTTCAGACTTGCAGTCCTTCCAGCGGTTGTTTCAATAGATTTTCACAATAAACCAATATATTTAAATCTTGCATGTAACGTTCCTATAGCGACTCCACCAAAAACACCTATAGGTATTGCATTTCTTCTACCCATGAGTACAGCCAAGCAAAACAACTTTCCAGAGAATTCAATGCTGTCTGTGCCATTTGGAAGCTAAGGTCCTGAGGTCTTTTGGATGCAATTTTTGGACCGCAAGCAAGCAAAATTGACTTGCTGCCGGACTCACTGTAGTAAAGCAATTTACATTACAGGCATGCCGGATACTGGTGCAGATGTCACTGTAATCTCTCACATGTTTTGTCCCAGAGATTGGGATTTAGTAGCTTCTGCAGCTTCCCTCACAGGGACTGGAGATGCTGCCGTGTGTTTGCAAAGTGCATCCATGATTAACATTACAGGTCCTGAAGGAAAGACAGCAATAGTGCGTCCTTTCCTTGTTCAGAAGCTTCTCACTGTCTGGGGGAGAGACGTCCTGTCCCAATGTGGAACAGAACTGGAGGTGGGCCTGCGATGTAAACCACGTCAAAACCTGCCACTTGAAAGCTGAACTGGAAAACTGATCCTCCTATATGGATTGATCAATGGCCTTTAACAGAGAAAATAATAAATAGCCTTAAATGATTGGTAAAGGAGCAATTACAAGAAAGTCACATCACACCCACAAAGAGTCCCTGAAATTCACCAGTATTCGTCATCCACAGGAAGACATTGGACTCCTGGAGGTTGTTTCATGACATGAAGATCAATGTAGTGACTGAAGACATGAGACGTCTTCAACCTGGACTTCCTTCTTTATCAATGATCCCAAAACACTGGCCTCTCATTGTCATTCATTTAAAGGATTGTTTTTTCACATCCCACTTCATCCCAATGATGCTCCAAGATTTGCCTTTTCAGTTCTAGTCATCAATCAAAGAGAACCCATGCAGAGATAGCACTGGAAAACATTGCCTCTATAAATGAAGAATTCGCCTATAATTTGACAATATTTTTTCACACACGTTTTGTCTCCAGTTCAACAGAAGTATCCAAGATCCATGATTTCACACTACAGGGATGATTTGCTCATCGCAGCTCCAACAAAGCCAGAGATGGAGCAAGCTCGTCCTAGTGTTGTTACTGAAATCCAAAATGCTGGACTTAAAATTTCCATAGCCAAAATTCAAGAAGTTCCACCTTGGAAGTATCTGGGATGGAAGATGACTGAAAAAACAATTACACTGCAGAAGATACAGCTCCGGACCAGTGTCAACACCCTGCAAGACTTACAACAGCTTCTAGAAGAAATCAATTGGGTCAGACCTGTTTTGGGAATCAGCAACGATGAATTGGGTCCACTTTTTAATTTGTTGAGAGGAAGCTGCGCCATCGACTCTCCTGAACTCGAATACCTGAAGCTCGTGCAGCGCATGACAAGGTCATGGAGGCTCTCCAAAGACAACAAGCTCATTGCTGTATTCCAGAAAAGCCATTCTTTTCTGCAATTTTAGGAGGAAAGATGCAACTTTGTTCTGTCATTTTTCAATCAGACCCTTCTGAGAGAGATCCTTTGTTGATAATAGAATGGGGTTTTCTTCCCTCAAGGTTTCCAAAGACTATTTTCACAGTCTTAGAGAGGATAACACAAATTCTGATTAAGGCCAGAACAAGGTTATTAAGTTTAGCAGGTGAAGAATTTGCAGTTCTCTATTTACCACTGAAAAAGCTATCTTGATTGGGCAATGCAAAATTCTGCAAATTCTGATGATTTGCAAGGAGAATTATTTAATTTTGCAGATATTGCTTCTCTTCATTACCCGGCTCACAAATTATTGCAGCAAAATTGAGTTTTAGAGAGAAACCTTTGTTAAGTAAAGAACCTTTAAACACAATAACTCTCTTCACTGATGGAATCTGGCAGAGGTCACAAATCAGTCATTACTTGGTTGAACCAAACCAAGTTCCCAACTAAAACTTGGGAATCAGATATTCAAATAGTAGAGCGATCTCCTCAGATTGTTGAGCTTGCTGCTGTGGTTCAGGCTTCTCAGTTCTTCCCACAACCTTTTAATTTATTCACACATTCTGCGTTTGTTGCTAATGTGGTTAAAAGAATAGAAGGATCAGTTCTAAAGAATCCTAGTAATGACACTTGATATCATTGGCTTTCACGGCTTTTTACAACTTTACAATAACCAGCTAATCCACAGTTTGCTTCTCACATCAGGGCTCATTCTTCGCTTCCTAGATTTTTAGTGGAAGGAAACACGAGAACGGACAAACTGACAGTGCTTATTTCCAACACTTTGCCAAACATTTTGGAACAAGCAAAACTGAGTCACGCCTTTTTTCACCAAAATGCACAAGCACTTGTGCAAATGTTTCAAATTTCCAAAAGTCAAGCTAAAGCTATCATTAGTACTTGCCCTGACTGTCAGCTTGTGCAGCCTCCTGTTTCTAGAAAGAGTTGTTCAATCCACAGGGTTTGCAAAGCCTGCACTTATGGCAAATGGATGTCACTAAATTGCCTTCCTTTGGTAAATTTACCAATACTCATGTTTCAGTGGACACATTCTCTGGTGGAGTTTTTGCTTCTCTTCACACAGGGGAAGCAGGTAATCATGCCTGTCAACATTTTTAGCAGAGCTTTTGCTTCACTGGGTGTGCCCCAAGAAGAAAAAAACTGACAATGATCCCACATATATATCTCAAAAATTGGCCACATTTTTAAAGATTGGGGTGTTCGTCATATCCTTGGTATTCCACATTCTCCCACAACCAAGCATTTGCTGAGAGGACACATCAGACATTAAAACGCATTCTTGATCAAGACAGGGGGGAGTCGAGGTCACACCACAGATGAGGTTATACAAAGATTTCCATGTTTTAATTTCTTCAACAGCTCTGTTGCAGAACCTGATCCACCGATTTCTAGGCATTTTTACAATAACACACAGGCAAAAGTGAAAGAAAATCCCTCTGTTTTAATTAGAATCCCTGGGACAGGACCAATTGAAGGTCCTTTCTGATTAATCACTTTGGACAAAGGGTTTGCTTCTGTCTCTACAGGTGCAGGAATTAAGTGGGTCCCAGCAAAAAACGTCAAACCATATCACACCTTTTGCCTTCTGGATCAAGGCAGGCGACCTGGTTCTAAGGATCAGCACGGTGGCCCACTCTCCAGGGCCGCTCGGGCCAATGACACACGCAGACACCAATATGGTGGACGGTCAAAAGGCGTTTATTACTTCTTCTCATGGGGCCTTATAGTCTAAGGGGTCTCTACGTCAAAAGGGGGTTTGTCCTTCTTATCTATGGTTAGTAGGGAATGGAAAAGTACTGGGTAAGGAATGGAAAGTTACTGGCAGTACTGTTAGTGGAGCCACATTCCTAGGGTAATCTCTTATCTTAGAGGAACAAAGTGTTCTGGCTTTCCGTGACATCGCGTGATCTTCCGCAACGACTTTTCCCTATCTACCACACGCACCCCAGGACACTTGACGAGTTCAAGACCGTAGAAGCAAGTACACAGGTGTGAGCCAAACAGAGGGATCACGGGTCACACCTGACGTTCCTTGTGCATCGGTGGAACCTGCAAACTCTGATTTTATGTGGTTTATAAATGTGTCACTTGTTGGTTTCATAGAGCTCTAGTGGAGAAAGTGTAGGTTTTGTTTAGTTCATTTTTATTAAAGGTCAAAAGTCATGTTTTTGAATTGAGAAGGATATGGGAGGAGCTTAAGCCAACAATTAACTTATAAAAAGGATGCTGCAAAATCAAATGTTACTACGATGTCAGTACTGATTGCTTCTTCTAGTGCAGTGTTTTAGTCAATTTGTAGTGTTGATTTGTCTGTGGAACAACCAAAACCAAATGTCTGGGTAACCTTAGCCAAGGCAGCAGGCTCGGATACCATGTGTTTGTCTAATTCGGAACAGAAAAATTTAGCTAATGCCATTTTCGGGGTACTAGTGTTAAGTGTGTAAGAGCAGTTATTGCATATTAGGTTGGTAGGCTGAAATTTTTGCTTTTCCCTCGGACCACTGCTCAATTATGTTCTTGACAAACTTGTCGCCAAGTTTTTTAGTTACACTTGATACAATGAACTTTAAGCCATGGCTTACATGCACAACTATGCAGATATCAAGCATTTTCTATCTGATTTACAACTTGTGAGGGAAGTGAAGGTCCACGTGGCTGGAATCCAACAAACGCCTTTATCTGTAAGTAAGCCCATAGAACTTCTTCCTCTTCATTTGACTGTAGCTGGTCCTTGCCACACCCCTGTCCTGGACTTGTGAACATGACCTGAATGCCGTCAGGCAATTCCTCCCTTGGATTATCTGTGAGGGCATGATGCACAAGAATAGGTGCATCTTCCCTATCTCCTGTTGTTCTGAGCTAATTAGGCACAAAATTGGCTTTAGCTGTTTTTTCCTCAAGGGATAACCCTGGAGTTCACACTTTTTGTTTTTGCAGCATGTCCTTGAACATCTGATGGGCACGCTCAATAATTGCCTGTCCAGTAGGATTGTGAGAAATACCAGTGTCACGTCAAATACCCCAAAATTACAGAAAATTGAATCTTAAGGAACACGAAGCAGGACTATTGTCAGTCTTAATTGCTAAGGGGATACCTAATATAGGAAAGCAATTGTACAAATGTTTCTCAACATGACGTCTCACCGGTTAAGAGAGTACCCTATAAAACACAAGCATAGGTATCAATGCAAACATGTACAAATTTTTCCTGACCAAATTCTTCTACATGAGTTACATCCATTTGCCATAACCGCAAGGGCTGAGTACCCCTAGGGCTAACACCATGCCTAAACCAATGCCATCTCGTTGACCGGGCAGGACAGGATCACGCAATACTAGAAGCATCAGTAAAGGGAATAGCAAATTGTTTACCCAACATTTCTGCAGATTGATGAAGAAATGCATGGGAAGTTTTGGTCTGTCAGCCTGTGCCACTTCCCTGTCACCTCAGGGCCACCATGGCCCTCAGCTGCCCCACAGCCCTCAGCCCCAGCAGCAGCTCAGGGTCAGCGTCCCTTCGGCGCCACCGCCCCCTCAGCCCCCTCAGCCCCCTCTGTCTCACCGTCCTTCAGCAGCTCCTCAGGGGACAGTGCCTGGGGCCAGCGGCAGCTCCCACCGCTCCAGGGACAGCCGGGGCTGGAAGTGCTGCTCCGCCCGCACCGGCCGCCAGCTTGGACCCAGCACAGGGACAGGGGACACAGGGGGCACAGGGGCAAAAGCAAGAGGTGAAAAAGCAGCCGAGGGGGGAAAGAGGTAAAAATGCAGCCTAGGCTTACACAGCTCAATCTATGCATCTAAACTTCCACATACCTCTAACTAAATAACTCAGCATATTTCTAGATCTATATCTAAGCATCTAAATTTAAGCATCTAAATGTAGGTGTCTAAATGTAGGCATCTAAATGTAACTCTATTAATTGTATAAATGTAGATCACAAAATCTAGAAATGTAACTAAGTCTATCCCATCTAGAACAATAGAGATCAATTTAACTATATAGATGTATATATATGCACATATAAACACACCTCTGTAAATCTATAAATGCAACTATATGGATATAGAAAGAGAATTGTAGAAATCTATAAATATATGTGTACACTAAGGGATTCCACCCGTCTGATGCTCACAGGCTCTGCCTCTGGTCCTTCTTCCCATGCAGGGAACCCCTCCTGGCAAGGCAGATTAGCTGGAAGTCTGGGAAGCAAAGGGAACACTGGGTCAATATTGGCCTCTCTGCATCATTTGTCCTCTTGGAAGTAACTGTCCTTCTATCAAAGTCTGTAAAAGATGAGCCGAAAGGCAAAAATCTCACTGGCAATTTGAAGCCTGCTCTTCAAAGAGCCAGACTCCTTCCAAGAGTTTATAACTTCTGAAGTTTTGAAGTATCCCAATACACTGAAAGCCCTCAGTGTACTGGGACACTTTCGCAGGGCCAAGGCACCCATGAGAGCTTGAAACACAGACAGACCCAGCTGCCACAAAGAAGCCCAGCCTGGTTCTTTCTCTGTGCTGACAGAGACACCTCAGTCCTCACTGAAATGGCTGAAGCTGAAGGTGCTGGGAGCTGAGTTATCAACTAGCACCATTCCCTGCCATCTACAACCTGCCCTCTGCAGTGAGCCACAGCTCCTCCAAAACAACCACCAGCTCTGGGATGAACAGCTCCGTGACAAATGACCAGGTAATTTTGGCTTAGGCATTTATGTATTAGCTTATGGGCATTGTTAGTGATTATAAGTATTTAGAAATAGCATCAGTTAGAACTCTTGTAGCTGCTTGTAATATAATAGAATCTATCAGCTTAAGTTTGCACTGTGTTGCTCATAGAAACAGTAGCATAATGAATATAATATCTATGCATCACTTATGGAAACAATTGTGTGATGAATGTATTGTGTTATAGACCCTAGCAAAACTTAACGGGAAAAAAGGCTTGTGTGTAACTAAAATCAGTGTAAGGCTGTCTACTGACCAACCTGTCCAAGTGATAAAATAACCCTGACACAAACCAGAGCACCAGAGGACAATTAGAGAATACCATGTGAAATTTAGGGACAACCTACTAAAGCCTTATCAGAGGGTGTGAAACATCAGGAGACACAAGCAGAAATAATACATGTTGACCTGATGCAAAGGATGTTATGCAGTAAAACTGAGTGCGAAGCAATCAAACTATGGAGTTCCCAAAACATCAGAAAATTCCCAAGAATGCTTGAAAAATTCATGAAACACATGAATATACTTGCCTCTCAGCAATGTAACACCATAAAGCTAACACTGTCACTTAGCACCAGGTGTTGTTTGGGTGTTAGCCCCGAGCACCACAGTGCTGCAAATATTGTCTTTTTTTATCCTATTAGTATTATACATTTTATAATTCTAAGCAGTGAATTCTGTTTCTCACAGCTGTGAAGGAAAGAGCTCCCTAACAGGACTGCAGGCAGCACCAGCTTTGCTCAAGGATGCAGACCCAAAGTGCTCTCTCTCTCCTTTAGTTCTCACTAACTTTAAGGGGTGATTTCAGATTTTCCTTGAGCTCCTGGATCTGTGACTAATGATTTCCTTGCCTCAGAGCTTCTGCTGCTTGTATTTTTAATGTATCTCACTACAGCTATCGGCAGACTGGCACTACATGGATTTAATGCTTGGAGACAAAAAGCTCAGACTTCTACACTGACCTTTTGCTGGGCTTTTCCTCTCTTGCTTCAAGAGTCACTCAGGGTTGCCTCCAGAGCACTGACATCCTGCAGCAAACTTATCCACAGACATCAGCACAAAATTGGGACACCTGGCTTGGTGACACAACTGCCACCAGGTCAGGTTTATTCCCTGCTCTCTTGCCCCAGCAGAGGACTCAGTGTCAGAGCCTCTGGAGAAGCGTGGAGGGCAGGGCTCAGGCAGGTTGTGCCCGTGCAGGATTTGAACTCAAGGCACCAGGAAGCACCAAGCCTGCAGACAGGAACTCAACCCTTCTCATCTCCCTCACTGCCAGAGGCAGGCTCAGAGCAGCCATCTCACCCCTCTCGAAACCAGTGGGGGCTCTGTCCCTACCAAGCTCCTCGGGCTCCTGGGAATTGTTCCTGCGGCTCTCGGTGCCAGGCAAAGCTCCCTCTGCTGCAGCTCTGCCCACAGGCTCCCCTCCTGAAGACTCAGGGGCAACAATAATATTGCCCTTGAAAGAGAAACAGAAAGGAAGAAACCCTTCTCACCACTTACACAAAACACCTGGTTCAACAACTCCATGGCTCACACACTTAATCCCTTCTTCCTAACAACAACTCTGGGACCCAAAGCCCTTCAACAGTCAGAAAAATTGACTTCTCACAGTCCAAAAGCTGTCAGAGCTGACAGTGTTGAACATGGGGGTGACACTGAACACATGGAATGGTTGCTAAGCAGGAGTCCTGCCAGCTCCTGGCAAAGGGATGTGCTCCTTCCTCCACAGCCCTGAGCACAGAAGTCTCATCCAGGCTGCAGCACACATCTCTTCCCACAGAGATGCCCAAGAGCAAGGGGAAAGAGCTCTGCAACATGGACAGCAAGACTGGCCAGTTTGCCCAGCTGAGGATTTCCCAGATGGAAACTGGACTGAAGGCAGCAGCTTACTGAGAGGACAAGAAAGCTGCAGCTGCAGCCCAGCCCCAGCCACGGCCCTGGGAGCACCCACACGCATGGCAGGGCTCACACAGCAGCAGCAGCAGCCCAGCCCTTGCTTTGCCTTGGCCTTCCCACCCAAAAGAGGCACAGCCCACATCTGCTGCTGCAACAGAGGCACCGCTGGCATGCCCCTCCCTGCACGGGACACGGGGCCTTCAGTGCCACTTCTCCAAACACTCTTCTCTTCTTTCCCATCAAACAAAGCCTCTTAGAACCTACAAAGCTTCCACTTCCTCACCACAAATGCTCCTGCATCAGGGGTTCTTCCCAGGAAAAGGAGCACCCAAACTTGGCCAACACAAGCTCACACCTTTCCATCCTTACTCATGGATGATATTTTCATTCCCTCTTCTTTAGGAAGTCATGCTTTACCAGGCAAATACTTCCTTGTCCATTCACAGCTGAACTCAAGAAGCTTTTCCTTCTCAGCCATGCAACAACATTCACAAGTTCTCAGTCCAGCCCCTTTCTTCCCTGCCCAATGCAGTTGCCCAAGCAGAGGGAGAAAACATCTCCTCCAGTGTCTCAAGCACCATGTCCAGAACTGGCGGTGGCAATTCCTCTTTCCCAGGAGTATTCCACAGCCAGCTGTGGCTTTCCATGCTGCAGAACCTGCGCTGGCAGCTGGAGTGCTGGGGGCTGAAGTGTCTGGCCTGGCTGCAAGAATCCAAACACATTGGTCAGGCTCCAAAATGTGTCTTTGGGACGCAGAGCTCTACTGCTACCTTGGATCAAACATCACAGGAAGCACACAGCAACCTCCGTTCCAGAAATGTATTCAGACTTCCCAGAGGATTGAAGGAGTGAGTTCTTCCTCTTAAAAATATTTATCCAAATTGACATGTACATAGATTAAAGCATGGACCGGAAATCTGATATAGACACGCACAGAGACACACACACACACAAACACCCTAGAATCACAGCATTGTGCGTCTTCCCAGCAGCTTTGGGATTTGACTACATTTGGTTTCTCATCACAAAAGACCACAGAAAATGGATTCACCCAGGAAGAGCCCAGATCTATAGACATGCATGCTAAACTTGTACTGTGAGTTTATTCTATAAACAGCCTTGAGGGTGAGGTCATATTCTTCAGCTGCAGCTGTTATTGGGCACACAGAGCTCATTTCAATGGCACGGCTTGATTTGCAGGGCAGACAGTCTTAAACATCTGCAATGTCCTATCAGAGTCCCAGTTTGGCTTCATTCAAAGAAAGAGGAGAGTGCACCTAACACTGACCACTTGTTAGGCAATATCTTTCACCGTGCCCTTGTACCCCTTCAGAGAGTCTGTCTATAAAATATCCAGAACACCCTCCAAATCTGCAGCGAGGACAGGAAAATGAGGCAGAGAATCTTTCTATTTTCAAGGTCCCCCTTCCTAGGCGACTTGACACTTTCTACCTGCTTCTCACTTGAGATCTACCCATGATAGAGCACTGCAGGAAAACACTTGAAAGGGTCATTAACCAGGAGCTGTTTGGAAAGCAAGGGCAGAAGCTCTTTCCCTGCCTGATGGGCTGCGGGCTGGCAAGTGCTGCTCTGAAGATGTGCAGCTGCTCCTCTCTGGAGAGGCCAGGGAAGGGTTGTGATGGTCTATGGGTACCAGAGGAACGATGAGCTCAGGTTGGCATTTAAGCTCCATGGGAACAAGCAGAATGAAGAGCTCACAGTGGAGATGAAATTTGCTTGTTCCTGGCTCCTCTGATGAAATGCCAAGAAGTCCAGATGAAGCAAACACCTTCTCCCAAGAAGCTAGGAATACCTCAGAATCGTGAGCACCTGCACTTCACCTGGAATGGCGTGGAGGCAGCTCTAAATGCTCGGGTGAGGCAGCACTGAGGTCGTGGTATGAGAGCACTGTGTAGCAGTGAGGGAAGGAAAAGGGAAGCAAAGGGAAGGCTGGGTCACTACTGGTCTTTGGGTGTGCTTCCCTTGGCAGCAACTGTGCTTCTGTCAGGGAAAACAAAAGCTCCCTGCATTGTTAAAACTGAAAATCACCGACAAAGACTCTCTAACTAGTCAAAGTTAGAAAGTGCTATGTTCATTACGCTGACGGCCAGCAGAGGGGAGGGTCATTCCCGAAATACGCGACCGCTGGCCAGGCTCGGCTCGGCTCGGCACGGCACAGCACAGCAGGTTCCAGCAGGACAGGGAAGGGCAAGGCAGGCAGCGAAGGGCAGGGCAGGGCACTTGGAGCAGTGACAGGCTCTGTCCACATGCTGCATCCCATGCCTGGATAACCATCGGGGACAGAGAGGAAGGACATTGCTCTGGCTTGGCTGCAGAAAGGATGAAAAGTGGGACTTAGAAAACATTAATTTGGACTCCGTTTTAGCAGACTAGCTGGTTTCATCTCAGCATGTCCTCCTGTCTTTGGCAGAGTTGGCGCATTTCTCATGATTTGGAGTCAGCTACAGCAGCAGGAAGGGGCAGCAATTTTGTCAGCATGGATATCAAAGCCAAAGTGCTGCCCCATGGATGGATGTTGCTTTCTTCAAAGCGTTTCTGGCCTAGAGTTGTAGCAAACTCACACTGGTGTCTTCCCAAACAGCATTGCCCTTTTCTTTCCTCATGAATCACCTTTTCCTTTTCTTCCCCCCATCTGGGGAGAGCTCCAATGCAAATGCCTCCTGCAGCCAACTCCTGTCACTGTAGACTGACAAAGGAGATCTTGCAATGGAGAGAGATTCCCTAGAGCTGCTGTGGGGAGCTGAAGGGGGAAGCTTTGTCCCTTAGTCTTGTTGGGGACACAGCTGCTTGTGCTCTGGGGGACAGACACTGATAGTGGAGCCCTGGAAAATGTAAAAGATTGAATCTGAAAATTTTAGGCTTTGTGTTTTCCCAGATCAACCTGCATAAGCAGTATGAAAAATTATATAATTGTTAGATGTGATGATTGTTTAGTAATTAAATATAATTATTATATAGTCATGAGAAGAATCATGAAAAATTATATTGGAAATTTAGGGAGGGCTATGCTTGGCTGAAGTCTATGTATACAATAGAACAATAGAAGTGTAATAATTAACATGGAAGTTATGTAACAATAGAACATAAAAGCATGATCATCTCAAATATATGGTTGGAGTCAGATTTGAATTGAATACTCCTGAAACCCAGAGGTCTTAATAAAAGCACCTGCATATAATCGCTTATGGGATTATGTGTTTCTTAAGGCTAACAACAGAAATGATGTTTATCCAAGCCTTGCAGTTCATTCCTGAGCTTCTTGACACACCACAGAGACTTTGGGGTTGTCGTACTGGCAAATAAATTTCAGTCTGGGCACTTGGTAATGCTTCAATTATCCTTTTTCTCGCTTTTCTGCAGAAATATTGTCATCATCTATTTCTTCCAGAGGATCTTTTCCTGCTTTTTGGAGAGCTCCTTTTTTTGCCCTCCCAGATCAGGCTAATTCCCAGGGCTCCTTCCCAAAGTGAGGTGTAGCCCATGGCCTCCACTCTCCAGCTGGAACAGAAGGAAGCACAGAGTTTGCTGTTGTGGGAGAGGAGCTTCTCATTCCTGCCTGCTTTCCCTTTGGGACAGGTTGGTGTGTTCTCATTTGATAAAGGCAGGTTTAAACTCTGAAGCAGTTGTGTTTCAATCTGCTCCCTTCTCCAGCTCTTCTGTGGGTATCCTTGGACAAAAGGCCTCTTGGTGGGAGCTCCCTGTGGCAGCTTAAGGAAGGAGGTTGATATTTCAGGGTTGTGACTGCTGAAAGCAGCTGGTTTTCGCAGGTGTCCAGAATTGGGAGCGGCTTCTTTTCTCACTTGCCTGCAGAAAAGGAAGTTGCAACGTGGGAATTTCATTTGTGGAGATGGCTGCCAGGGGTGTTTGCCAAGAGATGGGCTGGCAGAGAGGCAGGTCTCGTGCTAAACTGGCTGTGTGTTTGTTTTGATATTGGGGAGGGTCAGAGATGCAGACACAGACACCATCTGAAGGAACAGTGTAATTTTCTGTAATGCAAAAGAACAAAAAAGAGTCAGGAAAGAATAAGCCAAGCAATGCACCTCAGCATTATTACAAAAGGGTGCCTCTGGTTATTAAGGAAGATACATCACCAGGTACCCCAATGCTTTCCCCTTCATCCAGAGCTGCACATCAGCTGGGGGAAGCTGTCCCAGCCAAGCCCTGCAGAGCCACGGCCGGGAACCGGGAAATGCTGCGGTGCCTCCACCTTTGCTGGCCACGAGGCTCCCGAGTGCGCTGTGAGAGTAGCCCGGCCCTGACAGTGCTGGACGAGCAATGTGCCAGAGCTTCTGCTGGGGCACAGCTGGTTTCATTCTCCTCTTGGTTTTCTCCTCGAGCCTGCCCAGGGCTCAAGGAAGAACCAAGACCAGGTGTGGCCTTGTCCATTTTCCTCATGCAGAAAGATGCAGACATGCTTCACCAGTGAATGGAGGCAACAATATATTTGACACTAATACTTGGTTAAGGAGCAGATACATAGAACATTGGGTTGGAAAGATCATCTAGAGAGCAGCTTTGGCTCGGGTCCTGTTGTGGAGGCTTCAGTCAGGGTCTGTTGTTCAGGCCTTAGTCCTTTGGTATTTTGCAGTGCACATCAATGCTGTGTATAGCTGGAAACAAACAAGTCTGTCTTTAGCACATTTGAGACAGGGAACAGGATTACCCTGCAAGGCCAGGCTAGGGCCAAGAGCAGAAGGCCAGCACCCTGCTTTTGCCCACAGGCAGCCCTGCAGGGCAAGCAGCCACTCCTGCCCAGGGCTGAGGTGCCCGAAGCTGCCTCCCCGCTCTGCAGCTCTGCAGAGCCCGCGGGGCGCAGGGTCCTGGGCAGCCAGGGCAGCCCGGCTGCCTTGGAGCACAAGGAGGGGCCCAGAGAGAAGCTGCTGCCCTTTGCTTTGGAACTGTTCCTCAGAGTCTTGTCATTAATCCACAGTGTCTGATCTGTTTTCTTTTCCTCTCCCAAATTTACCAGAGCTTTTTGAGAAAATTGACTGAAGTAGCTTCTGCTGCTGGTGGTGGTGCTTTTGTCTGCAGGTGAGGGCAGGTGATTTGAACCAAGGACGGAGTCCATTGTTAACACCCCAACTTTGCCAAGTCAAGAAAACCATTCACAATTGTGCAGCCAGTGCTGAGCAATTTTCCTAGTTTTTGGAAAGCTCCCACCATAAGAAATTCAAGAGATTATCCTTCATGAGGATACCAGCAGTACCATGATGCCAGTGTTTTCTACCCCGTTTTCTGTGTCTTTGGCACTTTTAAGATGTCCTCAGTGCCCAGCAGGAATGAAATGACCTGTGATCATGTGATTTGAGAGCTCTGTGTTGTTCGTTGCCACATGAGTGTTCATGACTAGCTGGACACACCAGTCGTGGCTCTGTTGAGTTAAATTCTTCCCAATTTTGTGCAAACAGCAGCCCCGAGATGCTGAGAAGAGCAAGCGCAGTGGGTGGGTGTGCATGCACACGCCTGGGGGCTGACTGCTGTGTGGGCAGAAGGTTTTGCACTGTTGTAATTCTTCGCTCTCCCAAGCTGGACGAAGAAATCAAATCTTTATTAAATTAAAATATATAAATCTATATGAAATGAAAAAGTATCAAAATGAATGAAACAATACCTATTAATTTATCATGGATGTAATTTAACATCTATACACTATTTCCGGCCGGGAGTCCCTGTACAAATCACGAACGGGACGGGACTGCTGAGGAACGCGCCTCGAGCTGTTTGTTTTCCAGCATCAGTCTCATTACTTGGGTCTGACTATGGGAAGATGCCAGCGGCTCACATCTGTGGCAGCAGGC
Organism: Ammospiza nelsoni; assembly: GCF_027579445.1. Classification (NCBI taxonomy): domain Eukaryota; kingdom Metazoa; phylum Chordata; class Aves; order Passeriformes; family Passerellidae; genus Ammospiza; species Ammospiza nelsoni. The sequence goes on from NC_080669.1 coordinate 8,086,951, forward strand.
AAAGAACTTAATGGCACAGCTTACTTGAAAAATTTTTTGACCAATCACACAAAGCAGAAGCATACTGACAGTAGTTCTATCCAACCACTATAAGCACACGTACCTTTTGTTAAAACAGTGCTTGCTTCTTTTGAATACAATACCTGCTTGTAAGCCTTAAAACACAATGGACTGAGCTCCATTATTAAGCTGAGAATTTCCTAATATCTTGCTAGAGATACTTTTCTGAAGGCTAACGAGTTATTCTAGCCAAGCACTAACACACAGGCCATTTTGCTATTTCTCCTTACTTTTCTACTTCTATAACTCTTGTGCTGACAAATCCTATGGCTGCTGCTTAGCTCCAACCGCTTTCTCTGAGCTCTGCCTTTTGTAGCTTTCCCAAAACCCCCTGATTTGAAGGATTCCCACAATTCCCCCTCTCAGTACAACTAAAAAGAAACCTTTGTATCCATGTCGTTTATTAACTACCTTGCATTTCATAGCTTTACTGCAGCATACCTGCTTATTACTTGCTCAAATCATCCTTTTTGCTCGCATTAAGCATTGCTACACTCCAACACAGCAATTTTAATGCTGTGAAAGTCCAGTCAGTTCAAAGGGCAAAAGTCATGTCTGATAGCAATTACAAGTCATTGTTCCAAAAAAGTCTCGCCTGTTCCAAGGTCTTAATTCAAAACCTCCCTCCATGTCCATACCTTCATCCACCATCTGTGTGAGATTTCAAGAACTCTCTGTGAAACCATTCCCTACCTCTCTCTCTTGTGTGATAAAAACTTCTTTGATCATTTTGTCCATCATTTGTCACACACACCAATGTATGCAAGGTATTACTACTAGTACCACTACCAAAACACCCAATCCATAGAGACCTATTCTACAAAGTTCCCCTTAGCCAAGGTGCAAAGCTCCATCCTTAGAACAAATCATCTAACCATGACCCACCGTCTTCTTTTTTTGGAGCTGTCAAATCTTTCAGCTTTTGTATGCTTTTCTGCATGGATTCAGAGTGATCAGACAGGTTCATGCAACACAATCCTTCAAATTCCTCACAACCATGTCCATGTGCCAGTAAAAGAAAATCAATTGCTGCTCTGTTCTGTAAGGTTCTGTAATGTCTGACAACACTAACATCAGTCATCACGTCACTAATTGCAACGCAAGTAGCACTGTCTTCTTTCTCCAGCCAACACCCCAATTGCTATAATGGTCTCAATGCCTCACCCGAGGCAAGTGGATGCAGAAATAAATTTGATGTAACTCATTTAGCAGGGCCCTAGGTCTGAAATTGCTATTACACTTTTCTTTTTAATGATGGGCAAATCTTTTTTCTCTGTTTTCTCTTGATGGCTTTTTTAACGATAGGTGCTATCCCAGTGAGTTGTCTGATGCTAGATGGGCCACCCTTAATTTTTGAGGGATTCCCTGTCAGGCTTCATCTCCACCAATGAGCCAATATTCTGTTACTAATTGTCGTGGGGATTCATCTAGGTCATCTGCTTGTCAGCAGTTTCACCCTTAGGGGACACTGGGGTAGTACAATTGCACCACAAACTTGAGTATCTGTCCACAGGATGATGGGGAGTAACATTTAACTGTGGATCTCCCTGGTACTGAAAGGCAGCACAAATTTCCATTAGAAATGAACCAAGAATTCCAATTCTTGAGGTTCAGAAGGTGCTCTAAGCAGATCAGGGGCCCAATGATGCCAGCTGGTTATGGGATTGGTCTCGTTGGCAGCCTCACACCAATATTTGTCACGATTGGCTATTGGCCATTCCTTGGCTGGCACTGGCACACCGACCAAACAGGTCACCAAGGGTTTGTCTGGGCTCAGATTGGTCAAACATATGGTGTCTGAGCCTGCTGACTTGGCTAAAGCAAGGTAAACATTCATTTTTGGTTGATCTACAGGCATATATGCACTGCAAAAGCAAGCAAGCAAAACCAACAAATGCCAGTATATCATTTGATCAAACTCCATGTTTCTGTTCAGCTGCTTTTTGGCAAAAGCTTCCCCATCTCTTTCAGCTCTCAAGCAAATCTTTTAGCACTTGTTCAGGGCACTAAACTGTCCCTCGGACCTTCAGTTTTTATAAATTTGGGTATCTTAGAATTCTTTTGAACAAAACGGACACCATGCTTTTGCTGAAAGAGCTCTATGATACAAACAATTTTCACAGTCTAAAGAGCAGCAATCAAACTCAAGATTTGTAGCTTTCACAGGTTGAACAGGGAATGTCTGGCATGAACTGTAGTTTCTCCGTGTGGCTCACGTCTGCGTGCTCATTTCCCTGCTGGTGGAATTGTCGGTGCGCTCTTGTGTATGAGACGGTTTCACATCCTTCGCGGGGACCCACTTAGGTCTGGCACCTGTGCAAATAAATACAAGCATACCCTTTGCCCCAAGTGATTAGTGCAAATGGTCCTTCAATTTGTCCAAACTCAAGGTTTCTAATCAAAACGGGAGCATTTTCTTTCAGTTTTGCCTGTGTGCTGTTTGAAAAGTGCCTAAAAATGGGAGGATTAGGTCCTACAAATGATCTATTCAAAAGATAAAGACATCTAAAGCTTTGCTCTACCTTATCAGAGGTGTTGCTTGGGCCACTCCCCCTTTTTTGACCATTTAAGGGTTTTAGGGTGTGGTGCATCCTTTCAAAAACTGCCTGACATGTGTGGGAATAGGGAATTCCAAAAGTGTGGCAAACACTCCTGTCCATCAGAAATGTCGCCAATTTTTGAGCTCTGCATGTGGGGCCATTTGTGGGTTTTTGCCTCGTGGGGGATCAGTTTGGCGAGCTCTGGACCCCAGTGACACTGACAAGGACAAAGCAAAAGACGAGAGGCGATCTTTCTTCTCGGGACCAAAGTCGCACAGCTTTAATGGAGAAAAACTCCAGGAGAGAGAGGGAGCATCCAGGAGAGGAACGAGGATGTCCAGGAGAGGAAAGAGAGTGTCCACCTTCTGGCAGGAGATTTGTAACCCTGGAGGAGGGGGGGTGGTATAAAGGAACTACCATAGGTCAACATACATAAATCACCACACTGTAGTTTTCTGCATAAATTGCTGAACTTGTTGCAAACAAAATTCTAAAATCTCCCCAAACACAACCATTCAGTCCCAAATGATCACAATGAGGGAGAAAAACCACTCAACCCCCCTGTATACCCAGGCACCAGGTGTCACAGGGAGTACCAACCCCTGCAATTACAAAGTCCACACACACAAGCTCACCGGGAAAGGAGTCTCTCTTTATGAGGGGACAGAGTGCTCGCTTTTCTCAACACAACTCACCATCTACCACATCAGCATCCACCCACATCATCTTCCTCAAAACATACCCACTGGAAACACAACCACAATTACATCAACACAGGAAAACTTGCAGCAATAAAACAGGATTTGGTCAATTCACCCCCAGAATTTCTAGCAGGTCCTTATTGACACAGCAAATCCTTTCCGCTGGCAGCCAGACCCAAACCCAAACTGTACAGGCGTACGTTGTGCGCAGGACATCTCTGTGTGACTTAGGAACAGCCCTTCCCCTGCGTTCTCCTTACGGGTTACTTTATACAGAGTTAAACACTCCCTTTCTCCACAGTCCCAGCAGTCTTGTCTGTCCCCCACGAGGAAAAGCCCAGAGCGGAGGTGCCTCCAGGAAAGGAATGTCCTGGCAGTGCCCAGAGACGTCCACAGCGCGGTTGTTCTTGCTGGAGCAGAGAAGCGTTCCTGCCACGGTCACCAAATGAGGTGTGGAAGAGAACTCACCACAGTTGAAGTTAGAAGGTGGTGTGTTTATTACAGCGCCAGGCACAGGAGGAGTTGTCTCCTAAAGACATGTGTGAAGAATCACTGGCTCTCTACTCATCTAAAATGAGTACACATTCATATAATTCCCAAAAAACCTAACACGTATTCATTAGGTAACACTGCGTACCCCCCTCTGTACTAAAATGTATTAGAATTGAGTCCAAAGTTCCTTCACATTTCTGCAGTCTTTCACTTCAAATGGGTTGGTGGGATTTAAAGTGGGGAATGGTGTCCTTCTGATGAAGGCCAAGACGTCTTCCTCAAGTTGACCTCTTTACTTATGACCTGTTGGCAGGCTTTTGCACTTCTTGCCTTTAGCTGAAGTTTCAAGGCCCAGGTGCAGGCTCTGGTCCTCTTCTTTGTCACAAAGAAATCCGCATCCCATCCTGCTTCTTTAAACATAGTAAAGACAGGCAAGGGATATATTACCCTAGCCTTAACTACTTTGCCTGAAAAAAATTAACTATCCCTTATTATTTCTACTCTTCTTGCTATACTCTTTCCCCCTAACTAAATCTTGCTAAAATTTTAACTCTTCCAGTTCTTTCAAATCCTTGATTCATTGGCCTCGTCTCACACGCCAGCCATGTGTGAGCCAATGCCGTAACTGGGAAATTCCACTCCTGAGCAGGAGATACAGGGCCTGGTTCTGAGCTGGAAGGGTGAGAAGGATGAGATGCACACCATTTTCATCCAGGGGATATCCTGAAAGTGCACTGCCTACCTTCCTCTGCTGCCGAGCACCATGCCCCACCTCCTTCTCCTGCTCCACAGATTTTTAGGAATACAGGGGTTGCTGTGCATTATTTGCTATTGCAACTAATAGAATGACTTTGCTTTGCAAGCCCCGTTTTGTCCTGGGTTCTTTTGTGCATGGGGCTCCTCTTGAACCTGAGAGAAAAGCCAGCAGGGACCTACACGACACTCCTATACTCATGTCAGTAAATTCTGAGAAGTGCTTTAGGTATCAGAAAGTCAAAAGGTATCAATCAGTAAATCAAATAATTTGGGGGAATATTAAGCCTGTGAGTTTCAGAAAAGTATTGAAAATGTCTTAGATCCATGGATACAAACTGGTAAGTGAGATTGCTGGTTGTGCACGTATCAGGGAAGTGATTCCCCACACACCCAGTGCTGAGATCAAGTATTGCCTCTCTTCTAACCCTGAGCTGGCAGCAGGGATCAGGCCCTGCTTGGTAACGTTCATTTTGAAGACTTCTGTTCAGCAGGTAAGAATGGTCCAAATGTAATCTTTTCCAGCTGTTTCCCTCTGGTTCACCTGTTTGAGGGTTAAGATTCTGTGCTGCAGGTGTCCTGGGTGTGTGCAGAGCAGAGCAGCCCCAGAAAGCCCTTGGCTTGCCCACCAGTTGTCATGCCTTGTTGCCAGGTGTGCCCAGCTCTGGCAGGAGAAAGAGCCCGCAGCGCAGTGGGCACCGTGCCCTGCCCAGCCGGGGCTCTCTGGCACAGAGCAGCAGCAGCGCCAGCACCGTTCAGCCCGCTCCTGCCTTGGCTTCCCCTGGCACACAGAAGCCTCTGGAAATCAGCACCGCCAGCAGCGTTTCGAGCTTGGAGCAGCTGCTGCTGGCGGGCAGATGCTGCCAGTTCCACTGCTTCCAAAGGGCAAGAAAGGCACAGATGTCCATGCACCAGAGCCCTGGGCATGTCCAAGAAAAGGGCAAATAGGTGGGGAGATTTGTTAGGAAAGATTTCAGCTGTGATGCCAACAGTGCCTTCTCTCCTGGTTCTGTGTGTTCTAGATGAGTAATGCAATGGTTTGCTCTGACAATTAAGAAGTAGATGTTATGTGGATGTTCAAATGTGTAGTGATGATATTGTTATATATCCTCCCACAGTCCTCTTTCCCCTTCCCTTTGTAATCGTCTTGGTAGTCAGGGCATTTGGGGAGGGCTGGCTTGTGACCAGCAGGCAGGGGGAAACAACACCTGACCTCCAGTCAAGGTGCAAGAAAGTAATCTCCACCAATGGACAGCAGAGAAAGAGCTGAATGACAAAACTTCTGGAGGGGATAAGGGTATGAAAGGCCGAGCATCCTTTTTGTAGATGATGACATGGCTGCTAGTCATGGAGACTCTCAATGTTGCATTTTTTCCTTATTCATTCCTTTGTTAATGTTCAATATACCTTTAAAATTTTACACATTTACAGCAGAGATCTCCTGTGTGGGCTGGCTTTCAGTGCAAGATCTAAATGGCTTCTCCTTTCTCTGCTTCTGCTTCTCTTTTGTTTCTGGGAGTTTTGGAGATGTTTTTAAAGCACTCGACACTGCCACAGGAGGAGAGGTAAATGTCAACAGCCCCTGCAGATTCTGCTGCTCTTGAGGGGCTTTCCCCACAGCTCCCCTCTGGTGTGAGCTGTGGCTGGAGCTTTGGCTAGAGCCATGCTGAAAAGGAACAAGAAGCACAGACTGGTGCCAGCCTGCAAAATACATTTGGCACTTTGTCCTCCTCAGCTGCCGGAAGGAAGGCACGCAGGGCAGCGCTTCCTTTCAGACAAGGACGCGCTCACTCGCTCTCCATTGCTAAAACAAAGGTGGTGCCTTAGAGCACCTCCCTGCTCTTTGGGGCTACAGCTTCAGAGTCCTGAATTCTCGATTCTGGCTGCCAGCAAATCCATCGGAAAGTTACTGCTGGTTCCTTAGCCACCTGCAGTGCTGCACTTGGGAACTGCACATCGGGAGAGCTCTGCAAGTGCCCTAAAAGCCCTAAGCCCTGCCCATAGCCCCAGGTGTGTCCACAGAGTATTAAGGCATGGATTACTTCTTCTGAATCCTAGAAAGAGCAGCAGAGATTGCGGTCAGAGGTTTGTGGGTGATAGTTGAGACACCACTGTTACCAAGTGGACAAGGCAAAATTTCAGTGGCTACGTGTGTCCTGTAACTGGCCCCCAAGGCAGCAGAGAAATGGGCTGTTGGAATGTCAGTTCCTAATTACTGCAGTGCCTAATCACAAGGCAGTTTGGCACAGCTCAGCTGTGCCATTGCAAAATCACTCGCTCCATGTCCACTGTTGTCCATTGCCACCAGCTGCTCAAGGTGTCTTTCAAAGGCAGGGACCTATGTGAATCCTTGGATTTTCCTGAAAGGAAGAAACCCCAGGGACAGAAAGCACCATTTCTACAGCACTGGCAGGGCAAAAATCCCAGCAAGATGAAGACATAACAATCAACAGATGCCTGGGACTCTGGGCCACATTTGCCTGCGATGGCCAGGTCCTGCACATGACAATTGGGGAACAGATGGTCCCATTGTTCTACTTTCTGGGTCTTTCTAGCAACTAGAGGAATCCTCATGGAGCCTGTGAAGCACTCAGCTTGCAAAGTCATGGTTCATTGCTCTTGTTTTGTTTTTTTTTCCCTGTGGACAGCATCCATTTGTAACAACAGCAAAGCCAGCATCCATCCTGGCACCACTCATCAACTCAGTCCAGAAGAAGTAAGAGACAAGAACATATCATGTCAAGATGTTACCTCCATAGCCAATTTTGAGTAGAATTGTAGAGTCAGATTCTAGAGTAGGATTGTTGTAGAGTTTTGTAGGATATGGTTCTGGGCTAGGATTAATTAAATAAAGTAATTAAAGTTTCTGAAATATCAACTCATTTGGAAGATGGTTTGAAAGATCCCCTTCTGACTCCCTCCGAAAACTCAACATTTCCTCCTCAGTTAGCAGTTGTTTTTCTATTGGTGCTAAGACACACTTATGGTTTCTTTTGAATGGTTCAAAAGTGGGGAAGGTTCTTCTTCATTCATCCTACCCAGAGCACACTGCCTTTGGAATTCCACCCACTGGCTGGTTTTGGCACAGCTGCGGTATTTCTAGTTGAGGCAGAAAAGGCAGAGGCATTTGTAGGAAAAACCAAAGGAGGAATGGGCAGCCCTGACATCCTGTGTGGATTCAAGCCTGCAGCTGTGACTCAAGAGCATTTGGGTTCCTGCCACTTGGATTTGGATCCCTAAATGCAATCTCTTTGGCTGCGGGAGAGACAGGAACCCAACATGACAGGTCATAGGCCAATTTCTAGCTGTCACTGCCTGCAGGAAAAGGCTCCATCCTGCAGGACTCCAGCACTCAGCATCCTCAGCCAGACACAGCAAGTGCTGGCAACTCAGAAACTTGCATTTGTAAGCTAAAACAGAAAAAGAAGGGCAGAGATAATAAGGAACGAAGATTTTAAAATTGCACTGTGCAGAAGAGACATACAAGCCACCAGTGTGAACACAGCTGGGAGATTCGTCTTGGAGATGGATTAGAGTGGAACTCATTCACTGAATGTTTCTGGTGCACGAGTGCAAAGACTGAGGAAAAAAGAGAAAAGTTTAGTTTCTGAAAGCTATTTAGATTCCTGGAAGCATTGTCTAGAGACCTAAAAATCTAAAGCCTCAAAGAATCTGAACCTAAAACATCCCCACATGGATTGATCAGGTATGATGGGCACATCTCTGCTCTTTTCAGAGTCAATGAAATTGACAATGAGTGTCTGGAAATTAGGAATGCCTGCCCAGATTTTACCTCCGCTACTTTAAGAGCACCTTAATAAGGCATTTCAGGAACTGAACTCTAAAGTTCTTCACCCTGCTCTATTTACTTTACATTTGAAAAGAGGCTGGTAGAAGGAGGGATCTGGCTTTAATTTCTCCCCAAATCACCTGCTGCACTCTCAGGTTACAAGTAGATGTAAAATTCAGCTAATCACTCTCTCTATCCATGAATATTCCACTAGTGAACTGACATATAGAAACATCCTTTTTCCCTTGGTACCTTCCTAAATGGTGCCCTGATGAACAGGAGACTTGCATAAATCTCACATAAAATCATCAAAATTGCTGAAATTAACACTCAATTCCACAATAAAAGCTTCTGGGAAAAGGCTTGACAGGATCACTGAAGAAAGTCAAACTTGGGAGAGAAACGTGCATTTTAGTGCTGATCAAGGGGAAAGAAAGAGAAATGCTGTAAAAATTCCAAGTGGAAGGTGAGGAGAAAGACAGGCAGCACAGGAAGCACAAGGCCCCGTCAGATGACCTGTGGAAGGTAACTTTGTGCCCCAGCTCTGTTAGAGGACGTTGCCTGTCATTGGCGGAAGCAGCTGGAGACATAAATACTGATTGATTTGGGAGCCACAGTCTTGGTAAATGCAGAGGTGGTTCAGTAAGGTGACATGAGGGAGTTCCCTCAGAGCAACTGGGATGCCTGAAAGAAGTGAACAGCTCACCACAGCCCGGCCCGCTCGGCTGCTTTTCCTTCTGACCCTCCTGGGGAGGCTCTGACATTTCCTCTTCCCTGATGGAAGTGCAGCTGCTGCCAAGGGAAACGTCCCCATACTCACTCAGTGTTCCCTTTGCTTGCCGGATGCCCCATCTGCTGTCGCTGTCCAGGAGAGCTGCTCTGCACGGGAGGAGGAGCCCGAGGGAGAGGCTTTGAAGATGGGGCAGCTGGGATCCCTCTGCTTGGAGCTCTGTTTAAAGATACACGGACTTGCATGTGAACAGGGATTATTATATGGATTTGTACCTAAGTAGCCAGCTATTTGTTCAGGCCTATTTCTGTACATATGGTATCAGATTTATGAATGTACTGTGTATCTGTGTACGTATAGATACCTGTATAGATACAGGTTTTCAGTCACATCTTTGTGTGTATTTGTATCCAGTTCGTTATGTGTATTGTAATATCTGTGTTTAGATTTCCGTATGTATACGGTTGTGTAGGTATCTATTTCTATTGATGTATTGATGTAGTTTTGGTCTTTTTAAATAGCTATATTGGCATTTCTTTTGGTATATATGTATTTTTATATTTTTTTAGATGTGCATTGATGTATTTCTATATATATAATATTTACATATATATCCAGATATATTGCTGTATATTAGTATTGATGAAGTTGTACAGATATTTAGGTTGGTACTGCTGTTTGTCTATTTATAGATAGGTTTGTTTTATGTATCTGCTTCTTGAATGTAATAGGTAACATTTATTCTGTATTCACATCTGTATATTGTAGTGGTTATTTATGTATTCAGTTCTATTTAAATGTGTCTGGAGTGGTATAGTGGCGGAATTCTATTTGTAGAGTACTTGGTATTACAGGCAAATAGTGATATTTTCGTATTTGTATATGGGCTGTATGTTTGCCATAATATGCAATAAATTAAGTTGTTAATTTTCCCTTGATCCCTGTGTAAAATGAGTGTTTTTAGAGGTTTGCAATAAATTAGTTTTTGTTACCAGAAGTTGTTATTTGTATGTTTTTAAATAGTGTGTTGTAACAAATACATAAATTACTTTTTTAAAATTTAACAAAGATCTGTATAGTTCTGTTTTGTCAGCGCTGGTGTAAGAAATGGTCAGCACTGGTAAGAAATGCCATTTGTCAAGTGAGATGGATGTGTTGTAATTTGTGCTACCCAAAGCCATGGGCAGATGTAAATGCTGGAGGATTTTGGCCATGCAAATCTCCAGCCATGCCCGGCACGTGCCCCACCTGCACTCAGGCTGGGCAAGGGAAGCGCAGATTTGGGCTGGCAGCAGAGCCCCACGTGTGCTCAGAATTCGCTGCAAAGGCCTGCTGGCTGAGGAAAAGATCAGGGATACATTTCATAGATTCTATTTATTACAGTGCATATATTAAAATATATATTATGTGGTGTATTGTAGAAACCCTTTAAATCAGAGGGTTTTGGGAAAGCTGCTCCTCAGTGAGGAGGATTTCTAGGCTAGAGGAATATAAAAATAAAAAGAAGGCCATGGACAGTGCCATTGCCAGAGGCCCAGGCTGTTCAAAGGAGGAATGGATCGTCCCCTTCGCCGCCTGTAGCTGATACCCCTGTCAGTAATAAGTAGCAACTCCGGGGGCAACGAGATGGGAAACCATCTCTCTAAACCAGAATGGGATGTCGTTTAATAGCCTGAGGCAATTTTACAGGGTCAAGGACATTCGGACATGTCAAAACGTGAACTAAAAGATAATTAATCTGGGTAAAAGTGAATACTCAAAATACAGACTTGAAGTCTGATTTTACCTTTGATTTCTGGGACCAGATAAAGTGGAAAATTCACAATCTAGTCTCTCTCAAAAAGGAAGAGTCTTTGGTCAAACTTACGCCTGTCTCCAGAGCTTTAATGGAGAGCTGTGATCAGAATTATTGTAACAGAGACTTTCTCAAACATCAGAACAGAACACCTGGCTCTGAGACTTTAATTCTGAGTGGTGCTGGACCTTCATCCTTCTCTGGGGGGATCTCGGATTTTATTCAGGGTGTCCTGGCATGTCCAGGGTTTCTCCAGGCAGCACCCGTGTGTGGACAGCACCCCGAAGCCCGGAAAAGGGGAATCAGATCAGCTTCCAGCTTTGGTCATGTTCTCTGCTTTTTCCAGGATTCCCCGAGTCACTGACGCTGCAACCAGGCATGGTCCAAACTCCTCCGGGAAATCATCCACCCCCAGAATTCCCAGAGAAGTGTTTGGGATTTTTCTTGCATTCCAAGAGATTGGGGGGTCATGGGACATGTTCTATGGAGGCTGGGAATCAAACGGGTCCAGGAAATTAATGTTTGGGGAAGCTTTGCAAAAGAGGAGCTGCTGTTTCTGTGCTCTGCTGCTCTTCTGAAAAAGATGCGGCCGGATCTTATTCTGAAGTTGTGCAGGTGGGGTCAGCCAAGGGGGGGCTCTGGACCCGCTCTGCCTGGCCGAGGGGCTGCAGGGTCGCTCCTGTCACTGTTTGCCCTTCCCAGGAAGTCACCCCCTCAGATCGGGCTCAGGCTGGCAGTTGGCTTTGGAGCTCCGAGGACTCTTTTCATATAGATTCCTCTGCCAAAACTTTCCGGGATTTTCACCACTCTTGGCTCCCCAGCCTCCGGTTACAGCGGGTGGTGGGGCTTTGGATTTGGCTCTGCCTGCAGGGGAGCGGGCAGGGGAGAGGACAGAGGTGGCAGGGGGCAGCCAGGGCTTGAGCAGGGCAGGGATGGCTCTGCCCAGAGAGGTGGATGGGGTGGAGGTGGGAGAGCTCAGGAAAGTTGCTGTGGAGGCACAGACAGTTCATTCAGAAGCCTTGAAGCCTGTCTCATTGGCTGCTGGGCTCATGGGGGAAGGCATGCTGAGATTGCTCTTGGACCTGAGAGTTTTCCAGCTCTATCCCTGCGGGCAGGGATACAGTGTGGAACCTCTCACAGTCCATTGGAAAGCATCACAAATACAAAGTCAGGGTCTGCAGCTGGAGAGCAGCCCGATTTGTATGAATCTAAAAAGATCCAATTTAGTGAATCCAGATGTGAGTTAGCAGGCTCTGGCTTTCTTCCTGTCACCAAGAACTTGGAGCTTTCCTCCCCAGCCCTTCCTAGCAGGGTTCCCAGGAAAGTTGCTGCAGCAACACTACTGCCAAGTAACGCGGCCCGGGGGCTGTTTACAGACTTCAAACAAGACAGGGCTGCTATGGAAAGTGCCTAGAGCTGTTTATTTTTCAGCATCAGTCTAATTACATGATTATGCCAATGGGAAGATGCTAGCAGCTCACAATCCAGGCAGCAGGCCAAAAATTATAGGGTTACAACTTACTATATAATCTTCTTAACAAATCACACAAAGCAAAACATATTGACACTAGTTCTATCCAATCACCATAAGCACACGTAGCTTTGGTTAAAACAATGCTTGCTTATTTCAAATACAGTACCTGTTTGTAAGCCTTAAAACACAATGCACAGAGCTCCACTATTAAACGTCAACCTTCCTAATATCTTGCTAGATAAACTTTGTGCAGCTTAGAGAGCTATTCAGACAAGCATTAATACACAGGCTTATTGTTCTATTTGCCCTTGCTTTTTCTACAGTTTAAATAATTTTTTCTGCTGACCTATCTCATGACTGTTGCTTTAGCTCTACTCACAATTCTGCTGTGTCTGAGGCCTGCCTTTTGAAGCTTTCCCAAAACCCTCTAATTTTATGGATTCCCTCAATTCCCCCTCTCTCTTCACCCAAAAAGAAACCTTACCAATTGTGTCATTTATTACTTGCGTTTTGTGGCCTTACTATAATATTTTTGTTTCTTATCTGCCTAAAGCATGTTTTTGTTGGCACTAAGCATTGCTGTATTACAACACAGCAATTTAATGCTGTGAAGGTCCAGTCAGTGGAAAGGGCATAAATTATGCCTGACAATAGTTACAAGTCATTGTTCAAAAATCTCTTGTCGATTCCAGGGTCTTAACTCAAAACCTTCCTCCATTTCTATACCTTCATCCACCATCTCCGTGACATTTTGAGCACCTGTCTGTGAATCCATTTCCTACCTCTCTCTCTTGTGCGATAAAAACTTCTTGGACAGTTTTGTTCATCTCTCGTTGCACACACTGAAGGATGCAAGGTATTACTATTAATATCACTACCAAAACACCCAATACATGGAGACCTATCATGCAAAGATCCCTTAGCCAAGGTGCAAAGCTCCATTCTTAGGACAAATTATCTGACCAGGACCCACCATCTTCTTTAATTTAGGCTGTCAAATCTTTAGGCTTTTGTGTGCTTTTGAGGATGGATTCAGAGTGATCAGACAGGTTCATGCAACACAATCCTTCAAATTCCTCACAACCTTGTCCTTGTGCCAGTTAAAAAAAATCAATTGCTGCTCTTTTTGGAAGGGTAGAATGTCTAACACTTTTAACACCAGTCAACATGTCACTGATTGCTGTGGATGTGCCATTAGTTTGTTTACTCAGCCAATATCCAAACCTATCTAATTGTTTCAATGCCATTGCTGAAGCCAGCTAGGGTAAAAACAAACCTTGGAACTTGGAGCTTTTTGGCAGGGTTCATGGAACAGCTGATTGCTGTGACAACACTACCTGTTCTTCTGGATCAGATACAGGAGTGATGAAAAGGAAAAAAACATGGTCTAAATCGACAGTAGACCTTCCATTGCAACTACCTAAGTGGTCTTACATATTATTCAAATATTATTCAAAATTTAGAAAAAATTTGGATTCAAATAAACACTTCCTTGCCTTACCTGTAAGATATGCTCATAACAATGTAAATGCACAATCCATAATTCCTTCTCACCACGAGATCAAAGAACTTATAGGAAGAATGCAAAAAAAACTATTATAACTTTACCTGATCAGCCTCCAAGTGTAACAGAGATGCTAACAGCTTGCAGTAAGCTCATCTCTTCAAAATATCTTGCTAATGTGCAAGTCAGTGCTTTTGGAAAGCTGATTGCAGATTCTTAAGAAAAGTTAGGAATCCAATGGGAGATAATTTGGGAAAGGCTTTGGGAGAAAATTTGGGACAAAATATGGAAAAGCTTGAAAAGGCCCTTGAAGCACAAAGAAACATTTTCCAAAAATCTGTTGGTACTGTACAGTTGGACTCTGATAAAAAGGCTTGTGGCTTTGCTTGTGGTAAAGCAGGACACATGAAAAGAGATTGTCCTACAACAACAATCAAACCTAAACCACTTTCTATTTTCCCTCAGTGTAGCAAAGGGAAGCATCTTTCTAAGTACTGTCATTCTCAATTGGACATCGATGGCAAAGCTTTGTCGTTAAACTGAAATAAGAGCGCGGATTATCACCGCACCTGGACACAAGTAGTGACCTCCTTACAGTCAAGTACCCAGTCAAATGGCATTGGTACCTCAGTCATTTATCCTTCAGGTAATCATCCCTCAAATGGTCCCAGGTCAATACCCTCACATACAAGGTTTGAATTGGCCCCCTCAAAAATTGATACACCTTTTAAATAATTTCTGGTATGAAAGTATTTCTAGTGGAATTATCAGGTTTTTTCAGCAAAGACAAGAGCTTTTGATTCTAGGCAGAGCTAGCACCAAAATTTTCAGACTTGCAGTCCTTCCAGCAGCTGTTTCCATAGATTTTAACAATAAACCAATATATTTAAATCTTGCATGTAACGTTCCTATAGCGACTCCACCAAAAACACCTATAGGTATTGCATTTCTTCTACCCATGAGTACAGCCAAGCAAAACAACTTTCCAGAGAATTCAATGCTGTCTGTGCCATTTGGAAGCTAAGGTCCTGAGGTCTTTTGGATGCAATTCTTGTACCGCAAGCAAGCAAAATTGACTTGCTGCCGGACTCACTGTAGTAAAACAATTTACATTACAGGCATGCCGGATACTGGTGCAGATGTCACTGTAATCTCTCACATGTTTTGTCCCAGAGATTGGGATTTAGTAGCTCCTGCAGCTTCCCTCACAGGGACTGGAGATGCTACCGTGTGTTTGCAAAGTGCATCCATGATTAACATTACAGGTCCTGAAGGAAAGACAGCAATAGTGCGTCCTTTCCTTGTTCAGAAGCTTCTCACTGTCTGGGGGAGAGACGTCCTGTCCCAATGTGGAACAGAACTGGAGGTGGGCCTGCGATGTAAACCACGTCAAAACCTGCCACTTGAAAGCTGAACTGGAAAACTGATCCTCCTATATGGATTGATCAATGGCCTTTAACAGAGAAAATAATAAATAGCCTTAAATGATTGGTAAAGGAGCAATTACAAGAAAGTCACATCACACCCACAAAGAGTCCCTGAAATTCACCAGTATTCGTCATCCACAGGAAGACATTGGACTCCTGGAGGTTGTTTCATGACATGAAGATCAATGTAGTGACTGAAGACATGAGACGTCTTCAACCTGGACTTCCTTCTTTATCAATGATCCCAAAACACTGGCCTCTCATTGTCATTCATTTAAAGGATTGTTTTTTCCACATCCCACTTCATCCCAATGATGCTCCAAGATTTGCCTTTTCAGTTCTAGTCATCAATCAAAGAGAACCCATGCAGAGATAGCACTGGAAAACATTGCCTCTATAAATGAAGAATTCGCCTATAATTTGACAATATTTTTTCACACAAGTTTTGTCTCCAGTTCAACAGAAGTATCCAAGATCCATGATTTCACACTACAGGGATGATTTGCTCATCGCAGCTCCAACAAAGCCAGAGATGGAGCAAGCTCGTCCTAGTGTTGTTACTGAAATCCAAAATGCTGGACTTAAAATTTCCATAGCCAAAATTCAAGAAGTTCCACCTTGGAAGTATCTGGGATGGAAGATGACTGAAAAAAACAATTACACTGCAGAAGATACAGCTCCGGACCAGTGTCAACACCCTGCAAGACTTACAACAGCTTCTAGAAGAAATCAATTGGGTCAGACCTGTTTTGGGAATCAGCAACGATGAATTGGGTCCACTTTTTAATTTGTTGAGAGGAAGCTGCGCCATCGACTCTCCTGAACTCGAATACCTGAAGCTCGTGCAGCGCATGACAAGGTCATGGAGGCTCTCCAAAGACAACAAGCTCATTGCTGTATTCCAGAAAAGCCATTCTTTTCTGCAATTTTAGGAGGAAAGATGCAACTTTGTTCTGTCATTTTTCAATCAGACCCTTCTGAGAGAGATCCTTTGTTGATAATAGAATGGGGTTTTCTTCCCTCAAGGTTTCCAAAGACTATTTTCACAGTCTTAGAGAGGATAACACAAATTCTGATTAAGGCCAGAACAAGGTTATTAAGTTTAGCAGGTGAAGAATTTGCAGTTCTCTATTTACCACTGAAAAGAATTATCTTGATTGGGCAATGCAAAATTCTGCAAATTCTGATGATTTACAACAAGAATTATTTAATTTTGCAGATATTGCTTCTCTTCATTACCCGGCTCACAAATTATTGCAGCAAAATTGAGTTTTAGAGAGAAACCTTTTTTTAAGTAAAGAACCTTTAAACATAATAACTCTCTTCACTAAAGAGATCTGGCAGAGGTCACAAATCAGTCATTACTTGGTTGAACCAAACCAAGTTCCCAACTAAAACTTGGGAATCAGATATTCAAATAGAAGAGGGATCTGGTCAGATTGTTGAGCTTGCTGCTGTGGTTCAGGCTTCTCAGTTCTTCCCACAACCGTTTAATTTATTCACACATTTTGCGTTTGTTGCTAATGTGGTTAAAAGAATAGAAGGATCAGTTCTAAAGAATCCTAGTAACGACACTTGATATCATTGGCTTTCATGGCTTTTTACAACTTTACAATAACCAGCTAATCCACAGTTTGCTTCTCACATCAGGGCTCATTCTTCGCTTCCTAGATTTTTAGTGGAAGGAAACGCGAGAGCGGACAAACTGACAGTGCTTATTTCCAACACTTTGCCAAACATTTTGGAACAAGCAAAACTGAGTCACGCCTTTGTTCACCAAAACGCAAAAGCACTTGTGCCAATGTTTTGCTACGATGTCAGTTTTGATTGCTTCTTCTAGTGCAGAGTTTTAGTCAATTTGTAGTGTAGATTTGTCTGTGGAACAACCAAAACCAAATGTCTGGGTAACCTTAGCCAAGGCAGCAGGCTCGCATACCATGTGTTTGTCTAATTCGGAACAGAAAAGCCTTTCTCAACCTGATTAGTCAGTGTGCCAGTAAAGAATTTGCCCTTGGTCAAAAAGCAATTCAATAGTAAGCCTGGTGAAATTGACAATGGCAGGAGCTCTGTATAGGATTGTAACATTTGGGAAAAAGAACTTCCCAAAGCAGAACCTGCACCCCAAGAATTAGAAATCCTTGGTCCTTTAACAATGGATTTTTGCCTTACATTTACACCTAATGATTAGTGAGAAAGTGATCCTCCAAAGCACAATGTTACTCTCCATTGTTTTGCATACAGAAACTCAAGGTTTTGGTGTAATTATTAAGAATGTTGAGAGTTGCTTTCTAAAGCTGACCAATATCCACAACAGTTACCAAAAGGATGTTGGTTCACCTGTGTAGATAGGCCCTGGCAGGGCATCCCATGAAGGTGGCCCATGTAGCAATGGGATGCTCACTGTAATTGCGCCTACTGCCAAAGCGGTCATTAAGAAGAAACAAAGGGGAACAAGATCTGCTCGTCATTATTGTGAAAACTGTAGAAGTGATTTCACGCACTGGAAGGCTGCAAAAAGGGTTTCCGCAGGTTTGTTTTTACCCCGGCTGCCTTCAGCAATGGCATTGAAACAATTAGATCGGGTTGCATATTGGCTGAGTAAACAAACTAATGGCACATCCACTGCAATCAGTGACATGTTGACCGATGTTAATAGTGTTAGACATGCTGCCCTTCCAAACAGAGCAGCAATTGATTTTCTTTTACTGGCACAAGGACATGGTTGTGAGGAATTTGAAGGATTGTGTTGTATGAACCTGTCTGATCACTCTGAAACCATCCAGAAAAGCATAGAAAAGCTGAAAGATTTGACAGCTCCAATTAAAGAAGATGGTGGCTCTTGATTAGATGATTTGTTCCAAGGATGGAGGTTTGCACCTTGGCTAAGGGGACCTTGTAGAATAGGTCTCCATATGTTGGGTGTTTTGGCAGTGATACTGGTAGTAATACCTTGCATACGTCGGTGTGTGTGACAAATGATGGACAAAACAATCTAAGAAGTTTTTATCACACAAGAGAGAGAGGCAGGAAATGGATTCACACAGAATTCCCAAAATCTCACACAGATGGTGGATGAAGGTATGGACATGGAGGAAGGTTTTGAATTAAGACCTTAGAACAGGCGAGACTTTTTTGGAACAATCACTTGTAATTGCTATCAGACATGACTTTTGTCCTTTGAACTGACTGGACTTTCACAGCATTAAAATTGCTGTCTTGGAATATAGCAAGGCTGAATGCGAGCAAGAAGGATGCTTTATGCAAGTAACAAGCAGGTATACTACAGTGAAGCTATGAAATGCAAGGTAGTTAATAAACGACACGGTTACAAAGGCTTCTATTTAGCCGAACCGTGAGGGGGAATTGTGGGAATCCTTCAAATCAGAGGGTTCTGGGACAGCTGCAAAAGGCAGACCTCAGAGAAAGCAGAACTTTGGTTAGAGCTAAGCGGTAGATTTGTCAGCAGAAAATTTATATAAGAAGTAGAAAAATAAGGACAAATAGAACAATGGTTTGTGTCTATTACTGTAGAATGCAGGACATTCATATGTCTGAGATGTAACACAAAACAGAACTCCCTTTGGTCATCAGCAAACAGCTTCGTTTATTGCCTTCAGCACCCACAGTCCATTTAGCCCAGTCAAAACTCCCAGGCCGAGACATCTCATTGGTCTATCTCTGTGCCCCCAGACTCTGAACCAATGCAATGTCTGTATCTTAGGAGAGCTCCCATTGCCTGGGAACTTCTGTCAGTCAGTCCAGAGGCTGCTCCGTGGAGCTGAATTGGGCTCCTCATTCTAATTTGATTGATACTGACCCACCAGTGTATTAACGCTTGGCTGGAATGACTCCCTAAGCTACAGAAAAGTATCCCTAGCAAGATATTAGGAACTTCTAAGCTTAATAATTGTTATATTTGCCCAATTATCCCATCAAAAAACCCAAAAAACCAAACAATATTTAGGTAGCAGTAATTTTAATTGAATAGTTTAGAAAATATATAAATAAGGGATAATTTGGTTCAAATAATAGCACATAAGCAAAAGATACCGCGAGGTACGGAGGGCAGAGTTCTTGACCCTTGCCACTTCACGTACAAGCTTGCCAAGTGAAAATCACCCCTTGTATGCCATATGTCAATACCATCTCCTCCTATTTTCGGTTCGTCACTTTTCTGTCTCCGCCTTCCTCACCACCTTTACCACGCATGCGCCACCACTCGGTTTGGTGGTCGCACAAGTCTTTGGGGGTCATCACTGATGAAGGCCCTGTAGTCTTCTTTGTTGTCCTTTAATTCACCTTTGGGTTACACATGCACATCAAGCCAGCACGTAGCCAGTACAGCCAATGTAAGCCAAGACTAACGTATCACTCCATCTACATATCAAGGCAATAAATCCCTTATAATTAGGATTTGTTGGGACCGAACCAGGTTCTTGCTCATTTTTAGCAACTGTATCTTCAGCTTCTTTCCTGTGGTCCTTGAGAACAGCTGCTGGGAAGGGGGGTGGAGCCCCTCCTCTCCCTCTCTTCTTTGGCATTACAACTTTTTAACTATTTATTATTCTCAAATATTAATTACTGTATCAGTATCAATTACTCTTTCAAATTTTATCAGCATGAATGATACCTATTTATCACAATAATGGAGCTCTGTGCATTGTGTTTTAAGGCTCAAAAGCAGGTACAGTGTTTGAAATAAGCAAGCAGTGTTTTAACAAAAGCTACGTGTGCTTATAGTGGTTGCACAGAACTACTGTCAATATGCTCTTGCTTTGTGTGAGTGGTCAAAAAACTTTTCAAGTAAGTTGATTGCCTGCTGCCAGGGATGTGAGCTGCTGGCATCTTCCCACTGTAACAACCATGTAACGAGACTGATGCTGGAAAACAAACAGCTCCAGGCGCGTTCCTCAGCAGTCCCGTCCCTGTCGGGATTCGTACAGAGACCCGCGGCCAGCAATACTCAGCTGAGGACCAGAAGAGACCGGAATAGCCCGGGCAGTCCAGCTTTAGTGCAAGGCATCCGGCAGCCTTGAGGGTACAAAGCGAGCACAGGTCGCAGCTCCTCGTGTCCGGAGCGAGCCCGGAGCAGCTCTCACAGGCCGCAGCCCCTCCCAGGCCCAGCTCCGGGCGCAGCCGGGGCCGCTCCGACTGTGCGGGGCCGCTGCCGGGGCGCTGTCGCGGCTCCTCCCGCGGGGCGGAGCTGACGCGGCCCCGGCGGCCCCGGCCCGGCCCCGCTGCGCTCCGAGCGCGGCCCCGGAGCGGCCCGGCCGAGGCGGCGGGGGACGGGCGGCGAGGGGCCGGGGGCATGGGGCGCTCCGGGAACGGGCGGACATCCCGGCAGAGGGGAGAGAGACCTGGCAGAGGGAGGAGTGAGCGGGAGAGGGGAGAGACGCTGGGAGGAGGGAGAAAATCCCAGGAGAGGGGGTCGAGCCCGGGAGTAGGGGAGATCACGGGACAGGGGGGATGAGGTCCCTGGGAAAGGGTGGGTAGCCTTCCAAGACAGTAGAGAGCCCTGGGAGAGGGGGGAGGTCTTTTGGATGCAATTTTTGGACCGCAAGCAAGCAAAATTGACTTGCTGCCTGACTCACTGTAGTAAAACAATTTACATTACAGGCATGCTGGATACTGGTGCAGATGTCACTGTAATCTCTCACATGTTTTGTCTCAGAGGTTGGGATTTAGTAGCTCCTGCAGCTTCCCTAACAGGGACTGGAGATGCTACTGTAAAGAGCCCTGGGAGAGGGGGGAGGTCCTGGAAGAGGGAGGAGTAATCGGGAGAACGGGAGATCCAGGGAGACGAATAAAAGCACTGGCTACAGCCCGGGAAGGGAGGGAGCTTGGGACAAGGGGTAGCTTAGGACTGGGGAAAACCCGAGAGAGGAGGGAGAACCCAGGAGACAGGGGACAACCTGTGAAGAGGGGGAGATCCGGAGTAGAGTGGACAAGGCCTGGGAAAGGGGGGAAAGACGTGAGAGAAGAGAGCCCAGTGGTGGGAGTCCAGGAGCGGAGTCTCCTGCAGGCGGACTGGGAACCCGGAGAGCCCGGAATCACGGAGTCCTGCAGCCAGGCCGAGAACGGGCGCGGGTCAGTGCGGTTCGGGAGAGCGCGGCTGCGGGGCTGGCTCCGGAGCCGGAGGCGCGTGGAAAGTGCTGTTTGGCAGCCCCGGCGGCGCTGAGAGCACAGCTCTGCCCGGGGAGGCAGCGCCACGGGCGCCGCTCGGCTTCCCAGCCAGGCCACGGCACCGCTCGGCTTCGCCGCCGGATCCGCGGCAGCTCGGAGCATCGCTCCCTGCCCGGGCCCGAGGCTCACCTGCGCCAGGTGCACCAGAGCATCGCCTCTGCCTGGACAACCCACAGCGAGCAGTGCCCGGCAGGGACTGCAGATCCCCTTTGGTGGCAGAGAAAAAAGAGCAAGGAATCTTCCATGGGAGAACATAGGCAATAGGATGAGGTGTCAGTGTCCAGTGTGTTCAGATGCACTCACAAGGATACTATTGCTCTTGGCTCAGAACATGGAAAAGAAGTGGGCAGACACAAATCAGAAGCTGGTTGCAATATCCAGGGATCAGTTATCAGAAGAAAATGCTACGCAGCTGCGGGAATGCTTAATGGATGACTAATTACCCTTTGCCAAGTAATCTGGACTTTTTAGGGGCAGCATACTTATCTCTCAAAAATTACTCTAGAGATATTCTTAAGAAAGTTTTGAAGAAAGGCTCATACACCCACAATTCAACGCAGTTGCTGTGGGTTTGATAAATGAAATCTGCTTTAATGTCTTGATTTTCCTAAAGATTTGTGGGGGTTGTTTTTAACACAGGCATGCATGCTAAATTTGAGAATCTAAGGTAAGGTCTTTTTTCAGGGGATATGGAAGAGACAGATCTTCAGCCAGCAATATGTCAGTGAGAGACAGCTGAGCGATGATTACTGAGAAGAAGAACAGCCCTGCAATAGAGGTGTGAGCTGCATTGAACAGCGCTTGCTGTGAGCCAGAGAGCACAAAGCAGGCTGGCCTAGTGGGCCTGAATATTCCTGCCAAACACTCTGCATCTCACCCCTTTGCTTGGGCTCAGTGCAGAACTGCAGGATTGCGGGCGCTTCCTCCCAGAGCTGCGTGAGGCACTGGCTCCTGCAGATGTGCCCTGCCAAGCTGTCCCTGCCTCACGCTGGCCTCGCTTCCCCTAGCACAAGAGCCGGGCCTGAAGGAGGCTGCCCTGTGCTCCAGCCTGCCGAGCAGCCCGGCTCCCTGCCCCGGTGCCCAGAGTGCTGCACACGCTGCTGACCTTTGCCAGGAGTTGCAGGGCAGCCGGCAGAAGAGGAGGAATCCTCAGGCAGCCCAGCAACCCTCGGCTGACCTTGGCCTTTCTCTGCTCCTGGGCACACTCCAGATGGCCAATGCCTCCAGGCTGGGCTGTGCCCAGCACGGCTGCGCTTCCCCTCGGCAGCAGCCAGCTGCCACCTGGGCTCTGAGAGCGGAGGATTCGCCCACTGCCGGGAACAGGCACCCAGGGCCCGGCTGCTGCCTCTTGCAGCTCCAAGGGCCTCCTTCCAGCCTGCCTCTGCCGAGGCTCAGCCTGCTCCGGCCTCTGCCGGGGCTCTGCCGGGGCTCCACCCCAGCCAAGGCTGGGCTCGCTCTCACCTCACAGGCGCTGACAGCTCTGCACCACAGGAGACCTTCCCGAGCACCCTCTCTGATCTTTCTGCTTTCTCACTTGAGCAAGGCTGTCCTCCAGCCAAAGAGATTATTATTGCATTTCAGGATACAAATCCAAGTGGCAGGAGTCCCAATGTTCTCCAGTCACAGCTGAAGGCCTGTATCTGCACAGGGTGTTGGGCTGCCTCATTCTTCTTTTGGTTTTGCCTTCAAAAGCAAATTGCCCTTTCTACCTCAAATAGAAATACCAAAGCTGGCCAAAAACAGACTAGTAGGCCAGATTCCAAAGGCAGTGTGGTCTGGAGAGTATGAATGAGAACATCCTTCCTCCCACTTTCACACCATGTCAAAGACGCCATGTCACTTTCCACCTTTAAGAAACAACAGACAATTCAGAAGAAATTCTTGAGCGTATTCGCAGAGTGAGAAGGAAGGGAATCTTCAAGGTGACTTGTGGTTTCAGAAACTGTATTCATTTCCAATCCTACTCTGCACTCCTATTAGACAATCCTACTCTAACCTTAACCCTAATCCTAATCTTAATCCTAATGCTAATCCTAATCCTAATCCTAATCCTAATCCTAATCCTAATCCTAATCCTAATCCTAATCCTAATCCTAACCTACAGTCCTGCTCTAAAGTGGTTGACGAAAAAATGGTCCTGATGTGATTGTCACATTCTTGTCTCCCTCCTCTTCTTCACTGAAACAATCAGCGGCACCAGGCTGGACGCAGGCTCAGCAAATGTTACAGATGGATGCTGCCCAAAGGGAAAAAAAACAAATCAACAAAAAATAATGGACCGTGACTTTCCAAGCTCAGTGCTTCATCGGATTCCTCTGGCTTATAGAAGGATGCAGGAACAGGACCAATGGGACCATCTTTATGTGCCAGACTTTGCCATCACAGGCAAATGGGGCCCAGAATCCCACTCATCCATTTATCCAGGTGTCTTCATCTTGCTAGGATTTTTGCCCTGCCAGTGCTCTAGAAATGGTGCTTTCTGTCCTTGGAGTTTCTTCTTTTCAGGTATCTCTAAAGCCTCACACTGGTCCCTCTCTTTGAAAGACAGGCACTGTGCTGATTCCCACAGGGAGACAGAGCAGTGGCTACCTTTCCATGCCCTGCCCCTCGTGTGCTGGATGGCACCTTCCTTCCCAGCAGGGCCAGCCCAGTGGCACTGGGCCCTGCAGTTCCCTCTCTGCCACACAACCTGGCACTAACCCTGGCACAGTTCCCGTCTGCTTGAGCGTGCCAGGCAGCAGATGGGGCTGGTACAAGTCCCTCCCAGCTGTCCCTGTTTGCGTGGCAGAAACCTCTAAGGGTGGGCTGGGGGGCACAAACCAGGGCCCCCGGGAGGCTCACAGTGAGCACCCCAGGACCCCTCCTGCCCACAGCCAAATCTCTGACCCCTAGGCTGGGACTGGCTTCCTTGGGTTCCTGCACCACTATTTCATGTCTCTTTATCCTGCATTGCTCTACTTCAATTCTTTTGCCATTAGATAAAACTGAGCACCCCACCAAATGACAAAAGAGGGTGACGGAAACAGCCAGAGGAGCTCTCTGACTCAGGAAATGCAGAGAGAGGTAGAGTTATTCAGTTTTGTAAAGAACAGGCCCCAGGGAGACTTTATTGCCACTTTCCAAGACTTCAGAGTGGCTTTGAAGAAAGTGGGGGACATCTTTTTTTAAAGGGCCAGATACAATAGGATGTGGGTGAATATTTTTAAAAATGGGGATCTAATCAGATTCTTTATGTTTTTGCAACATTTTGCATCTCTGCCTTGCACTAAAGACAGCGCCCCCCACAAAGGGCACTTACTCTCTTGGAAAGATGAGCAGGCTTTGTTGTGACCATGACTGGATGCTTGCGCTGGTCATCTGGCTCATTTTCCTCCTCTCTGTCTTCTTCTGGAATAGGAGAAAGAGCCAGGGGAAAAATGGCTCTTGCTCTTGTCACCTGTGCCAAGACAGAATGATAGGGACAGGCCGTTACCTAGTGCTTAGAACCTCATTTCTCCTCACATCCACAGACACATCTTCAAAGGAGAACTCATGAACTTTGTGTAGCAATGGCATTTGAAGTCACTCCAACCAGACTGAAATGGGCACATTCAACAGAACAGTATAAGGCTATGAATTCGATATTCCTCCTTGTCTGCTATTTGCAGGCAAGGTTGTCTCTGCAAAAGGCAGCTTTTAGATCTTGTAAACTCTGAAATGGAAAAGTAGGAAGAGCCAGCAAGGACTTTGCTACTGCTGCTGAAGACATGGAAAACCAGAAAGGGTTCAGAATCCCTTTCAGTGATTGAAGGAACAGAAAATGTTGTGCAGAAGCCTCCTTGCTTGGTGGAAAAAGAGAAAAGGAACAGGCTTTCTCCCCCTTGGAAACCCATAAAGCACAAGACGGAAATGACAGTGACTCCAGTGTCTGAAGACCTTGGATGTAGTGAGGTGATGTTTCAGAGAGGAAAGGCCCTTGTGCTGAGCACAGTTATGCGGGGATTGATGGAAGCCTCGTGCAGGTCCCTCAAGAGCCTCCCATGGTCCAGGCTAAAGCTCCCTTGGCATGTCCTCCCTGGCCTTGTGCTGCACCCCTTACCTAGCTGCCCTATCCTTCTGTGCACACGCTGCAGCCCCTCCATGACTTTCTGCTCCCCAGGGCCCACAAGTGCACACAGCACCCCAGCTGTGGCCGCGGCACTGCCCAGCACAGGGCCACGCTCACTGCCCTGCTCCTGCTGCCCCACTGCTGCTGGCACAGCCACCATGCCCTTGGCCTTCTTGGCCCCCTGGCCACACGCTGCCTCATCTTCAGCTGCTCAAGGCCGCCAGCACCCCTGGCTCCTTTTGGTCCACCACCTCCTCAGCCACAAAGATGCCCATTTCACTCCTGATAAAGCAGGCCCCATTGCAAGATGGCCTTCCTCTTCCGAGCAACACAACACAGCAGTCAAGCACTTGCAGCTTCACCCTCACTCTGGGCTCCAATGCACTTGCCCAAGCTGCAGACTTCAGCACAAAACTGATCAGCAGAAACTTGCCCCTACTGCTCTTTGCGCCTTCTGAAAAGCCAAAAGGCAGTTGGGCCAACAGTAACTCTACAAGTTCAAAATGACTCAAGTAAACTGCAGAACACATCCACAAGTTAAGGCACCTTTCCAAAAGGGAAAACAAACCAACAAAACCTTTTGACTTTGAGCACTACCACTTGCGCCCTTGGCCGTAAATCCGCAGAAGCCCAGACATGGAGCTTCCCTGAGCCAAGCAGCCAGAAGCTCAGCTGCAGCCCCCAGCTCGGTGCTGCCTCAACAGGACAGGTCAAAGGCCAATTTCCAGGTGTCACTGCCTGCAGGAAAAGGCCACGTCCTGCAGGACTCCAGCACTTAACATCCTTGGCCAGACACAGCAAGTGCTGGCTGCTCAGAAACTTGCATCTCTGCCTTGCACTAAAGACAGCGCCCCCCACAAAGGGCACTTACTCTCTTGGGAAGATGAGCAGGCTTTGGTGTGACCATGACTGGACGCTTGCGCTGGTCATCTGGCTCATTTTCCTCCTCTCTGTCTTCTTCTGGAATCGGAGAAAGAGCCAGGGGAAAAATGGCTCTTGCTCTTGTCACCTGTGCCAAGACAGAATGATAGGGACAGGCCGTTACCTAGCGCTTAGAACCTCATTTCTCCTCACATCCACAGACACATCTTCAAAGGAGAACTCATGAACTTTGTGTAGCAATGGCATTTGAAGTCACTCCAACCAGACTGAAATGGGCACATTCAACAGAACAGTATAAGGCTATGAATTCGATATTCCTCCTTGTCTGCTCTTTGCAGGCAAGGTTGTCTCTGCAAAAGGCAGCTTTTAGATCTTGTAAACTCTGAAATGGAAAAGTAGGAAGAGCCAGCAAGGACTTTGCTACTGCTGCTGAAGACATGGAAAACCAGAAAGGGTTCAGAATCCCTTTCAGTGATTAATGGAACAGAAAATGTTGTGCAGAAGCCTCCTTGCTTGCTGGAAAAAGAGAAAAGGAACAGGATTTCTCCCCCTTGGAAACCCATAAAGCACAAGATGGAAGTGACAGTGACTCCAGTGTCTGAAGACCTTGGATGTAGTGAGGTGATGTTTCAGAGAGGAAAGGCCCTTGTGCTGAGCACAGTTATGCGGGGATTGATGGAAGCCTCGTGCAGGTCCCTCAAGAGCCTCCCATGGTCCAGGCTAAAGCTCCCTTGGCATGTCCTCCCTGGCCTTGTGCTGCACCCGTTACCTAGCTGCCCTATCCTTCTGTGCACACGCTGCAGCCCCTCCATGACTTTCTGCTCCCCAGGGCCCACAAGTGCACACAGCACTCCAGCTGTGGCCACAGCGCTGCCCAGCACAGGGCCACGCTCACTGCCCTGCACCTGCTGCCCCACTGCTGCTGGCACAGCCACCATGCCCTTGGCCTTCTTGGCCCCCTGGCCACACGCTGCCTCATCTTCAGCTGCTCAAGGCCGCCAGCACCCCTGGCTCCTTTTGGTCCACCACCTCCTCAGCCACAAAGATGCCCATTTCACTCCTGATAAAGCTGGCCCCATTGCAAGATGGCCTTCCTCTTCCGAGCAACACAACACAGCAGTCAAGCACTTGCAGCTTCACCCTCACTCTGGGCTCCAATGCACTTGCCCAAGCTGCAGACTTCAGCACAAAACTGATCAGCAGAAACTTGCCCCTACTGCTCTTTGCGCCTTCTGAAAAGCCAAAAGGCAGTTGGGCCAACAGTAACTCTACAAGTTCAAAATGACTCAAGTAAACTGCAGAACACTTCCACAAGTTAAGGCACCTTTCCAAAAGTGAAAACAAACCAACAAAACCTTTTGACTTTGAGCACTACCACTTGCGCCCTTGGCCGTAAATCCGCAGAAGCCCAGACATGGAGCTTCCCTGAGCCAAGCAGCCAGAAGCTCAGCTGCAGCCCCCAGCTCGGTGCTGCCTCAACAGGACAGGTCAAAGGCCAATTTCCAGCTGTCACTGCCTGCAGGAAAAGGCCACGTCCTGCAGGACTCCAGCACTTAACATCCTTGGCCAGACACAGCAAGTGCTGGCCGCTCAGAAACTTGCATCTCTGCCTTGCACTAAAGACAGCGCCCCCCACAAAGGGCACTTACTCTCTTGGGAAGATGAGCAGGCTTTGGTGTGACCATGACTGGACGCTTGCGCTGGTCATCTGGCTCATTTTCCTCCTCTCTGTCTTCTTCTGGAATAGGAGAAAGAGCCAGGGGAAAAATGGCTCTTGCTCTTGTCACCTGTGCCAAGACAGAATGATAGGGACAGGCCGTTACCTAGCGCTTAGAACCTCATTTCTCCTCACATCCACAGACACATCTTCAAAGGAGAACTCATGAACTTTGTGTAGCAATGGCATTTGAAGTCACTCCAACCAGACTGAAATGGGCACATTCAACAGAACAGTATAAGGCTATGAATTCGATATTCCTCCTTGTCTGCTCTTTGCAGGCAAGGTTGTCTCTGCAAAAGGCAGCTTTTAGATCTTGTAAACTCTGAAATGGAAAAGTAGGAAGAGCCAGCAAGGACTTTGCTACTGCTGCTGAAGACATGGAAAACCAGAAAGGGTTCAGAATCCCTTTCAGTGATTAAAGGAACAGAAAATGTTGTGCAGAAGCCTCCTTGCTTGCTGGAAAAAGAGAAAAGGAACAGGATTTCTCCCCCTTGGAAACCCATAAAGCACAAGATGGAAGTGACAGTGACTCCAGTGTCTGAAGACCTTGGATGTAGTGAGGTGATGTTTCAGAGAGGAAAGGCCCTTGTGCTGAGCACAGTTATGCGGGGATTGATGGAAGCCTCGTGCAGGTCCCTCAAGAGCCTCCCATGGTCCAGGCTAAAGCTCCCTTGGCATGTCCTCCCTGGCCTTGTGCTGCACCCCTTACCTATCTGCCCTATCCTTCTGTGCACACGCTGCAGCCCCTCCATGACTTTCTGCTCCCCAGGGCCCACAAGTGCACACAGCACTCCAGCTGTGGCCGCAGCACTGCCCAGCACAGGGCCACGCTCACTGCCCTGCTCCTGCTGCCCCACTGCTGCTGGCACAGCCACCATGCCCTTGGCCTTCTTGGCCCCCTGGCCACACGCTGCCTCATCTTCAGCTGCTCAAGGCCGCCAGCACCCCTGGCTCCTTTTGGTCCACCACCTCCTCAGCCACAAAGATGCCCATTTCACTCCTGATAAAGCAGGCCCCATTGCAAGATGGCCTTCCTCTTCCGAGCAACACAACACAGCAGTCAAGCACTTGCAGCTTCACCCTCACTCTGGGCTCCAATGCACTTGCCCAAGCTGCAGACTTCAGCACAAAACTGATCAGCAGAAACTTGCCCCTACTGCTCTTTGCGCCTTCTGAAAAGCCAAAAGGCAGTTGGGCCAACAGTAACTCTACAAGTTCAAAATGACTCAAGTAAACTGCAGAACACATCCACAAGTTAAGGCACCTTTCCAAAAGGGAAAACAAACCAACAAAACCTTTTGACTTTGAGCACTACCACTTGCGCCCTTGGCCGTAAATCCGCAGAAGCCCAGACATGGAGCTTCCCTGAGCCAAGCAGCCAGAAGCTCAGCTGCAGCCCCCAGCTCGGTGCTGCCTCAACAGGACAGGTCAAAGGCCAATTTCCAGGTGTCACTGCCTGCAGGAAAAGGCCACGTCCTGCAGGACTCCAGCACTTAACATCCTTGGCCAGACACAGCAAGTGCTGGCTGCTCAGAAACTTGCATCTCTGCCTTGCACTAAAGACAGCGCCCCCCACAAAGGGCACTTACTCTCTTGGGAAGATGAGCAGGCTTTGGTGTGACCATGACTGGACGCTTGCGCTGGTCATCTGGCTCATTTTCCTCCTCTCTGTCTTCTTCTGGAATCGGAGAAAGAGCCAGGGGAAAAATTGCTCTTGCTCTTGTCACCTGTGCCAAGACAGAATGATAGGGACAGGCCGTTACCTAGCGCTTAGAACCTCATTTCTCCTCACATCCACAGACACATCTTCAAAGGAGAACTCATGAACTTTGTGTAGCAATGGCATTTGAAGTCACTCCAACCAGACTGAAATGGGCACATTCAACAGAACAGTATAAGGCTATGAATTCGATATTCCTCCTTGTCTGCTCTTTGCAGGCAAGGTTGTCTCTGCAAAAGGCAGCTTTTAGATCTTGTAAACTCTGAAATGGAAAAGTAGGAAGAGCCAGCAAGGACTTTGCTACTGCTGCTGAAGACATGGAAAACCAGAAAGGGTTCAGAATCCCTTTCAGTGATTAAAGGAACAGAAAATGTTGTGCAGAAGCCTCCTTGCTTGCTGGAAAAAGAGAAAAGGAACAGGCTTTCTCCCCCTTGGAAACCCATAAAGCACAAGACGGAAATGACAGTGACTCCAGTGTCTGAAGACCTTGGATGTAGTGAGGTGATGTTTCAGAGAGGAAAGGCCCTTGTGCTGAGCACAGTTATGCGGGGATTGATGGAAGCCTCGTGCAGGTCCCTCAAGAGCCTCCCATGGTCCAGGTTAAGCTCCCTTGGCATGTCCTCCCTGGCCTTGTGCTGCACCCCTTACCCAGCTGCCCTATCCTTCTGTGCACACGCTGCAGCCCCTCCATGACTTTCTGCTCCCCAGGGCCCACAAGTGCACACAGCACTCCAGCTGTGGCCGCAGCGCTGCCCAGCACAGGGCCACGCTCACTGCCCTGCTCCTGCTGCCCCACTGCTGCTGGCACAGCCACCATGCCCTTGGCCTTCTTGGCCCCCTGGCCACACGCTGCCTCATCTTCAGCTGCTCAAGGCCACCAGCACCCCTGGCTCCTTTTGGTCCACCACCTCCTCAGCCACAAAGATGCCCATTTCACTCCTGATAAAGCAGGCCCCATTGCAAGATGGCCTTCCTCTTCTGAGCAACACAACACAGCAGTCAAGCACTTGCAGCTTCACCCTCACTCTGGGCTCCAATGCGCTTGCCCAAGCTGCAGACTTCAGCACAAAACTGATCAGCAGGAACTTGCCCCTACTGCTCTTTGCGCCTTCTGAAAAGCCAAAAGGCAGTTGGGCCAACAGTAACTCTACAAGTTCAAAATGACTCAAGTAAACTGCAGAACACTTCCACAAGTTAAGGCACCTTTCCAAAAGGGAAAACAAACCAACAAAACCTTTTGACTTTGAGCACTACCACTTGCGCCCTTGGCCGTAAATCCGCAGAAGCCCAGACATGGAGCTTCCCTGAGCCAAGCAGCCAGAAGCTCAGCTGCAGCCCCCAGCTCGGTGCTGCCTCAACGGGACAGGTCAAAGGCCAATTTCCAGCTGTCACTGCCTGCAGGAAAAGGCCACGTCCTGCAGGACTCCAGCACTTAACATCCTTGGCCAGACACAGCAATTGCTGGCCGCTCAGAAACTTGCATCTCTGCCTTGCACTAAAGACAGCGCCCCCCACAAAGGGCACTTACTCTCTTGGGAAGATGAGCAGGCTTTGGTGTGACCATGACTGGACGCTTGCGCTGGTCATCTGGCTCATTTTCCTCCTCTCTGTCTTCTTCTGGAATCGGAGAAAGAGCCAGGGGAAAAATGGCTCTTGCTCTTGTCACCTGTGCCAAGACAGAATGATAGGGACAGGCCGTTACCTAGCGCTTAGAACCTCATTTCTCCTCACATCCACAGACACATCTTCAAAGGAGAACTCATGAACTTTGTGTAGCAATGGCATTTGAAGTCACTCCAACCAGACTGAAATGGGCACATTCAACAGAACAGTATAAGGCTATGAATTCGATATTCCTCCTTGTCTGCTCTTTGCAGGCAAGGTTGTCTCTGCAAAAGGCAGCTTTTAGATCTTGTAAACTCTGAAATGGAAAAGTAGGAAGAGCCAGCAAGGACTTTGCTACTGCTGCTGAAGACATGGAAAACCAGAAAGGGTTCAGAATCCCTTTCAGTGATTAAAGGAACAGAAAATGTTGTGCAGAAGCCTCCTTGCTTGCTGGAAAAAGAGAAAAGGAACAGGCTTTCTCCCCCTTGGAAACCCATAAAGCACAAGACGGAAATGACAGTGACTCCAGTGTCTGAAGACCTTGGATGTAGTGAGGTGATGTTTCAGAGAGGAAAGGCCCTTGTGCTGAGCACAGTTATGCGGGGATTGATGGAAGCCTCGTGCAGGTCCCTCAAGAGCCTCCCATGGTCCAGGCTAAAGCTCCCTTGGCATGTCCTCCCTGGCCTTGTGCTGCACCCCTTACCCAGCTGCCCTATCCTTCTGTGCACACGCTGCAGCCCCTCCATGACTTTCTGCTCCCCAGGGCCCACAAGTGCACACAGCACTCCAGCTGTGGCCGCAGCGCTGCCCAGCACAGGGCCACGCTCACTGCCCTGCTCCTGCTGCCCCACTGCTGCTGGCACAGCCACCATGCCCTTGGCCTTCTTGGCCCCCTGGCCACACGCTGCCTCATCTTCAGCTGCTCAAGGCCGCCAGCACCCCTGGCTCCTTTTGGTCCACCACCTCCTCAGCCACAAAGATGCCCATTTCACTCCTGATAAAGCAGGCCCCATTGCAAGATGGCCTTCCTCTTCCAAGCAACACAACACAGCAGTCAAGCACTTGGAGATTCACCCCCACTCCAAGCTCCAAAGAACTTGCCAAAGCTGCAGACTGCACCAAAATATGCATCAGAAGAAACTGGCTGCTTCTGATTTTTGCCTCGCAAGAAGGCTTCGCAACTCCGCACTTTGTTTCTTTGGCCACATGGGACAGGAATGGCCCCCACAGCTGCATGGACCACACAATCCTCCCCTTGCAGCTTATCAAAAGCCAAAAGACAGCTGGTCCAAAAGAGACTGTACAAGTGAAGAACCACTCAAGGAAAGTGCAGACCGCTTTCCCAAGCCAAACATACCTTTTCCTAAAAAGGAAAACCAACAAAACAAGGCCTGGCACCTCCAGCATTACCGCCTTTGCCCTTGGCCATAGCACTGCAGAAGCCAAGAGATAGAGCTTCCCTGAGCCAAGCAGCCAGATGCTCTCCCAGAGGCACCAGCCCTTTGCTGCCCCAACATGACAGCTCAAGTGCCAGGATCTGTGGTTGCTGGCTGGAGGAAATCCCGAGCTCCTGGCAGGACTCCAGCACCCAGCATCCTCAGCCTGCAACAGCAAAGTGCTGGCTGCTCCAAATCTTGCAGCTCTGCCTTGCACTAAAGACAGCACCACACACAACTGGCACTTACAGCATCAGAATATCCCGGCCCTGGTGTGAGCACTGATGGAGGCTGGTGCTCATCCGCCTCACTTTGCTCCTCTCTGGCTTCTTCTCCAGGAGCAGCGGGAGCCAGGGGAGAGACGGCTCTTGGTTCTGTCATCTGTGAGAAGAGAGGAGCATGAGGGAGAGGCCATTTCCTATCATGTAGAACCTCATTTCTTTTCACATCTACCCCCACATCTTCGAAGGAAAAATCAAAATATTTCATAGTGACAGAGGGGTTCTAAGTCACAGCCACCAAATTAAAATGGGCCAATTCAACAGCACTCTAGATGGATATGAAGCTGATTTTCCTCCCTGGCTGCTATCAGCAAGCAAGGTTGTTTTGGCAAAACCGAACTTTTAGTGCTTGAAAGCACTGAAATGGAAAAGTAGGAAAGCGACAGCAATGCCATTGCTACTGCTGCTGCAGACGTAGAAATCTCAAACTGGATCACAATCCCATCCAGGGCTGCAAAATGGCAGAAAACGTTGTGCAGAAGCATCTTTGCTTGCTGGAAAAAGAGGAAAATGAACAGGCCTTCTCTTCCTAACAAAACAACAAGCCAACAAGCCACAAGATGGAAGCATCAGCCACTCTACTGTGTAAAGGCTTTGCATGCAGTGAGGGCATGTTTGGTGGTGAAACAACGCTTGTGCTGAGCACTGTCACACAGGGATTGATGAAAGTCTGCCGGAAGGTCCCTCAAGAGCCTCCCACTGTCGAGGCTAAAGCTCCCTCGGCACCTCCTCCCTGGCCTTGTGCTGCACCCCCTTGCCCACCTCCCCTGTCCTTCTGTGCACACGCTGCAGCCCCTCCATGACTTTCTGCTCCCCAGGGCCCACAAGTGCACACAGCACTCCAGCTGTGGCCGCAGCGCTGCCCAGCACAGGGCCACGCTCACTGCCCTGCTCCTGCTGCCCCACTGCTGCTGGCACAGCCACCATGCCCTTGGCCTTCTTGGCCCCCTGGCCACACGCTGCCTCATCTTCAGCTGCTCAAGGCCGCCATCCTGCCATCCTTTTTGCCCACGCAGCTCGCTAGCCACAAAGGTGCCTATTTCACTTCAGATACAGCAGGCACCATTGCAAGATGGCCTTCCTGTTCTACCACCTCATGTTCCAAGTAGATATCAGCCACTGCCCCTTCTCACCAGCGAGGGCTCCTTGCTGAGCTCCACGTGGCCTCTGAGCTCTGGGTGCAGCCTGTCCCCGCACTCGCTCAGCAGGTGCCGGGACACAACCGACAGGGCACTGGCACTGTGCTTGTTCAAGTGCAGACCCTGCAGGGCCATGACAGCCTCTGGCCTGCCCTCAGCCACTGCCCTGACCGAGTCTGCTGCACGCTCTGGGGAGGCTGAAGTGACATCAGCCTCTGCCTGCAGCTCAGCCGTGCCCTCGGTTGTTGCGGCGCTGGTGTTTCTGCGCCCAAGGCCCAGGAACCTCCGCAGTATCTGCAACAGAAGGAAGGGCAGGAAGAGAGGGACGTTCCGTGGCCTGCTCCAAGAGCGGCGCTGGGCCGAGCAGTGCCAGCAGGCCCAGCCCAGGTGTGGATGGCCGCAGGTACCTGCACTGGTCTGTGGAAGCAGCCGTGAGTGGGGTCCTGCTCCAGTGTCCCATCCTTGCCCGCATCTGGCAAAGAGTGAATGCAGCCAGAGCTGAGGGGCTGCGGGAAAGGCCGGAGAACACGGCACAGCCCTGCACAGCCCAGGCAGGGACAGCCCCCGACGGAGCACAGCCAGCAAGGGCAGCCCCACCCCTCTTAAGTCCTGTCTGTGGGCACATCCATAGGGGCAGGGATGGGATGGGGCCAGGCTGGCCGCAGGCACCAGTCCTGCGGCCCAGCTCTGCCACTCACCATCCTGCACTGGCCGCAACTTCTCCAGCTCTGCAGGCTGCTGCGCTGGGGAGGCTGCAGACCCTTTCTTTTTCCTCCCCCGAAGCACCCTGAAGAGCCTGATCACTCTGCCTGCCATCCTGCTTTTTGGCCTCTAGGACACCTTTGAGCCAGATGCCTGGGAAAAGCTGGGATGTAGCAAGTTCCACAGTCTGGCTGCAAGGCCAGCTGCAGGAATAACGCCTTGGAATTGCTGTGGGTCAGTGACGAAAGAGCCGGCTGTGTGGGGCTCCTCACAGCACAGCTCTGGCACGTCCTGTCCTGTCACGTGCACCGAGCACTGTGGCGTTGCTTCGTCACCGCCAGCAGCCACTTCACCACGTGTCACAAAGGGCCCTGTTCCATTCCGTTCCATGGTAACCGTGCTGCGTCGTGTCAGCAAGGGCCCTAGGACACGCTGCCAAGTGGGCTGCACCAACGCTGCCCCAAATGCCTCTGATTGGAACAAATCCATTGCCCCAAGTGTCTAAGACATCCTGGGACACACCAAGCCCAGCCAAGTGCTCAGGGGAGGACTCTCCACAGTGCCAGGCCAGCACAGCCCAGCTCCCTGGTGGCTCTGGAGCAGAGCAGCTTCCAGCAAGCACAGGGCAAACACATCTTGCCAAGAGTTAAAACTCACCAGATAGACGAGGTGGCATGAATGTGTGCATCAAGGCCTTTGAATTCACAGCTCCCCAAGAGAGCTTTGGGGCACTCAGCTTGAAAAACAGGATCCGGCTCAGACCTGTGCTCAAAGATGGGCAACAAACCCTGCCGCAGGTGCTTGGCTTGGTCTCTGCAGGCAATGGCAGATGCTAAAGCTGCTCTTCACATCCTTCGCCTGCCCCTCGGCCAAGTGCAAGAACTGAAGGAAACACAGGAAGTCAAATGGAGACACTTCCACCTGTCTCTTTAGGGGCTCCTGGGGAAGCAGTTTCCTTGGCAATCAAGCCCCTCTCTTCCAAAGGCACTTCTCCAAATGTGTACATTTCCTGGGCAACACCAACCCACCCTTAAGTGCGGGGTGCGGAGGTTCATGGGCATCACACCATAACCAATATGATCCAGTGAAGCTAAATTTATTATTCCTAAAAAGACTATCTATAATAAATCTCTACTGTCCACGCATCTCTAGCTAATACATGATTGGTTAATCCTAGCTGTTCACACATCTAAGGAAGGGCAAGGCAGGCAGGGAAGGGCAGGGCAGGGCACTGGGAGCAGTGACAGGCTCTGTCTACATGCTGCATCCCATGCCTGGGTAACCATTGGGGACAGAGAGGAAGGACATTGCTCTGGCTTGGCTGCAGAAAGTGTGAAAAGAGGGTGTTTTAAAACATTAATTAGGACTCCTTTTTGCAGACTAGCTGGTTTCATCTCAGCATGTCCTCCTGTCTTTGGCAGAGTTGGCGCATTTCTCGTGATTTGGAATCAGCTACAGCAGCAGGAAGGGGCAGCAATTTTGTCAGCATGGATATCAAAGCCAAAGTGCTGCCCAATGGATGGATGTTGCTTTCTCCAAAGCATTTCTGGCCTAGAGTTGTAGCAAACTCACACTGGTGTCTTCCCAAACAGCATTGCCCTTTTCTTTCCTCATGAATCACCTTTTCCTTTTCTTCCCCCCATCTGGGGAGAGCTCCAATGCAAATGCCTCCTGCAACCAACTCCTGTCACTGTAGACTGACAAAGGAGATCTTGCAATGGAGAGAGATTCCCTAGAGCTGCTGTGGGGAGCTGAAGGGGGAAGCTTTGTCCCTTAGTCTTGTTGGGGACACAGCTGCTTGTGCTCTGGGGGACAGACACTGATAGTGGAGCCCTGGAAAATGTAAAAGATTGAATCTGAAAATTTTAGGCTTTGTGTTTTCCCAGATCAACCTGCATAAGCAGTATGAAAAATTATATAATTGTTAGATGTGATGATTGTTTAGTAATTAAATATAATTATTATGTAGTCATGAGAAGAATCATGAAAAATTATATTGGAAATTTAGGGAGGGCTATGCTTGGCTGAAGTCTATGTATACAATAGAACAATAGAAGTGTAATAATTAACATGGAAGTTATGTAACGATAGAACATAAAAGCATGATCATCTCAAATATATGGTTGGAGTCAGATTTGAATTGAATACTCCTGAAACCCAGAGGTCTTCATAAAAGCACCTGCATATAATCGCTTATGGGATTATGTGTTTCTTAAGGCTAACAACAGCAATGATGTTTATCCAAGCCTTGCAGTTCATTCCTGAGCTTCTTGACACACCACAGAGACTTTGGGGTTGTCGTACTGGCAAATAAATTTCAGTCTGGGCACTTGGAAATGCTTCAATTATCCTTTTTTTCGCTTTTCTGCAGAAATATTGTCATCATCTATTCCTTCCAGAGGATCTTTTCCTGCTTTTTGGGGAGCTCCTTTATATGCCCTCCCAGATCAGGCTAATTCCCAGGGCTCCTTCCCAAAGTAAGGTGTAGCCCATGGCCTCCACTCTTCAGCTGGAACAGAAGGAAGCACAGAGTTTACTGTTGTGGGAGAGGAGCTTCTTGTTCCTGCCTGCTTTCCCTTTGGGACAGGTTGGTGTGTTCTCATTTGATAAAGGCAGGTTTAAACTCTGAAGCAGTTGTGTTTCAATCTGCTCCCTTCTCCAGCTCTTCTGTGGGTATCCTTGGACAAAAGGCCTCTTGGTGGGAGCTCCCTGTGGCAGCTTAAGGAAGGAGGTTGATATTTCAGGGTTGTGACTGCTGAAAGCAGCTGGTTTTCGCAGGTGTCCAGAATTGTGAGCGGCTTCTTTTCTCACTTGCCTGCAGAAAAGGAAGTTGCAACGTGGGAATTTCATTTGTGGAGATGGCTGCCAGGGGTGTTTGCCAAGAGATGGGCTGGCAGAGAGGCAGGTCTCGTGCTAAACTGGCTGTGTGTTTGTTTTGATATTGGGGAGGGTCAGAGATGCAGACACAGACACCATCTGAAGGAACAGTGTAATTTTCTGTAATGCAAAAGAGCAAAAAAGAGTCAGGAAAGAATTAGCTAAGCAAAGCACCTCAGCATTATTACAAAAGGGTGCCTCTGGTTATTAAGGAAGATACATCACCAGGTACCACAATGCTTTCCCCTTCATCTAGAGCTGCACTTCAGCTGGGGGAAGCTGTCCCAGCCAAGCCCTGCAGAGCCACGGCTGGGAACCGGGAAATGCTGCGGTGCCTCCACCTTTGCCGGCCACGAGGCTCCCGAGTGCGCTGTGAGAGTAGCCCGGCCCTGACAGTGCTGGACGAGCAATGTGCCAGAGCTTCTGCTGGGGCACAGCTGATTTCATTCTCCTCTTGGTTTTCTCCCCGAGCCTGCCCAGGGCTCAAGGAGGAACCAAGACCAGGTGTGGCCTTGTCCGTTTTCCTTATGCAGAAAGATGCAGACATGCTTCACCAGTGAATGGAGGCAACAATATTTTTGACAGTAATACTTGGTTAAGGAGGAGACACATAGAACATTGGGTTGGAAAGATCATCTAGAGAGCAGCTTTGGCTCAGGTCCTGTTGTGGAGGCTTCAGTCAGGGTCTGTTGTTCAGGCCTTAGTCCTTTGGTATTTTGCAGTGCACATCAATGCTGTGCAGAGCTGGAAACAAACAAGTCTGTCTTTAGCACATTTGAGACAGGGAACAGGATTAGCCCTGCAAGGCCAGGCTAGGGCCAAGAGCAGAAGGCCAGCACCCTGCTTTTGCCCACAGGCAGCCCTGCAGGGCAAGCAGCCACTCCTGCCCAGGGCTGAGGTGCCCGAAGCTGCCTCCCCGCTGTGCAGCTCTGCAGAGCCCGCGGGGCGCAGGGTCCTGGGCAGCCAGGGCAGCCCGGCTGCCTTGGAGCACAAGGAGTGGCCCAGAGAGAAGCTGCTGCCCTTTGCTTTGGAACTGTTCCTCAGAGTCTTGTCATTAATCCCCAGTGTCTGATCTGTTTTCTTTTCCTCTCCCAAATTTACCAGAGCTTTTTGAGAAAATTGACTGAAGTAGCTTCTGCTGCTGGTGGTGGTGCTTTTGTCTGCAGGTGAGGGCAGGTGATTTGAACCAAGGACGGAGTCCATTGTTAACACCCCAGCTTTGCCAAGTCAAGAAAACCATTCACAATTGGGCAGCCAGTGCTGAGCAATTTTCCTAGTTTTTGGAAAGCTCCCACCTTAAGAAATTCAAGAGATTATCCTTCATGAGGATACCAGCAGTACCATGATGCCAATGTTTTCCACCCCATTTTCTGTGTCTTTGGCACTTTTAAGATGTCCTCAGTGCCCAGCAGGAATGAAATGACCTGTGATCATGTGATTTGAGAGCTCTGTGTTGTTCGTTGCCACATGAGTGTTCATGACTAGCTGGACACACCAGTCGTGGCTCTGTTGAGTTAAATTCATCCCAATTTTGTGCAAACAGCAGCCCTGAGATGCTGAGAAGAGCAAGTGCAGTGGGTGGGTGTGCATGCACACGCCTGGGGACTGACTGCTGTGTGGGCAGAAGGTTTTGCACTGTTGTAATTCTTCGCTCTCCCAAGCTGGAGGAAGAAATCAAATCTTTATTAAATTAAAATATATAAATCTATATGAAATTCAAAAGTATCAAAATGAATGAAACAATACCTATTAATTTATCATGGATGTAATTTAACATCTATACACTATTGCCAGCCGGGGTCCCTGTACAAATCACGAACGGGACGGGACTGCTGAGGAACGCGCCTCGAGCTGTTTGTTTTCCAGCATCAGTCTCATTACTTGGGTCTGACTATGGGAAGATGCCAGCGGCTCACATCTGTGGCAGCAGGCAAAGAACTTAATGGCACAGCTTACTTGAAAAATTTTTTGACCAATCACACAAAGCAGAAGCATACTGACAGTAGTTCTATCCAACCACTATAAGCACACGTACCTTTGGTTAAAACAGTGCTTGCTTCTTTTTTAATACAATACCTGCTTGTATGCCTTAAAACACAATGCACTGAGCTCCATTATTAAGCTGAGAAGTTCTAATATCTTGCTAGAGATACTTTTTTGAAGGCTAACGAGTTATTCTAGCCAAGCACTAACACACAGGCCATTTTGCTATTTCTCCTTACTTTTCTACTTCTATAACTCTTGTGCTGACAAATCCTATGGCTGCTGCTTGTGGGATCTCAGCACCTCAGGACGGAGGTGCAGAGTGGCCGAGACCACCCTTGGGGGGCTTGGGAGTCCTGGAATGTTGCCAGAAGTGTCTGGTGGCAGGGCTTTGATCCTACACAGGAGACGACACCTGGATGAGGACTGGGAGGAATTCACTGGGGGTATGGTGAAGGGATAAGTTAATTAGAGTGTAAAACACAGGGTTTAGGATTTTGGTACAGGGGGGTCTAAAGAAGTAAGATGGAGGAATTGGGGCGTGTCCTGTCCTTCTTCTTCTTCTTAGCCTCCACCTTCTGTGGTGATGGTGGCACTTTGGGATTGGTTATTACTAGAAGTGCACCGGTTAATAAGGGTAGAAGGTATTGGGGAAAAATGATAAATATTGTACACGTAACTTCGGGTATAAAGATAAGTGACCGCCCGGGGGCTTGGGGAGTGTGCCCATGGCTGACTTGCTGTGCAGACCTCTGTCGGGCTGAAAGAAAATCTTTTAGATAAACAATTAATAAACACCAAGACCGAGACAAGATCAGAAGTCTCTCCTCGTCCTTTGAAGCGCCGGGCTCTTCAAGGCCATCCCTGGGCCTTTCCAGGCCACCTAGACAGCAGCAGAAAACTTACAAGCCTAAACAGCAGAGAAACCGAGCAAGTGGCATCCCTGAGCTATCACCGGTCATAAATCAGCAAAAAGAAAGACATGAAAATCTAGAGCTGCTTAGCTCCAACCGCTTTCTCTGAGCTCTGCCTTTTGTAGCTTTCCCAAAACCCCCTGATTTGAAGGATTCCCACAATTCCCCCTCTCAGTACAACTAAAAAGAAACCTTTGTATCCATGTCATTTATTAACTACCTTGCAGTTCATAGCTTTACTGCAGCATACCTGCTTATTACTTGCTTAAATCATCCTTTTTGCTCGCATTAAGCATTGCTACACTCCAACACAGCAATTTTAATGCTGTGAAAGTCCAGTCAGTTCAAAGGGCAAAAGTCATGTCTGATAGCAATTACAAGTCATTGTTCCAAAAAAGTCTCGCCTGTTCCAAGGTCTTAATTCAAAACCTCCCTCCATGTCCATACCTTCATCCACCATCTGTGTGAGATTTCAAGAACTCTCTGTGAAACCATTCCCTACCTCTCTCTCTTGTGTGACAAAAACTTCTTTGATCATTTTGTCCATCATTTGCCACACACACCAATGTATGCAAGGTATTACCACTAGTACCACTACCAAAACACCCAATCCATAGAGACCTATTCTACAAAGTTCCCCTTAGCCAAGGTGCAAAGCTCCATCCTTAGAACAAATCATCTAACCATGACCCACCGTCTTCCTTTTTTGGAGCTGTCAAATCTTTCAGCTTTTGTATGCTTTTCTGCATGGATTCAGAGTGATCAGACAGGTTCATGCAACACAATCCTTCAAATTCCTCACAACCATGTCCATGTGCCAGTAAAAGAAAATCAATTGCTGCTCTGTTCTGTAAGGTTCTGTAATGTCTGACAACACTAACATCAGTCATCACATCACTAATTGCAACGCAAGTAGCACTGTCTTCTTTCTCCAGCCAACACCCCAATTGCTATAATGGTCTCAATGCCTCACCCGAGGCAAGTGGATGCAGAAATAAATTTGATGTAACTCATTTAGCAGGGCCCTAGGTCTGAAATTGCTATTACACTTTTCTTTATAATGATGGGCAAATATTTTTTCTCTGTTTTCTCTTGATGGCTTTTTTAACGATAGGTGCTATCCCAGTGAGTTGTCTGATGCTAGATGGGCCACCCTTAATTTTTGAGGGATTCCCTGTCAGGCTTCATCTCCACCAATGAGCCAATATTCTGTTACTAATTGTCGTGGGGATTCATCTAGGTCATCTGCTTGTCAGCAGTTTCACCCTTAGGGGACACTGGGGTAGTACAATTGCACCACAAACTTGAGTATCTGTCCACAGGATGATGGGGAGTAACATTTAACTGTGGATCTCCCTGGTACTGAAAGGCAGCACAAATTTCCATTAGAAATGAACCAAGAATTCCAATTCTTGAGGTTTAGAAGGTGCTCTAAGCAGATCAGGGGCCCAATGATGCCAGCTGGTTATGGGATTGGTCTCGTTGGCAGCCTCACACCAATATTTGTCACGATTGGCTATTGGCCATTCCTTGGCTGGCACTGGCACACCGACCAAACA
Organism: Ammospiza nelsoni; assembly: GCF_027579445.1. NCBI lineage: Eukaryota > Metazoa > Chordata > Aves > Passeriformes > Passerellidae > Ammospiza > Ammospiza nelsoni. The sequence continues at coordinate 8,129,305 of NC_080669.1, forward strand.
GGTCACCAAGGGTTTGTCTGGGCTCAAATTGGTCAAACATATGGTGTCTGAGCCTGCTGACTTGGCTAAAGCAAGGTAAACATTCATTTTTGGTTGATCTACAGGCATATATGCACTGCAAAAGCAAGCAAGCAAAACCAACAAATGCCAGTATATCATTTGATCAAACTCCATGTTTCTGTTCAGCTGCTTCCCCATCGCTTTCAGCTCTCAAGCAAATCTTTTAGCACTTGTTCAGGGCACTAAACTGTTCCTCGGACCTTCAGTTTTTATAAATTTGGGTATCTTAGAATTCTTTTGAACAAAACGGACACCATGCTTTTGCTGAAAGAGCTCTATGATACAAACAATTTTCACAGTCTAAAGAGCAGCAATCAAACTCAAGATTTGTAGGTTTCACAGGTTGAACAGGGAATGTCTGGCATGAACTGTAGTTTCTCCGTGTGGCTCACGTCTGCGTGCTCATTTCCCTGCTGGTGGAATTGTCAGTGCGCTCTTGTGTATGAGACGGTTTCACGTCCTTCGCAGGGACCCACTTAGGTCTGGCACCTGTGCAAGTAAATACAAGCATACCCTTTGCCCCAAGTGATTAGTGCAAATGGTCCTTCAATTTGTCCAAACTCAAGGTTTCTAATCAAAACGGGAGCATTTTCTTTCAGTTTTGCCTGTGTGTTGTTTGAAAAGTGCCTAAAAATGGGAGGATTAGGTCCTACAAATGATCTATTCAAAAGATAAAGACATCTAAAGCTTTGCTCTACCTTATCAGAGGTGTTGCTTGGGCCACTCCCCCTTTTTTGACCATTTAAGGGTTTTAGAGTGTGGTGCATCCTTTCAACAACTGCCTGACCTGTGTGGGAATAGGGAATTCCAAAAGTGTGGCAAACACTCCTGTCCATCAGAAATGTCGCCAATTTTTGAGCTCTGCATGTGGGGCCATTTGTCAGTTTTTGCCTCGTGGGGGATCAGTTTGGCGAGCTCTGGACCCCAGTGACACTGACAAGGACAAAGCAAAAGACGAGAGGCGCTCTTTCGCCTCAGGACCAAATCGCACAGCTTTAATGGAGAAAAACTCCAGGAGAGAGAGGGAGCATCCAGGAGAGGAACGAGGATGTCCAGGAGAGGAAAGAGAGTGTCCACCTTCTGGCAGGAGATTTGTAACCCTGGAGGAGGGGGGGTGGTATAAAGGAACTACCATAGGTCAACATACATAAATCACCACACTGTAGTTTTCTGCATAAATTGCTGCACTTGTTGCAAAGAAAATTCTAAAATCTCCCCAAACACAACCATTCAGGCCCAAATGATTACAATGAGGGAGAAAAACCACTCAACCCCCCTGTATACCCAGGCACCAGGTGTCACAGGGAGTACCAACCCCTGCAATTACAAAGTCCACACACACAAGCTCACCGGGAAAGGAGTCTCTCTTTATGAGGGGACAGAGTGCTCGCTTTTCTCAACACAACACACACCATAAATCACAACATCATCCACCCACATCATCATCTCCCTCAAACATTCACACACTGAAAACACAACCACAATTACATCACACAGGAAAATTTGCACCAATAAAACAGCATTTGCTCAATTCAAACCCAGAATTTCTAGCAGGTCCTTACTGACACAGCAAATCCTTTCTGCCGGCAGCCAGACCCAAACCCAAACTGTACAGGCGTACGTTGTGAGCAGGACATCTCTGTGTGACTTAGGAACAGCCCTTCCCCTGCGTTCTCCTTACGGGTTACTTTATACAGAGTTAAACATTCCCTTTCTCCACAGTCCCAGCAGTCTTGTCTGTCCCCTACGAGGAACAGCCCAGACCAGAGGTGCCTCCAGGAAAGGAATGTCCTGGCAGTGCCCAGAGACGTCCACAGCGCGGTTGTTCTTGCTGGAGCAGAGAAGCATTCCTGCCGCGGTCACCAAATGAGGTGTGGAAGAGAACTCACCACAGCTGAAGTTAGAAGGTGGTGTGTTTATTACAGTGCCAGGCACAGGAGGAGTTGTCTCTTAAAGACATGTGTGAAGAATCACTGGCTCTCTACTCATCTAAAATGAGTACACATTCATATAATTCCCAAAAAACCTAACACGTATTCATTAGGTAACACTGCGTACCCCCCTCTGTACTAAAATGTATTATAATTGAGTCCAAAGCTCCTTCAAATTTCTGCAGTCTTTTACTTCAAATGGGTTGGTGGGTTTTAAAGTGGGGAATGGTGTCCTTCTGATGAAGGCCAAGACGTCTTCCTCAAGTTGACCTCTTTACTTATGACCTGTTGGCAGGCTTTTGCACTTCTTGCCTATAGCTGAAGTTTCAAGGCCCAGGTGCAGGCTCTGGTCCTCTTCTTTGTCACAAAGAAATCCGCATCCCATCCTGCTTCTTTAAACATAGTAAAGACAGGCAAGGGATATATTACCCTAGCCTTAATTACCTTACCTGAAAAAAATTAACTATCCCTTATTATTTCTACTCTTCTTGCTATACGCTTTCCCCCTAACTAAATCTTGCTAAAATTTTAACTCTTCCAGTTCTTTCAAATCCTTGATTCATTGGCCTCGTCTCACACGCCAGCCATGTGTGAGCCAATGCCGTAACTGGGAAATTCCACTCCTGAGCAGGAGATATAGGGCCTGGTTCTGAGCTGGAAGGGTGAGAAGGATGAGATGCTCACCATTTTCATCCAGGGGATATCCTGAAAGTGCACTGCCTACCTTCCTCTGCTGCCGAGCACCATGCTCCACCTCCTTCTCCTGCTCCACAGATTTTTAGGAATCCAGGGGTTGCTGTGCATTATTTGCTATTGCAACTAATAGAATGACTTTGCTTTGCAAGCCCCGTTTTGTCCTGGGTTTTTTGTGCATGGGGCTCCTCTTGAATCTGTGACAAAAGCCAGCAGGGACCTACACGACGCTCCTATACTCATGTCAGTAAATTCTGAGAAGTGCTTTAGGAATCAGAAAGTCAAAAGGTATCAATCAGTAAATCAAATAATTTGAGGGAATATTAAGCCTGTGAGTTTCAGAAAAGTATTGAAAATGTCTTAGATCCATGGATACAAACTAGTAAGTGAGATTGCTGGGTGTGCATGTATCAGAGAAGTGATTCCCCACACACCCAGTGCTGAGATCAAGTATTGCCTCTCTTCTAACCCTGAGCAGGCAGCAGGGATCAGGCCCTGCTTGGTAACGTTCATTTTGAAGACTTCTGTTCAGCAGGTAAGAATGGTCCAAATGTAGTCTTTTCCAGCTGTTTCCCTCTGGTTCACCTGTTTGAGGGTTAAGATTCTGTGCTGCAGGTGTCCTGGGTGTGTGCAGAGCAGAGCAGCCCCAGAAAGCCCTTGGCTTGCCCACCAGTTGTCATGCCTTGTTGCCAGGTGTGCCCAGCTCTGGCAGGAGAAAGAGCCCGCAGCGCAGTGGGCACCGTGCCCTGCCCAGCCGGGGCTCTCTGGCACAGAGCAGCAGCAGCGCCAGCACCGTTCAGCCCGCTCCTGCCTTGGCTTCCCCTGGCACACAGAAGCCTCTGGAAATCAGCACCGCCAGCAGCGTTCCCAGCTTGGAGCAGCTGCTGCTGGCGGGCAGATGCTGCCAGTTCCACTGCTTCCAAAGGGCAAGAAAGGCACAGATGTACATGCACCGGAGCCCTGGGCATGTCCAAGAAAGGGGCAAATAGGTGGGGAGATTTGTTAGGAAAGATTTCAGCTGTGATGCCAACAGTGCCTTCTCTCCTGGTTCTGTGTGTTCTAAATGAGTAATGCAATGGTTTGCTCTGATAATTAAGAAGTAGATGTTATGTGGATGTTCAAATGTGTAGTGATGATATTGTTATATATCCTCCCACAGTCCTCTTTCCCCTCCCCTTTGTAATCGTCTTGGTAGTCAGGGCATTTGGGGAGGGCTGGCTTGTGACCAGCAGGCAGGGGGAAACAACACCTGACCTCCAGTCAAGGTGCAAGAAAGTAATCTCCACCAATGGACAGCAGAGAAAGAGCTGACTGACAAAACTTCTGGAGGGGATAAGGGTATGAAAGGCCGAGCGTCCTTTTTGTAGATGAGCACATGGCTGCTAGTCATGCAGCCTCTCAATGTTGCATTTTTTCCTTATTCATTCCTTTGTTAATGTTCAATATACCTTTAAAATTTTACACATTTACAGCAGAGATCTCCTGTGTGGGCTGGCTTTCAGTGCAAGATCTAAATGGCTTCTCCTTTCTCTGCTTCTCTTTTGTTTCTAGGAGTTTTGGAGATGTTTTTAAAGCACTCGACACTGCCACAGGAGGAGAGGTAAATGTCAACAGCCCCTGCAGACTCTGCTGCTCTTGAGGGGCTTCCCCCTCTGGTGTGAGCTGTGGCTGGAGCTTTGGCTAGAGCCGTGCTGAAAAAGCACAAGAAGCACAGACTGGTTCCAGCCTGCAAAATACATTTGGCACTTTGTCCTCCTCAGCTGCCGGAAGGAAGGCACGCAGGGCAGCGCTTCCTTTCAGACAAGGACGCGCTCACTCGCTCTCCATTGCTAAAACAAAGGTGGTGCCTTAGAGCACCTCCCTGCTCTTTGGGGCTACAGCTTCAGAGTCCTGAATTCTCGATTCTGGCTGCCAGCAAATCCATCGGAAAGTTACTGGTAGTTCCTTAGCCACCTGCAGTGTTACCCTTGGGAACTGCACATAGGGAGAGATCTGCAAGTGCCTTAAAAGCCCTAAGCCCTGCCCATAGCCCAAGATGGATCCACCGAATATTAAGGCATGGATTACTTCTTCTGAATCATAGAAAGAGCAGCAGAGACTGTGGTCAGAGGTTTGTGGGTGATAGTTGAGACACCACTGTTACCAAGTGGACAAGGCAAAATAGTGGCTCACGTGTCCTGTAACTGGCCCCCAAGGCAGCAGAGAAACGGGCTGTTGGAATATCAGTTCTTAATTACTGCAGTGCCTAATCACAAGGCAGTTTGGCACAGCTCAGCTGTGCCATTGCAAAATCACTCGCTCCATGTCCACTGTTGTCCACTGCCACCAACTGCTCAAGGTGTCTTTCAAAGGCAGGGACCTATGTGAATCCTTGGATTTTCCTGAAAGGAAGAAACCCCAGGGACAGAAAGCACCATTTCTACAGCACTGGCAGGGCAAAAATCCCAGCAAGATGAAGACATAACAATCAACAGATGCCTGGGACTCTGGGCCACATTTGCCTGGGATGGCCAGGTCCTGCACATGACAATTGGGGAACAGATGGTCCCATTGTTCTGCTTTCTGGGTCTTTCTAGCAACTAGAGGAATCCTCATGGAGCCTGTGAAGCACTCAGCTTGCAAAGTCATGGTTCATTGCTCTTGTTTTGTTTTTTTTTTCCCTGTGGACAGCATCCATTTGTAACAACAGCCAAGCCAGCATCCATCCTGGCACCACTCATCAACTCAGTCCAGAAGAAGTAAGAGACAAGAACATATCATGTCAAGATGTTACCTCCATAGCCAATTTTGAGTAGAATTGTAGAGTCAGATTCTAGAGTAGGATTGTTGTAGAGTTTTGTAGGATATGGTTCTAGACTAGGATTAATTAAATAAAGTAATTAAATTTTCTGAAATATCAACTCATTTGGAAGATGGTTTTAAAGATCCCTTTCTGACTCCCTCCGAAAACTCAACATTTCCTCCTCAGTTAGCAGTTGTTTTTCTATTGGTGCTAAGACACACTTATGGTTTCTTTTGAATGGTTCAAAAGTGGGGAAGGTTCTTCTTCATTCATCCTACCCAGAGCACACTGCCTTTGGAATTCCACCCACTGGCTGGTTTTGGCACAGCTGCGGTATTTCTAGTTGAGACAGAAAAGGCAGTGGCATTTGCAGGAAAAACCAAAAGAGGAGTGGGGCAGCCCTGACATCCTGTGTGGATTCAAGCCTGCAGCTGTGACTCAAGAGCATTTGGGTTCCTGCCACTTGGATTTGGATCCCTAAATGCAATCTCTTTGGCTGCAGGAGAGACAGGAACCCAACATGACAGGTCATAGGCCAATTTCTAGCTGTCACTGCCTGCAGGAAAAGGCTCCATCCTGCAGGACTCCCAGCACTCAGCATCCTCAGCCAGACACAGCAAGTGCTGGCAACTCAGAAACTTGCATTTGTAAGCTAAAACAGAAAAAGAAGGGCAGAGATAATAAGGAATGAAGATTTTAAAATTGCACTGTGCAGAAGAGACATACAAGCCACCAGTGTGAACACAGCTGGGAGATTCATCTTGGAGATGGATTAGAGTGGAACTCATTCACTGAATGTTTCTGGTGCACATGAGTGCAAAGACTGAGGAAAAAAGGAGAAAAGTTTAGTTTCTGAAAGCTATTTAGATTCCTGGAAACATTGTCTAGAGACCTAAAAATCTAAAGCCTCAAAGAATCTGAACCTAAAACATCCCCACATGGATTGATCAGGTATGATGGGCACATCTCTGCTCTTTTCAGAGTCAATGAAATTGACAATGAGTGTCTGGAAATTAGGAATGCCTGCCCACATTTTATCTCGGTTACTTTAAGAGCACCTTAATAAGGCACTTCAGGAACTGAACTCTAAAGTTCTTCACCCTGCTCTATTTACTTTACATTTGAAAAGAGGCTGGTAGAAGGAGGGATCTGGCTTTAATTTCTCCCCAAATCACCTGTTGCACTCTCAGGTTACAAGTAGATGTAAAATTCAGCTAATCACTCTCTCTATCCATGAATATTCCACTAGTGAACTGACATATAGAAACATCCTTTTTCCCTTGGTACCTTCCTAAATGGTGCCCTGATGAACAGGAGACTTGCATAAATCTCACATAAAATCACCAAAATTGCTGAAATTGACACTCAATTCCACGATAAAAGCTTCTGGGAAAAGGCTTGACAGGATCACTGAAGAAAGTCAAACCTGGGAGAGAAACGTGCATTTTAGCGCTGATCAAGGGGAAAGAAAGAGAAATGCTGTAAAAATTCCAAGTGGAAGGTGAGGAGAAAGACAGGCAGCACAGGAAGCACAAGGCCCCGTCAGATGACCTGTGGAAGGTAACTTTGTGCCCCAGCTCTGTTAGAGGACGTTGCCTGTCATTGGTGCAAGCAGCTGGAGACATAAATACTGATTGATTTGGGAGCCACAGTCTTGGTAAATGCAGAGGTGGTTCAGTAAGGTGACATGAGGGAGTTCCCTCAGAGCAACTGGGATTCCTGAAAGAAGTGAACAGCTCACCACAGCCCGGCCCACTCGGCTGCTTTTCCTTCTGACCCTCCTGGGGAGGCTCTGACATTTCCTCTTCCCTGATGGAAGTGCAGCTGCTGCCAAGGGAAACGTCCCCATACTCACTCAGTGTTCCCTTTGCTTGCCGGATGCCCCATCTGCTGTCGCTGTCCAGGAGAGCTGCTCTGCACGGGAGGAGGAGCCCGAGGGAGAGGCTTTGAAGATGGGGCAGCTGGGATCCCTCTGCTTGGAGCTCTGTTTAAAGATACACGGACTTGCATGTGAACAGGGATTATTATATGGATTTGTACATAAGTAGCCAGCTATTCAGGCCTATTTCTGTACATATGGTATCAGATTTATGAATGTACTGTGTATCTGTGTACGTATAGATACCTGTATAGATACAGGTTTTCAGTCACATCTTTGTGTGTATTTGTATCCAGTTCGTTATGTGTATTGTAATATCTGTGTTTAGATTTCCGTATGTATACGGTTGTGTAGGTATCTATTTCTATTGATGTATTGATGTAGTTTTGGTCTTTTTAAATAGCTATATTGGTATTTGTTTTGGTATATATGTATTTTTATATTTTTTTAGATGTGCATTGATGTATTTCTATATATATAATATTTACATATATATCCAGATATATTGCTGTATATTTGTATTGATGCAGTTGTACAGATATTTAGGTTGGTACTGCTGTTTGTCTATTTATAGATAGGTTTGTTTTATGTATCTGCTTCTTGAATGTAATAGGTAACATTTAATCTGTATTCACATCTGTATATTGTAGTGGTTATTTATGTATTCAGTTCTATTTAAATGTGTCTGGAGTGGTATAGTGGTGGAATTCTATTTGTAGAGTACTTGGTATTACAGGCAAATAGTGATATTTTCATATTTGTATATGGGCTGTATGTTTGCCATAATATGCAATAAATTAAGTTGTTAATTTTCCCTTGATCTCTGTGTATAATGAGTGTTTTTAGAGGTTTGCAATAAAGTAATTTTTGTTACCAGAAGTTGTTATTTGTATGTTTTTAAATAGTGTGTTGTAACAAATACATAAATTACTCTTTTAAAATTTACAAAGATCTGTATGGTTCTGTTTTGTCAGCGCTGGTGTAAGAAATGGTCAGCGCTGGTAAGAAATGCCATTTGTCAAGTGAGATGGATGTGTTGTAATTTGTGCTACCCAAAGCCATGGGCAGATGTAAATGCTGGAGGATTTTGGCCATGCAAATCTCCAGCCATGCCCGGCACGTGCCCCACCTGCACTCAGGCTGGGCAAGGGAAGCGCAGATTTGGGCTGGCAGCAGAGTCCCACGTGTGCTCAGAATTCGCTGCAAAGGCCTGCTGGCTGAGAGAAAGATCAGGGATACATTTCATAGATTCTATTTATTACAGTACATATATTAAAATATATATTATGTGGTGTATTGTAGAAATCCTTTAAATCAGAGGGTTTTGGGAAAGCTGCTCCTCAGTGAGGAGGATTTCTAGGCTAGAGGAATATAAAAATAAAAAGAAGGCCATGGACAGTGCCATTGCCAGAGGCCCAGGCTGTTCAAAGGAGGAATGGATCGTCCCCTTCGCCGCCTGTAGCTGATACCCCTGTCAGTGATAAGCAGCAACTCCGGGGGCAACGAGATGGGAAACCATCTCTCTAAACCAGAATGGGATGTCGTTTAATAGCTTGAGGCAATTTTACAGGGTCAAGGACATTCGGACATGTCAAAACGTGAACTACAAGATAATTAATCTGGGTAAAAGTGAATACTCAAAATACAGACTTGAAGTCTGATTTTACCTTTGATTTCTGGGACCAGATAAAGTGGAAAATTCACAATCTAGTCTCTCTCAAAAAGGAAGAGTCTTTGGTCAAACTTACGCCTGTCTCCAGAGCTTTAATGGAGAGCTTTGATCAGAATGATTGTAACAGAGACTTTCTCAAACATCAGAACAGAACACCTGGCTCTGAGACTTTAATTCTGAGTGGTGCTGGACCTTCATCCTTCTCTGGGGGGATCTCGGATTTTATTCAGGGTGTCCTGGCATGTCCAGGGTTTCTCCAGGCAGTGTGGACAGCACCCCGAAGCCCGGAAAAGGGGAATCAGATCAGCTTCCAGCTTTGGTCATGTTCTCTGCTTTTTCCAGGATTCCCTGAGTCACTGACGCTGCAACCAGGAATCATTGCCCCAACTCCTCCAGGAAATCATCCAACCCCAGAATTCCCAGAGAGTGTTTGGGATTTTTCTTGCATTCCAAGAGATTGAGTGGTCATGGGACATGTTGTAGGGAGGCTGGGAATCAAATTGGTCCAGGAGATTAATGTTTGGGGAGGCTTTGCAAAAAAGGAGCTGCTGTTTCTGTGCTCTGCTGCTCTTCTGAAAAAGATGCGGCCGGATCTTATTCTGAAGTTGTGCAGGTGGGGTCAGCCAAGGGGGGGCCTGGACCCGCTCTGCCTGGCCGAGGGGCTGCAGGGTCGCTCCTGTCACTGTTTGCCCTTCCCAGGAAGTCACCCCCTCGGATCGGGCTCAGGCTGGCAGTTGGCTTTGGAGCTCTGAGGACTCTTTTCATACAGATTCCTCTGCCAAAACTTTCCGGGATTTTCACCACTTTTGGCTCCCAAGCCTCCGGTTACAGCGGGTGGGGGGGCTTTGGATTTGGCTCTGCCTTCAGGGGAGCAGGCAGGGGAGAGGACAGAGGTGGCGGGGGCAGCCAGGGCTTGAGCAGGGCAGGGATGGCTCTGCCCGGAGAGGTGGATGGGGTGGAGGTGGGAGAGCTCAGGAAAGTTGCTGTGGAGGCACAGACAGTTCATTCAGAAGCCTTGAAGCCTGTCTCATTGGCTGCTGGGCTCATGGGGGAAGGCATGCTGAGATTGCTCTTGGACCTGAGAGTTTTCCAGCTGTATGCCTGCGGGCAGGGATACAGTGTGGAACCTCTCACAGTCCATTGGAAAGCATCACAAAGTCGGGGTCTAGAGCTGGAGAGCAGCCCGATTTGTATGAATCTAAAAAGATCCAATTTAGTGAATCCAGATGTGAGTTAGCAGGCTCTGGCTTTCTTCCTGTCACCAAGAACTTGGAGCTCTCCTCCCCAGCCCTTCCTAGCAGGGTTCCCAGGAAAGTTGCTGCGGCAACACTACTGCCAAGTGACGCCGCCCGGGGGCTGTTTACAGACTTCAAACAAGACAGGGCTGCTATGGAAAGTGCCTAGAGCTGTTTATTTTTCAGCATCAGTCTAATTACATGATTATGCCAATGGGAAGATGCTAGCAGCTCACAATCCAGGCAGCAGGCCAAAAATTATAGGGTTACAACTTACTATATAATCTTCTTAACAAATCACACAAAGCAAAACATATTGACACTAGTTCTATCCAATCACCATAAGCACACGTAGCTTTGGTTAAAACAATGCTTGCTTATTTCAAATACAGTACCTGTTTGTAAGCCTTAAAACACAATGCACAGAGCTCCACTATTAAACGTCAACCTTCCTAATATCTTGCTAGATAAACTTTGTGCAGCTTAGAGAGCTATTCAGACAAGCATTAATACACAGGCTTATTGTTCTATTTGCCCTTGCTTTTTCTACAGTTTAAATAATTTTTTCTGCTGACCTATCTCATGACTGTTGCTTTAGCTCTACTCACAATTCTGCTGTATCTGAGGCCTGCCTTTTGCAGCTTTCCCAAAACCCTCTAATTTTATGGATTCCCTCAATTCCCCCTCTCTCTTCACCCAAAAAGAAACCTTACCAATTGTGTCATTTATTACTTGCGTTTTGTGGCCTTACTATAATATTTTTGTTTCTTATCTGCCTAAAGCATGTTTTTGTTGGCACTAAGCATTAAATTGCTGTATTACAACACAGCAATTTAATGCTGTGAAGGTCCAGTCAGTGGAAAGGCCATAAATTATGCTTGACAATAGTTACAAGTCATTGTTCAAAAATCTCTTGTCGATTCCAGGGTCTTAACTCAAAACCTTCCTCCATTTCTATACCTTCATCCACCATCTCCGTGACATTTTGAGCACTGTCTGTGCATACATTTCCTACCTCTCTCTCTTGTGCGATAAAAACTTCTTGGACACTTTTGTTCATCTCTCGTTGCACACACTGAAGGATGCAAGGTATTACTATTAATATCACTACCAAAACACCCAATACACTGAGACCGATTTTGCAAAGTTCCCTTAGCCAAGGTGCAAAGCTCCATTCTTAGGACAAATTATCCGACCAGGACCCACCATCTTCTTTAATTTCAGTTTTTGTGTGCTTTTGAGGATGGATTCAGAGTGATCAGACAGGTTCATGCAACACAATCCTTCAAATTCCTCACAACCTTGTCCTTGTGCCAGTTAAAAAAAATCAATTGCTGCTCTATTTGGAAGGGTAGAATGTCTAACATTATTAACATCGGTCAACATGTCACTGATTGCTGTGGATGTGCCATTAGTTTGTTTACTCAGCCAATATCCAAACCAATCTAATTGTTTCAATGCCATTGCTGAAGCCAGCTAGGGTAAAAACAAACCTTGGAACTTGGAGCTTTTTGGCAGGGTTCATGGAACAGCTGATTGCTGTGACAACACTACCTGTTCTTCTGGATCAGATACAGGAGTGATGAAAAGGAAAAAAAACACGGTCTAAATCGACAGTAGACCTTCCATTACAACTACCTAAGTGGTCTTACATATTATTCAAATATTATTCAAAATTTAGAAAAAAATTTGGATTCAAATAAACACTTCCTTGCCTTACCTGTAAGATATGCTCATAACGATGTGAATGCACAATACATAATTCCTTCTCACCAGGAGATCAAAAAACTTATAGGAAGAATCTAAAAAAAACTATTATAACTTTACCTGATCAGCCTCCAAGTGTAACAGAGATGCTAACAGCTTGCAGTAAGCTCATCTCTTCAAAATATCTTGCTAATGTGCAAATCAGCGCTTTTGGAAAGCTGATTGCAGATTCTTAAGAAAAGTTAGGAATCCAATGGGAGATAATTTGGGAAAGGCTTTGGGAGAAAATTTGGGACAAAAAATGGAAATGCTTGAAAAGGCCCTTGAAGCACAAAGAAACATTTTCTAAAAATCTGTTGGTACTGTACAGTTGGACTCTGATAAAAACGCTTGTGGCTTTGCTTGTGGTAAAGCAGGACACATGAAAAGAGATTGTCCTACAACAACAATCAAACCTAAACCACATTCTATTTGCCCTCAGTGTAGGAAAGGGAAGCATCTTGCTAAGTACTGTCGTTCTCAATTGGACATCGATGGCAAAGCTTTGTCGTTAAACTGGAATAAGAGCACGGATTATCACCGCAACTGGACACAAGCAGCGACCTCCTTACAGTCAAGTACCCAGTCAAATGGCATTGGTACCTCAGTCATTTATCCCTCAGTCAACCATCCCTCAAATAGTCCCAGGTCAATACCCTCACATACAAGGTTTGAATTGGCCCCCTCAAAAATTGATACACCTTTTAAATAATTTCTGGTATGAAAGTATTTCTACTGGAATTATCAGGTTTTTTCAGCAAAGACAAGAGCTTTTGATTCTAGGCAGAGCTAGCACCAAAATTTTCAGACTTTCAGTCCTTCCAGCGGTTGTTTCAATAGATTTTAACAATAAACCAATATATTTAAATCTTGCATGTAACGTTCCTATAGCGACTCCACCAAAAACACCTATAGGTATTGCATTTCTTCTACCCATGAGTACAGCCAAGCAAAACAACTTTCCAGAGAATTCAATGCTGTCTGTGCCATTTGGAAGCTAAGGTCCTGAGGTCTTTTGGATGCAATTTTTGGACTGCAAGCAAGCAAAATTGACTTGCTGCCGGACTCACTGTAGTAAAGCAATTTACATTACAGGCATGCCGGATACTGGTGCAGATGTCACTGTAATCTCTCACATGTTTTGTCCCAGAGATTGGGATTTAGTAGCTCCTGCAGCTTCCCTCACAGGGACTGGAGATGCTACCGTGTGTTTGCAAAGTGCATCCATGATTAACATTACAGGTCCTGAAGGAAAGACAGCAATAGTGCGTCCTTTCCTTGTTCAGAAGCTTCTCACTGTCTGGGGGAGAGACGTCCTGTCCCAATGTGGAACAGAACTGGAGGTGGGCCTGCGATGTAAACCACGTCAAAACCTGCCACTTGAAAGCTGAACTGGAAAACTGATCCTCCTATATGGATTGATCAATGGCCTTTAACAGAGAAAATAATAAATAGCCTTAAATGATTGGTAAAGGAGCAATTACAAGAAAGTCACATCACACCCACAAAGAGTCCCTGAAATTCACCAGTATTCGTCATCCACAGGAAGACATTGGACTTCTGTAGGTTGTTTCGTGACATGAAGATCAATGTAGTGACTGAAGACATGAGATGTCTTCAACCTGGACTTCCTTCTTTATCAATGATCCCAAAACACTGGCCTCTCATTGTCATTCATTTAAAGGATTGTTTTTTCCACATCCCACTTCATCCCAATGATGCTCCAAGATTTGCCTTTTCAGTTCTAGTCATCAATCAAAGAGAACCCATGCAGAGATAGCACTGGAAAACATTGCCTCTATAAATGAAGAATTCGCCTATAATTTGACAATATTTTTTCACACAAGTTTTGTCTCCAGTTCAACAGAAGTATCCAAGATCTGTGATTTCACACTACAGGGATGATTTGCTCATCGCAGCTCCAACAAAGCCAGAGATGGAGCAAGCTCGTCCTAGTGTTGTTACTGAAATCCAAAATGCTGGACTTAAAATTTCCATAGCCAAAATTCAAGAAGTTCCACCTTGGAAGTATCTGGGATGGAAGATGACTGAAAAAAACAATTACACTGCAGAAGATACAGCTCCGGACCAGTGTCAACACCCTGCAAGACTTACAACAGCTTCTAGAAGAAATCAATTGGGTCAGACCTGTTTTGGGAATCAGCAACGATGAATTGGGTCCACTTTTTAATTTGTTGAGAGGAAGCTGCGCCATCGACTCTCCTGAACTCGAATACCTGAAGCTCGTGCAGCGCATGACAAGGTCATGGAGGCTCTCCAAAGACAACAAGCTCATTGCTGTATTCCAGAAAAGCCATTCTTTTCTGCAATTTTAGGAGGAAAGATGCAACTTTGTTCTGTCATTTTTCAATCAGACCCTTCTGAGAGAGATCCTTTGTTGATAATAGAATGGGGTTTTCTTCCCTCAAGGTTTCCAAAGACTATTTTCACAGTCTTAGAGAGGATAACACAAATTCTGATTAAGGCCAGAACAAGGTTATTAAGTTTAGCAGGTGAAGAATTTGCAGTTCTCTATTTACCACTGAAAAAAACTATCTTGATTGGGCAATGCAAAATTCTGCAAATTCTGATGATTTGCAACGAGAATTATTTAATTTTGCAGATATTGCTTCTCTTCATTACCCGGCTCACAAATTATTGCAGCAAAATTGAGTTTTAGAGAGAAACCTTCGTTAAGTAAAGAACCTTTAAACACAATAACTCTCTTCACTGATGGAATCTGGCAGAGGTCACAAATCAGTCATTACTTGGTTGAACCAAACCAAGTTCCCAACTAAAACTTGGGAATCAGATATTCAAATAGAAGAGGGATCTCCTCAGATTGTTGAGCTTGCTGCTGTGGTTCAGGCTTCTCAGTTCTTCCCACAACCTTTTAATTTATTCACACATTCTGCGTTTGTTGCTAATGTGGTTAAAAGAATAGAAGGATCAGTTCTAAAGAATCCTAGTAATGACAGTTGATATCATTGGCTTTCACGGCTTTTTACAACTTTACAATAACCAGCTAATCCACAGTTTGCTTCTCACATCAGGGCTCATTCTTGGCTTCCTAGATTTTTAGTGGAACGAAACACGAGAGTGGACAAACTGACAGTGCTTATTTCCAACACTTTGCCAAACATTTTGGAACAAGCAAAACTGAGTCACGCCTTTTTTCACCAAAATGCACAAGCACTTGTGCAAATGTTTCAAATTTCCAAAAGTCAAGCTAAAGCTATCATTAGTACTTGCCCTGACTGTTAGCTTGTGCAGCCTCCTGTTTCTAGAAAGAGTTGTTCAACCCACGGGGTTTGCAAAGCCTGCACTTATGGCAAATGGATGTCACTAAATAGCCTTCCTTTGGTAAATTTACCAATACTCATGTTTCAGTGGACACATTCTCTGGTGGAGTTTTTGCTTCTCTTCACACAGGGGAAGCAGGTAATCATGCCTGTCAACATTTTTAGCAGAGCTTTTGCTTCACTGGCTGTGCCCCAAGAAGAAAAAAACTGACAATGATCCCACATATATATCTCAAAAATTGGCCACATTTTTAAAGATTGGGGTGTTCATCATATCCTTGGTATTCCACATTCTCCCACAACCAAGCATTTGCTGAGAGGACACATCAGACATTAAAACGCAGTCTTGATCAAGAGAGGGGGGAGTCGAGGTCACACCACAGATGAGGTTAAACAAAGATTTCCATGTTTTAATTTCTTCAACAGCTCTGTTGCAGAACCTGATCCACCGATTTCTAGGCATTTTTACAATAACACACAGGCAAAAGTGAAAGAAAATCCCTCTGTTTTAATTAGATACCCTGGGACAGGACCAATTGAAGGTCCTTTCTGATTAATCACTTTGGACAAAGGGTTTGCTTCTGTCTCTACAGGTGCAGGAATTAAGTGGGTCCCAGCAAAAAACGTCAAACCATATCGCACCTTTTGCCTTCTGGATCAAGGCAGGCGACCTGGTTCTAAGGATCAGCACGGTGGCCCACTCTCCAGGGCCGCTCGGGCCAATGACACACGCAGACACAAATATGGTGGATGGTCAAAAGGCGTTTATTACTTCTTCTCATGGGGCCTTATAGTCTAAGGGGTCTCTACGTCAAAAGGGGGTTTGTCCTTCTTATCTATGGTTAGTAGGGAATGGAAAAGTACTGGGTAAGGAATGGAAAGTTACTGGCAGTACTGTTAGTGGGGCCACATTCCTACTGTTAGTGGGGCCACATTCCTAGGGTAATCTCTTATCTTAGAGGAACAAAGGGTCCTGGCTTTCCGTGACATCGCGTGATCTTCCGCAGCGCCTTTTCCCTATCTACCACATCTCCCCCCCCTTTTTCACAAATGAATGAGGTAGTCATATACATAGGTACTAAAATGAGGTATAAGGTTGTAACTTGACAAGGGAAAGGGGTTTTGGAAAACCTGAGTAAGCTTTTGCCAGACAAGTTCAGAAAATCTTGTGACTGGCAGTGTTCCCTGGTTGAATTCACAGCAACTGTCATCGGCCTACGAACAGGATGTTGGTCCGTTCCAGGCGGCTCTGAACGAACGAGACCAGCTTGTTCAGCAGGCATGGTCCGAAGGTAACTGTTAGAAACAGCATTGCCAATGGACCTATCAGGGCAGAAATCAGAGTGGTTAGCCAAGGTGATTGATTGAACCAGGACTCGTACCAGCCCTGTTGGGCTTCCCTGTCTTTCTGTCTCTGAGCCAGTCGGTTCCGGAGTTCTGCCATGGAGTCTCTCACTACTCCCGTGTGGTCTGCATAGAAACAACACTCCTCTTTCAAGGCGGCACACAGGCCTCCTTGCTGCATGAACAGGAGGTCCAGGCCTCGCCTGTTCTGCAAGACCACTTCTGAGAGTGAGGAGACCGACTTCTCTAGAAAGGAGATGGATTTCTCGATCCTTTGCAGGTCCCATCAATGGTCTCTTGCAGCTGGGACAGTCCTTGGTGCTGGGTCGCTAGGGCTGAGACACCCGTGGCCGTTCCGGCTGCTCCCAGGCCGAGCAGCATTGCGATTGTTATACCTGTCATTATTTCTCTTTTGTGGATCTGGCTGGGTCCCTCAAGAAGATGGTACATCTCTTCATCTGAGTGGTACAGGACTCTAGGAACAATCAGAACTTGGACACAGAAGTCGTTAGAGTCATTGAATTTGGGAAGGAACACACAAGGACTCACTCCGGATCGCTGGCAAACCCACATCCCCGATGCGGATGGGACTGCCCACTTATTGTTTCTCCTGTTAGGCTTGACGATTTTGGTGCAGACGTTGCCTTTCCGCCTAGATAGGGTTGCATTGCCAAAGCATCTGCCTCGGCCTGTGACTTGACTCAGGGGGATTCCTTTGCGAGGGGTATCCCATCTGCACTGGTGAGTGGCGTCAGCTGAGGCATAACTGAAGGGAGTGTTTAGAGCGACTCCTTCGTAAAAGGGGGGTTTGACATCGTAACAAAGCCAGCAGGACTCGGTTAGGTTAGGGTTGGATTCGTTCAGGGATACAAAGGTAGCTTCTAACATACGAAGGATTGGGTCTGAGTCTGACTCGGTTAAGCGGCTCATCTGAAAGGTTTCCGCTTGACCGGTCGGGACATTGCTGACCCCTGTGGGTCAGGTTTTGGGGTAGGTTATGTTTCTCCCTTCTGGCACGCTTTTAATCGCTTTGTTGGGTCCGACCGCTCGGGGTGCCGACGGCTGGAGCCTGATAATTTGCACATTCACCCTCTCTTTTGACCCTTGAAGGACCACTGTCCACGATTTGCCTGTGGCCCAGCTAGGGTGATCTGGCTGCAAGACCGTCATGTTGTAATCAGTGCATGCCCGAAATCTAGGGATTTTATGTTGGTTTCGATGGAAGTTTCCATGAGAGAAGAAGGGTGTTTTGCAGACGATGGGTGCCCAGGTGAACTGTAAGAATTTTTCTGGTTCTTGTGGATCCCACCCAGGCCCCGACGGTCTGGCATCTGTAACTATGGTTTCGCAGCCCCAGTGCCCACAGTATCCCCATCCCGGGTGATTGCAGTAGCTTTTCCCAGGGTTTGAAGCTGGGCACCAGTAGGATAGGTACGAGTGTGTGACGTGTGGGGAATAGGGGTTTACCCTTGGCTGTCCTGAAAACAGGTCGGTGATGCGGAGCACGAAGGATGGGGTGTTTGGTGTGGTGATTTCTCTGAGTACTTTGCCACTACTAAGGTGTCGCATGACCCACCTGAAGGGCCGATGGGGGTAGTGGTCTGGGCTGGCTTGCCCTCTGGCAACAAGCCCCAACAGCAAAATCACACAGAAACACCCTTGGTGCTTAGGTCTCACCCGTGCGGGTCTCTCGGGTTCTGCCTGACGGCTTGGTGGTCTGTCACTTTCGTCTGGAACCGGGATGTACGCGTCACAAGGACGTCCCACGAGCAGGTCCTGTAAACAAAGACTCGCAATTCTCGTCAGTCTCATTCTGCTCGCTATGAAGGTCCGGTTTAATCGACTTAAGCCAACACCACCTGATTTTGCCGTCCTTTTTGACAGCTGCGTACCCTCGCCCCGTGAGCATCAGCCTCCAACCCTGTTCCCACTCACCTAGCTCGTTTCTAATTACTACCTGTGGGCCCTCTTCTAGCATTCGAGTGGCCCAGTGTTTTTGAACGGGACTGTTTGTTTCATCTCCCCTAGGGAATTGATTCAGTGCCAGCAAAGCGGTTGCCAGCACACGTGCCTGATCTCCTGGGGGAATGGCATTGGCAAAGCCCTCTGCTTTTGCCAACACTTCTATCTTGGTTTTCAGGGTCTGGTTTGCTCTCTCAACTATGGCCTGTCCGGTACTGTTATATGGGATGCCTTGCACTAACGTGATGCCCCATTTCGAGGCGAATTCCTGTACTTGTTTGGAGGTGAAATTGGAGCCATTGTCCATTTTGATCTGCTTGGGGATACCAAGCCAAGCCATGGCTGTCAGCCAGAGCTGAATTGTGGTTTTGGAGTTTAGCTTTGGGGTGCTGTGTGGCTATGATTGTTCCGCTATAAGTGTCCACTGTCACTGCAAGCCATGCTCGGGGCTTCAGTAGTTCGCACCAGGTGAAGTCCGACTGCCAGATTTCTGAGAGCTTGAGACCTCTCGGGTTGACCCCGTAGGTCCAAAGGGGTGACTTCTGGCAATGAGGGCAGGTGGCTACCACATGTTTTGCGTCCGCTGTCGAGATTTCGCATCTCTTCGCCAGTGCTTTGACTCCGATGTGGAGTGACTCATGCAGCTGACGAGCTCTTTGCAAGGTCCAAACGCCTTTTGCTGCGGCATCCGCTTTGTCGTTGCCGATTTGGAAGTAACCTTTGACTGGGTCATGGCTGTTGATGTGGATGACTGACACGGTGCCCTGTCGCGAGGAGAGTGCTTCTTCCAGCATTAGGGCTGCTGCTGATGTTGACACTCCTGGTCCTGCCATTGCTAGGCAGAGCCTTGCCACGAATATAGAGTCCGTTACGATGTTGAGGTGTTCGTCTTGGAAGAATCCGCACGCCAAAACCACTGCTGCTGCCTCCAATTGTTGCACTGACAGTGTGGGGTCACACGCTTTGACGCAGTGCCATTGCTCTCCTGCCTGCCACACTGCTGCTGCGGTTGAAGTCATGGAGGAAGCGTCTGTGAAGACCGTTGGTCCTGGCTGCGGTCTGTCCTTGACCTTCCGTGGCATGTCCGTGTCGACTACGGTCAGCAGCTTAGTCCAGGGTGGCTTGGAGGAGTAGGAGATTTCTCCTCCGAAGCCGGAGAGAGCAAGGGCCAGACACTCCAATATTGTGGCTGACTCCGTGGTCGGCTGCTTGTGAAACGGAAGGTGGATGCTTGTCGGCTGGGTCCCTAGGTGTTTCAAGGCGAATCTCCTGCCTTTCATGATGAGGCTGGTGATGCATTCGATTCCTGGGGAGAATGCACGAGCAGGTCTTCCGAGGACCACCCATTGGATCGGTTGGGCCTTTTCAGCGAGTCCTTGGGCCAGTGCTCCCACTCCCCCTTCGGTGTAAAGTGGACGTACAGGTCCAGTGGCATGGCTGGGTTCCACCTGGCAAGCGTGCCAGTGGACATCTGGTTTTCGATGAAGTCGAGGGAGCTCGTTGCTTGCGGCGTCAGCTCCTTGGGTTCCCAGGGGTTCTTTCCTTTCAGGAGGTCGTACAGAGGGTCCATGACCTTGGGAGGAATCAAGACGATGTTGCAAAGCCACTGCAGCGATCCCACCAGGCGTTGCACGTCGTGGAGTGTCTTGACGTCTCGGTTGACCTTCATCTCGGGGGGTGTCACGTAGGAGCTTGTAATCCCTACTCCCAGGAAGGTCACGCAGGGTCCTCTCTTGATCTTTGTGCTCGCGATCTCGAAGCCGTTGGCCTGAAGGGTCTCCGTGATTGTGGACACCAGGTGATCTACTTGGCTTGTCAATGGTGCTGCAACCAGGATGTCGTCCATGTACTGGATGATGGTTGCGGTGGGATTGGAGTGTCGGACCGGCATCAGTGCTTTGTCCACAGTGATTTGGCATATGGTCGGGCTGTCGACCAGGCCTTGTGGAAGTACTCTCCATTGGAAGCGAAGGTTGGGCCGCTCGCCGTTCCGAAACGCCACGGAAAAGGCAAATCGTTCTTTGTCCTCAGGGTGCAGGGGTATTGAAAAGAAACAGTCCTTGATATCCAGTACTGCGCACGGCTGCCCTGCAGGGATGGCTGAGTTCGCGGGTAGCAGTGTCTGGACTGGACCCATGGGTCGGATCATCTTGTTCACTTCTCTGAGGTCGTGGACAAGACGATAGCCTTGTCCAGACCTTTTGGGGATCACGAATACAGGGGTGTTCCATGGGCTGGTGGAGGGTTCTATGTGACCCTTTTGCAGTTCGCGGTCGACCAGTTCCAGCAAGGCTGCCATTCAAGGCTCTGTCAAGGGCTACTGCTCAACCCATACAGGGTCTGATGACTTCCAAGTCAATTTGATTGGCAGCGGGGGGTGTACAGCAGTGGCCCTCATGATAAATTTGTAATCCGAAATCCGAGCATGGAAAGGACGTCCCTTCCTAACAGCGGTGGAGAATTTTGCAAAATGTAGGGGTAGGTTGCTACTGTCTGTTCTGGTCCCTTTTTCGTGTGAAGTGTTATAGCCACCAGCTGGGTGCTTTTCCATGCCCGGGACTGCCCCCCCACTCTGTTCACTGGGGGAACTTCTTTGAATTGCCAATGTCCGGGCCAATGTGCTTGGGGAAAAATCGTGCAGTCTGATCCCGTGTCCGCCCAGAACTGAAACCCTATGACGTGGGGATCCTGGCTGCCGTAAAGGCGGCATGTCCCCCACACCATCAGGGGCTCCTTCCCTATTTTCATGACCAAGGCCACCCAGGGATCCCGCTCTGGGGCATCTCCTGCTGTTCCTGTGACTCCGGCGCGGCTTGTGGCGGTGGGGGGTGCGAAGGTATTGAGGGTGCTGCACAACTCTGCCATTGTATTGCTGGGGGGGATGCAAAGGTGGCTGCTCCCTGTGGGGGCATAGGGTATGAGGGTCCCCTGCCCCACTGGGGGTTGCTGTAGCTGGGCCGCTGCATATTCCAGGTGGGAGGGGGCTGGATGCGGCCCAGGTGCCCCCTCCCTTTCCTGTTTCCCTGGGGCTTGGATCTGCATTCCTTAGCTCCTTCCTTCCACACACCCAGCATGGCCCCCTACCTCCCCCTTGGCGTGGTGGAGCAGCTGCTGATAGGCGCCTTGGCTGGGGGCAGTTTACTGCCAAGTGGCCTGCCTGGCCACACTTAAGGCACGCCATCACGCTGGTTATTGCAGTGTGAACTGCTGCTTGAATGGGAGCTAGATGTTCCTCCTTTGCAACGTGTCTGACCATGGCAGCTATATTAGACCCCTGTGGCAGTGACCTTAAAATGTCCTTGGTTGCTTAGTTGCATTGCTGGCGTAGGCACTCTGCCAGCACGGGACCCTTCGCCTCTGAGGGTAACGCAGAGGAATCTAATGCTGCCTGAAGCCTGTCCGCAAACTGAGTGAAGCTCTCACTCTCACCCTGCTTTATGGAAGACCACGGCGATGGTCTGGCTACCACTTTGGAAGCATTACGGATGGCTTCTCGGGCAGCACGGGTTGTTGTCATAATCTCACGGGCCTGCAAGCCCTCAGCCTGTAGCTGGGGGATGATCATAGTGGGGTCTGTGCCCATTAGCCTCTGTATGCTGGAGCCGTGCAGTGGATGGTCTGCCCCTGTTACCAAGGATAGCTGTTTGATGCAATTGTCCTCCCATTCTTGTTTAAAAACGATCATCCCTGCACCATCAAATATCATTCCACACGTCTGCTTAACATCAAAGGGAAGCATATCGTCCCCACCGAAAAGGCCGTCAATGAATGTGCAAACCATGGCAGAATTAATTCCCTTTTCCGCAATCGCTTTAACAATTGCCTGCACATCTTTCAGATTGACTGGTGAATAAGTCCTTTGGTTTCCGCCTGCCCCCCCCACACGGACCGGGAACACCAGAGTGGCAGACGGAGCCCATTCCATGCAAGCCATTTTTATTTTCCGCCAGTTTGTAAGCGGGGTTCGGTTTTTCTCTGGTAACTCCTTCACCCATGCGGGAGCGCTGTGGCTAGTGACCTTACGTGCCGCTGCTCTCTCTCTGTAAAAGCTAGAATCTGAGTCGGAATCCTCCAACCCTTTCTCGGGCTCAGAGCTCGAGTCCGAGTCCGAGCCGGAAGTCGAGTAGCTAGACGCTTCCGGGCTCCTCTGCCTTTTCCTCGGGCTCCGACCCCGCCCCTTCCTGCGGGGGTCGGGCCGTTCCCTCCCCCTGGGGTCCCCCCGCCTCCTGCTGGGGGAGGTCCTTGCCCTACAAGGACGTAATTTGAATAAAGCGCTCTGATTGGTCTTACGCGCCTCCGCGGGGGCTGCCCCGTTACCCCGCTCACCTGCGCATGCGTTGTTAAGCGGGCTGACTGCGTTTCCGCCCCCCGCCTCCTCCTTTCCGCCCTGACCACGCGGTCCAGCGCCATTTTCAAACGCATATGGTGGGGGGGCGTTTTTATCGAGCCCTATGGGGTCCGACAATCCGGCCGCATTCCGCGCCTCCTCCGCGAGCCCCCGCCAGAACGCCCGCGCGTGTTCCCCCCCCCTCAGATGGTGAGTCCGCTCATTGAGGGGGATCCAGCGCTCGCGCCTCCGTGCGCCCGCCTGGGTTAAGCACATCCGCGGTTTGTGTCGCCGCGCCCACCCCCAACTGCGGCACGGCTAATAAGTTCGCAAGGCTATCCAGGTTTCTTGCTCTTGTCGAGCTTTTTGCAGAGCCTGAACAACTCTGCCCCACGATTTTAGGGCTTTCCCTGAGCCCGAGGACATAGTGTCCTCTACCAGAGCTTTTGTACAATTATCCCACACGTCCGAATGTAGGACGTCCACAGGGCTTTCAATAGCCCCAAGCTTAATCAATCTCGGCAATGCGAGAGTTAAATC
The DNA here is from genome assembly GCF_027579445.1 of Ammospiza nelsoni. NCBI lineage: Eukaryota > Metazoa > Chordata > Aves > Passeriformes > Passerellidae > Ammospiza > Ammospiza nelsoni. Next base: position 8,152,778 of record NC_080669.1, read on the forward strand.
TCTAAGTTTACATTCTATACCCCATTGTGCATGCATCTCTGTTACGACCTTCGCTATGGCTTCCATGGTCCACGCTGGTCCGGAGACGTCCCTCCCGCTGCGGTTAGACCTGCTGCCACAGCCGCCGTCCTCTTTGCAGGAGAATCCCCGTTCCCCGGGCGCAAGTCGCTTCCCGGGTTTCGGGCACCAAATGTTGCCTTCTGGATCAAGGCAGGCGACCTGGTTCTAAGGATCAGCATGGCGGCCCACTCTCCAGGGCCGCTCGGGCCAATGATACACGCAGACACCAATATGGTGGACGGTCAAAAGGCGTTTATTACTTCTTCTCATGGGGCCTTATAGTCTAAGGGGTCTCTACGTCAAAAGGGGGTTTTTCCTTCTTATCTATGGTTAGTAGGGAATGGAAAAGTACTGGGTAAGGAATGGAAAGTTACTGGCAGTACTGTTAGGGGGGCCACATTCCTAGGGTAATCTCTTATCTTAGAGGAACAAAGGGTCCTGGCTTTCCGTGACATCGCGTGATCTTCCGCAGCGCCTTTTCCCTATCTACCACACGCACCCCAGGACACTCGACGAGTTCAAGACCGTAGAAGCAAGTACACAGGTGTGAGCCAAACAGAGGGATCACGGGTCACACCTGACGTTCCTTGTGCATCGGTGGAACCTGCAAACTCTGATTTTATGTGGTTTATAAATGTGTCACTTGTTGGTTTCATAGAGCTCTAGTGGAGAAAGCGTAGGTTTTGTTTGGTTCATTTTTATTAAAGGTCAAAAGTCATGTTTTTGAATTGAGAAGGATATGGGAGGAGCTTAAGCCAACAATTAACTTATAAAAAGGATGCTGCAAAATCAAATGTTACTACAATGTCAGTATTGATTGCTTCTTCTAGTGCAGAGTTTTAGTCAATTTGTAGTGTAGATTTGTCTGTGGAACAACCAAAACCAAATGTCTGGGTAACCTTAGCCAAGGCAGCAGGCTCGGATACCATGTGTTTGTCTAATTCGGAACAGAAAAGCCTTTCTCAACCTGACTAGTCAGTGTGCCAGTAAAGAATTTGCCCTTGGTCAAAAAGCAATTCAATAGTAAGCCTGGTGAAATTGACAATGGCAGGAGCTCTGTATAGGATTGTAACATTTGGGAAAAAGAACTTCCCAAAGCAGTACCTGCACCCCAAGAATTAGAAATCCTTGGTCCTTTAACAATGGATTTTTGCCTTACATTTACAGTTAATGATTAGTGAGAAAGTGATCCTCCAAAGCACAATGTTACTCTCCATTGTTTTGCATACAGAAACTCAAGGTTTTGGTGTCATTATTAAGAATGTTGAGAATTGCTTTCTAAAGCTGACCAATATCCACGACAGTTACCAAAAGGATGTTGGTTCACCTGTGTAGATAGGCCCTGGCAGGGCATCCCATGAAGGTGGCCCATGTAGCAATGGGATGCTCACTGTAATTGCGCCTACTGCCAAAGCGGTCATTAAGAAGAAACAAAGGGGAACAAGATCTGCTCGTCATTATTGTGAAAACTGTAGAAGTGATTTCACGCCTTGGAAGGCTGCAAAAAGGGTTTCCGCAGGTTTGTTTTTACCCCGGCTGCCTTCAGCAATGGCATTGAAACAATTAGATCGGGTTGCATATTGGTTGAGTAAACAAACTAATGGCACATCCACTGCAATCAGTGACATGTTGACCGATGTTAATAGTGTTAGACATGCTGCCCTTCCAAATAGAGCAGCAATTGATTTTCTTTTACTGGCACAAGGACATGGTTGCGAGGAATTTGAAGGATTGTGTTGTATGAACCTGTCTGATCACTCTGTATTTATCCTCAAAAGCATAGAAAAGCTGAAAGATTTGACAGCTCCAATTAAAGAAGATGGTGGCTCCTGGTTAGATGATTTGTTCCAAGGATGGAGGTTTGCACCTTGGCTAAGGGGACCTTGTAGAATAGGTCTCCATATGTTGGGTGTTTTGGCAGTGATACTGGTAGTAATACCTTGCATACGTCGGTGTGTGTGACAAATGATGGACAAAACAATCTAAGAAGTTTTTATCACACAAGAGAGAGAGGCAGGAAATGGATTCACACAGAATTCCCAAAATCTCACACAGATGGTGGATGAAGGTATGGACATGGAGGAAGGTTTTGAATTAAGACCTTAGAACAGGCGAGACTGTTTTGGAACAATCACTTGTAAGTGCTATCAGACATGACTTTTGTCCTTTGAACTGACTGGACTTTCACAGCATTAAAATTGCTGTGTTGGAATATAGCAAGGCTGAATGCGAGCAAGAAGGATGCTTTATGCAAGTAACAAGCAGGTATACTACAGTGAAGCTATGAAATGCAAGGTAGTTAATAAACGACACGGTTACAAAGGCTTCTATTTAGCCGAACCGTGAGGGGGAATTGTGGGAATATGTGAAATCAGAGGGTTCTGGGACAGCTGCAAAAGGCAGACCTCAGAGAAAGCAGAACTTTCGTTAGAGCTAAGCGGTAGATTTGTCAGCAGAAAATTTATATAAGTAGTAGAAAAGTAAAGACAAATAGAACAATGGTTTGTGTCTATTACTGTAGAATGCAGGACATTCATATGTCTGAGATGTAACACAAAACAGAACTCCCTTTGGTCATCAGCAAACAGCTTCGTTTATTGCCTTCAGCACCCACAGTCCATTTAGCCCAGTCAAAACTCCCAGGCCGAGACATCTCATTGGTCTATCTCTGTGCCCCCAGACTCTGAACCAATGCAATGTCTGTATCTTAGGAGAGCTCCCATTGCCTGGGAACTTCTGTCAGTCAGTCCAGAGGCTGCTCCGTGGAGCTGAATTGGGCTCCTCATTCTAATTTGATTGATACTGACCCACCAGTGTATTAACGCTTGGCTGGAATGACTCCCTAAGCTACAGAAAAGTATCTCTAGCAAGATATTAGGAACTTCTAAGCTTAATAATTGTTATATTTTGGTTATATTATATTGTTATATAATATAACAATTATATAATAATTGTTATATTATATAATTATCCCATCAAAAAAACCAAAAAACCAAACAATATTTAGGTAGCAGTAATTTTAATTGAATAGTTTAGAAAATATATAAATAAGGGATAATTTGGTTCAAATAATAGCACATAAGGAAAAGATACCGCGAGGTACGGAGGGCAGAGTTCTTGACCCTTGCCACTTCACGTACAAGCTTGCCAAGTGAAAATCACCCCTTGTATGCCACATGTCAATACCATCTCCTCCTATTTTCGGTTCGTCACTTTTCTGTCTCCGCCTTCCTCACCACCTTTACCACGCATGCGCCACCACTCGGTTTGGTGGTCGCACAAGTCTTTGGGGGTCGTCACTGATGAAGGCCCTGTAGTCTTCTTTGTTGTCCTTTAATTCACCTTTGGGTTACACATGCGCATCAAGCCAGCACGTAGCCAGTACAGCCAATGTAAGCCAAGACTAACGTATCACTCCATCTACATATCAAGGCAATAAATCCCTTATAATTAGGATTTGTTGGGACCGAACCAGGTTCTTGCTCATTTTTAGCAACTGTATCTTCAGCTTCTTTCCTGTGGTCCTTGAGAACAGCTGCTGGGAAGGGGGGTGGAGCCCCTCCTCTCCCTCTCTTCTTTGGCATTACAACTTTTTAACTATTTATTATTCTCAAATATTAATTACTGTATCAGTATCAATTACTCTTTCAAATTTTATCAGCATGAATGATACCTATTTATCACAATAATGGAGCTCTGTGCATTGTGTTTTAAGGCTCAAAAGCAGGTACAGTGTTTGAAATAAGCAAGCAGTGTTTTAACAAAAGCTACGTGTGCTTATAGTGGTTGCACAGAACTACTGTCAATATGCTCTTGCTTTGTGTGAGTGGTCAAAAAACTTTTCAAGTAAGTTGATTGCCTGCTGCCAGGGATGTGAGCTGCTGGCATCTTCCCACTGTAACAACCATGTAACGAGACTGATGCTGGAAAACAAACAGCTCCAGGAGCGTTCCTCAGCAGTCCCGTCCCTTTCGTGATTCGTACAGAGACCCGCGGCCAGCAATACTCAGCTGAGGACCAGAAGAGACTGGAATAGCCCGGGCACTCCAGCTTTAGTGCAAGGCATCCGGCAGCCTTGAGGGTACAAAGCGAGCACAGGTCGCAGCTCCTCGTGTCCGGAGCGAGCCCGGAGCAGCTCTCACAGGCCGCAGCCCCTCCCAGGCCCAGCTCCGGGCGCAGCCGGGGCCGCTCCGACTGTGCGGGGCCGCTGCCGGGGCGCTGTCGCGGCTCCTCCCGCGGGGCGGAGCTGACGCGGCCCCGGCGGCCCCGGCCCGGCCCCGCTGCGCTCCGAGCGCGGCCCCGGAGCGGCCCGGCCGAGGCGGCGAGGGACGGGCGGCGAGGGGCCGGGGGCATGGGGCGCTCCGGGAACGGGCGGACATCCCGGCAGAGGGGAGAGAGACCTGGCAGAGGGAGGAGTGAGCGGGAGAGGGGAGAGATGCTGGGAGGAAGGAGAAAATCCCAGGAGAGGGGGTCGAGCCCGGGAGTAGGGGAGATCACGGGACAGGGGGGATGAGGTACCTGGGAAAGGGTGGGTAGCCTTCCAAGACAGTAGAGAGCCCTGGGAGAGGGGGGAGGTCCTGGAAGAGGGAGGAGTAATCGGGAGAAGGGGAGATCCAGGGAGACGAATAAAAGCAGTGGCTACAGCTAGGGAAAGGAGGGAGCTTGGGACAAGGGGTAGCTTAGGACTGGGAAAAACCCGAGAGAGGAGGGAGAACCCAGGAGACAGAGGACAACCTGTGAAGGGGGGGAGGTCCGGAGTAGAGTGGACAGGGCCTGGGAAAGACGTAGGAGAAGAAAGCCCAGGGCGGGGGTCCAGGAGCGGAGGCTCCTGCAGGCGGACTGGGAACCCGGAGAGCCCGGAATCACGGAGTCCTGCAGCCAGGCCGAGAACGGGCGCGGGTCAGTGCGGTTCGGGAGAGCGTGGCTGCGGGGCTGGCTCCGGAGGCGGAGGCGAGTGGAAAGCGCTGCTCGGCAGCCCCGGCGGCGCTGAGAGCACAGCCCTGCCCGGGGAGGCAGCGCCACGGGCGCCGCTCGGCTTCCCAGCCAGGCCACGGCACCGCTCGGCTTCGCCGCCGGATCCGCGGCAGCTCGGAGCATCGCTCCCTGCCTGGGCCCGAGGCTCACCTGCGCCAGGTGCACCAGAGCATCGCCTCTGCCTGGACAACCCACAGCGAGCAGTGCCCGGCAGGGACTGCAGATCCCCTTTGGTGGCAGAGAAAAAAGAGCAAGGAATCTTCCATGGGAGAACATAGGCAATAGGATGAGGTGTCAGTGTCCAGTGTGTTCAGATGCACTCACAAGGATACTATTGCTCTTGGCTCAGAACATGGAAAAGAAGTGGGCAGACACAAATCAGAAGCTGGTTGCAATATCCAGGGATCAGTTATCAGAAGAAAATGCTACGCAACTGCTGGAATGCTTAATGGATGACTAATTACCCCTTGCCAAGTAATCTGGACTTTTTAGGGGCAGCATACTTATCTCTCAAAAATTACTCTAGAGATATTCTTAAGAAAATTTTGAAGAAAGGCTCATACACCCACATTTCAATGCAGTTGCTGTGGGATTAATAAATGAAATCTGCTTTAATGTCTTGATTTTCCTAAAGATTTGTGGGGGTTGTTTTTAACACAGGCATGCATGCATGCTAAATTTGAGAATCTAAAGTAAGGTCTTTTTATAGGGGATATGGAAGAGACAGGTCTTCAGCCAGCAATATGTCAGTGAGAGACAGCTGAGCGATGATTACTGAGAAGAAGAACAGCCCTGCAATAGAGGTGTGAGCTGCATTGAACAGCGCTTGCTGTGGGCCAGAGAGCACAAAGCAGGCTGGCCTGGTGGGCCTGAATATTCCTGCCAAACACTCTGCATCTCACCCCTTTGCTTGGGCTCAGTGCAGAACTGCAGGATTGCGGGCGCTTCCTCCCAGAGCTGCGTGAGGCGCTGGCTCCTGCAGATGTGCCCTGCCAAGCTGTCCCGGCCTCACGCTGGCCTCGCTTCCCCTGGCACAAGAGCTGGGCCTGAAGGAGGCTGCCCTATGCTCCAGCCTGCCGAGCAGCCCGGCTCCCTGCCCTGGTGCCCAGAGTGCTGCACACACTGCTGACCTTTGCCAGGAGTTGCAGGGCAGCTGGCAGAAGAGGAGGAATCCTCAGGCAGCCCAGCAACCCTCGGCTGCCCTTGATCTTTCTCTGCTCCTCGGCACACTCCAGACGGCCAATGCCTCCAGGCTGGGCTGTGCCCAGCACGCATGCACTTCCCCTCGGCAGCAGCCAGCTGCCACCTGGGCTCTGAGAGCGGAGGATCTGCCCACTGCCGGGAACAGGCACCCAGGGCCCGGCTGCTGCCTCTTGCAGCTCCAAGGGCCTCCTTCCAGCCTGCCTCTGCCGGGGCTCAGCCTGCTCCGGCCTGTGCCGGGGCTCTGCTGGGGCTCCACCCCAGCCAAGGCTGGGCCCGCTCTCACCTCACAGGCGCTGACAGCTCTGCACCACAGGAGACCTTCCCGAGCACCCTCTCTGATCTTTCTGCTTTCTCACTTGAGCAAGGCTCTCCTCCAGCCAAAGAGATTATTGCATTTTGGGATACAAATCCAAGTGGCAGGAGCCCCAATGTTCTCCAGTCACAGCTGAAGGCCTGCATCTGCACAGGGTGTTGGGCTGCCTCATTCTTCTTTTGGTTTTGACTTCAAATGCCATTGCCCTTTCTGCCTCAAATAGAAATACCAAAGCTGGCCAAAAACAGACCAGTGGGCCAGATTCCAAAGGCAGTGTGGTCTGGAGAGTATGAATGAAGAACATCCTTCTTCCTCACTTTCACACCATGTCAAAGACATTGTGTCACTTTCCACCTTTAAGAAACAACAGACAATTCAGAAGAAATTCTTGAGGGTATTCGCAGAGTGAGAAGGAAGGGAATCTTCAAGGTGACTTGTGGTTTCAGAAACTGTATTCATTTCCAATCCTACTCTGCACTCCTATCAGACAATCCTACTCTAACCCTAACCTTAACCTTAACCCTAATCCTAATCCTAATCCTAATCCTAATCCTAATCCTAATCCTAATCCTAATCCTAATCCTAACCTACAATCCTACTCTAAAGTGGTTGACGAATAAATGGTCCTGATGTGATTGTCACATTCTTGTCTCCCTCCTCTTCTTCACTGAAACAATCAGCGGCACCAGGCTGGACGCAGGCTCAGCAAATGTTACAAATGGATGCTGCCCAAAGGGAAAAAAAAACAAATCAACAAATCAACAACATGACTTTACAAGCTCAGTGCTTCATAGGATTCCTCTGTCTTATAGAAGGATGCAGGAACAGGACCAATGGGACCATCTAGACCTCCATCTTTATGCGCCAGACTTTGCCATCACAGGCAAATGTGGCCCAGAATCCCACTCATCCATTTATCCAGGTGTCTTCATCTTGCTAGGATTTTTGCCCTGCCAGTGCTCTAGAAATGGTGCTTTCTGTCCTTGGAGTTTCTTCTTTTCAGGTATCTCTAAAGCCTCACACTGGTCCCTCTCTTTGAAAGACAGGCACTGTGCTGATTCCCACAGGGAGACAGAGCAGTGTCTACCTTTCCATGCCCTGCCCCTCGTGTGCTGGATGGCACCTTCCTTCCCAGCAGGGCCAGCCCAGTGGCACTGGGCCCTGCAGTTCCCTCTCTGCCACACAACCTGGCACTAACTCTGGCACAGTTCCTGTCTGCTTGAGCATGGCAGGCAGCAGATGGGGCTGGTACAAGTCCCTCCCAGCTGTCCCTGTTTGCGTAGCAGAAACCTCTAAGGGTGGGCTGGGGAGCACAAACCAGGGCCCCCGGGAGGCTCACAGTGAGCACCCCAGGACCCCTCCTGCCCACAGCCAAATCTCTGACCCCTAGGCTGCGACTGGCTTCCTTGGGTTCCTGCACCACCATTTCATGTCTCTGTACCCTGCACTGCTCTACTTCAATTCTTTTGCCATTAGATAAAACTGAGCACCCCACCAAATGACAAAAGAGGGCGACCAAAACAGCCAGAGGAGCTCTCTGACTCAGGAAATGCAGAGAGAGGTGGAGTTACTCAGTTTTGTGAAGAACAGGCACCAGGGAGACTTTATTGCCACTTTCCAAGACTTCAGAGTGGCTTTGAAGAAAGTGAGGGACATATTTTTTAACAGGGCCAGTTACAATAGGATGTGGGAGAATATTTTTAAACACAAACAGGATCTAATCATAACTTGTTTACTCAGAGCATGGTGTGACTCTGGCACTGGTTGCCCGCAAGAGCTTACAGGTGCCCCATCCCTGCAACCATTCCGGCTCCAGTGGGAAAGGGCTCTGAGAAACCTGATCTCTTTGAAGATGTCCCTGCTCATTGCAGGACACTTTCACCAGAGGACCTTTACAGGGCCCTGGCAGCTCAGCCCAGTCTAGGATTCCTCATCATTTTCATTTGAAGAGCACCAAGAATGGAGGTGAGGAGGAAGGGGGCTCATCTGATGCCTTGGACTTGAGTGGAGGAGGAGCCCATGCCTCAGAACCTGTTTCACCTGCAGCCCCTTCCCATTTTACCTGCAGGAGCTCCCTGGCAGACCAGCGCTGCTCCTCGTCTCTCTGCAGGCAGCAGCTCAGGAAGTCACGCAGGCAAGGCGAGAATCGGTTGGGCTGCTGCAGCCGTGGGGTCCCTACTGTGGCTATCAGTTGTGTAGCCTGGAGAAAAAGGAGACACCAGGCTCCACTTGCTGCTTTCACATCTCTAAGTGCTCTCCCACCTCCCTTTGTTTAACCTCTGTTCTTCAGTGGCAGTTTCTGCCCTGGCAGAGACCCAGAGATCATTTTCCTTTACCAACCAGAAAACCCAAACCTGATGCAGCCACAGCTTTTCCACCATCCCACAGATCTTGCCTTGGCAGCTGATTTCATTGACTGTGCTAGTTAATAGGAACTACATCAGTAAACGCACATTTGCTTCCATAAGGATTCACACCAGCTTGAGAGGCTTTTTGGAAGAGGGACTGTGCTATACAAACTAATTTCAAGGGTTAGTACATGAAAGGCATGTCTGCAGTGCTTGTTGGTCCTTTAAGCCCACGTGCCCAAGAACAAAACTCATCATACCTTTTGTGCTTTTTTTGAAAACAATGGTAATTGGAAGGAAAGAAAGGGAATCCATCAATTAATCCCCAGGTAAGGAAATAAACATTTGCAATCTCATCTTCAACAGAGACACATTTAGATGCCTGCACAAATGTATTGGGATGAAAATTGCTGCTTGGGCACAAACGAGCCACCTGCAGCTCTGTCTCAGCAGTCTGAAAATTGCAGCTTCCCATTTTGCAGCAAAAGAAAAACTGTCATGGTCAGAAGAAGGAGAGGTGCCATCCCTATGGCCACCCTCTGCTCATTTGGCTACTCAAGTCAATGCATTAATGATAGGCCCATGCCAGAAAGGGCCTGGAAAGAAACGGGCAGGCTCTCCGCATCACCAGGCTCTGGCTTGGTGACACAGAGAATGTGCCTTTGGCTAGGAGAGAAACACAGTGACTGAGTGTTTCAGCAGCACTGTACAGGAAGCAGAAGAGACTCAGTGGCCTTTACACTCTCATGCCCAGGTTTCAGGCATGTTTCCCAGTGAGAAGAAACTGTACAGGGAGTTAGGTTCATCTCTAAAGACCACAGTTTTAGAAACTTTGTTGGGTTTGTGTTGCCTTCCTTCATTTCTGGAAAGATAACAGCAGTTGTCAGATGCTTCTTTTCTGCTATTAAGGCCATCTCCACAGCCAAAGGACTGGAACCACTTAAAAGCCAAAGGAAAGTGTTGCCTGAGAATAGAGTTGGTTTGGAGTTTGTTTGCATGTGGTAAGGCTTGAGTTCCCCCACTGCTGAAACCAAAACTACAGCAGATGCTGATGTGTTGCAGACACATTTTTAGGAGGGGACCTTGGTGGAAGTAGTTCAGGCAGATGGCAATGGGCTTTTGTCCAATGGCACGCAGGACAAGGGACAGGTGAGAAAGACAGTGGGATCAGTGAGTATTTGCTCCTTACCGTGATGGGACTTTGGTTCCAGTAGGGAGGTTCTTGTTCGATCATTTCAATCCCCACGATTCCAAAAGACCATATGTCCACTTTGGGACCATATGGTTGACTTGTCAGCACTTCTGGCGCCAGCCACCAAGGAGTCCCGACTACCGAGCACCGTCTGCTCTGCTCAGGGCTGAGCTGAGTAGAGAGGCCAAAATCACCTGAGGAGAAAGCAAAACTCTGTTTCTATTTGAATTCTGTGCAATTAGGAAAGCAAGCCAAAGAATTGCCCAGTAGAAGTTGGAAAATGTGCTGTTGAATTCCTGGCATTGGCGACTTTTAAACTCCCCCCATTTTTTACACTGTCGCCAGTAGTGTCTTTTGTTCTTTGGAAGCTTTAGACTTGTAACTCCCTCCCTCTGGAAGGGACACACACAGAGCAAGGCCACTCTTGACTGCTTGTTCCTTGTCCTACCTCTGTGCACCTTGCAACTGTGCCCTCAGCTCACAGCGGGTGTCCCTGCGCTGCCACCAGCCCCATTTAGGGGAGCTGGCTGTCACTCCAAGCAGCCCCACACCCACATCCCTGGAATGCTGCTCCTGACCAAGAATACACTGACCCAGCTTGACAGAACCATCGGTTCTGAGAAGGATGTTGTCACTCTTCACATCTCGATGGATCACATGGTTTGAGTGAAGAAAATGCAGTCCTTGCAGGCACTGAGAGAGAAAACAGAAAGAGGAGGGCCAAAATGAGTGATGTGATTTCATCCCACAAGAAAGGCAACAAAGAATCTAAAAGATTCCCTCTGCAGGGGAATGGGCAGTAATGGCAGAACACAGTGCCACTGAGAGGAAGAGCTTGCTGCTCCAGCACTTGAAGAGCAGGACCTTTCTGAGGAAAGGCATGTCAGCTTCTGAAAGAGCAACAGCACCTGCTGTTATAAACTGTGCCCTGCAAACCAGCCAGGATGACTGCTGCTGCAGTGCATGTGCTCAGAAGCAAAGAGCCTTTTGGCTGCACTCCTGTCCTTGTATGCTGAGGCCTGAGAGAAACGAGTCTCTCTCTTTTTTCTTTGCTGATCATTTCCAATCCTGCCACCAGCACCTTTGCTTTCACAGGCAAGGAATGCAGTGAAGACAGACTCCAGGCAAACATTTAGAGAGGCAAGGTGGAGAACAGCAAATACAAATACATGAGCCCGAGCGAGAATACAACAGCAGGAGAGAAGAGTACTGGCACTGAGTACAGGGAGTGCAGGAGCACTGGCAGGCCTTTCACTTGAGATGCTTTTTCTTGCCCATAGCACACCAGCAACACAGAACCAAAGCTTGGCACAGGAAATCACTGCAGGTCTGAGCCCCTGTTTCCCAGACAATCCTGCCCAAGCCCTTGGAAACACAGATGGGATTGCTGACCTCCCGACTGATGGCTGCTGCCTCATCTTCATACAGAGCGGTCGTGCTGAGGATATTGTTCAGGGTGCCTCCGTCCATGTACTCCAGCACCAGCCAGAGTTCCTCACCCACAAGGTAGCTGAAAGAAGGAAAGAAGGCCGTGGAGATGAGCATGCATGGCTACGTTGATTTTTGCCTCCAGGTTTCTTACTTCCAAATGCCTTTGTGACAAGGACAGAATCATAGCAATAGATATTCCCTCTTGGCTGTGCATTGTTTGCAATCTGTGCAGTCTCAAGGAGATAAGCACAGCTGTGAAAAAGGAGATGTCTTAGATGGCTAGTGAGTGAAAAATGCAGTTTAGAAACAGCCCAGATAAAAAACCTGTCAGGCATGGTGTTTCTGGAAATAAGCACCTAGTCTTCCTGGCATGCCCAGCAATGGCAAAGAGTGGCAACAATCCAAGGGAAATCCATTTTAGGACGGTTCATCAGCACTTCAGAAACTTGAAAAAATCAATCCCAAAACTATGTGGAGGCAGTAAACTTTGAGGCTGATGACTAAGGAAGATACAGCTGATACAGATTTTGAATAATTTTGGAATAATTTTCAAACTAGGTGTGCCAGGGAAGACTCATGCAGAAGGGATGCACTCTCTTCTCATCCATTGGAGATGAGTAGAGAGATATGAATAAATAAAAATTAACAGCTTTACTATCTGCCACTGACCAAAGTGGGTTTTTAACCTCTTATGTTTGCTGTATGTAAATGCACACATGGGATAAGACCAGAACCACTCACCTGTCTAAAAAATTCACAACATTGGGACTCCTGTACCTCTTCATGATTTGGATTTCATTAATGCTTCGTTCCATCCTTCTCGGTCCTTGAAGATTTATTTTCTTTATGGCCACCTAAAATGACATTGAAAATCAGTAACTTGAGCAGTTGGTGGCAGGAGACAACAACGCACATGAAGCGAGTGATTTTGCAATGATACAGCTGAGCTGTGCCAAACTGCCTTGTGATTAGGCACTGCAGTAATTAGGAAATGACATTCCAACAGCCCATTTCTCTGCTCCCTTGGGAGCCAGTTACAGAACATGTGGGGCCGCTGACATTTTGCCTTGTCCACTTGGTAACAGTTGTGTCTCAGCTATCACCCACAAACCTCTGACCACACTCTCCGCTGCCCTTTCTAGGATTCAGAAGAAGTAATCCATGCCTTAAGACTCTGTGGATCCATCTTGGGCAATGGGCAGGGCTTAGGGCTTTTAGGGCACTTGCAGATCTCTCCCTATGTGCAATTGCCAAGTGCAGCACTGCAGGTGGCTAAGGAACTACCAGTAACTTTCTGATGGATTTGCTGGCAGCCAGAATCAAGAATTCAGGACTCTGAAGCTGTAGCCCCAAAGAGCAGGGAGGTGCTCTAAGGCACCACCTTTGTTTTAGCAATGGAGAGCGAGTGAGCGCGTCCTTGTCTGAAAGGAAGCGCTGCCCTGCGTGCCTTCCTTCCGGCAGCTGAGGAGGACAAAGTGCCAAATGTATTTTGCAGGCTGGCACCAGTCTATGCTTCTTGTTCCTTTTCAGCATGGCTCTAGCCAAGCTCCAGCCACAGCTCACACCAGAGGAGAGCTGTGGGGAAAGCCCCTCAAGAGCAGCAGAGTCTTCAGGGGCTGTTGACATTTACCTCTCCTCCTGTGGCAGTGTCGAGTGCTTTAAAAACATCTCCAAAACTCCTAGAAACAAAAGAGAAGCAGAGAAAGGAGAAGCCATTTAGATCTTGCACTGAAAGCCAGCCCACACAGGAGATCTCTGCTGTAAATGCCTAAAAGCTGCAGGACTCTGGAAGCATGGAGATGTTCTGGACAATGCCTTCTGAGCACAATTAGAAATTCTGATCAGCATTGACAATCTAAGCCCAGTGCCTGAACACATTTGCAGCTTGTCTGACTTCACGCTTGATACCTATTCCACCAGCAAAACACCTGATGCATAGTTTTGTAAAATTAGCATTGCTTGGACTCACCCACTGCCAATACTTTCCAGTTCAATGTATTTGATGATAGGATTTTCCGTCTTCACCATTCTGCCTGAGGGAAACAAAATGCAAGATGTTCACTTTAAAGCAGAGATCCCACCTTCTCGGAGATACAAATGGCAGCCCCACTGTCTGGGGCTCTGAGCCCTCCCTTTGTTAGCCAGCTCTGAGGTGGCTAACAACAACAGGAACAGGAACTGGAACAACAAGAAAAGCACAGCACGTCCACAGCACAAGTCTGGCTGGCACAGAGACTGATTTCTTGCATCCTTTGAAGTGAGAGACCTCTTGGCAGCAGACACACAGGGAAGCACAGGGAGATGGATTCAGACTACACTGAGACCAGAAGAGAATACATACCAAAGCAAGTAAGTTTGTCCTCTAGAAACATTGAGGAGAGCTGGAACTAAGAGTGCCTTTGTTTGGTTGGGAATAAACACTGCGAGATTTAGAAAAGGTTTCCCACTTGCTAAGATTAAATGCACCTGCACATCCCGAATCAATTCCTCTGAACAGATGTCAAGTTCAGAACAGGAGGAATATTGCCAAGTGTTCCCATCTTTTCCACCTTGCAGCAGTTTGCCAATAGAATGCCTTCCCAGTTGTAAACCAGAGCAGCTCATGCCAGAACCAATCGCGACGGGGCTTTCAGCATCAGGACCCTCACCCTTTATGAGCAGGCTGAGCTCAAAGACGCCCTTGCCCGTGCCCCGCGTGAAGAACCACGCTGCTTCTCTTCACCCTGACAGCGCGGATCAGTCGCTCCCATTGCACTCGCCCTCTCGGCACCGCACACCTCCCCATCTTCCCAACTCAGCACGGCGGGCACGGGCACAGAGGGACAGCAGTGCTCCTCAGGCACCCCTGTGACACAGAGAGCTGCCCAGAGGAGATGCTGACCCTCTTGTGAGTCCAGGCCATGCGAGGCAGAAGCCGGCCCAGAGAAGGGGCTGCTGCCTCAGGCAGCTCCGCGCTGCAGCAGCCGGGCAGCAGCGGGACCCTCCCAGCTAAAGAAGGCTCCAGCCTCTGCAGTCCCTGCAGCCCTCAGGGCCAGGGCAGCGAGCACAACCAGGCTGGCAAAGGCCAAGCATGAGCACTGACAGGCACTGATGGGAAGAAGCCAGAGTGAGCCTGAGCCCGGTACAAGCTTTTGCCCCCATTCAGGACACAACAGGATGGGCTTTGAGATCAGCCCCATCGAGGTGTGGATCAGTGCCCTTTTTGTCCCAACAGGTGATGGTAGACACAGAATCCCCTGGGCTCTCTTCTCAACTCTACCAGGTCTTATCTGAGAGCACAGCACTGGCAGCTGTTACAGGCAAGAAGCAGATTCATTGGGTTGTGCTGCAGAATCACAAAGGGCTTGATTTGTTCTTTTAGAGACTGATCTCAGCAGGGCTTCTACCAGTGGCTAGAAGTCAAGCAGTCACAGCCTTCTGCTGATGCAGGAACAATTCCTGCTTCTGCCTTTGGCAGAGAGGGAAGCCCAGGCAAACTCCAGTCAGTCTAAGCTGCCCTCTGAGGCAGCAGGAACACCCAGAGCTCTCTCTTGCTGCCTTGGAGCAATGCCAGCACTTCTGTGACCCTGAAGTGAGGAGAGCCCTTTGGTACAGCTGTGCTGACATGTGCACACAATACACTGTCCCTCAGATAAGAAAGACAGCAGACGTACTGTGTTGCTCCAGGGAGTCACCCGCCATCTCCTGTTGCAGAGCAGCAGCTGGGTCAGCATGGGAGGTGAACCAAGTGCTCAGGCTCCACGTCTTTGGCTGGGGAGCAAAGGCTCCTTGGGGCGGCATTGCTGCAGCAGCTTCAGTGTCAGAGTTGGTGTAGATCTGAGAGAAGAAATGAGTTGATGTCAGGAAGGTGTGGCAGAGATTGCCCTGAAATGCAAGAGAGATTGCCATTTGAAATGCAAGCCCTTAGGAAGCTGCTGTCTGCCACATGCAGAGCTCTTCAACTGGATTGCTTTGGATGTCCACTTGTGAAACCAAATGGTCAAAACCAAAGACTGATTTTACTCATGTTCATAGCCACTTTCTTGTTCTAAAGGATGACTGCAGCAACGACCGCTCCACTTCCTCTCAAAGACTCCTTTCCCCCTCCTAGGTCTGCAGATACATTTGCAGCTCCTCATTCTAATGTTCTACCTCCTGCCATGAAATTCTCTTTTACTGCACCTTCCTCGGGACGTGCTTATCCTGCAGCATCTCTGGATGGTACAGTTCCTGGGCCTCATGCCAGCCTCGGGGCTCTTGGTTGCCCATCACTTGCTGGAACTCGCTGCAAGCTGCCAGGTAGGATTGCGAACCTTCCACCTCAAGTCAAACAGAACAAAGCAGTCAGAGACTACAGCTTGTCCCCGTCAGCCAGGAGTCATCGACTGGGAAGAAGTAAAGGACAGGAGCAGATTCACAAGGGTTACAGACAGCTTGTAGCCTGTATTCCAAATCTATGTGAGTGACCGTGTTCACCTGCAAAAACACCTCAAGAAACAAGGTCACCTGGAAGAAGCCAGCAGGAGTTCATTGGGATGACTGCTGGCTAAATGGCCAAGGGAGTAATGCCACTGTCTAGAGCATCAGCTGCGATTCAGCAGAGCAGGAAGTGTCCTTGAGAGCAGCTCTGACAGAGGCCTCATCAGGATGGCACTCAGAGGCAACACCCCACCCCCCTGCTGCTCTGCACTGCAAAGGCAAGGAGGGCAGAAACCACCCCTTGGGTGACTGCAGTGCCTGTTGCTATTTCTCTCGCTTTTCTAAATCCTTTTACTCCTGAAGGAGGCGATTAATTTTCTCTTTGATGATTTCAATTTTTTCGTCTGGCCTCTTCTTCCTTGCCTTGATCCTAGCCTCAGTTTCCTGTAGTTGTGCCGGCACCTGTTTGTCCATGTTCTGTAAACAACAATGGAAAGGACTCTCTTTCATGAGTGGAGCGGCTGCCATTCTTTCATTCACCTGTTTTTGTTGACTGTCCCTCTGCATAGGGAGATTCTTCTCTTCTTGGATGTCTTCATTCCACCTCTTCACTGCCATGTCACTCTGAGATTCGGGCAGCTCTGCTTGTGGTTCTACCTTGATGTTCTGTGCACACAAAAGCAGAGCAAGTGACTGGAAGCTGTCATCAGGCTCAGCTTTTCCCTCTTTTTGCCTCAAAATCACATGGATTCAGCCACTTCTTTCTGCTTCCCTACCCACATCTGCTTCCACTGTAACCCTCCTGTCCCAGGGCTGATCTCTGCAGATTCCAAGGCTCTGTGCTTCCAGTGCCTGTGGGATTCCTGGCCTCCTCAGCCCCAAGAGCTGTGGTTTATGCCCTTCTTCCTGCCCTTCCCTCTGTGCCCTGGCCAGTCAGGCTTACCTGGCCTTTCTCCTGTGGCTCTTCCACCTGCTGCCCAAGCTGCTCTTCCTGCTCTCGGGCTGGGAACAGCTGTCCCTGAGTCTGGCATGGCATCTCTGATGAAGCAGTCTGCTCCTGCTCTCTCTCAAGAAGCACCTGCACAGAAAGCGAGAGAAGATGGGTTTCAGCTTCCCATATGACCTTTGTGGGCCAAGACTCCAAGACTGCTGGGCTCACACGTTCCCAAAGCACTGTGCTGCTGCTCTGCTGGGTCATTCTCTGTTTGAGGGGAGGCACAGATTCCAAAGTGACCCTGGCTCTACAATTAGGGGCCAACTGGGACTGAAGCTGCAAGAGCCTCTCAGGCAGCTGACAGGGAAGGTGTGGCATTTTCAAGGGTCTGGGGAGGGCCTCCCTCTGCTTCTACCATGTCCTGTTTGTCTCTCCTGAAGGGATGCATTTAGGTGAGCATTGCATCTTCCACTGCTTTGGAGCAGAGCCAGGAAGATTCAAATAGATAGATAGATAGACAGATCTCACTTTTATAATCTCTCTTTACTGTACTGTGGGATTTACATTCTTTGAATGGAGAGAGATATAATTCTCTCTCCTAGGCTTTTTTTTAAGGAAGTGTAGTGAGAAACTTAGAGAAGAAGAGAAAACAATTATTATCTCTACTTGCTGTTCTTGTTGTTTAGTCCATGAAGAATGTGTTATAGCGATTGTTTACTGTAAGTGATTTGTTATTGCATTTTAGTGACAGTTGTTTGGATTGATTAGCTAATTAGATAAAAGACTGTGTGGAGACAGTCACTAGTTTTGCTTTAGTATCTTTTTAGTATAGTATTTCCATAGTATAGTTTTAACATAGTACTAGTTTAATATAACATAGCTTAATAAAGAATTTGTTTAAACTTCTAAACCACAGAGTCAAAGCACATTTTTCGCCACGTGGGGGTCACCCGGGATCAATAATGTTCTTTCTGTCGCTACACACATCATCACTTGGTAGCAGTGCCCCAATCAGAAGCCATCCTGAACTTGCTCTCCTGTTGCTTCGGTAACCCACACTCTTGGGGTCTCTGGAGCATGTGGGTCCTTATGGAATGCAATCAGACCCAGAGCGCTGCACAGGGAACAGCACTCTTTGTGCATCTGTGCTTGGGCAAGTTCTTCTCTTGCACTTGACCACACTGATGGTGCTAAAGTGGCTGGAATCAGAAATGCAGCCCAGCCCCTCCCACCTTCTCTAATCTCTGAGGGCCAGCTGGAATGCAAGCGCATTGATTTCCTGATCAAGTCCCAAACACAAAACACACTGATTCCCTGGGCTGCCGAAAAACACGGGAGCCGTTAACTTGAAAATGATAAGCAAGCCCTACTAGCTGGTCGGGCACCAGAACAGCTTGTTCTGCACAAACATCCCTGCCCCAAACTATGTGTTCCTGTGCATAAATACTGCATTATCCAGAACTGCCTCTTTGAAAAGTAAAATTCTAGCAGAATTTCTGCCAGTGCTGTAAAAGGGCAGGAAAGATTGAGACAAAGCTCCCTTGCTCCCTGGAGAAGGAGAAATTGCACAAGGGTTTTCTTTCTATCAAAGCAACAAATAAACAAAATAAGAAAGTGTTACTCACACCAGTGTCTAAAGCACTTGGATGCAGTGAGGGGATGTCTGGAAGGGAAACAGCCCTTGTGCTGAGCTTTGGATCTATGGATCTAAGGCAGTAATCTATGGAAGTCCGCCTGAAGGTGCCTCATGAGCCCCCCCATTGTCCAGGCTAAAGCTCCCTCGGCACCTTCTCCCTGGCCTTGTGCTGCACCCCCTTGCCCAGCTCCCCTGTCCTTCTGTGCACACGCTGCAGCCCCTCCATCACTTTCTGCTCCCCAGGGCCCACAAGTGCACACAGCACCCCAGCTGTGGCCGCAGCGCTGCCCAGCACAGGGCCACGCTCACTGCCCTGCTCCTGCTGCCCCACTGCTGCTGGCACAGCCACCAAGCCCTTGGCCTTCTTGGCCCCCTGGCCACGCGCTGCCGCATCTTCAGCTGCTCAAGGCCGCCAGCCTGCCATCCTTCTTGCCCACGCAGCTCGCTAGCCACAAAGGTGCCTATTTCACTTCAGATACAGCAGGCACCATTGCAAGATGGCCTTCCTGTTCTACCACCTCATGTTCCAAGTAGATATCAGCCACTGCCCCTTCTCACCAGCGAGGGCTCCTTGCTGAGCTCCACGTGGCCTCTGAGCTCTGGGTGCAGCCTGTCTCCGCACTCGCTCAGCAGGTGCCTGGACACAACCGACAGGGCACTGGCACTGTGCTTGTTCAAGTGCAGACCCTGCAGGGCCATGACAGCCTCTGGCCTGCCCTCAGCCACTGCCCTGACAGAGTCTGCTGCACGCTCTGGGGAGGCTGAAGTGACATCAGCCTCTGCCTGCAGCTCAGCCGTGCCCTCGGTTGTTGCGGCGCTGGTGTTTCTGCGCCCAAGGCCCAGGAACCTCCGCAGTATCTGCAACAGAAGGAAGGGCAGGAAGAGAGGGACGTTCCGTGGCCTGCTCCAAGAGCGGTGCTGGGCCGAACAGTGCCAGCAGGCCCAGCCCAGGTCGGGATGGCCGCAGGTACCTGCACTGGTCTGTGGAAGCAGCCGTGAGTGGGGTCCTGCTCCAGTGTCCCATCCTTGCCCGCATCTGGCAAAGAGTGAATGCAGCCAGAGCTGAGGGGCTGCGGGAAAGGCCAGAGAACACGGCACAGCCCTGCACGGCCCAGGCAGGGACAGCCCCTGGGTGCCCAGGGGACGGAGCACGGCCAGCAGGGGCAGCCCCAGCCCCTCTTACGTCCTGTCTGTGGGGACATCCATAGGGGCGGGGATGGGATGGGGCCAGGCCGGCCGCAGGCACCAGTCCTGCGGCCCAGCTCTGCCACTCACCGTCCTGCACTGGCTGCAACTTCTCCGGCTCTGCAGGCTGCTGCGCTGGGGAGGCTGCAGACCCTTTCTTTTTCTTCCCCCGAAGCAGGCTGAAGAGCCTGATCACTCTGCCTGCCATCCTGCTTTTTGGCCTCTAGGACACCTTTGAGACAGATGCCTGGGAAATGCTCGGAGGTAGCAAGTCCCGCAGTCTGGCTGCAAGGCCAGCTGCAGGAAAAACACCTTGGAATCGCTGTGGGTCAGTGACGAAAGAGCCGGCTGTGTGGGGCTCCTCACAGCACAGCTCTGGCACGTCCTGTCCTGTCACGTGCACCGAGCACTGTGGCGTTGCTTCGTCACCGCCAGCAGCCACTTCACCACGTGTCACAAAGGGCCCTGTTCCATTCCGTTCCATGGTAACCATGCTGCGCTGTGTCAGCAAGGGCCCTTGGACACGCTGCCAAGTGGGCTGCACCAACACTGCCCCAAATGCCTCTGATTGGAACAAATCCATTGCCCCAAGTGTCTAAGACATCCTGGGACACACCAAGCCCAGCCAAGTGCTCAGGGGAGGACTCTCCACAGTGCCAGGCCAGCACAGCCCAGCTCCCTGGTGGCTCTGGAGCAGAGCAGCTTCCAGCAAGCACGGGGCAAACACATCTTGCCAAGAGTTAAAACTCACCAGATAGGGGAGGTGGCATGAATGTGTGCATCAGGCCTTTGAATTCACAGCTCCCCAAGAGAGCTTTGGGGCACTCAGCTGGACAAACAGGATCCGGCTCAGACCTGTGCTTAAAGGTGGGCAACAAACCCTGCCACAGGTGCTTGGCTTGTTCTCTGCATGCTTAGGTAGATGCTAAAGCTGCTCTTCACATCCTTCCCCTGCCTCTCAGCCAAGTGCAAGGACTGAAGGAAACACAGGAAGTCAAATGGAGACACTTGCACCTGTCTCTTTGGGGGCTCCTGGGGAAGCAGTTTCCTTGGCAATTAAGCCCCTCTCTTCCAAGGGCACTTCCCCAAATGTGTACATTTTCTAGGCAACACGAATCCACCCGTAAGTGCGGGGTGCGGAGGTTCATGGGCATCACACCATAACCAATATGATCCAGTGAAGCTAAATTTATTATTCCTAAAAAGACTATCTATAATAAATCTCTACTGTCCACACGTCTCTAGCTAATACATGATTGGTTAATCCTAGCTGTTCACACATCTAAAATAGAATGCTGCTTGGATTATCTAAGTTTTCACGCATCTTGCTGGGGTTGTATGGCCCACCCATGGCTCACTTTCTCAAGCTTGCTGACAAACTTGCTGAGTCCTGATGACTCTTTTTCTTTCATCTTCTTCAAGGATATATCGACCCCACTGAACGTGTTCAGTGTCCATTATTACAAGCAGGCTGGATTGTGCATCGGCTGAATACGGCCGTTGTCTTGCAAAAACTCCTCCACCTGCAAAATATCTTCAACAGTTCCCCGCTTTTGTTTTTGCAGAAGCCAGACTGATTTAAAAGCACGGTCAATTTCCTTTTGCACACACCGTAGTAAGCAAGGCACTATTAGTAGAACTGATAAAAGAATGAAATACAAAGCCTATAATACGTAAAAGTATTTATTCATTACATAGCCAAGAATACCTAATACCAAAGCATACTAAGTCCTTGAGCCAGCCTCTTATTCCCCAGGATTTTAGCCACTCATCAAAAGAATTCTAAACAACTGTCATCTTTTATCATGTTCTCCTTAAGCAATGACACTTGCTTGTCCATAGATTCAGAGTGCTCAGACAGATTCATGCAACACATCCCTTCAAAATCTTCACACCCATCTCTCTGTGCTAGCAACAAAAACACTATTGCAGCCCTATCCTGTAATACAGCATGGTGTATGCTACCTACATCAGTGGTAAGCTCATTCAGTATGGCAGATGTAATGTTAATTTGTTTGTTTGTCCAACAAGCCAATCGTTTGAATTGTGTACGGGCCTGTGATGAAGCTACTCCTGGTGTAAAAAGTGATGCCAGTAGAACCAAAGGCATATTCTACAATTCTACATTATCCTTACAGTCTCAGCCTAATAGATGCACAGTACGTTTTGGACATTTAATTTGTGCCTGATGTCAAGCATCTGTTGAATGCTAGGGGCAAACAGTGTCAGTTTCCCAAAATAGCACAGTCCTCCTCATGCTTTCTCAGGAGTCTCAGGCTAAGCTTTATCTCCACAAATGAGAAAAACTCCAGGAGGTGACATCCTTGCAGATTTTGGTTTTAGGGATACAACCATGTCCAATTGGCTCAGTATGCCATGGTATTGTAATACCAGGAAGAAACAGGAAATATCCAAGTGCCGTCATCGCCGAGTTTTTCTGATTTCTCCCTAATCAGCTCTTTAACCTGGTGGTAATCATAGAACAAACAGTAATTTCCTGGCACTGATCCCAAAATATCCAATTCCTGTGGTCACTGACTTGTAGTATTTAAACCTTGAACGATTGTAAATGCCTGAATTCCTAACGGATTTCTAGAAATGCTTTGTTTTTCACACCAAATTTCTGTGATCATCCCATTTTGATTAGTGCACCAATTTGAACAGGCCTTACTTAAGTTGCCATAAATTTGAGCTCTGGTCCAATTTCCCAATTCTTCCATTGAGTCTGAAGGAATGCCAATTAAACAGGTGCCAAATGGATCCGAAGGTGGAGCTAGTGATAGGCAGAGAGATTCTTGCCTTGTTCTTTTAACCTATGTAACCCTCACGTTAGCTCGCTGCTCTATTTTGTATACCCCCTGCGTTTCCTTAATCACTCCACTAAGCAACATGGTTAATATTTTCCAGACTGGTGCCATTGTCGCCCTTGTGGTCCATCACACCTGCGCTTTGCCCAAACTGCTTTAGATGTGTTTGTGGTATTGCTATTCTTACTCTACATTCTGTAGCTATTATCTTGCTCTCTAGCACAATTTGATTTACTACAGCAATTAAAGCAAGTCTAAACTGCAATTGCAGTAACAATCTTTGCTTATATATTTCTATCAAAGATAAATCTTAGAGAAAACTCTGATATCTTCTTGAGTTATGCCTTAAAAATTTATCTAATGCCATTTTCGGGGTACTAGTGTTAAGTGTGTAAGAGCAGTTATTGCATATTAGGTTGGTAGGCTGAAATTTTTGCTTTTCCCTCGGACCACTGCTCAATTATGTTCTTGACAAACTTGTCGCCAAGTTTTTTAGTTACACTTGATACAATGAACTTTAAGCCATGGCTTACATGCACAACTATGCAGATATCAAGCATTTTCTATCTGATTTATAACTTGTGAGGGAAGTGAAGGTCCACGTGGCTGGAATCCAACGAACGCCTTTATCTGTAAGCAAGCACATAGAACTTCTTCCTCTTCATTTGACTGTAGCTGGTCCTTGCCAGACCCCTGTTCCTGGACTTGTGAACATGACCTGAATGCCGTCAGGCAATTCGTCCCTTGGATTATCTGTGAGGGCATGATGCACAAGAATAGGTGCATCTTCCCTATCTCCTGTTGTTCTGAGCTAATTAAGCACAAAATTGGCCTTAGCTGTTTTTTCCTCAGGGGATAACCCTGGAGTTCCCACTTTTTGTTTTTGCAGCATGTCCTTGAACATCTGATGGGTACGCTCAATAATTGCCTGTCCAGTAGGATTGTGAGAAATACCAGTGTCACGTCAAATACCCCATAAATTACAGAAAATTGAATCTTAAGGAACACAAAGCAGGACTATTGTCAGTCTTAATTGCTAAGGGGATACCTAATATAGGAAAGCAATTGTACAAATGTTTCTCAACATGACGTCTCACCGGTTAAGAGAGTACCCTATAAAACACAAGCATAGGTATCAATGCAAACATGTACAAATTTTTCCTGACCAAATTCTTCTACATGAGTTACATCCATTTGCCATAACCGCAAGGGCTGAGTACCCCTAGGGCTAACACCATGCCTAAACCAATGCCATCTCGTTGACCGGGCAGGACAGGATCACGCAATACTAGAAGCATCAGTAAAGGGAATAGCAAATTGTTTACCCAACATTTCTGCAGATTGATGAAGAAATGCATGGGAAGTTTTGGTCTGTCAGCCTGTGCCACTTCCCTGTACCCTCAGTGCCACCATGGCCCTCGGCTGCCCCACAGCCCTCAGCCCCAGCAGCAGCTCAGGGTCAGCGTCCCTTCGGCGCCACCGCCCCCTCAGCCCCCTCAGCCCCCTCTGTCTCACCGTCCTTCAGCAGCTCCTCAGGGGACAGTGCCTGGGGCCAGCGGCAGCTCCCACCGCTCCAGGGACAGCCGGGGCTGGAAGTGCTGCTCCACCCGCACCGGCCGCCAGCTCGGACCCAGCACAGGGACAGGGGACACAGGGGGCACAGGGGCAAAAGCAAGAGGTGAAAAAGCAGCCGAGGGGGGAAAGAGGTAAAAATGCAGCCTAGGCTTACACAGCTCAATCTATGCATCTAAACTTCCACATACCTCTAACTAAATAACTCAGCATATTTCTAGATCTATATCTAAGCATCTAAATTTAAGCATCTAAATGTAGGTGTCTAAATGTAGGCATGTAAATGTAACTCTAATAACTGTATAAATGTAGATCTCAAAATCTAGAAATGTAACTAATTCAATCCCATCTAGAACAATAGAGATCAATTTAACTATATAGATGTATATATATGCACATATAAACACACCTCTGTAAATTTATAAATGCAACTATATGGATATAGAAAGAGAATTGTAGAAATCTATAAATCTGTGTGTACACTAAGGGATTCCACCCGTCTGATGCTCACAGGCTCTGCCTCTGGTCCTTCTTCCCATGCAGGGCAGCCCTCCTGGCAAGGCAGATTAGCTGGAAGTCTGGGAAGCAAAGGGAACACTGGGTCAATATTGGCCTCTCTGCATCATTTGTCCTCTTGGAAGTAACTGTCCTTCTATCAAAGTCTGTAAAAGATGAGCCGAAAGGCAAAATCTCACTTGGCAATTTGAAACCTGCTCTTCAAAGAGCCAGACTCCTTCCAAGAGTTTATAACTTCTGAAGTTTTGAAGTATCCCAATACACTGAAAGCCCTCAATGTATTGGGATACTTTCGCAGGGCCAAGGCCCCCATGAGAGCTTGAAACACAGACAGACCCAGCTGCCACAAAGAAGCCCAGCCTGGTTCTTTCTCTGTGCTGACAGAGACACCTCAGTCCTCACTGAAATGGCTGAAGCTGAAGGTGCTGGGAGCTGAGTTATCAACTAGCACCATTCCCTGCCATCTACAACCTGCTCTCTGCAGTGAGCCACAGCTCCTCCAAAACAACCGCCAGCTCTGGGATGAACAGCTCCGTGACAAATGACCAGGTAATTTTGGCTTAGGAATTTATGTATTAGCTTATGGGCATTGTTAGTGATTATAAGTATTTAGAAATAGCATCAATTAGAACTCTTGTAGCTGCTTGTAATATAATAGAATCTATCAGCACTGTGTTGCTCATAGAAACAGTAGCATAATGAATATAATATCTATGCATCACTTATGGAAACAATTGTGTGATGAATGTATTGTGTTATAGACCCTAGCAAAACATAACTGGAAAAAAGGCTTGTGTGTAACTAAAATCAGTGTAAGGCTGTCCACTGACCAACCTGTCCAAGTGATAAAATAACCCTGACACAAACCAGAGCACCAGAGGACAATTAGAGAATACCATGTGAAATTTAGGGACAACCTACTAAAGCCTTATCAGAGGGTGTGAAACATCAGGACACACAAGCAGAAAAAATATATGTTGACCTGGTGCAAAGGATGTCATGCAGTAAAACTGAGTGCGAAGCAATCAAACTAAGGAGTTCCCAAAACATCAGAAAATTCCCAAGAATGCTTGAAAAATTCATGAAACACATGAATATACTTGCCTCTCAGCAATGTAACACCATAAAGCTAACACTGTCACTTAGCACCAGGTGTTGTTTGGGTGTTAGCCCCGAGCACCACAGTGCTGCAAATATTGTCTTTTTTTATCCTATTAGTATTATACATTTTATAATTCTAAGCAGTGAATTCTGTTTCTCACAGCTGTGAAGGAAAGAGCTCCCTAACAGGACTGCAGGCAGCACCAGCTTTGCTCAAGGATGCAGACCCAAAGTGCTCTCTCTCTCCTTTAGTTCTCACTAACTTTAAGGGGTGATTTCAGATTTTCCTTGAGCTCCTGGATCTGTGACTAATGATTTCCTTGCCTCAGAGCTTCTGCTGCTTGTATTTTTAATGTATCTCACTACAGCTATCGGCAGACTGGCACTACATGGATTTAATGCTTGGAGACAAAAAGCTCAGACTTCTACACTGACCTTTTGCTGGGCTTTTCCTCTCTTGCTTCAAGAGTCACTCCGGGTTGCCTCCAGAGCACTGACATCCTGCAGCAAACTTATCCACGGACATCAGCACAAAACTGGGACACCTGGCTTGGTGACACAACTGCCACAAGGTCAGGTTTATTCCCTGCTCTCTTGCCCCAGCAGAGGACTCAGTGTCAGAGCCTCTGGAGAAGCGTGGAGGGCAGGGCCCAGGCAGGTTGTGCCCGTGCAGGATTTGAACTCAAGGCACCAGGAAGCACCAAGCCTGCAGACAGGAACTCAACCCTTCTCATCTCCCTCCCTGCCAGAGGCAGGCTCAGAGCAGCCATCTCACCCCTCTCTAAACCAGTGGGGGCTCTGTCCCTACCAAGCTCCTCGGGCTCCTGGGAATTGTTCCTGCGGCTCTCGGTGCCAGGCAAAGCTCCCTCTGCTGCAGCTCTGCCCACAGGCTCCTCTCCTGAAGACTCAGGGGCAATAATAATATTGCCCTTGAAAGAGAAACAGGAAGGAAGAAACCCTTCTCACCACTTACACAAAACACCTGGTCCAACAACTCCATGGCTCACACACTTAATCCCTTTTTCCTAACAACAACTCTGGGACCCAAAGCCCTTCAACAGTCAGAAAAATTGACTTCTCAAACACAGTCCAAAAGCTGTCAGAGCTGACAGTGTTGAACATGGGGGTGACACTGAACACATGGAATGGTTGCTAAGCAGGAGTCCTGCCAGCTCCTGGCAAAGGGATGTGCTCCTTCCTCCACAGCCCTGAGCACAGAAGTCTCATCCAGGCTGCAGCACACATCTCTTCCCACAGAGATGCCCAAGAGCAAGGGGAAAGAGCTCTGCAACATGGACAGCAAGACTGGCCAGTTTGCCCAGCTGAGGATTTCCCAGATGGAAACTGGACTGCAGGCAGCAGCTTACTGAGAGGACAAGAAAGCTGCAGCTGCAGCCCAGCCCCAGCCACAGCTCTGGGAGCGCCCACACGCACGGCAGGGCTCACACAGCAGCAGCAGCAGCACCAGCAGCCCAGCCCTTGCTTTGCCTTGGCTTTCCCACCCAAAAGAGGCACAGCCCACATCTGCTGCTGCAACAGAGGCACCTCTGGCATGCCCCTCCCTGCACGGGACACTGGGTCTTCAGTGCCACTTCTGCAAACACTCTTCTCTTCTTTCCCATCAAACAAAGCCTCTTAGAACCTACAAAGCTTCCACTTCCTCACCACAAATGCTCCTGCATCAGGGGTTCTTCCCAGGAAAAGGAGCACCCAAACTTGGCCAACACAGGCTCACACCTTTCCATCCTTACTCATGGATGACATTTTCATACCCTCTTCTTTAAGAAGTCATGCTTTACCAGGCAAATACTTCCTTGTCCATTCACAGCTGAACTCAAGAAGCTTTTCCTTCTCAGCCATGCAACAACATTCACAAGTTCTCAGTCCAGCCCCTTTCTTCCCTGCCCAATGCAGTTGCCCAAGCAGAGGGAGAAAACATCTCCTCCAGTGTCTCAAACACCATGTCCAGATCCAGCGGTGGCAATTCCTCTTTCCCAGGAGTATTCCACAGCCAGCTGTGGCTGTCCATGCTGCAGAACCTGCACTGGCAGCTGGAGTGCTGGGGGCTTGAAGTGTCTGGCCTGGCTGCAAGAATCCAAACACATTGGTCAGGCTCCAAAATGTGTCTCTGGGACGCAGAGCTCTAGTGCTGCCTTGGATCAAACATCACAGGAAGCACACAGCAACTTCCGTTCCAGAAATGTATTCAGACTTCCCAGAGGATTGAAGGAGTGAGTTCTTCCTCTTAAAAATATTTATCCAAATTGACATGTACATAGATTAAAGCATGGACCGGAAATCTGATATAGACACGCACAGAGACACACACACACACAAACACCCTAGAATCACAGCATTGTGTTTCTTCCCAGCAGCTTTGGGATTTGGCTACATTTGGTTTCTCATCACAAAAGACCACAGAAAATGGATTCACCCAGGAAGAGCCCAGATCTATAGACATGCATGCTAAACTTGTACTGTGAGTTTATTCTATAAACAGCCTTGAGGGTGAGGTCATATTCTTCAGCTGCAGCTGTTGTTGGGCACACAGAGCTCATTTCAATGGCACGGCTTGATTTGCAGGGCAGACAGTCTTAAACATCTGCAATGTCCTATCAGAGTCCCAGTTTGGCTTCATTCAAAGAAAGAGGAGAGTGCACCTAACACTGACCACTTGTTAGGCAATATCTTTCACCGTGCCCTTGTACCCCTACAGAGAGTCTGTCTATAAAATGTCCAGAACACCCTCCAAATCTGCAGCGAGGACAGGAAAATGAGGCAGAGAATCTTTCTGTTTTCAAGGTCCCCCTTCCTAGGCGACTTGACACTTTCTACCTGCTTCTCACTTGAGATCTACCCATGATAGAGCACTGCAGGAAAATACTTGAAAGGGTCATTAACCAGGAGCTGCTTGGAAAGCAAGGGCAGAAGCTCTTTCCCTCCCTGATGGGCTGCGGGCTGGCAAGTGCTGCTCTGAAGATGTGCAGCTGCTCCTCTCTGGAGAGGCCAGGGAAGGGTTGTGATGGTCTATGGGTACCAGAGGAACGATGAGCTCAGGTTGGCATTTAAGCTCCATGGGAACAAGCAGAATGAAGAGCTCACAGTGGAGATGAAATTTGCCTGTTCCTGGCTCCTCTGATGAAACGCCAAGAAGTCCAGATGAAGCAAACACCTTCTCCCAAGAAGCTAGGAAAACCTCAGAATTGTGAGCCACCTGCACTTCACCTGGAATGGCGTGGAGGCAGCTCTAAATGCTCGGGTGAGGCAGCACTGAGGTCGTGGTATGAGAGCACTGTGTAGCAGTGAGGGAAGGAAAAGGGAAGCAAAGGGAAGGCTGGGTCACTACTGGTCTTTGGGTGTGCTTCCCTTGGCAGCAACTGTGCTTCTGTCAGGGAAAACAAAAGCTCCCTGCATTGTTAAAACTGAAAATCACCGACAAAGACTCTCTAACTAGTCAAAGTTAGAAAGTGCTATGTTCATTACGCTGACGGCCAGCAGAGGGGAGGATCATTCCCGAAATACGCGACCGCTGGCCAGGCTTGGCTCGGCTCGGCACGGCACAGCACAGCAGGTTCCAGCAGGACAGGGAAGGGCAAGGCAGGCAGCGAAGGGCAGGGCAGGGCACTGGGAGCAGTGACAGGCTCTGTCCACATGCTGCATCCCATGCCTGGATAACCATCGGGGACAGAGAGGAAGGACATTGCTCTGGCTTGGCTGCAGAAAGGATGAAAAATGGGACTTAGAAAACATTAATTTGGACTCCTTTTTGCAGACTAGCTGGTTTCATCTCAGCATGTCCTCCTGTCTTTGGCAGAGTTGGCACATTTCTCGTGATTTGGAGTCAGCTACAGCAGCAGGAAGGGGCAGCAATTTTGTCAGCATGGATATCAAAGCCAAAGTGCTGCCCCATGGATGGATGTTGCTTTCTTCAAAGCATTTCTGGCCTAGAGTTGTAGCAAACTCACACTGGTGTCTTCCCAAACAGCATTGCCCTTTTCTTTCCTCATGAATCACCTTTTCCTTTTCTTCCCCCCATCTGGGGAGAGCTCCAATGCAAATGCCTCCTGCAGCCAACTCCTGTCACTGTAGACTGACAAAGGAGATCTTGCAATGGAGAGAGATTCCCTAGAGCTGCTGTGGGGAGCTGAAGGGGGAAGCTTTGTCCCTTAGTCTTGTTGGGGAGCTGCTTGTGCTCTGGGGGACAGACACTGATAGTGGAGCCCTGGAAAATGTAAAAGATTGAATCTGAAAATTTTAGGCTTTGTGTTTTCCCAGATCAACCTGCATAAGCAGTATGAAAAATTATATAATTGTTAGATGTGATGATTGTTTAGTAATTAAATATAATTATTTGTAGTCATGAGAAGAATCATGAACAATTATATTGGAAATTTAGGGAGGGCTATGCTTGGCTGAAGTCTATGTATACAATAGAACAATAGAAGTGTAATAATTAACATGGAAGTTATGTAACGATAGAACATAAAAGCATGATCATCTCAAATATATGGTTGGAGTCAGATTTGAATTGAATACTCCTGAAACCCAGAGGTCTTAATAAAAGCACCTGCATATAATCGCTTATGGGATTATGTGTTTCTTAAGGCTAACAACACCAATGATGTTTATCCAAGCCTTGCAGTTCATTCCTGAGCTTCTTGACACACCACAGAGACTTTGGGGTTGTCGTATTGGCAAATAAATTTCAGTCTGGGCACTTGGTAATGCTTCAATTATCCTTTTTTTCGCTTTTCTGCAGAAATATTGTCATCATCTATTCCTTCCAGAGGATCTTTTCCTGCTTTTTGGAGAGCTCCTTTTTTTGCCCTCCCAGATCAGGCTAATTCCCAGGGCTCCTTCCCAAAGTGAGGTGTAGCCCATGGCCTCCACTCTTCAGCTGGAACAGAAGGAAGCAGAGAGTTTGCTATTGTGGGAGAGGAGCTTCTCATTCCTGCCTGCTTTCCCTTTGGTACAGGTTGGTGTGTTCTCATTTGATAAAGGCAGGTTTAAACTCTGAAGCAGTTGTGTTTCAATCTGCTCCCTTCTCCAGCTCTTCTGTGGGTATCCTTGGACAAAAGGCCTCTTGGTGGGAGCTCCCTGTGGCAGCTTAAGGAAGGAGGTTGATATTTCAGGGTTGTGACTGCTGAAAGCAGCTGGTTTTCGCAGGTGTCCAGAATTGGGAGCGGCTTCTTTTCTCACTTGCCTGCAGAAAAGGAAGTTGCAACGTGGGAATTTCATTTGTGGAGATGGCTGCCAGGGGTGTTTGCCAAGAGATGGGCTGGCAGAGAGGCAGGTCTCGTGCTAAACTGGCTGTGTGTTTGTTTTGATATTGGGGAGGGTCAGACATGCAGACACAGACACCATCTGAAGGAACAGTGTAATTTTCTGTTATGCAAAAGTGCAAAAAAGAGTCAGGAAAGAAAAAGCTAAGCAATGCACCTCAGCATTATTACAAAAGGGTGCCTCTGGTTATTAAGGAAGATACATCACCAGGTACCCCAATGCTTTCCCCTTCATCCAGTGCTACACATCAGCTGGGGGAAGCTGTCCCAGCCAAGCCCTGCAGAGCCACGGCCGGGAACCGGGAAATGCTGCGGTGCCTCCACCTTTGCCGGCCACGAGGCTCCCGAGTGCGCTGTGAGAGTAGCCCGGCTCCGACAGTGCTGGACGAGCAATGTGCCAGAGCTTCTGCTGGGGCACAGCTGATTTCATTCTCCTCTTGGTTTTCTCCTTGAGCCTGCCCAGGGCTCAAGGAAGACCCAAGACCAGGTGTGGCCTTGTCCATTTTCCTCATGCAGAAAGATGCAGACATGCTTCACCAGTGAATGGAGGCAACAATATATTTGACGGTAATACTTGGTTAAGGAGGAGATACATAGAACATTGGGTTGGAAAGATCATCTAGAGAGCAGCTTTGGCTCGGGTCCTGTTGTGGAGGCTTCAGTCAGGGTCTGTTGTTCAGGCCTTAGTCCTTTGGTATTTTGCAGTGCACATCAATGCTGTGAAGAGCTGGAAACAAACAAGTCTGTCTTTAGCACATTTGAGACAGGGAACAGGATTACCCTGCAAGGCCAGGCTAGGGCCAAGAGCAGAAGGCCAGCACCCTGCTTTTGCCCACAGGCAGCCCTGCAGAGCAAGCAGCCACTCCTGCCCAGGGCTGAGGTGCCCGAAGCTGCCTCCCCGCTGTGCAGCTCTGCAGAGCCTGCGGGGCGCAGGGTCCTGGGCAGCCAGGGCAGCCCGGCTGCCTTGGAGCACAAGGAGTGGCCCAGAGAGAAGCTGCTGCCCTTTGCTTTGGAACTGTTCCTCAGAGTCTTGTCATTAATCCACAGTGTCTGATGTGTTTTCTTTTCCTCTCCCAAATTTACCAGAGCTTTTTGAGAAAATTGACTGAAGTAGCTTCTGCTGCTGGTGGTGGTGCTTTTGTCTGCAGTGAGGGCAGGTGATTTGAACCAAGGACAGAGTCCATTTGTAACACCCCAGCTTTGCCAAGTCAAGAAAACCATTCACAATTGGGCAGCCAGTGCTGAGCAATTTTCCTAGTTTTTGGAAAGCTCCCACCTTAAGAAATTCAAGAGATTATCCTTCATGAGGATACCAGCAGTACCATGATGCCAATGTTTTCCACCCCGTTTTCTGTGTCTTTGGCACTTTTAAGATGTCCTCAGTGCCCAGCAGGAATGAAATGACCTGTGATCATGTGATTTGAGAGCTCTGTGTTGTTCGTTGCTACATGAGTGTTCATGACAAGCTGGACACACCAGCCGTGGCTCTGTTGAGTTAAATTCATCCCAATTTTGTGCAAACAGCAGCCCTGAGATGCTGAGAAGAGCAAGCGCAGTGGGTGGGTGTGCATGCACACGCCCGGGGGCTGACTGCTGTGTGGGCAGAAGGTTTTGCAATGTTGTAATTCTTCGCTCTCCCAAGCTGGAGGAAGAAATCAAATCTTTATTAAATTAAAATATATAAATCTATATGAAATTCAAAAGTATCAAAAAGAATGAAACAATACCTATTAATTTATCATGGATGTAATTTAACATCTATACACTATTGCCAGCCGGGGTCCCTGTACAAATCACGAACGGGACGGGACTGCTGAGGAACGCGCCTCGAGCTGTTTGTTTTCCAGCATCAGTCTCATTACTTGGGTCTGACTATGGGAAGATGCCAGCGGCTCACATCTGTGGCAGCAGGCAAAGAACTTAATGGCACAGCTTACTTGAAAAATTTTTTGACCAATCACACAAAGCAGAAGCATACTGACAGTAGTTCTATCCAACCACTATAAGCACACGTACCTTTTGTTAAAACAGTGCTTGCTTCTTTTGAATACAATACCTGCTTGTAAGCCTTAAAACACAATGCACTGAGCTCCATTATTAAGCTGAGAAGTTCCTAATATCTTGCTAGAGATACTTTTCTGAAGGCTAACGAGTTATTCTAGCCAAGCACTAACACACAGGCCATTTTGCTATTTCTCCTTACTTTTCTACTTCTATAACTCTTGTGCTGACAGATCCTATGGCTGCTGCTTAGCTCCAACCGCTTTCTCTGAGCTCTGCCTTTTGTAGCTTTCCCAAAACCCCCTGATTTGAAGGATTCCCACAATTCCCCCTCTCAGTACAACTAAAAAGAAACCTTTGTATCCATGTCGTTTATTAACTACCTTGCATTTCATAGCTTTACTGCAGCATACCTGCTTATTACTTGCTTAAATCATCCTTTTTGCTCGCATTAAGCATTGCTACACTCCAACACAGCAATTTTAATGCTGTGAAAGTCCAGTCAGTTCAAAGGGCAAAAGTCATGTCTGATAGCAATTACAAGTCATTGTTCCAAAAAAGTCTCGCCTGTTCCAAGGTCTTAATTCAAAACCTCCCTCCATGTCCATACCTTCATCCACCATCTGTGTGAGATTTCAAGAACTCTCTGTGAAACCATACCCTACCTCTCTCTCTTGTGTGATAAAAACTTCTTTGATCATTTTGTCCATCATTTGTCACACACACCAATGTATGCAAGGTATTACTACTAGTACCACTACCAAAACACCCAATCCATAGAGACCTATTCTACAAAGTTCCCCTTAGCCAAGGTGCAAAGCTCCATCCTTGGAACAAATCATCTAACCATGACCCGCCGTCTTCCTTTTTTGGAGCTGTCAAATCTTTCAGCTTTTGTATGCTTTTCTGCATGGATTCAGAGTGATCAGACAGGTTCATGCAACACAATCCTTCAAATTCCTCACAACCATGTCCATGTGCCAGTAAAAGAAAATCAATTGCTGCTCTGTTCTGTAAGGTTCTGTAATGTCTGACAACACTAACATCAGTCATCACGTCACTAATTGCAACGCAAGTAGCACTGTCTTCTTTCTCCAGCCAACACCCCAATTGCTATAATGGTCTCAATGCCTCACCCGAGGCAAGTGGATGCAGAAATAAATTTGATGTAACTCATTTAGCAGGGCCCTAGGTCTGAAATTGCTATTACACTTTTCTTTATAATGATGGGCAAATCTTTTTTCTCTGTTTTCTCTTGATGGCTTTTTTAACGATAGGTGCTATCCCAGTGAGTTGTCTGATGCTAGATGGGCCACCTTTAATTTTTGAGGAATTCCCTGTCAGGCTTCATCTCCACAAATGAGCCAATATTCTGTTACTAATTGTCGTGGGGATTCATCTAGGTCATCTGCTTGTCAGCAGTTTCACCCTTAGGGGACACTGGGGTAGTACAATTGCACCACAAACTTGAGTATCTGTCCACAGGATGATGGGGAGTAACATTTAACTGTGGATCTCCCTGGTACTGAAAGGCAGCACAAATTTCCATTAGAAATGAACCAAGAATTCCAATTCTTGAGGTTTAGAAGGTGCTCTAAGCAGATCAGGGGCCCAATGATGCCAGCTGGTTATGGGATTGGTCTTGTTGGCAGCCTCACACCAATATTTGTCACGATTGGCTATTGGCCATTCCTTGGCTGGCACTGGCACACCGACCAAACAGGTCACCAAGGGTTTGTCTGGGCTCAGATTGGTCAAACATATGGTGTCTGAGCCTGCTGACTTGGCTAAAGCAAGGTAAACATTCATTTTTGGTTGATCTACAGGCATATATGCACTGCAAAAGCAAGCAAGCAAAACCAACAAATGCCAGTATATCATTTGATCAAACTCCATGTTTCTGTTCAGCTGCTTTTTGGCAAAAGCTTCCCCATCTCTTTCAGCTCTCAAGCAAATCTTTTAGCACTTGTTCAGGGCACTAAACTGTCCCTCGGACCTTCAGTTTTTATAAATTTGGGTATCTTAGAATTCTTTTGAACAAAACGGACACCATGCTTTTGCTGAAAGAGCTCTATGATACAAACAATTTTCACAGTCTAAAGAGCAGCAATCAAACTCAAGATTTGTAGGTTTCACAGGTTGAACAGGGAATGTCTGGCATGAACTGTAGTTTCTCCGTGTGGCTCACGTCTGCGTGCTCATTTCCCTGCTGGTGGAATTGTCGGTGCGCTCTTGTGTATGAGACGGTTTCACATCCTTCGCAGGGACCCACTTAGGTCTGGCACCTGTGCAAGTAAATACAAGCATACCCTTTGCCCCAAGTGATTAGTGCAAATGGTCCTTCAATTTGTCCAAACTCAAGGTTTCTAATCAAAATGGGAGCATTTTCTTTCAGTTTTGCCTGTGTGTTGTTTGAAAAGTGCCTAAAAATGGGAGGATTAGGTCCTACAAATGATCTATTCAAAAGATAAAGACATCTAAAGCTTTGCTCTACCTTATCAGAGGTGTTGCTTGGGCCACTCCCCCTTTTTTGACCATTTAAGGGTTTTAGAGTGTGGTGCATCCTTTCAACAACTGCCTGACCTGTGTGGGAATAGGGAATTCCAAAAGTGTGGCAAACACTCCTGTCCATCAGAAATGTCGCCAGATTTGAGCTCTGCATGTGGGGCCATTTGTCGGTTTTTGCCTCGTGGGGGATCAGTTTGGCGAGCTCTGGACCCCAGTGACACTGACAAGGACAAAGCAAAAGACGAGAGGCGCTCTTTCGCCTCAGGACCAAATCGCACAGCTTTAATGGAGAAAAACTCCAGGAGAGAGAGGGAGCATCCAGGAGAGGAACGAGGATGTCCAGGAGAGGAAAGAGAGTGTCCACCTTCTGGCAGGAGATTTGTAACCCTGGAGGAGGGGGGGTGGTATAAAGGAACTACCATAGGTCAACATACGTAAATCACCACACTGTAGTTTTCTGCATAAATTGCTGCACTTGTTGCAAACCAAATTCTAAAATCTCCCCAAACACAACCGTACAGTCCCAAATGATCACAATGAGGGAGAAAAACCACTCAACCCCCCTGTATACCCAGGCACCAGATGTCACAGGGAGTACCAACCCCTGCAATTACAAAGTCCACACACACAAGCTCACCGGGAAAGGAGTCTCTCTTTATGAGGGGACAGAGTGCTCGCTTTTCTCAACACAACACACACCATAAATCACAACAGCATCCACCCACATCATCATCTCCTTCAAACATTCACCCATTGAAAACACAACCACAATTACATCACACAGGAAAATTTGCACCAATAAAACAGCATTTGCTCAATTCTAACCCAGAATTTCTAGCATGTCCTTACTGACACAGCAAATCCTTTCTGCCGGCAGCCAGACCCAAACCCAAACTGTACAGGCGTACGTTGTGAGCAGGACATCTCTGTGTGACTTAGGAACAGCCCTTCCCCTGCATTCTCCTTACGGGTTACTTTATACAGAGTTAAACATTCCCTTTCTCCACAGTCCTAGCAGTCTTGTCTGTCCCCCACGAGGAACAGCCCAGAGCGGAGGTGCCTCCAGGAAAGGAATGTCCTGGCAGTGCCCAGAGACGTCCACAGCGCGGTTGTTCTTGCTGGAGCAGAGAAGCGTTCCTGCCACGGTCACCAAATGAGGTGTGGAAGAGAACTCACCACAGTTGAAGTTAGAAGGTGGTGTGTTTATTACAGTGCCAGGCACAGGAGGAGTTGTCTCTTAAAGACATGTGTGAAGAATCACTGTCTCTCTACTCATCTAAAATGAGTACACATTCATATAATTCCCAAAAAACCTAACACGTATTCATTAGGTAACACTGCGTACCCCCCTCTGTACTAAAATGTATTATAATTGTGTCCAAAGCTCCTTCACATTTCTGCAGTCTTTTACTTCAAATGGGCTGGTGGGTTTTAAAGTGGGGAATGGTGTCCTTCTGATGAAGGCCAAGACGTCTTCCTCAAGTTGACCTCTTTACTTATGACCTGTTGGCAGGCTTTTGCACTTCTTGCCTTTAGCTGAAGTTTCAAGGCCCAGGTGCAGGCTCTGGTCCTCTTCTTTGTCACAAAGAAATCCGCATCCCATCCTGCTTCTTTAAACATAGTAAAGACAGGCAAGGGATATATTACCCTAGCCTTAACTACTTTGCCTGAAAAAAATTAACTATCCCTTATTATTTCTACTCTTCTTGCTATACTCTTTCCCCCTAACTAAATCTTGCTAAAATTTTAACTCTTCCAGTTCTTTCAAATCCTTGATTCATTGGCCTGGTCTCACACGCCAGCCATGTGTGAGCCAATGCCGTAACTAGGAAATTCCACTCCTGAGCAGGAGATATAGGGCCTGGTTCTGAGCTGGAAGGGTGAGAAGGATGAGATGCACACCATTTTCATCCAGGGGATATCCTGAAAGTGCACTGCCTACCTTCCTCTGCTGCCGAGCACCATGCTCCACCTCCTTCTCCTGCTCCACAGAATTTTAGGAATCCAGGGGTTGCTGTGCATTATTTGCTATTGCAACTAATAGAATGACTTTGCTTTGCAAGCCCCGTTTTGTCCTGGGTTCTTTTGTGCATGGGGCTCCTCTTGAACCTGTGACAAAAGCCAGCAGGGACCTACACGACACTCCTATACTTATGTAAGTAAGTTCTGAGAAGTGCTTTACGTATCAGAAAGTCAAAAGGTATCAATCAGTAAATCAAATAATTTGGGGGAATATTAAGCCTGTGAGTTTCAGAAAAGTATTGAAAATGTCTTAGATCCATGGATACAAACTAGTAAGTGAGATTGCTGGGTGTGCACGTATCAGGGAAGTGATTCCCCACACACCCAGTGCTGAGATCAAGTATTGCCTCTCTTCTAACCCTGAGCAGGCAGCAGGGATCAGGCCCTGCTTGGTAACGTTCATTTTGAAGACTTCTGTTCAGCAGGTAAGAAAGGTCCAAATGAAATCTTTTCCAGCTGTTTCCCTCTGGTTCACCTGTTTGAGGGTTAAGATTCTGTGCTGCAGGTGTCCTGGGTGTGTGCAGAGCAGAGCAGCCCCAGAAAGCCCTTGGCTTGCCCACCAGTTGTCATGCCTTGTTGCCAGGTGTGCCCAGCTCTGGCAGGAGAAAGAGCCCGCAGCGCAGTGGGCACCGTGCCCTGCCCAGCCGGGGCTCTCTGGCACAGAGCAGCAGCAGCGCCAGCACCGTTCAGCCCGCTCCTGCCTTGGCTTCCCCTGGCACACAGAAGCCTCTGGAAATCAGCACCGCCAGCAGCGTTCCCAGCTTGGAGCAGCTGCTGCTGGCGGGCAGATGCTGCCAGTTCCACTGCTTCCAAAGGGCAAGAAAGGCACAGATGTACATGCACCAGAGCCCTAGGCATGTCCAAGAAAGGGGCAAATAGGTGGGGAGATTTGTTAGGAAAGATTTCAGCTGTCATGCCAACAGTGCCTTCTCTCCTGGTTCTGTGTGTTCTAAATGAGTAATGCAATGGTTGGCTCTGACAATTAAGAAGTAGATGTTATGTGGATGTTCAAATGTGTAGTGATGATATTGTTATATATCCTCCCATTATCCTCTTTCCCCTCCCCTTTGTAATCGTCTTGGTAGTCAGGGCATTTGGGGAGGGCTGGCTTGTGACCAGCAGGCAGGGGGAAACAACACCTGACCTCCAGTCAAGGTACAAGAAAGTAATCTCCACCAATGGACAGCAGAGAAAGAGTTGACTGACAAAACTTTTGGAGGGGCTAAGGGTATGAAAGTCCGAGCGTCCTTTTTGTAGATGATGACATGGCTGCTAGTCATGGAGACTCTCAATGTTGCATTTTTTCCTTATTCATTCCTTTGTTAATGTTCAATATACCTTTAAAATTTTACACATTTACAGCAGAGATCTCCTGTGTGGGCTGGCTTTCAGTGCAAGATCTAAATGGCTTCTCCTTTCTCTGCTTCTCTTTTGTTTCTAGGAGTTTTGGAGATGTTTTTAAAGCACTCGACACTGCCACAGGAGGAGAGGTAAATGTCAACAGCCCCTGAAGACTCTGCTGCTCTTGAGGGGCTTTCCCCACAGCTCCCCTCTGGTGTGAGCTGTGGCTGGAATTTGGCTAGAGCCGTGCTGAAAAAGCACAAGAAGCACGGACTGGTGCCAGCCTGCAAAATACATTTGGCACTTTGTCCTCCTCAGCTGCCGGAAGGAAGGCACGCAGGGCAGCGCTTCCTTTCAGACAAGGACGCGCTCACTCGCTCTCCATTGCTAAAACAAAGGTGGTGCCTTAGAGCACCTCCCTGCTCTTTGGGGCTACAGCTTCAGAGTCCTGAATTCTCGATTCTGGCTGCCAGCAAATCCATCGGAAAGTTACTGGTAGTTCCTTAGCCACCTGCAGTGTTACCCTTGGCAATTGCACATAGGGAGAGATCTGCAAGTGCCCTAAAAGCCCTAAGCCCTGCCCATTGCCCAAGATGGATCCACAGAGTCTTAAGGCATGGATTACTTCTTCTGAATCCTAGAAAGAGCAGCAGAGATTGCGGTCAGAGGTTTGTGGGTGATAGCTGAGACACCACTGTTACCAAGTGGACAAGGCAAAATTTCAGTGGCTACACGTGTCCTGTAACTGGCTCCCAAGGCAGCAGAGAAATGGGCTGTTGGAATGTCAGTTCCTAATTACTGCAGTGCCTAATCACAAGGCAGTTTGGCACAGCTCAGCTGTGCCATTGCAAAATCACTCGCTCCATGTCCACTGTTGTCCATTGCCACCAACTGCTCAAGGTGTCTTTCAAAGGCAGGGACCTATGTGATTCCTTGGATTTTCCTGAAAGGAAGAAACCCCAGGGACAGAAAACACCATTTCTACAGCACTGGCAGGGCAAAAATCCCAGCAAGATGAAGACATAACAATCAACAGATGCCTGGGACTCTGGGCCACATTTGCCTGGGATGGCCAGGTCCTGCACATGACAACTGGGGAACAGATGGTCCCATTGTTCTACTTTCTGGGTCTTCTAGCAACTAGAGGAATCCTCATGGAGCCTGTGAAGCACTCAGCTTGCAAAGTCATGGTTCATTGCTCTTGTTTTGTTTTTTTTTCCCTGTGGACAGCATCCATTTGTAACAACAGCCAAGCCAGCATCCATCCTGGCACCACTCATCAACTCAGTCCAGAAGAAGTAAGAGACAAGAACATATCATGTCAAGATGTTACCTCCATAGCCAATTTTGAGTAGAATTGTAGAGTCAGATTCTAGAGTAGGATTGTTGTAGAGTTTTGTAGGATATGGTTCTAGACTAGGATTAATTAAATAAAGTAATTAAATTTTCTGAAATATCAACTCATTTGGAAGATGGTTTGAAAGATCCCCTTCTGACTCCCTCCGAAAACTCAACATTTCCTCCTCAGTTAGCAGTTGTTTTTCTATTGGTGCTAAGACACACTTATGGTTTCTTTTGAACGGTTCAAAAGTGGGGAAGGTTCTTCTTCATTCATCCTACCCAGAGCACACTGCCTTTGGAATACCACCCACTAGCTGGTTTTGGCACAGCTGCGGTATTTCTAGTTGAGACAGAAAAGGCAGTGGCATTTGCAGGAAAAGCCAAAAGAGGAGTGGGGCAGCCCTGACATCCTGTGTGGATTCAAGCCTGCAGCTGTGACTCAAGAGCATTTGGGTTCCTGCCACTTGGATTTGGATCCCTAAATGCAATTTCTTTGGCTGCAGGAGAGACAGGAACCCAACATGACAGGTCATAGGCCAATTTCTAGCTGTCACTGCCTGCAGGAAAAGGCTCCATCCTGCAGGACTCCAGCACTCAGCATCCTCAGCCAGACACAGCAAGTGCTGGCAACTCAGAAACTTGCATTTGTAAACTAAAACAGAAAAAGAAGGGCAGAGATAATAAGGAACGAAGATTTTAAAATTGCACTGTGCAGAAGAGACATACAAGCCACCAGTGTGAACACAGCAGGGAGATTCATCTTGGAGATGGATTAGAGTAGAACTCATTCACTGAATGTTTCTGGTGCACATGAGTGCAAAGACTGAGGAAAAAAGGAGAAAAGTTTAGTTTCTGAAAGCTATTTAGATTCCTGGAAGCATTGTCTAGAGACCTAAAAATCTAAAGCCTCAAAGAATCTGAACCTAAAACATCCCCACATGGATTGATCAGGTGTGATGGACACATCTCTGCTCTTTTCAGAGTCAATGAAATTGACAATGAGTGTCTGGAAATTAGGAATGCCTGCCCAGATTTTATCTCGGTTACTTTAAGAGCACCTTAATAAGGCACTTCAGGAACTGAACTCTAAAGTTCTTCACCCTGCTCTATTTACTTTACATTTGAAAAGAGGCTGGTAGAAGGAGGGATCTGGCTTTAATTTCTCCCCAAATCACCTGTTGCACTCTCAGGTTACAAGTAGATGTAAAATTCAGCTAATCACTCTCTCTATCCATGAATATTCCACTAGTGAACTGACATATAGAAACATCCTTTTTCCCTTGGTACCTTCCTAAATGGTGCCCTGATGAACAGGAGACTTGCATAAATCTCACATAAAATTACCAAAATTGCTGAAATTAACACTCAATTCCACAATAAAAGCTTCTGGGAAAAGGCTTGACAGGATCACTGAAGAAAGTCAAACCTGGGAGAGAAACGTGCATTTTAGTGCTGATCAAGGGGAAAGAAAGAGAAATGCTGTAAAAATTCCAAGTGGAAGGTGAGGAGAAAGACAGGCAGCACAGGAAGCACAAGGCCCCGTCAGATGACCTGTGGAAGGTAACTTTGTGCCCCAGCTCTGTTAGAGGACGTTGCCTGTCATTGGCGGAAGCAGCTGGAGACATAAATACTGATTGATTTGGGAGCCACAGTCTTGGTAAATGCAGAGGTGGTTCAGTAAGGTGACATGAGGGAGTTCCCTCAGAGCAACTGGGATGCCTGAAAGAAGTGAACAGCTCACCACAGCCCGGCCCGCTCGGCTGCTTTTCCTTCTGACCCTCCTAGGGAGGCTCTGACATTTCCTCTTCCCTGATGGAAGTGCAGCTGCTGCCAAGGGAAACGTCCCCATACTCACTCAGTGTTCCCTTTGCTTGCCAGATGCCCCATCTGCTGTCGCTGTCCAGGAGAGCTGCTCTGCACGGGAGGAGGAGCCCGAGGGAGAGGCTTTGAAGATGGGGCAGCTGGGATCCCTCTGCTTGGAGCTCTGTTTAAAGATACACGGACTTGCATGTGAACAGGGATTATTATATGGATTTGTACATAAGTAGCCAGCTATTTGTTCAGGCCTATTTCTGTACATATGGTATCAGATTTATGAATGTACTGTGTATCTATGTACGTATAGGTACCTGTATAGATACAGGTTTTCAGTCACATCTTTGTGTGTATATGTATCCAGTTTGTTATGTGTATTGTAATATCTGTGTTTAGATTTCCGTATGTATACGGTTGTGTAGGTATCTATTTCTATTGATGTATTGATGTAGTTTTGGTCTTTTTAAATAGCTATATTGGTATTTGTTTTGGTATATATGTATTTTTATATTTTTTTAGATGTGCATTGATGTATTTCTATATATATAATATTTACATATATATCCAGATATATTGCTGTATATTTGTATTGATGCAGTTGTACAGATATTTAGGTTGGTACTGCTGTTTGTCTATTTATAGATAGGTTTGTTTTATGTATCTGCTTCTTGAATGTAATAGGTAACATTTAATCTGTATTCACATCTGTATATTGTAGTGGTTATTTATGTATTCAGTTCTATTTAAATGTGTCTGGAGTGGTATAGTGGTGGAATTCTATTTGTAGAGTACTTGGTATTACAGGCAAATAGTGATATTTTCGTATTTGTATATGGGCTGTATGTTTGCCATAACATGCAATAAATTAAGTTGTTAATTTTCCCTTGATCTCAGTGTATAATGAGTGTTTTTAGAGGTTTGCAATAAATTAGTTTTTGTTACCAGAAGTTGTTATTTGTATGTTTTTAAATAGTGTGTTGTAACAAATACATAAATTACTTTTTTAAAATTTAACAAAGATCTGTATAGTTCTGTTTTGTCAGCGCTGGTGTAAGAAATGGTCAGCGCTGGTAAGAAATGCCATTTGTCAAGTGAGATGGATGTGTTGTAATTTGTGCTACCCAAAGCCATGGGCAGATGTAAATGCTGGAGGATTTTGGCCATGCAAATCTCCAGCCATGCCCGGCACGTGCCCCACCTGCACTCAGGCTGGGCAAGGGAAGCGCAGATTTGGGCTGGCAGCAGAGCCCCATGTGTGCTCAGAACTTGCTGCAAAGGCCTGCTGGCTGAGAAAAAGATCAGGGATACATTTCATAGATTCTATTTATTACAGTGCATATATTAAAATATATATTATGTGGTGTATTGTAGAAATCCTTTAAATCAGAGGGTTTTGGGAAAGCTGCTCATCAGTGAGGAGGATTTCTAGGCTAGAGGAATATAAAAATAAAAAGAAGGCCATGGACAGTGCCATTGCCAGAGGCCCAGGCTGTTAAACGGAGGAATGGATCGTCCCCTTCGCCGCCTGTAGCTGATACCCCTGTCAGTAATAAGTAGCAACCTCGGGAGCAACGAGATGGGAAACCATCTCTCTAAACCAGAATGAGATGTCGTTTAATAGCTTGAGGCCATTTTACAGGGTCAAGGACATTCGGACATGTCAAAACGTGAACTACAAGATAATTATTCTGGGTAGAAGTGAATACTCAAAATACAGACTTGAGGTCTGATTTTACCTTTGATTTCTGGGACCAGATAAAGTGGAAAATTCACAATCTAGTCTCTCTCAAAAAGGAAGAGTCTTTGCTCCACCTTATGCCTGTCTCCAGAGCTTTAATGGAGAGCTTTGTTCAGAATGATTGTAACAGAGACTTTCTCAAACATCAGAACAGAACACCTGGCTCTGAGACTTTAATTCTGAGTGGTGCTGGACCTTCATCCTTCTCTGGGGGGATCTCAGATTTTGTTCACGGTGTCCTGGCATGTCCAGGGTTTCTCCAGGCAGCGTGGACAGCACCCCGAAGCCCGGAAAAGGGGAATCAGATCAGCTTCCAGCTTTGGTCATGTTCTCTGCTTTTTCCAGGATTCCCTGAGTCACTGACGCTGCAACCAGGAATCATTGTCCCAACTCCTCCGGGAAATCATCCACCCCCAGAATTCACAGAGAGTGTTTGGGATTTTTCTTGCATTCCAAGAGATTGAGTGGTCATGGGACATGTTGTAGGTAGGCTGGGAATCAAATTGGTCCAGGAGATTAATGTTTGGGGAGGCTTTGCAAAAGAGGAGCTGCTGTTTCTGTGCTCTGCTGCTCTTCTGAAAAAGATGCGGCCGGATCTTATTCTGAAGTTGTGCAGGTGGGGTCAGCCAAGGGGGGGCCTGGACCCGCTCTGCCTGGCCGAGGGGCTGCAGGGTCGCTCCTGTCACTGTTTGCCCTTCCCAGGAAGTCACCCCCTCGGATCGGGCTCAGGCTGGCAGTTGGCTTTGGAGCTCCGAGGACTCTTTTCATACAGATTCCTCTGCCAAAACTTTCCGGGATTTTCACCACTTTTGGCTCCCAAGCCTCCGGTTACAGCAGGTGGGGGGGCTTTGGATTTGGCTCTGCCTGCAGGGGAGCAGGCAGGGGAGAGGACAGAGGTGGCGGGGGCAGCCAGGGCTTGAGCAGGGCAGGGATGGCTCTGCCCGGAGAGGTGGATGGGGTGGAGGTGGGAGAGCTCAGGAAAGTTGCTGTGGAGGCACAGACAGTTCATTCAGAAGCCTTGAAGCCTGTCTCATTGGCTGCTGGGCTCATGGGGGAAGGCATGCTGAGATTGCTCTTGGACCTGAGAGTTTTCCTGCTGTATCCCTGCGGGCAGGGATACAGTGTGGAACCTCTC
Source organism: Ammospiza nelsoni (assembly GCF_027579445.1). Taxonomy (NCBI): domain Eukaryota; kingdom Metazoa; phylum Chordata; class Aves; order Passeriformes; family Passerellidae; genus Ammospiza; species Ammospiza nelsoni. Next base: position 8,197,631 of record NC_080669.1, read on the forward strand.
ACAGTCCATTGGAAAGCATCACAAATACAAAGTCAGGGTCTGCCGCTGGAGAGCAGCCCGATTTGTATGAATCTAAAAAGATCCAATTTAGTGAATCCAGATGTGAGTTAGCAGGCTCTGGCTTTCTTCCTGTCACCAAGAACTTGGAGCTCTCCTCCCCAGCCCTTCCTAGCAGGGTTCCCAGGAAAGTTGCTGCAGCAACACTACTGCCAAGTGACGCCGCCCGGGGGCTATTTACAGACTTCAAACAAGACAGGGCTGCTATGGAAAGTGCCTAGAGCTGTTTATTTTTCAGCATCAGTCTAATTACATGATTATGATAATGGGAAGATGCTAGCAGCTCACAATCCAGGCAGCAGGCCAAAAATCAGAAGGTTACAACTTACTATATAATCTTCTTAACAAATCACACAAAGCAAAACATATTGACACTAGTTCTATCCAATCACCATAAGCACACGTAGCTTTGGTTAAAACAATGCTTGCTTATTTCAAATACTGTACCTGTTTGTAAGCCTTAAAACACAATGCACAGAGCTCCACTATTAAACGTCAACCTTCCTAATATCTTGCTAGATAAACTTTGTGCAGCTTAGAGAGCTATTCAGACAAGCATTAATACACAGGCTTATTGTTCTATTTGCCCTTGCTTTTTCTACAGTTTAAATAATTTTTTCTGCTGACCTATCTCATGACTGTTGCTTTAGATCTACTCACAATTCTGCTGTGTCTGAGGCCTGCCTTTTGCAGCTTTCCCAAAACCCTCTAATTTTATGGATTCCCTCAATTCCCCCTCTCTCTTCACCAAAAAAGAAACCTTACCAATTGTGTCATTTATTACTTGCGTTTTGTGGCCTTACTATAATATTTTTGTTTCTTATCTGCCTAAAGCATGTTTTTGTTGGCACTAAGCATTAAATTGCTGTATTACAACACAGCAATTTAATGCTGTGAAGGTCCAGTCAGTGGAAAGGGCATAAATTATGCCTGACAATAGTTACAAGTCATTGTTCAAAAATCTCTTGTTGATTCCAGGGTCTTAACTCAAAACCTTCCTCCATTTCTATACCTTCATCCACCATCTCCGTGACATTTTGAGCACTGTCTGTGAATCCATTTCCCACCTCTCTCTCTTGTGCGATAAAAATTTCTTGGACAGTTTTGTTCATCTCTCGTTGCACACACTGAAGGATGCAAGGTATTACTATTAATATCACTACCAAAACACCCAATACACTGAGACCGATTTTGCAAAGTTCCCTTAGCCAAGGTGCAAAGCTCCATTCTTAGGACAAATTATCTGACCAGGACCCACCATCTTCTTTAATTTCAGTTTTTGTGTGCTTTTGAGGATGGATTCAGAGTGATCAGACAGGTTCATGCAACACAATCCTTCAAATTCCTCACAACCTTGTCCTTGTGCCAGTTAAAAAAAAATCAATTGCTGCTCTATTTGGAAGGGTAGAATGTCTAACACTACTAACATCGGTCAACATGTCACTGATTGCTGTGGATGTGCCATTAGTTTGTTTACTCAGCCAATATCCAAACCAATCTAATTGTTTCAATGCCATTGCTGAAGCCAGCTGGGGTAAAAACAAACCTTGGAACTTGGAGCTTTTTGGCAGGGTTCATGGAACAGCTGATTGCTGTGACAACACTACCTGTTCTTCTGGATCAGATACAGGAGTGATGAAAAGGAAAAAAAACACGGTCTAAATCGACAGTAGACCTTCCATTGCAACTACCTAAGTGGTCTTACATATTATTCAAATATTATTCAAAATTTAGAAAAAAATTTGGATTCAAATAAACACTTCCTTGCCTTACCTGTAAGATATGCTCATAACAATGTAAATGCACAATACATAATTCCTTCTCACCATGAGATCAAAGAACTTATAGGAAGAATGCAAAAAAAACTATCATAACTTTACCTGATCAGCCTCCAAGTGTAACAGAGATGCTAACAGCTTGCAGTAAGCTCATCTCTTCAAAATATCTTGCTAATGTGCAAGTCAGTGCTTTTGGAAAGCTGATTGCAGATTCTTAAGAAAAGTTAGGAATTCAATGGGAGATAATTTGGGAAAGGCTTTGGGAGAAAATTTGGGACAAAATATGGAAAAGCTTGAAAAGGCCCTTGAAGCACAAAGAAACATTTTCTAAAAATCTGTTGGTACTGTACAGTTGGACTCTCATAAAAAGGCTTGTGGCTTTGCTTGTGGTAAAGCAGGACACATGAAAAGAGATTGTCCTACAACAACAATCAAACCACATTCTATTTGCCCTCAGTGTAGGAAAGGGAAGCATCTTGCTAAGTACTGTCATTCTCAATTGGACATCGATGGCAAAGCTTTGTCGTTAAACTGGAAAAAGAGCGCGGATTATCACCGCACCTGGACACAAGTAGTGACCTCCTTACAGTCAAGTACCCAGTCAAATGGCATTGGTACCTCAGTCATTTATCCTTCAGGTAACCATCCCTCAAATGGTCCCAGGTCAATACCCTCACATACAAGGTTTGAATTGGCCCCCTCAAAAATTGATACACCTTTTAAATAATTTCTGGTATGAAAGTATTTCTACTGGAATTATCAGGTTTTTTTCAGCAAAGACAAGAGCTTTTGATTCTAGGCAGAGCTAGCACCAAAATTTTCAGACTTGCAGTCCTTCCAGCGGTTGTTTCAATAGATTTTCACAATAAACCAATATATTTAAATCTTGCATGTAACGTTCCTATAGCGACTCCACCAAAAACACCTATAGGTATTGCATTTCTTCTACCCATGAGTACAGCCAAGCAAAACAACTTTCCAGAGAATTCAATGCTGTCTGTGCCATTTGGAAGCTAAGGTCCTGAGGTCTTTTGGATGCAATTTTTGGACCGCAAGCAAGCAAAATTGACTTGCTGCCGGACTCACTGTAGTAAAGCAATTTACATTACAGGCATGCCGGATACTGGTGCAGATGTCACTGTAATCTCTCACATGTTTTGTCCCAGAGATTGGGATTTAGTAGCTTCTGCAGCTTCCCTCACAGGGACTGGAGATGCTGCCGTGTGTTTGCAAAGTGCATCCATGATTAACATTACAGGTCCTGAAGGAAAGACAGCAATAGTGCGTCCTTTCCTTGTTCAGAAGCTTCTCACTGTCTGGGGGAGAGACGTCCTGTCCCAATGTGGAACAGAACTGGAGGTGGGCCTGCGATGTAAACCACGTCAAAACCTGCCACTTGAAAGCTGAACTGGAAAACTGATCCTCCTATATGGATTGATCAATGGCCTTTAACAGAGAAAATAATAAATAGCCTTAAATGATTGGTAAAGGAGCAATTACAAGAAAGTCACATCACACCCACAAAGAGTCCCTGAAATTCACCAGTATTCGTCATCCACAGGAAGACATTGGACTCCTGGAGGTTGTTTCATGACATGAAGATCAATGTAGTGACTGAAGACATGAGACGTCTTCAACCTGGACTTCCTTCTTTATCAATGATCCCAAAACACTGGCCTCTCATTGTCATTCATTTAAAGGATTGTTTTTTCACATCCCACTTCATCCCAATGATGCTCCAAGATTTGCCTTTTCAGTTCTAGTCATCAATCAAAGAGAACCCATGCAGAGATAGCACTGGAAAACATTGCCTCTATAAATGAAGAATTCGCCTATAATTTGACAATATTTTTTCACACAAGTTTTGTCTCCAGTTCAACAGAAGTATCCAAGATCTGTGATTTCACACTACAGGGATGATTTGCTCATCGCAGCTCCAACAAAGCCAGAGATGGAGCAAGCTCGTCCTAGTGTTGTTACTGAAATCCAAAATGCTGGACTTAAAATTTCCATAGCCAAAATTCAAGAAGTTCCACCTTGGAAGTATCTGGGATGGAAGATGACTGAAAAAACAATTACACTGCAGAAGATACAGCTCCGGACCAGTGTCAACACCCTGCAAGACTTACAACAGCTTCTAGAAGAAATCAATTGGGTCAGACCTGTTTTGGGAATCAGCAACGATGAATTGGGTCCACTTTTTAATTTGTTGAGAGGAAGCTGCGCCATCGACTCTCCTGAACTCGAATACCTGAAGCTCGTGCAGCGCATGACAAGGTCATGGAGGCTCTCCAAAGACAACAAGCTCATTGCTGTATTCCAGAAAAGCCATTCTTTTCTGCAATTTTAGGAGGAAAGATGCAACTTTGTTCTGTCATTTTTCAATCAGACCCTTCTGAGAGAGATCCTTTGTTGATAATAGAATGGGGTTTTCTTCCCTCAAGGTTTCCAAAGACTATTTTCACAGTCTTAGAGAGGATAACACAAATTCTGATTAAGGCCAGAACAAGGTTATTAAGTTTAGCAGGTGAAGAATTTGCAGTTCTCTATTTACCACTGAAAAAGCTATCTTGATTGGGCAATGCAAAATTCTGCAAATTCTGATGATTTGCAACGAGAATTATTAAATTTTGCAGATATTGCTTCTCTTCATTACCCGGCTCACAAATTATTGCAGCAAAATTGAGTTTTAGAGAGAAACCTTTGTTAAGTAAAGAACCTTTAAACACAAGAACTCTCTTCACTGATGGAATCTGGCAGAGGTCACAAATCAGTCATTACTTGGTTGAACCAAACCAAGTTCCCAACTAAAACTTGGGAATCAGATATTCAAATAGTAGAGGGATCTCCTCAGATTGTTGAGCTTGCTGCTGTGGTTCAGGCTTCTCAGTTCTTCCCACAACCTTTTAATTTATTCACACATTCTGCGTTTGTTGCTAATGTGGTTAAAAGAATAGAAGGATCAGTTCTAAAGAATCCTAGTAATGACACTTGATATCATTGGCTTTCACGGCTTTTTACAACTTTACAATAACCAGCTAATCCACAGTTTGCTTCTCACATCAGGGCTCATTCTTCGCTTCCTAGATTTTTAGTGGAAGGAAACACGAGAACGGACAAACTGACAGTGCTTATTTCCAACACTTTGCCAAACATTTTGGAACAAGCAAAACTGAGTCACGCCTTTTTTCACCAAAATGCACAAGCACTTGTGCAAATGTTTCAAATTTCCAAAAGTCAAGCTAAAGCTATCATTAGTACTTGCCCTGACTGTCAGCTTGTGCAGCCTCCTGTTTCTAGAAAGAGTTGTTCAATCCACAGGGTTTGCAAAGCCTGCACTTATGGCAAATGGATGTCACTAAATTGCCTTCCTTTGGTAAATTTACCAATACTCATGTTTCAGTGGACACATTCTCTGGTGGAGTTTTTGCTTCTCTTCACACAGGGGAAGCAGGTAATCATGCCTGTCAACATTTTTAGCAGAGCTTTTGCTTCACTGGGTGTGCCCCAAGAAGAAAAAAACTGACAATGATCCCACATATATATCTCAAAAATTGGCCACATTTTTAAAGATTGGGGTGTTCGTCATATCCTTGGTATTCCACATTCTCCCACAACCAAGCATTTGCTGAGAGGACACATCAGACATTAAAACGCATTCTTGATCAAGACAGGGGGGAGTCGAGGTCACACCACAGATGAGGTTATACAAAGATTTCCATGTTTTAATTTCTTCAACAGCTCTGTTGCAGAACCTGATCCACCGATTTCTAGGCATTTTTACAATAACACACAGGCAAAAGTGAAAGAAAATCCCTCTGTTTTAATTAGAATCCCTGGGACAGGACCAATTGAAGGTCCTTTCTGATTAATCACTTTGGACAAAGGGTTTGCTTCTGTCTCTACAGGTGCAGGAATTAAGTGGGTCCCAGCAAAAAACGTCAAACCATATCACACCTTTTGCCTTCTGGATCAAGGCAGGCGACCTGGTTCTAAGGATCAGCACGGCGGCCCACTCTCCAGGGCCACTCGGGCCAATGACACACGCAGACACCAATATGGTGGACGGTCAAAAGGCGTTTATTACTTCTTCTCATGGGGCCTTATAGTCTAAGGGGTCTCTACGTCAAAAGGGGGTTTGTCCTTCTTATCTATGGTTAGTAGGGAATGGAAAAGTACTGGGTAAGGAATGGAAAGTTACTGGCAGTACTGTTAGTGGAGCCACATTCCTAGGGTAATCTCTTATCTTAGAGGAACAAAGTGTTCTGGCTTTCCGTGACATCGCGTGATCTTCCGCAACGACTTTTCCCTATCTACCACACGCACCCCAGGACACTTGACGAGTTCAAGACCGTAGAAGCAAGTACACAGGTGTGAGCCAAACAGAGGGATCACGGGTCACACCTGACGTTCCTTGTGCATCGGTGGAACCTGCAAACTCTGATTTTATGTGGTTTATAAATGTGTCACTTGTTGGTTTCATAGAGCTCTAGTGGAGAAAGTGTAGGTTTTGTTTAGTTCATTTTTATTAAAGGTCAAAAGTCATGTTTTTGAATTGAGAAGGATATGGGAGGAGCTTAAGCCAACAATTAACTTATAAAAAGGATGCTGCAAAATCAAATGTTACTACGATGTCAGTACTGATTGCTTCTTCTAGTGCAGTGTTTTAGTCAATTTGTAGTGTTGATTTGTCTGTGGAACAACCAAAACCAAATGTCTGGGTAACCTTAGCCAAGGCAGCAGGCTCGGATACCATGTGTTTGTCTAATTCGGAACAGAAAAGCCTTTCTCAACCTGACTAGTCAGTGTGCCAGTAAAGGATTTGCCCTTGGTCAAAAAGCAATTCAATAGTAAGCCTGGTGAAATTGACAATGGCAGGAGCTCTGTATAGGATTGTAACATTTGGGAAAAAGAACTTCCCAAAGCAGTACCTGCACCCCAAGAATTAGAAATCCTTGGTCCTTTAACAATGGATTTTTGCCTTACATTTACAGTTAATGATTAGTGAGAAAGTGATCCTCCAAAGCACAATGTTACTCTCCATTGTTTTGCATACAGAAACTCAAGGTTTTGGTGTTATTATTAGGAATGTTGAGAGTTGCTTTCTAAAGCTGACCAATATCCACAACAGTTACCAAAAGGATGTTGGTTCACCTGTGTAGATAGGCCCTGGCAGGGCATCCCATGAAGGTGGCCCATGTAGCAATGGGATGCTCACTGTAATTGCGCCTACTGCCAAAGCGGTCATTAAGAAGAAACAAAGGGGAACAAGATCTGCTCGTCATTATTGTGAAAACTGTAGAAGTGATTTCACGCCTTGGAAGGCTGCAAAAAGGGTTTCCGCAGGTTTGTTTTTACCCCGGCTGCCTTCAGCAATGGCATTGAAACAATTAGATCGGGTTGCATATTGGCTGAGTAAACAAACTAATGGCACATCCACTGCAATCAGTGACATGTTGACCGATGTTAATAGTGTTAGACATGCTGCCCTTCCAAATAGAGCAGCAATTGATTTTCTTTTACTGGCACAAGGACATGGTTGTGAGGAATTTGAAGGATTGTGTTGTATGAACCCGTCTGATCACTCTGAATCCATCCAGAAAAGCATAGAAAAGCTGAAAGATTTGACAGCTCCAATTAAAGAAGATGGTGGCTCTTGGTTAGATGATTTGTTCCAAGGATGGAGGTTTGCACCTTGGCTAAGGGGACCTTGTAGAATAGGTCTCCATATGTTGGGTGTTTTGGCAGTGATACTGGTAGTAATACCTTGCATACGTCGGTGTGTGTGACAAATGATGGACAAAACAATCTAAGAAGTTTTTATCAAACAAGAGAGAGAGGCAGGAAATGGATTCACACAGAATTCTCAAAATCTCACACAGATGGTGGATGAAGGTATGGACATGGAGGAAGGTTTTGAATTAAGACCTTAGAACAGGCGAGACTTTTTTGGAACAATCACTTGTAATTGCTATCAGACATGACTTTTGTCCTTTGAACTGACTGGACTTTCACAGCATTAAAATTGCTGTCTTGGAATATAGCAAGGCTGAATGCGAGCAAGAAGGATGCTTTATGCAAGTAACAAGCAGGTATACTACAGTGAAGCTATGAAATGCAAGGTAGTTAATAAACGACACGGTTACAAAGGCTTCTATTTAGCCGAACCGTGAGGGGGAATTGTGGGAATATGTGAAATCAGAGGGTTCTGGGACAGCTGCAAAAGGCAGACCTCAGAGAAAGCAGAACTTTGGTTAGAGCTAAGCAGTAGATTTGTCAGCAGAAAATTTATATAAGTAGTAGAAAAGTAAGGACAAATAGAACAATGGTTTGTGTCTATTACTGTAGAATGCAGGACATTCATATGTCTGAGATGTAACACAAAACAGAACTCCCTTTGGTCATCAGCAAACAGCTTCGTTTATTGCCTTCAGCACCCACAGTCCATTTAGCCCAGTCAAAACTCCCAGGCCAAGACATTTCATTGGTCTATCTCTGTGCCCCCAGACTCTGAACCAATGCAATGTCTGTATCTTAGGAGAGCTCCCATTGCCTGGGAACTTCTGTCAGTCAGTCCAGAGGCTGCTCCGTGGAGCTGAATTGGGCTCCTCATTCTAATTTGATTGATACTGACCCACCAGTGTATTAACGCTTGGCTGGAATGACTCCCTAAGCTACAGAAAAGTATCCCTAGCAAGATATTAGGAACTTCTAAGCTTAATAATTGTTATATTTGCCCAATTATCCCATCAAAAAACCCAAAAAACCAAACAATATTTAGGTAGCAGTAATTTTAATTGAATAGTTTAGAAAATATATAAATAAGGGATAATTTGGTTCAAATAATAGCACATAAGCAAAAGATACCGCGAGGTACGGAGGGCAGAGTTCTTGACCCTTGCCACTTCACGTACAAGCTTGCCAAGTGAAAATCACCCCTTGTATGCCATATGTCAATACCATCTCCTCCTATTTTCGGTTCGTCACTTTTCTGTCTCCGCCTTCCTCACCACCTTTACCACGCATGCGCCACCACTCGGTTTGGTGGTCGCACAAGTCTTTGGGGGTCGTCACTGATGAAGGCCCTGTAGTCTTCTTTGTTGTCCTTTAATTCACCTTTGGGTTACACATGCGCATCAAGCCAGCACGTAGCCAGTACAGCCAATGTAAGCCAAGACTAACGTATCACTCCATCTACATATCAAGGCAATAAATCCCTTATAATTAGGATTTGTTGGGACCGAACCAGGTTCTTGCTCATTTTTAGCAACTGTATCTTCAGCTTCTTTCCTGTGGTCCTTGAGAACAGCTGCTGGGAAGGGGGGTGGAGCCCCTCCTCTCCCTCTCTTCTTTGGCATTGCAACTTTTTAACTATTTATTATTCTCAAATATTAATTACTGTATCAGTATCAATTACTCTTTCAAATTTTATCAGCATGAATGATACCTATTTATCACAATAATGGAGCTCTGTGCATTGTGTTTTAAGGCTCAAAAGCAGGTACAGTGTTTGAAATAAGCAAGCAGTGTTTTAACAAAAGCTAAGTGTGCTTATAGTGGTTGCACAGAACTACTGTCAATATGCTCTTGCTTTGTGTGAGTGGTCAAAAAACTTTTCAAGTAAGTTGATTGCCTGCTACCCGGGATGTGAGCTGCTGGCATCTTCCCACTGTAACAACCATGTAAGGAGACTGATGCTGGAAAACAAACAGCTCCAGCAGTTCCTCAGCAGTCCCGTCCCTTTCGTGATTCGTACAGAGACCCGCGGCCAGCAATACTCAGCTGAGGACCAGAAGAGACCGGAATAGCCCGGGCAGTCCAGCTTTAGTGCAAGGCATCCGGCAGCCTTGAGGGTACAAAGCGAGCACAGGTCGCAGCTCCTCGTGTCCGGAGCAAGCCCGGAGCAGCTCTCACAGGCCGCAGCCCCTCCCAGGCCCAGCTCCGGGCGCAGCCGGGGCCGCTCCGACTGTGCGGGGCCGCTGCCGGGGCGCTGTCGCGGCTCCTCCCGCGGGGCGGAGCTGACGCGGCCCCGGCGGCCCCGGCCCGGCCCCGCTGCGCTCCGAGCGCGGCCCCGGAGCGGCCCGGCCGAGGCGGTGAGGGACGGGCGGCGAGGGGCCGGGGGCATGGGGCGCTCCGGGAACGGGCGGACATCCCGGCAGAGGGGAGAGAGACCTGGCAGAGGGAGGAGTGAGCGGGAGAGGGGAGAGATGCTGGGAGGAAGGAGAAAATCCCAGGAGAGGGGGTCGAGCCCGGGAGTAGGGGAGATCACGGGACAGGGGGGATGAGGTCCCTGGGAAAGGGTGGGTAGCCTTCCAAGACAGTAGAGAGCCCTGGGAGAGGGGGGAGATCCTGGAAGAGGGAGGACTAATCGGGAGAAGGGGAGATCCAGGGAGACAAATAAAACCACTGGCTACAGCTAGGGAAAGGAGGGAGCTTGGGACAAGGGGTAGCTTAGGACTGGGGAAAACCCGAGAAAGGAGGGAGAACCCAGGAGACAGAGGACAACTTGTGAAGGGGGGGAGGTCCGGAGTAGAGTGGACAGGGCCTGGGAAAGACGTAGGAGAAGAAAGCCCAGGGCGGGGGTCCAGGAGCGGAGGCTCCTGCAGGCGGACTGGGAACCCGGAGAGCCCGGAATCACGGAGTCCTGCAGCCAGGCCGAGAACGGGCGCGGGTCAGTGCGGTTCGGGAGAGCGCGGCTGCGGGGCTGGCTCCAGAGGCGGAGGCGTGTGGAAAGCGCTGCTCGGCAGCCCCGGCGGCGCTGAGAGCACAGCCCTGCCCGGGGAGGCAGCGCCACGGGCGCCGCTCGGCTTCCCAGCCAGGCCACAGCACCGCTCGGCTTCGCCGCCGGATCCGCGGCAGCTCGGAGCATCGCTCCCTGCCCGGGCCCGAGGCTCACCTGCGCCAGGTGCACCAGAGCATCGCCTCTGCCTGGACAACCCACAGCGAGCAGTGCCCGGCAGGGACTGCAGATCCCCTTTGGTGGCAGAGAAAAAAGAGCAAGGAATCTTCCATGGGAGAACATAGGCAATAGGATGAGGTGTCTGTGTCCAGTGTGTTCAGATGCACTCACAAGGATACTATTGCTCTTGGCTCAGAACATGGAAAAGAAGTGGGCAGACACAAATCAGAAGCTGGTTGCAATATCCAGGGATCAGTTATCAGAAGAAAATGCTACGCAACTGCTGGAATGCTTAATGGATGACTAATTACCCCTTGCCAAGTAATCTGGACTTTTTAGGGGCAGCATACTTATCTCTCAAAAATTACTCTAGAGATATTCTTAAGAAAATTTTGAAGAAAGGCTCATGCACCCACAATTCAACGCAGTTGCTGTGGGTTTGATAAATGAAATCTGCTTTAATGTCTTGATTTTCCTAAAGATTTGTGGGGGTTGTTTTTAACACAGCATGCATGCATGCTAAATTTGAGAATCTAAGGTAAGGTCTTTTTATAGGGGATATGGAAGAGACAGGTCTTCAGCCAGCAATATGTCAGTGAGAGACAGCTGAGCGATGATTACTGAGAAGAAGAACAGCCCTGCAATAGAGGTGTGAGCTGCATTGAACAGCGCTTGCTGTGGGCCAGAAAGCACAAAGCAGGCTGGCCTGGTGGGCCTGAATATTCCTGCCAAACACTCTGCATCTCACCCCTTTGCTTGGGCTCAGTGCAGAACTGCAGGATTGCGGGCGCTTCCTCCCAGAGCTGCGTGAGGCGCTGGCTCCTGCAGATGTGCCCTGCCAAGCTGTCCCTGCCTCACGCTGGCCTCGCTTCCCCTGGCACAAGAGCCGGGCCTGAAGGAGGCTGCCCTGTGCTCCAGCCTGCCGAGCAGCCCGGCTCCCTGCCCCAGTGCCCAGAGTGCTGCACACACTGCTGACCTTTGCCAGGAGTTGCAGGGCAGCTGGCAGAAGAGGAGGAATCCTCAGGCAGCCCAGCAACCCTCGGCTGCCCTTGATCTTTCTCTGCTCCTGGGCACACTCCAGACGGCCAATGCCTCCAGGCTGGGCTGTGCCCAGCACGGCTGCGCTTCCCCTCGGCAGCAGCCAGCTGCCACCTGGGCTCTGAGAGCGGAGGATCTGCCCACTGCCGGGAACAGGCACCCAGGGCCCGGCTGCTGCCTCTTGCAGCTCCAAGGGCCTCCTTCCAGCCTGCCTCTGCCGGGGCTCAGCCTGCTCCGGCCTGTGCCGGGGCTCTGCTGGGGCTCCACCCCAGCCAAGGCTGGGCCCGCTCTCACCTCACAGGCGCTGACAGCTCTGCACCACAGGAGACCTTCCCGAGCACCCTCTCTGATCTTTCTGCTTTCTCACTTGAGCAAGGCTCTCCTGCAGCCAAAGAGATTATTGCATTTCGGGATACAAATCCAAGTGGCAGGAGCCCCCATGTTCTCCAGTCACAGCTGAAGGCCTGCATCTGCACAGGGTGTTGGGCTGCCTCATTCTTCTTTTGGTTTTGACTTCAAATGCCATTGCCCTTTCTGCCTCAAATAGAAATACCAAAGCTGGCCAAAAACAGACCAGTGGGCCAGATTCCAAAGGCAGTGTGGTCTGGAGAGGATGAATGAAGAACATCCTTCTTCCCCACTTTCACACCATGTCAAAGACATTGTGTCACTTTCCACCTTTAAGAAACAACAGACAATTCAGAAGAAATTCTTGAGGGTATTCGCAGAGTGAGAAGGAAGGGAATCTTCAAGGTGACTTGTGGTTTCAGAAACTGTATTCATTTCCAATCCTACTCTGCACTCCTATCAGACAATCCTACTCTAACCCTAACCTTAACCTTAACCCTAATCCTAATCCTAATCCTAATCCTAATCCTAATCCTAATCCTAATCCTAACCTACAATCCTACTCTAAAGTGGTTGACGAATAAATGGTCCTGATGTGATTGTCACATTCTTGTCTCCCTCCTCTTCTTCACTGAAACAATCAGCGGCACCAGGCTGGACGCAGGCTCAGCAAATGTTACAAATGGATGCTGCCCAAAGGGAAAAAAAAACAAATCAACAAAAAATAATGGACCATGACTTTACAAGCTCAGTGCTTCATAGGATTCCTCTGTCTTATAGAAGGATGCAGGAACAGGACCAATGGGACCATCTAGACCTCCATCTTTATGCGCCGGACTTAGCCATCACAGGCAAATGTGGCCCAGAATCCCACTCATCCATTTATCCAGGTGTCTTCATCTTGCTAGGATTTTTCCCCTGCCAGTGCTCTAGAAATGGTGCTTTCTGTCCTTGGAGTTTCTTCTTTTCAGGTATCTCTAAAGCCTCACACTGGTCCCTCTCTTTGAAAGACAGGCACTGTGCTGATTCCCACAGGGAGACAGAGCAGTGTCTACCTTTCCATGCCCTGCCCCTCGTGTGCTGGATGGCACCTTCCTTCCCAGCAGGGCCAGCCCAGTGGCACTGGGCCCTGCAGTTCCCTCTCTGCCACACAACCTGGCACTAACCCTGGCACAGTTCCTGTCTGCTTGAGCGTGCCAGGCAGCAGATGGGGCTGGTACAAGTCCCTCCCAGCTGTCCCTGTTTGCGTGGCAGAAACCTCTAAGGGTGGGCTGGGGGGCACAAACCAGGGCCCCCAGGAGGCTCACAGTGAGCACCCCAGGACCCCTCCTGCCAACAGCCAAATCTCTGACCCCTAGGCTGGGACTGGCTTCCTTGGGTTCCTGCACCACCATTTCATGTCTCTGCAGCCTGCATTGCTCTACTTCAATTCTTTTGCCATTAGATAAAACTGAGCACCCCACCAAATGACAAAAGAGGGCGACCAAAACAGCCAGAGGAGCTCTCTGACTCAGGAAATGCAGAGAGAGGTGGAGTTACTCAGTTTTGTGAAGAACAGGCCCCAGGGAGACTTTATTGCCACTTTCCAAGACTTCAGAGTGGCTTTGAAGAAAGTGAGGGACATATTTTTTAACAGGGCCAGTTACAATAGGATGTGGGTGAATATTTTTAAACACAAACAGGATCTAATCAGAACTTGTTTACTCAGAGCATGGTGTGACTCTGGCACTGGTTGCCCGCAAGAGCTTACAGGTGCCCCATCCCTGCAACCATTCCGGCTCCAGTGGGAAAGGGCTCTGAGAAACCTGATCTCTTTGAAGATGTCCCTGCTCATTGCAGGATACTTTCACCAGAGGACCTTTACAGGGCCCTGGCAGCCCAGCCCAGTCTAGGATTCCTCATCATTTTCATTTGAAGAGCACCAAGAATGGAGGTGAGGAGGAAGGGGGCTCATCTGATGCCTTGGACTTGAGTGGAGGAGGAGCCCATGCCTCAGAACCTGTTTCACCTGCAGCCCCTTCCCATTTTACCTGCAGGAGCTCCCTGGCAGACCAGCGCTGCTCCTCGTCTGTCTGCAGGCAGCAGCTCAGGAAGTCACGCAGGCAAGGCGAGAATCGGTTGGGCTGCTGCAGCCGTGGGGTCCCTACTGTGGCTATCAGTTGTGTAGCCTGGAGAAAAAGGAGACACCAGGCTCCACTTGCTGCTTTCACATCTCCCTTTGTTTAACCTCTGTTCTTCAGTGGCAGTTTCTGCCCTGGCAGAGACCCAGAGATCATTTTCCTTTACCAACCAGAAAACCCAAACCTGATGCAGCCACAGCTTTTCCACCATCCCACAGATCTTGCCTTGGCAGCTGATTTCATTGACTGTGCTAGTTAATGGGAACTACATCAGAAAACGCACATTTGCTTCCATAAGGATTCACACCAGCTTGAGAGGCTTTTTGGAAGAGGGACTGTGCTATACAAACTAATTTCAAGGGTTAGTACATGAAAGGCATGTCTGCAGTGCTTGTTGGTCCTTTAAGCGCACGTGCCCAAGAACAAAACTCATCATACCTTTTGTGCTTTTTTTGAAAACAATGGTAATTGGAAGGAAAGAAAGGGAATCCATCAATTAATCCCCAGGTAAGGAAATAAACATTTACAATCTCATCTTCAACAGAGACACATTTAGATGCCTGCACAAATGTATTGGGATGAAAATTGCTGCTTGGGCACAAAGGAGCCACCTGCAGCTCTGTCTCTCAGCAGTCTGAAAATTGCAGCTTCCCATTTTGCAGCAAAAGAAAAATTGTCATGGTCAGAAGAAGGAGAGGTGCCATCCCTATGGCCACCCTCTGCTCATTTGGCTACTCAAGTCAATGCATTAATGATAGGCCCATGCCAGAAAGGGCCTGGAAAGAAATGGGAGGTTTTGGCAGGCTCTCTGCATCACCAGGCTCTGGCTTGGTGACACAGAGAATGTGCCTTTGGCTAGGAGAGAAACACAGTGACTGAGTGTTTCAGCAGCACTGTACAGGAAGCAGAAGAGACTCAGTGGCCTTTACACTCTCATGCCCAGGTTTCAGGCATGTTTCCCAGTGAGAAGAAACTGTACAGGGAGTTAGGTTCATTTCTAAAGACCACAGTTTTAGAAACTTTGTTGGGTTTGTGTTGCCTTCCTTCATTTCTGGAAAGATAACAGCAGTTGTCAGATGCTTCTTTTCTGCTATTAAGGCCATCTCCACAGCCAAAGGACTGGAACCACTTAAAAGCCAAAGGAAAGTGTTGCCTGAGAAGAGAGTTTGTTTGGAGTTTGTTTGCATGTGGTAAGGCTTGAGTTCCCCCACTGCTGAAACCCAAACTACAGCAGATGCTGATGTGTTGCAGACACATTTTTAGGAGGGGACCTTGGTGGAAGTAGTTCAGGCAGATGGCAATGGGCTTTTGCCCGATGGCACGCAGGACAAGGGACAGGTGAGAAAGACAGTGGGATCAGTGAGTATTTGCTCCTTACCGTGATGGGACTTTGATTCCAGTAGGGAGGTTCTTGTTCGATCATTTCAATCCCCACGATTCCAAAAGACCATATGTCCACTTTGGGACCATATGGTTGACTTGTCAGCACTTCTGGCGCCAGCCACCAAGGAGTCCCGACTACCGAGCACCGTCTGCTCTGCTCAGGGCTGAGCTGAGTAGAGAGGCCAAAATCACCTGAGGAGAAAGCAAAACTCTGTTTCTATTTGAATTCTGTGCAATTAGGAAAGCAAGCCAAAGAATTGCCCAGTAGAAGTTGGAAAATGTGCTGTTGAATTCCTGGCATTGGCGACTTTTAAACTCCCCCCATTTTTTACACTGTCGCCAGTAGTGTCTTTTGTTCTTTGGAAGCTTTAGACTTGTAACTCCCTCCCTCTGGAAGGGACACACACAGAGCAAGGCCACTCTTGACTGCTTGTTCCTTGTCCTACCTCTGTGCACGTTGCAACTGTGCCCTCAGCTCACAGCGGGTGTCCCTGAGCTGCCACCAGCCCCATTTAGGGGAGCTGGCTGTCACTCCAAGCAGCCCCACACCCACATCCCTGGAATGCTGCTCCTGACCAAGAATACACTGACCCAGCTTGACAGAACCATCGGTTCTGAGAAGGATGTTGTCACTCTTCACATCTCGATGGATCACATGGTTTGAGTGAAGAAAATGCAGTCCTTGCAGGCACTGAGAGAGAAAACAGAAAGAGGAGGGCCAAAATGAGTGATGTGATTTCATCCCACAAGAAAGGCAACAAAGAACCTAAAAGATTCCCTCTGCAGGGGAATGGGCAGTAATGGCAGAACACAGTGCCACTGAGAGGAAGAGCTTGCTGCTCCAGCACTTGAAGAGCAGGACCTTTCTGAGGAAAGGCATGTCAGCTTCTGAAAGAGCAACAGCACCTGCTGTTATAAACTGTGCCCTGCAAACCAGCCAGGATGACTGCTGCTGCAGTGCATGTGCTCAGAAGCAAAGAGCCTTTTGGCTGCACTCCTGTCCTTGTATGCTGAGGCCTGAGAGAAACGAGTCTCTCTCTTTTTTCTTTGCTGATCATTTCCAATCCTGCCACCAGCACCTTTGCTTTCACAGGCAAGGAATGCAGTGAAGACAGACTCCAGGCAAACATTTAGAGAGGCAAGGTGGAGAACAGCAAATACAAATACATGAGGCCGAGCGAGAATACAACAGCAGGAGAGAAGAGTACTGGCACTGAGTACAGGGAGTGCAGGAGCACTGGCAGGCCTTTCACTTGAGATGCTTTTTCTTGCCCATAGCACACCAGCAACACAGAACCAAAGCTTGGCACAGGAAATCACTGCAGGTCTGAGCCCCTGTTTCCCAGACAATCCTGCCCAAGCCCTTGAAAACACAGATGGGATTGCTGACCTCCCGACTGATGGCTGCTGCCTCATCTTCATACAGAGCGGTCGTGCTGAGGATATTGTTCAGGGTGCCTCCGTCCATGTACTCCAGCACCAGCCAGAGTTCCTCACCCACAAGGTAGCTGAAAGAAGGAAAGAAGGCCATGGAGATGAGCATGCATGGCTACGTTGATTTTTGCCTCCAGGTTTCTTACTTCCAAATGCCTTTGTGACAAGGACAGAATCATAGCAATAGATATTCCCTCTTGGCTGTGCATTGTTTGCAATCTTTGCAGTCTCAAGGAGAAAAGCACAGCTGTGAAAAAGGAGATGTCTTAGATGGCTAGTGAGTGAAAAATGCAGTTTAGAAACAGCCCAGATAAAAAACCTGTCAGGCATGGTGTTTCTGGAAATAAGCACCTAGTCTTCCTGGCATGCCCAGCAATGGCAAAGAGTGGCAACAATCAAAGGGAAATCCATTTTAAGACGGTTCATCAGCACTTCAGAAACTTGAAAAAATCAATCCCAAAAATATGTGGAGGCAGTAAACTTCGAGGCTGATGACTAAGGAAGATACAGCTGATCCAGATTTTGAATAATTTTGGAGTAATTTTCAAACTAGGTGTGCCAGGGAAGACTCATGCAGAAGGGATGCACTCTCTTCTCATCCATTGGAGATGAGTAGAGAGATATGAATAAATAAAAATTGACAGCTCTACTATCTGCCACTGACCAAAGTGGGTTTTTAACCTCTTATGTTTGCTGTATGTAAATGCACACATGGGATAAGACCAGAACCACTCACCTGTCTAAAAAATTCACAACATTGGGACTCCTGTACCTCTTCATGATTTGGATTTCATTAATGCTTCGTTCCATCCTTCTCGGTCCTTGAAGATTTATTTTCTTTATGGCCACCTAAAATGACATTGAAAATCAGTAACTTGAGCAGTTGGTGGCAGGAGACAACAACGCACATGAAGCGAGTGATTTTGCAATGCCACAGCTGAGCTGTGCCAAACTGCCTTGTGATTAGGCACTGCAGTAATTAGGAACTGACATTCCAACAGCCCATTTCTCTGCTCCCTTGGGAGCCAGTTACAGAACATGTGGGGCCACTGACATTTTGCCTTGTCCACTTGGTAACAGTTGTGTCTCAACTATCACCCACAAACCTCTGACCACACTCTCTGCTGCTCTTTCTAGGATTCAGAAGAAGTAATCCATGCCTTAAGACTCTGTGGATCCATCTTGGGCAATGGGCAGGGCTTAGGGCTTTTAGGGCACTTGCAGATCTCTCCCTATGTGCAATTGCCAAGGGTAACACTGCAGGTGGCTAAGGAACTACCAGTAACTTTCCGATGGATTTGCTGGCAGCCAGAATCAAGAATTCAGGACTCTGAAGCTGTAGCCCCAAAGAGCAGGGAGGTGCTCTAAGGCACCACCTTTGTTTTAGCAATGGAGAGCGAGTGAGCGCGTCCTTGTCTGAAAGGAAGCGCTGCCCTGCGTGCCTTCCTTCCGGCAGCTGAGGAGGACAAAGTGCCAAATGTATTTTGCAGGCTGGCACAGGTCTTTGCTTCTTGTGCTTTTTCAGCACGGCTCTAGCCAAATTCCAGCCACAGCTCACACCAGAGGGGAGCTGTGGGGAAAGCCCCTCAAGAGCAGCAGAGTCTTCAGGGGCTGTTGACATTTACCTCTCCTCCTGTGGCAGTGTCGAGTGCTTTAAAAACATCTCCAAAACTCCTAGAAACAAAAGAGAAGCAGAGAAAGGAGAAGCCATTTAGATCTTGCAGTGAAAGCCAGCCCACACAGGAGATCTCTGCTGTAAATGCCTAAAAGCTGCAGGACTCTGGAAGCATGGAGATGTTCTGGACTATGCCTTCTGAGCACAATTAGAAATTCTGATCAGCATTGACAATCTAAGCCCAGTGCCTGAACACATTTGCAGCTTGTCTGACTTCACGCTTGATACCTATTCCACCAGCAAAACACCTGATGCATAGTTTTGTAAAATTAGCATTGCTTGGACTCACCCACTGCCAATACTTTCCAGTTCAATGTATTTGATGATAGGATTTTCCGTCTTCACCATTCTGCCTGAGGGAAACAAAATGCAAGATGTTCACTTTAAAGCAGAGATCCCACCTTCTCGGAGATACAAATGGCAGCCCCACTGTCTGGGGCTCTGAGCCCTCCCTTTGTTAGCCAGCTCTGAGGTGGCTAACAACAACAGGAACAGGAACTGGAACAACAAGAAAAGAACAGCACGTCCACAGCACAAGTCTGGCTGGCACAGAGACTGATTTCTTGCATCCTTTGAAGTGAGAGACCTCTTGGCAGCAGAAACACAGGGAAGCACAGGGAGATAGATTCAGACTACACTGAGACCAGAAGAGAATACATACCAAAGCAAGTAAGTTTGTCCTCTAGAAACATTGAGGAGAGCTGGAACTAAGAGTGCCTTTGTTTGGTTGGGAATAAACACTGCGAGATTTAGAAAAGGTTTCCCACTTGCTAAGATTAAATGCACCTGCACATCCCGAATCAATTCCTCTGAACAGATGTCAAGTTCAGAACAGGAGGAATATTGCCAAGTGTTCCCATCTTTTCCACCTTGCAGCAGTTTGCCAATAGAATGCCTTCCCAGTTGTAAACCAGAGCAGCTCAAGCCAGAACCAATCGTGACGGGGCTTTCAGCATCAGGACCCTCACCCTTTATGAGCAGGCTGAGCTCAAAGACGCCCTTGCCCGTGCCCCGCGTGAAGAACCACGCCGCTTCTCTTCACCCTGACAGCGCGGATCAGTCGCTCCCATTGCACTCGCCCTCTCGGCACCGCACACCTCCCCATCTTCCCAACTCGGCACGGCAGGCACGAGCACAGAGGACAGCAGTGCTTCTCAGGCACCCCTGTGACACAGAGAGCTGCCCAGAGGAGATGCTGACCCTCTTGTGAGTCCAGGCCGTGCGAGGCAGAAGCCGGCCCAGAGAAGGGGCTGCTGCCTCAGGCAGCTCCGCGCTGCAGCAGCCGGGCAGCAGCGGGACCCTCCCAGCTAAGGAAGGCTCCAGCCTCTGCAGTACCTGCAGCCCTCAGGGCCGGGGCAGCGAGCACAACCAGGCTGGCAAAGGCCAAGCATGAGCACTGACAGGCACTGATGGGAAGAAGCCAGAGTGAGCCTGAGCCCTGTACAAGCTTTTGCCCCCATTCAGGACACAACAGGATGGGCTTTGAGATCAGCCCCACCAAGGTGTGGATCAGTGCCCTTTTTGTCCCAACAGGTGATGGTAGACACAGAATCCCCTGGGCTCTCTTCTCAACTCTACCAGGTCTTATCTGAGAGCACAGCACTGGCAGCTGTTACAGGCAAGAAGCAGATTCATTGGGTTGTGCTGCAGAATCACAAAGGGCTTGGTTTGTTCTCCTAGAGACTGATCTCAGCAGGGCTTCTACTAGTGGCTAGAACTCAAGCAGTCACAGCCTTCTGCTGATGCAGGAACAATTCCTGCTTCTGCCTTTGGCAGAGAGGGAAGCCCAGGCAAACTCCAGCCAGTCTAAGCTGCCCTCTGAGGCAGCAGGAGCACCCAGAGCTCTCTCTTGCTGCCTTGGAGCAATGCCAGCACTTCTGTGACCCTGAAGTGAGGAGAACCCTTTGGAACAGCTGTGCTGACATGTGCACACAATACACTGTCCCTCAGATAAGAAAGACAGCAGACGTACTGTGTTGCTCCAGGGAGTCACCCGCCATCTCCTGTTGCAGAGCAGCAGCTGGGTCAGCATGGGAGGTGAACCAAGTGCTCAGGCTCCACGTCTTTGGCTGGGGAGCAAAGGCTCCTTGGGGCGGCATTGCTGCAGCAGCTTCAGTGTCAGAGTTGGTGTAGATCTGAGAGAAGAAATGAGTTGATGTCAGGCAGGTGTGGCAGAGATTGCCCTGAAATGCAAGAGAGATTGCCATTTGAAATGCAAGCCCTTAGGAAGCTGCTGTTAGCCACATGCAGAGCTCTTCAACTGGATTGCTTTGGATGTCCACTTGTGAAACCAAATGGTCAAAACCAAAGACTGATTTTACTCAAGTTCATAGCCACTTTCTTGTTCTAAAGGATGACTGCAGCAACGACCGCTCCACTTCCTCCCAAAGACTCCTTTCCCCCTCCTAGGTCTGCAGATACATTTGCAGCTCCTCATTCTAATGTTCTACCTCCTGCCATGAAATTCTCTTTATCTGCACCTTTCTCGGGACGTGCTTATCCTGCAGCATCTCTGGATGGTACAGTTCCTGGGCCTCATGCCAGCCTCGGGGCCCTTGGTTGCCCATCACTTGCTGGAACTCTCTGCAGGCTGCCAGGTAGGATGGCGAACCTTCCACCTCAAGTCAAACAGAACAAAGCAGTCAGAGACTACAGCTTGTCCCTGTCAGACAGGAGTCATCGACTGGGAAGAAAGTAAAGGACAGGAGCAGATTCACAAGGGATACAGACAGCTTGTAGCTTGTATTCCAAATCTATGTGAGTGACCATGTTCACCTGCAAAAACACCTCAAGAAACAAGGTCACCTGGAAGAAGCCTGCAGGAGTTCATTGGGATGACTGCTGGCTAAATGGCCAAGGGAGTAATGCCACTGTCTAGAGCATCAGCTGCGATTCAGCAGAGCAGGAAGTGTCCTTGAGAGCAACTCTGACAGAGGCCTCATCAGGATGGCACTCAGAGGCAACACCCCACCCCCCTGCTGCTCTGCACTGCAAAGGCAAGGAGGGCAGAAACCACCCCTTGGGTGACTGCAGTGCCTGTTGCTATTTCTCTCGCTTTTCTAGAGCCTTTTACTCCTGAAGGAGGTGATTAATTTTCTCTTTGATGATTTCAATTTTTTCGTCTGGCCTCTTCTTCCTTGCCTTGATCCTAGCCTCAGTTTCCTGCAGTTGTGCCGGCACCTGTTTGTCCATGTTCTGTAAACAACAACGGAAAGGACTCTCTTTCATGAGTGGAGCAGCTGCCATTCTTTCATTCACTTGTTTTTGTTGACTGTCCCTCTGCATAGGGACATTCTTCTCCGCTTGGATGTCTTCATTTCTTCTCTTCACTGCCATGTCACTCTGAGATTCGGGCAGCTCTGCTTGTGGTTCTACCTTGATGTTCTGTGCACACAAATGCAGAGCAAGTGACTGGAAGCTGTCATCAGGCTCAACTTTTCCCTCTTTTTGCTTCAAAATCACATGGATTCAGCCACTTCTTTCTGCTTCCCTACCCACATCTGCTTCCACTGTAACCCTCCTGTCCCAGGGCTGATCTCTGCAGATTCCAAGGCTCTGTGCTTCCAGTGGCTTTGGGATTCCTGGCCTCCTCAGCCCCAAGAGCTGTGGTTTATGCCCTTCTTCCTGCCCTTCCCTCTGTGCCTTGGCCAGTCAGGCTTACCTGGCCTTTCTCCTGTGGCTCTTCCACCTGCTGTCCAAGCTGCTCTTCCTGCTCTCGGGCTGGGAACAGCTGTCCCTGAGTCTGGCATGGCATCTCTGATGAAGCAGTGTGCTCCTGCTCTCTCTCAAGAAGCACCTGCACAGAAAGCGAGAGAAGATGGGTTTCAGCTTCCCATATGACCTTTGTGGGCCAAGACTCCAAGACTGCTGGGCTCACACATTCCCAAAGCACTGTGCTGCTGCTCTGCTGGGTCATTCTCTGTTTGAGGGGAGGCACAGATTCCAAAGTGACCCTGGCTCTACAATCAGGGGCCAACTGGGACTGAAGCTGCAAGAGCCTCTCAGGCAGCTGACAGGGAAGGTGTGGCATTTCTCAAGGGTCTGGGGAGGGCCTCCCTCTGCTTCTACCATGTCCTGTTTGTCTCTCCTGAAGGGATGCGTTTAGGTGAGCATTGCATCTTCCACTGCTTTGGAGCAGAGCCAGGAAGATTCAAATAGATAGATAGATAGACAGATCTCACTTTTATAATCTCTCTTTACTGTACTGTGGGATTTACATTCTTTGAATGGAGAGAGATATAATTCTCTCTCCTAGGCTTTTTTTTAAGGAAGTGTAGTTGAGAAACTTAGAGAAGAAGAGAAAACAAATATTATCTCTACTTGCTCTTCTTGTTGTTTAGTCTATGAAGAATGTGTTATAGCAATTGTTTACTGTAAGTGATTTGTTATTGCATTTTAGTGACAGTTGTTTGGATTGATTAGCTAATTAGATAAAAGACTGTGTGGAGAGTCACTAGTTTTGCTTTAGTATCTTTTTAGTATAGTATTTCCGTAGTATAGTTTTAACATAGTACTAGTTTAATATAACATAGCTTAATAAAGAATTTGTTTAAACTTCTAAACCACAGAGTCAAAGCACATTTTTCGCCACGTGGGGGTCACCCGGGATCAATAATGTTCTTTCTGTCGCTACACACATTATCACTTGGTAGCAGTGCCCCAATCAGAAGCCATCCTGAACTTGCTCTCCTGTTGCTTCAGTAACCCACACTCTTGGGGTCTCTGGAGCATGTGGGTCCTTATGGAATGCAATCAGACCCAGAGCGCTGCACAGGGAACAGCACTCTTTGTGCATCTGTGCTCGGGCAAGTTCTTCTCTTGCACTTGACCACACTGATGGTGCTAAAGTGGCTGGAATCAGAAATGCAGCCCAGCCCCTCCCACCTTCTCTAATCTCTGAGGGCCAGCTGTAATGCAAGTGCATTGATTTCCTGATCAAGTCCCAAACACAAAACACACTGATTCCCTGGGCTGCCGAAAAACACGGGAGCCGTTAACTTGAAAATGATAAGCAAGCCCTACTGGCTGGTCGGGCACCAGAACAGCTTGTTCTGCACAAACATCCCTGCCCCAAACTATGTGTTCTTGTGCATAAATACTGCATTATCCAGAACTGCCTCTTTGAAAACTAAAATTCTAGCAGAATTTCTGCCAGTGCTGTAAAAGGGCAGGAAAGATTGAGGCAAAGCTCCCTTGCTCCCTGGAGAAGGAGAAATTGCACAAAGGTTTTCTTTCTATCAAACCAACAAATAAACAAAATAAGAAAGTGTTACTCACACCAGTGTCTAAAGCACTTGGATGCAGTGAGGGGATGTCTGGAATGGAAACAGCCCTTGTGCTGAGCTTTGGATCTATGGATCTAAGGCAGCAATCTATGGAAGTCCGCCTGAAGGTGCCTCATGAGCCCCCCCATTGTCCAGGCTAAAGCTCCCTCGGCACCTCCTCCCTGGCCTTGTGCTGCACCCCCTTGCCCAGCTGCCCTGTCCTTCTGTGCACACGCTGCAGCCCCTCCATGACTTTCTGCTCCCCAGGGCCCACAAGTGCACACAGCACTCCAGCTGTGGCCGCAGCGCTGCCCAGCACAGGGCCACGCTCACTGCCCTGCTCCTGCTGCCCCACTGCTGCTGGCACAGCCACCAAGCCCTTGGCCTTCTTGGCCCCCTGGCCACACGCTGCAGCATCTTCAGCTGCTCAAGGCCGCCAGCCTGCCATCCTTCTTGCCCACGCAGCTCGCTAGCCACAAAGGTGCCTATTTCACTTCAGATACAGCAGGCACCATTGCAAGATGGCCTTCCTGTTCTACTACCTCCTGTTCCAAGTAGATATCAGCCACTGCCCCTTCTCACCAGCGAGGGCTCCTTGCTGAGCTCCACGTGGCCTCTGAGCTCTGGGTGCAGCCTGTCCCTGCACTCGCTCAGCAGGTGCCTGGGCACAACCGACAGGGCACTGGTACTGTGCTTGTTCAAGTGCAGACTCTGCAGGGCCATGACCGCCTCCGGCCTGCCCTCAGCCACTGCCCTGACAGAGTCTGCTGCACGTTCCGGGGAGGCTGAAGTGACATCAGCCTCTGCCTGCAGCTCAGCCGTGCCCTCGGTTGTTGCCGCGCTGGTGTTTCTGCGCCCAAGGCCCAGGAACCTCCGCAGTATCTGCAACAGAAGGAAGGGCAGGAAGAGAGGGACGTTCCGTGGCCTGCTCCAAGAGCGGTGCTGGGCCAAACAGTGCCAGCAGGCCCAGCCCAGGTGGGGATGGCCGCAGATACCTGCGCTGGTCTGTGGAAGCAGCCGAGAGTGGAGTCCTGCTCCAGTGTCCCATCCTTGCCCGCATCTGGCAAAGAGTGAATGCAGCCAGAGCTGAGGGGCTGCGGGAAAGGCCGGAGAACACGGCACAGCCCTGCATGGCCCAGGCAGGGACAGCCCCCGGGTGCCCAGGGGACGGCGCACAGCCAGCAAGGGCAGCCCCATCCCTCTTGTGTCCTGTCTGTGGGGACATCCATAGGGGCAGGGATGGGATGGGGCCAGGCCGGCCGCAGTCACCAGCCCTGCGGCCCAGATCTGCCACTCACCATCACGCACTGGCTGCAACTTCTCCGGCTCTGCAGGCTGCTGTGCTGGGAAGGCTGCAGGCCCTTTCTTTTTCTTCCCCCAAAGCACCCTGAAGAGCCTGAGCACTCGGCCTGCCATCCCGCTTTTTGGCCTCTAGGACACCTTTGAGACAGATGCCTGGGAAATCTCGGAGGTAGCAAGTCCCACAGTCTGGCTGCAAGGCCAGCTGCAGGAAAAACGCCTCGGAATCGCTGTGGGTCAGTGACGAAAGAGCCGGCTGTGTGGGGCTCCTCACAGCACAGCTCTGGCACGTCCTGTCCTGTCACGTGCACCGAGCACTGTGGCGTTGCTTCGTCACCGCCAGCAGCCACTTCACCACGTGTCACAAAGGGCCCTGTTCCATTCCGTTCCATGGTAACCATGCTGCGCCGTGTCAGCAAGGGCCCTTGGACACGCTGCCAAGTGGGCTGCACCAACGCTGCCCCAAATGCCTCTGATTGGAACAAATCCATTGCCCCAAGTGTCTAAGACAACCTGGGACACACCAAGCCCAGCCAAGTGCTCAGGGGAGGACTCTCCACAGTGCCAGGCCAGCACAGCCCAGCTCCCTGGTGGCTCTGGAGCAGAGCAGCTTCCAGCAAGCACGGGGTAAACACATCTTGCCAAGAGTTAAAACTCACCAGATAGGCGAGGTGGCATGAATGTGTGCATCAAGGCCTTTGAATTCACAGCTCCCCAAGAGAGCTTTGGGGCACTTGGCTGGACAAACAGGATTCAGCTCAGACCTGTGCTCAAAGGTGGGCAACAAACCCTGCCGCAGGTGCTTGGCTTGGTCTCTGCAGGCCCAGGCAGATGCCTAAGCTGCTCTTCACATCCTTCGCCTGCCCCTCAGCCAAGTGCAAGAACTGAAGGAAACACAGGAAGTCAAATGGAGACACTTGCACCTGTCTCTTTGGGGGCTCCTGGGGAAGCAGTTTCCTTGGCAATCAAGCCCCTCTCTTCCAAGGGCACTTCCCCAAATGTGTACATTTTCTGGGCAACACCAACCCACCCTTAAGTGCAGGGTGCGGAGGTTCATGGGCATCACACCATAACCAATATGATCCAGTGAAGCTAAATTTATTATTCCTAAAAAGACTATCTATAATAAATCTCTACTGTCCACACGTCTCTAGCTAATACATGATTGGTTGATCCTAGCTGTTCACACATCTAAAATAGAATGCTGCTTGGATTATCTAAGTTTTCACGCATCTTGCTGGGTTTGTATTGCCCACCCATGGCTCACTTTCTCAAGCTTGCTGACAAACTTGCTGAGTCCTGATGACTCTTTTGCTTGCATCTTCTTCAAGGATATACCGACCCCATTTCTGAATATGTCCATAATTCATTCTTTGTGAACGTGTTCAGTGTCCATTATTACAAGCAGGCTGGATTCTGCATCGGCTGAATACGGCCGTTGTCTTGCAGAAATTCCTCCACATGCAAAATATCTTCAACAGTTCCCCTCTTTTGTTTTTGCAGAAGCCAGACTGATTTAAAAGCACGGTCAATTTCCTTTTGCACACAGCATAGTAAGCAAGGCACTATTAGCAGAACTGATAAAAGAATGAAATACAAAGCCAATAATATATAAAATTATTTATTCATTACATAGTCAAGAATACCTAATACCAAAGCATACTAAGTCCTTGAGCCAGCCTCTTATTCCCCAGGATTTTAGCCACTCATCAAAAAAAAGAATTCTAAACAACTTTCAGCTGTATCATGTTCTCCTTAAGCAATGACACTTGCTTGTCCATAGATTCAGAGTGCTCAGAGAGATTCATGCAACACATCCCTTCAAAATCTTCACACCCATCTCTCTGTGCTAGCAACAAAAACACTATTGCAGCCCTATCCTGTAATACAGCATGGTGTATGCTACCTACATCAGTGGTAAGCTCATTCAGTATGGCAGATGTAATGTTAATTTGTTTGTTTGTCCAACAAGCCAATCGTTTGAATTGTGTAAGGGCCTGTGATGAAGGTACTCCTGGTGTAAAAAGTGATGCCAGTAGAACAAAAGGCATATTCTACAATTCTACATTATCCTTACAGTCTCAGCCTAATAGATGCACAGTACGTTTTGGACATTTAATTTGTGCCTGATGTCAAGCATCTGTTGAATGCTAGGGGCAAACAGTGTCAGTTTCCCAAAATAGCACAGTCCTCCTCATGCTTTCTCAGGAGTCTCAGGCTAAGCTTTATCTCCACAAATGAGAAAAACTCCAGGAGGTGACATCCTTGCAGATTTTGGTTTTAGGGATACAACCATGTCCAATTGGCTCAGTATGCCATGGTATTGTAATACCAGGAAGAAACAGGAGATATCCAAGTGCCGTCATCGCCGAGTCTTCCTGATTTCTCCATAATCAGCTCTTTAACCCGGTGGTACTCATAGAACAAACAGTAATTTCCTGGCACTGATCCCAAAATATCCAGTTCCTGTGGTCACTGACTTGTAGTATTTAAACCTTGAACGATTGTAAATGCCTGAATTCCTAATGGATGTCTAGAGATGCTTTGTTTTTCACACCAAATTTCTGTGATCATCCCATTTTGATTAGTGCACCAATTTGAACAGGCCTTACTTAAGTTGCCATAAATTTGAGCTCTGGTCTAATTTCCCAATTCTTCCATTGAGTCTAAAGGAATGCCAATTAAACAGGTGCCAAATGGATCCGAAGGTGGAGCTAGTGATAGGCAGAAAGATTCTTGCCTTGTTCTGTTAGCCTATGTAACCCTCATGTTAGCTCGCTGCTCTATCTTGTATACCCCCTGCATTTCCTTAATCACTCCACTAAGCAACATGGTTACTATTTTCCAGACTGGTGCCATTGTCGCCCTTGTGGTCCATCACGCCTGTGCTTTGCCGAAACTGCTTTAGCTTGTTCTCACTCCAACTCTCTCAAGTGATGTGTTTGTGCTATTGCTATTCTTACTCTACATTCTGTAGCTATTATCTTGTTCTCTAGCACAATTTGATTTACTACAGCAATTAAAGCAAGTCTAAACTGCAATTGCAGTAACAATCTTTGCTTATATATTTCTATCAAAGATACATCTTAGAGAAAACTCTGATATCTTCTTGAGTTATGCCTTAAAAATTTAGCTAATGCCATTCTTGGGGTACTAGTGTTAAGTGTGTAAGAGCAGTTATTGCATATTAGGTTGGTAGGCTGAAATTTTTGCTTTTCCCTCGGACCACTGCTCAATTATGTTCTTGACAAACTTGTCGCCAAGTTTTTTAGTTACACTTGATACAATGAACTTTAAGCCATGGCTTACATGCACAACTATGCAGATATCAAGCATTTTCTATCTGATTTACAACTTGTGAGGGAAGTGAAGGTCCACGTGGCTGGAATCCAACAAACGCCTTTATCTGTAAGTAAGCCCATAGAACTTCTTCCTCTTCATTTGACTGTAGCTGGTCCTTGCCACACCCCTGTCCTGGACTTGTGAACATGACCTGAATGCCGTCAGGCAATTCCTCCCTTGGATTATCTGTGAGGGCATGATGCACAAGAATAGGTGCATCTTCCCTATCTCCTGTTGTTCTGAGCTAATTAGGCACAAAATTGGCTTTAGCTGTTTTTTCCTCAAGGGATAACCCTGGAGTTCACACTTTTTGTTTTTGCAGCATGTCCTTGAACATCTGATGGGCACGCTCAATAATTGCCTGTCCAGTAGGATTGTGAGAAATACCAGTGTCACGTCAAATACCCCAAAATTACAGAAAATTGAATCTTAAGGAACACGAAGCAGGACTATTGTCAGTCTTAATTGCTAAGGGGATACCTAATATAGGAAAGCAATTGTACAAATGTTTCTCAACATGACGTCTCACCGGTTAAGAGAGTACCCTATAAAACACAAGCATAGGTATCAATGCAAACATGTACAAATTTTTCCTGACCAAATTCTTCTACATGAGTTACATCCATTTGCCATAACCGCAAGGGCTGAGTACCCCTAGGGCTAACACCATGCCTAAACCAATGCCATCTCGTTGACCGGGCAGGACAGGATCACGCAATACTAGAAGCATCAGTAAAGGGAATAGCAAATTGTTTACCCAACATTTCTGCAGATTGATGAAGAAATGCATGGGAAGTTTTGGTCTGTCAGCCTGTGCCACTTCCCTGTCACCTCAGGGCCACCATGGCCCTCGGCTGCCCCACAGCCCTCAGCCCCAGCAGCAGCTCAGGGTCAGCGTCCCTTCGGCGCCACCGCCCCCTCAGCCCCCTCAGCCCCCTCTGTCTCACCGTCCTTCAGCAGCTCCTCAGGGGACAGTGCCTGGGGCCAGCGGCAGCTCCCACCGCTCCAGGGACAGCCGGGGCTGGAAGTGCTGCTCCGCCCGCACCAGCCGCCAGCTCGGACCCAGCACAGGGACAGGGGACACAGGGGGCACAGGGGCAAAAGCAAGAGGTGAAAAAAGGCAGCCGAGGGGGGAAAGAGGTAAAAATGCAGCCTAGGCTTACACAGCTCAATCTATGCATCTAAACTTCCACATACCTCTAACTAAATAACTCAGCATATTTCTAGATCTATATCTAAGCATCTAAATTTAAGCATCTAAATGTAGGTGTCTAAATGTAGGCATCTAAATGTAACTCTATTAATTGTATAAATGTAGATCACAAAATCTAGAAATGTAACTAAGTCTATCCCATCTAGAACAATAGAGATCAATTTAACTATATAGATGTATATATATGCACATATAAACACACCTCTGTAAATCTATAAATGCAACTATATGGATATAGAAAGAGAATTGTAGAAATCTATAAATATATGTGTACACTAAGGGATTCCACCCGTCTGATGCTCACAGGCTCTGCCTCTGGTCCTTCTTCCCATGCAGGGAACCCCTCCTGGCAAGGCAGATTAGCTGGAAGTCTGGGAAGCAAAGGGAACACTGGGTCAATATTGGCCTCTCTGCATCATTTGTCCTCTTGGAAGTAACTGTCCTTCTATCAAAGTCTGTAAAAGATGAGCCGAAAGGCAAAAATCTCACTGGCAATTTGAAGCCTGCTCT
The DNA here is from genome assembly GCF_027579445.1 of Ammospiza nelsoni. Lineage (NCBI taxonomy): Eukaryota > Metazoa > Chordata > Aves > Passeriformes > Passerellidae > Ammospiza > Ammospiza nelsoni. Next base: position 8,227,991 of record NC_080669.1, read on the forward strand.
TCAAAGAGCCAGACTCCTTCCAAGAGTTTATAACTTCTGAAGTTTTGAAGTATCCCAATACACTGAAAGCCCTCAGTGTACTGGGACACTTTCGCAGGGCCAAGGCACCCATGAGAGCTTGAAACACAGACAGACCCAGCTGCCACAAAGAAGCCCAGCCTGGTTCTTTCTCTGTGCTGACAGAGACACCTCAGTCCTCACTGAAATGGCTGAAGCTGAAGGTGCTGGGAGCTGAGTTATCAACTAGCACCATTCCCTGCCATCTACAACCTGCCCTCTGCAGTGAGCCACAGCTCCTCCAAAACAACCGCCAGCTCTGGGATGAACAGCTCCGTGACAAATGACCAGGTAATTTTGGCTTAGGCATTTATGTATTAGCTTATGGGCATTGTTAGTGATTATAAGTATTTAGAAATAGCATCAGTTAGAACTCTTGTAGCTGCTTGTAATATAATAGAATCTATCAGCTTAAGTTTGCACTGTGTTGCTCATAGAAACAGTAGCATAATGAATATAATATCTATGCATCACTTATGGAAACAATTGTGTGATGAATGTATTGTGTTATAGACCCTAGCAAAACATAACGGGAAAAAAGGCTTGTGTGTAACTAAAATCAGTGTAAGGCTGTCCACTGACCAACCTGTCCAAGTGATAAAATAACCCTGACACAAACCAGAGCACCAGAGGACAATTAGAGAATACCATGTGAAATTTAGGGAGAACCTACTAAAGCCTTATCAGAGGGTGTGAAACATCAGGAGACACAAGCAGAAATAATACATGTTGACCTGATGCAAAGGATGTTATGCAGTAAAACTGAGTGCGAAGCAATCAAACTATGGAGTTCCCAAAACATCAGAAAATTCCCAAGAATGCTTGAAAAATTCATGAAACACATGAATATACTTGCCTCTCAGCAATGTAACACCATAAAGCTAACACTGTCACTTAGCACCAGGTGTTGTTTGGGTGTTAGCCCCGAGCACCACAGTGCTGCAAATATTGTCTTTTTTTATCCTATTAGTATTATACATTTTATAATTCTAAGCAGTGAATTCTGTTTCTCACAGCTGTGAAGGAAAGAGCTCCCTAACAGGACTGCAGGCAGCACCAGCTTTGCTCAAGGATGCAGACCCAAAGTGCTCTCTCTCTCCTTTAGTTCTCACTAACTTTAAGGGGTGATTTCAGATTTTCCTTGAGCTCCTGGATCTGTGACTAATGATTTCCTTGCCTCAGAGCTTCTGCTGCTTGTATTTTTAATGTATCTCACTACAGCTATCGGCAGACTGGCACTACATGGATTTAATGCTTGGAGACAAAAAGCTCAGACTTCTACACTGACCTTTTGCTGGGCTTTTCCTCTCTTGCTTCAAGAGTCACTCCGGGTTGCCTCCAGAGCACTGACATCCTGCAGCAAACTTATCCACAGACATCAGCACAAAACTGGGACACCTGGCTTGGTGACACAACTGCCACCAGGTCAGGTTTATTCCCTGCTCTCTTGCCCCAGCAGAGGACTCAGTGTCAGAGCCTCTGGAGAAGCGTGGAGGGCAGGGCTCAGGCAGGTTGTGCCCGTGCAGGATTTGAACTCAAGGCACCAGGAAGCACCAAGCCTGCAGACAGGAACTCAACCCTTCTCATCTCCCTCACTGCCAGAGGCAGGCTCAGAGCAGCCATCTCACCCCTCTCGAAACCAGTGGGGGCTCTGTCCCTACCAAGCTCCTCGGGCTCCTGGGAATTGTTCCTGCGGCTCTCGGTGCCAGGCAAAGCTCCCTCTGCTGCAGCTCTGCCCACAGGCTCCCCTCCTGAAGACTCAGGGGCAACAATAATATTGCCCTTGAAAGAGAAACAGAAAGGAAGAAACCCTTCTCACCACTTACACAAAACACCTGGTTCAACAACTCCATGGCTCACACACTTAATCCCTTCTTCCTAACAACAACTCTGGGACCCAAAGCCCTTCAACAGTCAGAAAAATTGACTTCTCAAACACAGTCCAAAAGCTGTCAGAGCTGACAGTGTTGAACATGGGGGTGACACTGAACACATGGAATGGTTGCTAAGCAGGAGTCCTGCCAGCTCCTGGCAAAGGGATGTGCTCCTTCCTCCACAGCCCTGAGCACAGAAGTCTCATCCAGGCTGCAGCACACATCTCTTCCCACAGAGATGCCCAAGAGCAAGGGGAAAGAGCTCTGCAACATGGACAGCAAGACTGGCCAGTTTGCCCAGCTGAGGATTTCCCAGATGGAAACTGGACTGAAGGCAGCAGCTTACTGAGAGGACAAGAAAGCTGCAGCTGCAGCCCAGCCCCAGCCACGGCCCTGGGAGCACCCACACGCATGGCAGGGCTCACACAGCAGCAGCAGCAGCCCAGCCCTTGCTTTGCCTTGGCCTTCCCACCCAAAAGAGGCACAGCCCACATCTGCTGCTGCAACAGAGGCACCGCTGGCATGCCCCTCCCTGCACGGGACACGGGGCCTTCAGTGCCACTTCTGCAAACACTCTTCTCTTCTTTCCCATCAAACAAAGCCTCTTAGAACCTACAAAGCTTCCACTTCCTCACCACAAATGCTCCTGCATCAGGGGTTCTTCCCAGGAAAAGGAGCACCCAAACTTGGCCAACACAAGCTCACACCTTTCCATCCTTACTCATGGATGATATTTTCATTCCCTCTTCTTTAGGAAGTCATGCTTTACCAGGCAAATACTTCCTTGTCCATTCACAGCTGAACTCAAGAAGCTTTTCCTTCTCAGCCATGCAACAACATTCACAAGTTCTCAGTCCAGCCCCTTTCTTCCCTGCCCAATGCTGTTGCCCAAGCAGAGGGAGAAAACATCTCCTCCAGTGTCTCAAGCACCATGTCCAGAACTGGCGGTGGCAATTCCTCTTTCCCAGGAGTATTCCACAGCCAGCTGTGGCTTTCCATGCTGCAGAACCTGCGCTGGCAGCTGGAGTGCTGGGGGCTGAAGTGTCTGGCCTGGCTGCAAGAATCCAAACACATTGGTCAGGCTCCAAAATGTGTCTTTGGGACGCAGAGCTCTACTGCTACCTTGGATCAAACATCACAGGAAGCACACAGCAACCTCCGTTCCAGAAATGTATTCAGACTTCCCAGAGGATTGAAGGAGTGAGTTCTTCCTCTTAAAAATATTTATCCAAATTGACATGTACATAGATTAAAGCATGGACCGGAAATCTGATATAGACACGCACAGAGACACACACACACACAAACACCCTAGAATCACAGCATTGTGCGTCTTCCCAGCAGCTTTGGGATTTGACTACATTTGGTTTCTCATCACAAAAGACCACAGAAAATGGATTCACCCAGGAAGAGCCCAGATCTATAGACATGCATGCTAAACTTGTACTGTGAGTTTATTCTATAAACAGCCTTGAGGGTGAGGTCATATTCTTCAGCTGCAGCTGTTATTGGGCACACAGAGCTCATTTCAATGGCACGGCTTGATTTGCAGGGCAGACAGTCTTAAACATCTGCAATGTCCTATCAGAGTCCCAGTTTGGCTTCATTCAAAGAAAGAGGAGAGTGCACCTAACACTGACCACTTGTTAGGCAATATCTTTCACCGTGCCCTTGTACCCCTTCAGAGAGTCTGTCTATAAAATATCCAGAACACCCTCCAAATCTGCAGCGAGGACAGGAAAATGAGGCAGAGAATCTTTCTATTTTCAAGGTCCCCCTTCCTAGGCGACTTGACACTTTCTACCTGCTTCTCACTTGAGATCTACCCATGATAGAGCACTGCAGGAAAACACTTGAAAGGGTCATTAACCAGGAGCTGCTTGGAAAGCAAGGGCAGAAGCTCTTTCCCTCCCTGATGGGCTGCGGGCTGGCAAGTGCTGCTCTGAAGATGTGCAGCTGCTCCTCTCTGGAGAGGCCATGGAAGGGTTGTGATGGTCTATGGGTACCAGAGGAACGATGAGCTCAGGTTGGCATTTAAGCTCCATGGGAACAAGCAGAATGAAGAGCTCACAGTGGAGATGAAATTTGCTTGTTCCTGGCTCCTCTGATGAAACGCCAAGAAGTCCAGATGAAGCAAACACCTTCTCCCAAGAAGCTAGGAAAACCTCAGAATCGTGAGCACCTGCACTTCACCTGGAATGGCGTGGAGGCAGCTCTAAATGCTCGGGTGAGGCAGCACTGAGGTCGTGGTATGAGAGCACTGTGTAGCAGTGAGGGAAGGAAAAGGGAAGCAAAGGGAAGGCTGGGTCACTACTGGTCTTTGGGTGTGCTTCCCTTGGCAGCAACTGTGCTTCTGTCAGGGAAAACAAAAGCTCCCTGCATTGTTAAAACTGAAAATCACTGACAAAGACTCTCTAACTAGTCAAAGTTAGAAAGTGCTATGTTCATTACGCTGACGGCCAGCAGAGGGGAGGGTCATTCCCGAAATACGCGACCGCTGGCCAGGCTCGGCTCGGCTCGGCATGGCACAGCACAGCAGGTTCCAGCAGGACAGGGAAGGGCAAGGCAGGCAGCGAAGGGCAGGGCAGGGCACTTGGAGCAGTGACAGGCTCTGTCCACATGCTGCATCCCATGCCTGGATAACCATCGGGGACAGAGAGGAAGGACATTGCTCTGGCTTGGCTGCAGAAAGGATGAAAAGTGGGACTTAGAAAACATTAATTTGGACTCCGTTTTAGCAGACTAGCTGGTTTCATCTCAGCATGTCCTCCTGTCTTTGGCAGAGTTGGCGCATTTCTCATGATTTGGAGTCAGCTACAGCAGCAGGAAGGGGCAGCAATTTTGTCAGCATGGATATCAAAGCCAAAGTGCTGCCCCATGGATGGATGTTGCTTTCTTCAAAGCATTTCTGGCCTAGAGTTGTAGCAAACTCACACTGGTGTCTTCCCAAACAGCATTGCCCTTTTCTTTCCTCATGAATCACCTTTTCCTTTTCTTCCCCCCATCTGGGGAGAGCTCCAATGCAAATGCCTCCTGCAGCCAACTCCTGTCACTGTAGACTGACAAAGGAGATCTTGCAATGGAGAGAGATTCCCTAGAGCTGCTGTGGGGAGCTGAAGGGGGAAGCTTTGTCCCTTAGTCTTGTTGGGGACACAGCTGCTTGTGCTCTGGGGGACAGACACTGATAGTGGAGCCCTGGAAAATGTAAAAGATTGAATCTGAAAATTTTAGGCTTTGTGTTTTCCCAGATCAACCTGCATAAGCAGTATGAAAAATTATATAATTGTTAGATGTGATGATTGTTTAGTAATTAAATATAATTATTATATAGTCATGAGAAGAATCATGAAAAATTATATTGGAAATTTAGGGAGGGCTATGCTTGGCTGAAGTCTATGTATACAATAGAACAATAGAAGTGTAATAATTAACATGGAAGTTATGTAACAATAGAACATAAAAGCATGATCATCTCAAATATATGGTTGGAGTCAGATTTGAATTGAATACTCCTGAAACCCAGAGGTCTTAATAAAAGCACCTGCATATAATCGCTTATGGGATTATGTGTTTCTTAAGGCTAACAACAGAAATGATGTTTATCCAAGCCTTGCAGTTCATTCCTGAGCTTCTTGACACACCACAGAGACTTTGGGGTTGTCGTACTGGCAAATAAATTTCAGTCTGGGCACTTGGTAATGCTTCAATTATCCTTTTTTTCGCTTTTCTGCAGAAATATTGTCATCATCTATTTCTTCCAGAGGATCTTTTCCTGCTTTTTGGAGAGCTCCTTTTTTTGCCCTCCCAGATCAGGCTAATTCCCAGGGCTCCTTCCCAAAGTGAGGTGTAGCCCATGGCCTCCACTCTCCAGCTGGAACAGAAGGAAGCACAGAGTTTGCTGTTGTGGGAGAGGAGCTTCTCATTCCTGCCTGCTTTCCCTTTGGGACAGGTTGGTGTGTTCTCATTTGATAAAGGCAGGTTTAAACTCTGAAGCAGTTGTGTTTCAATCTGCTCCCTTCTCCAGCTCTTCTGTGGGTATCCTTGGACAAAAGGCCTCTTGGTGGGAGCTCCCTGTGGCAGCTTAAGGAAGGAGGTTGATATTTCAGGGTTGTGACTGCTGAAAGCAGCTGGTTTTCGCAGGTGTCCAGAATTGGGAGCGGCTTCTTTTCTCACTTGCCTGCAGAAAAGGAAGTTGCAACGTGGGAATTTCATTTGTGGAGATGGCTGCCAGGGGTGTTTGCCAAGAGATGGGCTGGCAGAGAGGCAGGTCTCGTGCTAAACTGGCTGTGTGTTTGTTTTGATATTGGGGAGGGTCAGAGATGCAGACACAGACACCATCTGAAGGAACAGTGTAATTTTCTGTCATGCAAAAGAACAAAAAAGAGTCAGGAAAGAATAAGCCAAGCAATGCACCTCAGCATTATTACAAAAGGGTGCCTCTGGTTATTAAGGAAGATACATCACCAGGTACCCCAATGCTTTCCCCTTCATCCAGAGCTGCACATCAGCTGGGGGAAGCTGTCCCAGCCAAGCCCTGCAGAGCCACGGCCGGGAACCGGGAAATGCTGCGGTGCCTCCACCTTTGCTGGCCACGAGGCTCCCGAGTGCGCTGTGAGAGTAGCCCGGCTCCGACAGTGCTGGACGAGCAATGTGCCAGAGCTTCTGCTGGGGCACAGCTGGTTTCATTCTCCTCTTGGTTTTCTCCTCGAGCCTGCCCAGGGCTCAAGGAAGAACCAAGACCAGGTGTGGCCTTGTCCATTTTCCTCATGCAGAAAGATGCAGACATGCTTCACCAGTGAATGGAGGCAGCAATATATTTGACACTAATACTTGGTTAAGGAGCAGATACATAGAACATTGGGTTGGGAAGATCATCTAGAGAGCAGCTTTGGCTCGGGTCCTGTTGTGGAGGCTTCAGTCAGGGTCTGTTGTTCAGGCCTTAGTCCTTTGGTATTTTGCAGTGCACATCAATGCTGTGTAGAGCTGGAAACAAACAAGTCTGTCTTTAGCACATTTGAGACAGGGAACAGGATTACCCTGCAAGGCCAGGCTAGGGCCAAGAGCAGAAGGCCAGCACCCTGCTTTTGCCCACAGGCAGCCCTGCAGAGCAAGCAGCCACTCCTGCCCAGGGCTGAGGTGCCCGAAGCTGCCTCCCCGCTGTGCAGCTCTGCAGAGCCCGCGGGGCGCAGGGTCCTGGGCAGCCAGGGCAGCCCGGCTGCCTTGGAGCACAAGGAGGGGCCCAGAGAGAAGCTGCTGCCCTTTGCTTTGGAACTGTTCCTCAGAGTCTTGTCATTAATCCACAGTGTCTGATCTGTTTTCTTTTCCTCTCCCAAATTTACCAGAGCTTTTTGAGAAAATTGACTGAAGTAGCTTCTGCTGCTGGTGGTGGTGCTTTTGTCTGCAGGTGAGGGCAGGTGATTTGAACCAAGGACGGAGTCCATTGTTAACACCCCAACTTTGCCAAGTCAAGAAAACCATTCACAATTGTGCAGCCAGTGCTGAGCAATTTTCCTAGTTTTTGGAAAGCTCCCACCATAAGAAATTCAAGAGATTATCCTTCATGAGGATACCAGCAGTACCATGATGCCAGTGTTTTCTACCCCGTTTTCTGTGTCTTTGGCACTTTTAAGATGTCCTCAGTGCCCAGCAGGAATGAAATGACCTGTGATCATGTGATTTGAGAGCTCTGTGTTGTTCGTTGCCGCATGAGTGTTCATGACTAGCTGGACACACCAGTCGTGGCTCTGTTGAGTTAAATTCTTCCCAATTTTGTGCAAACAGCAGCCCTGAGATGCTGAGAAGAGCAAGCGCAGTGGGTGGGTGTGCATGCACACGCCTGGGGGCTGACTGCTGTGTGGGCAGAAGGTTTTGCAATGTTGTAATTCTTCGCTCTCCCAAGCTGGACGAAGAAATCAAATCTTTATTAAATTAAAATATATAAATCTATATGAAATGAAAAAGTATCAAAATGAATGAAACAATACCTATTAATTTATCATGGATGTAATTTAACATCTATACACTATTTCCGGCCGGGAGTCCCTGTACAAATCACGAACGGGACGGGACTGCTGAGGAACGCGCCTCGAGCTGTTTGTTTTCCAGCATCAGTCTCATTACTTGGGTCTGACTATGGGAAGATGCCAGCGGCTCACATCTGTGGCAGCAGGCAAAGAACTTAATGGCACAGCTTACTTGAAAAATTTTTTGACCAATCACACAAAGCAGAAGCATACTGACAGTAGTTCTATCCAACCACTATAAGCACACGTACCTTTTGTTAAAACAGTGCTTGCTTCTTTTGAATACAATACCTGCTTGTAAGCCTTAAAACACAATGGACTGAGCTCCATTATTAAGCTGAGAATTTCCTAATATCTTGCTAGAGATACTTTTCTGAAGGCTAACGAGTTATTCTAGCCAAGCACTAACACACAGGCCATTTTGCTATTTCTCCTTACTTTTCTACTTCTATAACTCTTGTGCTGACAAATCCTATGGCTGCTGCTTAGCTCCAACCGCTTTCTCTGAGCTCTGCCTTTTGTAGCTTTCCCAAAACCCCCTGATTTGAAGGATTCCCACAATTCCCCCTCTCAGTACAACTAAAAAGAAACCTTTGTATCCATGTCGTTTATTAACTACCTTGCATTTCATAGCTTTACTGCAGCATACCTGCTTATTACTTGCTTAAATCATCCTTTTTGCTCGCATTAAGCATTGCTACACTCCAACACAGCAATTTTAATGCTGTGAAAGTCCAGTCAGTTCAAAGGGCAAAAGTCATGTCTGATAGCAATTACAAGTCATTGTTCCAAAAAAGTCTCGCCTGTTCCAAGGTCTTAATTCAAAACCTCCCTCCATGTCCATACCTTCATCCACCATCTGTGTGAGATTTCAAGAACTCTCTGTGAAACCATTCCCTACCTCTCTCTCTTGTGTGATAAAAACTTCTTTGATCATTTTGTCCATCATTTGTCACACACACCAATGTATGCAAGGTATTACTACTAGTACCACTACCAAAACACCCAATCCATAGAGACCTATTCTACAAAGTTCCCCTTAGCCAAGGTGCAAAGCTCCATCCTTAGAACAAATCATCTAACCATGACACACCGTCTTCTTTTTTTGGAGCTGTCAAATCTTTCAGCTTTTGTATGCTTTTCTGCATGGATTCAGAGTGATCAGACAGGTTCATGCAACACAATCCTTCAAATTCCTCACAACCATGTCCATGTGCCAGTAAAAGAAAATCAATTGCTGCTCTGTTCTGTAAGGTTCTGTAATGTCTGACAACACTAACATCAGTCATCACGTCACTAATTGCAACGCAAGTAGCACTGTCTTCTTTCTCCAGCCAACACCCCAATTGCTATAATGGTCTCAATGCCTCACCCGAGGCAAGTGGATGCAGAAATAAATTTGATGTAACTCATTTAGCAGGGCCCTAGGTCTGAAATTGCTATTACACTTTTCTTTTTAATGATGGGCAAATCTTTTTTCTCTGTTTTCTCTTGATGGCTTTTTTAACGATAGGTGCTATCCCAGTGAGTTGTCTGATGCTAGATGGGCCACCCTTAATTTTTGAGGGATTCCCTGTCAGGCTTCATCTCCACCAATGAGCCAATATTCTGTTACTAATTGTCGTGGGGATTCATCTAGGTCATCTGCTTGTCAGCAGTTTCACCCTTAGGGGACACTGGGGTAGTACAATTGCACCACAAACTTGAGTATCTGTCCACAGGATGATGGGGAGTAACATTTAACTGTGGATCTCCCTGGTACTGAAAGGCAGCACAAATTTCCATTAGAAATGAACCAAGAATTCCAATTCTTGAGGTTCAGAAGGTGCTCTAAGCAGATCAGGGGCCCAATGATGCCAGCTGGTTATGGGATTGGTCTCGTTGGCAGCCTCACACCAATATTTGTCACGATTGGCTATTGGCCATTCCTTGGCTGGCACTGGCACACCGACCAAACAGGTCACCAAGGGTTTGTCTGGGCTCAGATTGGTCAAACATATGGTGTCTGAGCCTGCTGACTTGGCTAAAGCAAGGTAAACATTCATTTTTGGTTGATCTACAGGCATATATGCACTGCAAAAGCAAGCAAGCAAAACCAACAAATGCCAGTATATCATTTGATCAAACTCCATGTTTCTGTTCAGCTGCTTTTTGGCAAAAGCTTCCCCATCTCTTTCAGCTCTCAAGCAAACTTTTAGCACTTGTTCAGGGCACTAAACTGTCCCTCGGACCTTCAGTTTTTATAAATTTGGGTATCTTAGAATTCTTTTGAACAAAACGGACACCATGCTTTTGCTGAAAGAGCTCTATGATACAAACAATTTTCACAGTCTAAAGAGCAGCAATCAAACTCAAGATTTGTAGCTTTCACAGGTTGAACAGGGAATGTCTGGCATGAACTGTAGTTTCTCCGTGTGGCTCACGTCTGCGTGCTCATTTCCCTGCTGGTGGAATTGTCGGTGCGCTCTTGTGTATGAGACGGTTTCACATCCTTCGCGGGGACCCACTTAGGTCTGGCACCTGTGCAAGTAAATACAAGCATACCCTTTGCCCCAAGTGATTAGTGCAAATGGTCCTTCAATTTGTCCAAACTCAAGGTTTCTAATCAAAACGGGAGCATTTTCTTTCAGTTTTGCCTGTGTGCTGTTTGAAAAGTGCCTAAAAATTGGAGGATTAGGTCCTACAAATGATCTATTCAAAAGATAAAGACATCTAAAGCTTTGCTCTACCTTATCAGAGGTGTTGCTTGGGCCACTCCCCCTTTTTTGACCATTTAAGGGTTTTAGGGTGTGGTGCATCCTTTCAAAAACTGCCTGACATGTGTGGGAATAGGGAATTCCAAAAGTGTGGCAAACACTCCTGTCCATCAGAAATGTCGCCAATTTTTGAGCTCTGCATGTGGGGCCATTTGTGGGTTTTTGCCTCGTGGGGGATCAGTTTGGCGAGCTCTGGACCCCAGTGACACTGACAAGGACAAAGCAAAAGACGAGAGGCGATCTTTCTTCTCGGGACCAAAGTCGCACAGCTTTAATGGAGAAAAACTCCAGGAGAGAGAGGGAGCATCCAGGAGAGGAACGAGGATGTCCAGGAGAGGAAAGAGAGTGTCCACCTTCTGGCAGGAGATTTGTAACCCTGGAGGAGGGGGGGTGGTATAAAGGAACTACCATAGGTCAACATACATAAATCACCACACTGTAGTTTTCTGCATAAATTGCTGAACTTGTTGCAAACAAAATTCTAAAATCTCCCCAAACACAACCATTCAGTCCCAAATGATCACAATGAGGGAAAAAAACCACTCAACCCCCCTGTATACCCAGGCACCAGGTGTCACAGGGAGTACCAACCCCTGCAATTACAAAGTCCACACACACAAGCTCACCGGGAAAGGAGTCTCTCTTTATGAGGGGACAGAGTGCTCGCTTTTCTCAACACAACTCACCATCTACCACATCAGCATCCACCCACATCATCTTCCTCAAAACATACCCACTGGAAACACAACCACAATTACATCAACACAGGAAAACTTGCAGCAATAAAACAGGATTTGGTCAATTCACCCCCAGAATTTCTAGCAGGTCCTTTTTGACACAGCAAATCCTTTCTGCTGGCAGCCAGACCCAAACCCAAACTGTACAGGCGTACGTTGTGCGCAGGACATCTCTGTGTGACTTAGGAACAGCCCTTCCCCTGCGTTCTCCTTACGGGTTACTTTATACAGAGTTAAACACTCCCTTTCTCCACAGTCCCAGCAGTCTTGTCTGTCCCCCACGAGGAAAAGCCCAGAGCGGAGGTGCCTCCAGGAAAGGAATGTCCTGGCAGTGCCCAGAGACGTCCACAGCGCGGTTGTTCTTGCTGGAGCAGAGAAGCGTTCCTGCCACGGTCACCAAATGAGGTGTGGAAGAGAACTCACCACAGTTGAAGTTAGAAGGTGGTGTGTTTATTACAGCGCCAGGCACAGGAGGAGTTGTCTCCTAAAGACATGTGTGAAGAATCACTGGCTCTCTACTCATCTAAAATGAGTACACATTCATATAATTCCCAAAAAACCTAACACGTATTCATTAGGTAACACTGCGTACCCCCCTCTGTACTAAAATGTATTAGAATTGAGTCCAAAGTTCCTTCACATTTCTGCAGTCTTTCACTTCAAATGGGCTGGTGGGTTTTAAAGTGGGGAATGGTGTCCTTCTGATGAAGGCCAAGACGTCTTCCTCAAGTTGACCTCTTTACTTATGACCTGTTGGCAGGCTTTTGCACTTCTTGCCTTTAGCTGAAGTTTCAAGGCCCAGGTGCAGGCTCTGGTCCTCTTCTTTGTCACAAAGAAATCCGCATCCCATCCTGCTTCTTTAAACATAGTAAAGACAGGGAAGGGATATATTACCCTAGCCTTAACTACTTTGCCTGAAAAAAATTAACTATCCCATATTATTTCTACTCTTCTTGCTATACTCTTTCCCCCTAACTAAATCTTGCTAAAATTTTAACTCTTCCAGTTCTTTCAAATCCTTGATTCATTGGCCTCGTCTCACACGCCAGCCATGTGTGAGCCAATGCCGTAACTGGGAAATTCCACTCCTGAGCAGGAGATATAGGGCCTGGTTCTGAGCTGGAAGGGTGAGAAGGATGAGATGCACACCATTTTCATCCAGGGGATATCCTGAAAGTGCACTGCCTACCTTCCTCTGCTGCCGAGCACCATGCCCCACCTCCTTCTCCTGCTCCACAGATTTTTAGGAATACAGGGGTTGCTGTGCATTATTTGCTATTGCAACTAATAGAATGACTTTGCTTTGCAAGCCCCGTTTTGTCCTGGGTTCTTTTGTGCATGGGGCTCCTCTTGAACCTGAGACAAAAGCCAGCAGGGACCTACACGACACTCCTATACTCATGTCAGTAAATTCTGAGAAGTGCTTTAGGTATCAGAAAGTCAAAAGGTATCAATCAGTAAATCAAATAATTTGGGGGAATATTAAGCCTGTGAGTTTCAGAAAAGTATTGAAAATGTCTTAGATCCATGGATACAAACTGGTAAGTGAGATTGCTGGTTGTGCACGTATCAGGGAAGTGATTCCCCACACACCCAGTGCTGAGATCAAGTATTGCCTCTCTTCTAACCCTGAGCTGGCAGCAGGGATCAGGCCCTGCTTGGTAACGTTCATTTTGAAGACTTCTGTTCAGCAGGTAAGAATGGTCCAAATGTAATCTTTTCCAGCTGTTTCCCTCTGGTTCACCTGTTTGAGGGTTAAGATTCTGTGCTGCAGGTGTCCTGGGTGTGTGCAGAGCAGAGCAGCCCCAGAAAGCCCTTGGCTTGCCCACCAGTTGTCATGCCTTGTTGCCAGGTGTGCCCAGCTCTGGCAGGAGAAAGAGCCCGCAGCGCAGTGGGCACCGTGCCCTGCCCAGCCGGGGCTCTCTGGCACAGAGCAGCAGCAGCGCCAGCACCGTTCAGCCCGCTCCTGCCTTGGCTTCCCCTGGCACACAGAAGCCTCTGGAAATCAGCACCGCCAGCAGCGTTCCCAGCTTGGAGCAGCTGCTGCTGGCGGGCAGATGCTGCCAGTTCCACTGCTTCCAAAGGGCAAGAAAGGCACAGATGTCCATGCACCAGAGCCCTGGGCATGTCCAAGAAAAGGGCAAATAGGTGGGGAGATTTGTTAGGAAAGATTTCAGCTGTGATGCCAACAGTGCCTTCTCTCCTGGTTCTGTGTGTTCTAGATGAGTAATGCAATGGTTTGCTCTGACAATTAAGAAGTAGATGTTATGTGGATGTTCAAATGTGTAGTGATGATATTGTTATATATCCTCCCACAGTCCTCTTTCCCCTTCCCTTTGTAATCGTCTTGGTAGTCAGGGCATTTGGGGAGGGCTGGCTTGTGACCAGCAGGCAGGGGGAAACAACACCTGACCTCCAGTCAAGGTGCAAGAAAGTAATCTCCACCAATGGACAGCAGAGAAAGAGCTGACTGACAAAACTTCTGGAGGGGATAAGGGTATGAAAGGCCGAGCATCCTTTTTGTAGATGATGACATGGCTGCTAGTCATGGAGACTCTCAATGTTGCATTTTTTCCTTATTCATTCCTTTGTTAATGTTCAATATACCTTTAAAATTTTACACATTTACAGCAGAGATCTCCTGTGTGGGCTGGCTTTCAGTGCAAGATCTAAATGGCTTCTCCTTTCTCTGCTTCTGCTTCTCTTTTGTTTCTGGGAGTTTTGGAGATGTTTTTAAAGCACTCGACACTGCCACAGGAGGAGAGGTAAATGTCAACAGCCCCTGCAGATTCTGCTGCTCTTGAGGGGCTTTCCCCACAGCTCCCCTCTGGTGTGAGCTGTGGCTGGAGCTTTGGCTAGAGCTGTGCTGAAAAGGCACAAGAAGCACAGACTGGTGCCAGCCTGCAAAATACATTTGGCACTTTGTCCTCCTCAGCTGCCGGAAGGAAGGCACGCAGGGCAGCGCTTCCTTTCAGACAAGGACGCGCTCACTCGCTCTCCATTGCTAAAACAAAGGTGGTGCCTTAGAGCACCTCCCTGCTCTTTGGGGCTACAGCTCCAGAGTCCTGAATTCTCGATTCTGGCTGCCAGCAAATCCATCGGAAAGTTACTGCTGGTTCCTTAGCCACCTGCAGTGCTGCACTTGGGAACTGCACATCGGGAGAGCTCTGCAAGTGCCCTAAAAGCCCTAAGCCCTGCCCATAGCCCCAGGTGTGTCCACAGAGTATTAAGGCATGGATTACTTCTTCTGAATCCTAGAAAGAGCAGCAGAGATTGCGGTCAGAGGTTTGTGGGTGATAGTTGAGACACCACTGTTACCAAGTGGACAAGGCAAAATTTCAGTGGCTACGTGTGTCCTGTAACTGGCCCCCAAGGCAGCAGAGAAATGGGCTGTTGGAATGTCAGTTCCTAATTACTGCAGTGCCTAATCACAAGGCAGTTTGGCACAGCTCAGCTGTGCCATTGCAAAATCACTCGCTCCATGTCCACTGTTGTCCATTGCCACCAGCTGCTCAAGGTGTCTTTCAAAGGCAGGGACCTATGTGAATCCTTGGATTTTCCTGAAAGGAAGAAACCCCAGGGACAGAAAGCACCATTTCTACAGCACTGGCAGGGCAAAAATCCCAGCAAGATGAAGACATAACAATCAACAGATGCCTGGGACTCTGGGCCACATTTGCCTGGGATGGCCAGGTCCTGCACATGACAATTGGGGAACAGATGGTCCCATTGTTCTGCTTTCTGGGTCTTTCTAGCAACTAGAGGAATCCTCATGGAGCCTGTGAAGCACTCAGCTTGCAAAGTCATGGTTCATTGCTCTTGTTTTCTTTTTTTTTCCCTGTGGACAGCATCCATTTGTAACAACAGCAAAGCCAGCATCCATCCTGGCACCACTCATCAACTCAGTCCAGAAGAAGTAAGAGACAAGAACATATCATGTCAAGATGTTACCTCCATAGCCAATTTTGAGTAGAATTGTAGAGTCAGATTCTAGAGTAGGATTGTTGTAGAGTTTTGTAGGATATGGTTCTGGGCTAGGATTAATTAAATAAAGTAATTAAAGTTTCTGAAATATCAACTCATTTGGAAGATGGTTTGAAAGATCCCCTTCTGACTCCCTCCGAAAACTCAACATTTCCTCCTCAGTTAGCAGTTGTTTTTCTATTGGTGCTAAGACACACTTATGGTTTCTTTTGAATGGTTCAAAAGTGGGGAAGGTTCTTCTTCATTCATCCTACCCAGAGCACACTGCCTTTGGAATTCCACCCACTGGCTGGTTTTGGCACAGCTGCGGTATTTCTAGTTGAGGCAGAAAAGGCAGAGGCATTTGTAGGAAAAACCAAAGGAGGAATGGGCAGCCCTGACATCCTGTGTGGATTCAAGCCTGCAGCTGTGACTCAAGAGCATTTGGGTTCCTGCCACTTGGATTTGGATCCCTAAATGCAATCTCTTTGGCTGCAGGAGAGGCAGGAACCCAACATGACAGGTCATAGGCCAATTTCTAGCTGTCACTGCCTGCAGGAAAAGGCTCCATCCTGCAGGACTCCAGCACTCAGCATCCTCAGCCAGACACAGCAAGTGCTGGCAACTCAGAAACTTGCATTTGTAAGCTAAAACAGAAAAAGAAGGGCAGAGATAATAAGGAACGAAGATTTTAAAATTGCACTGTGCAGAAGAGACATACAAGCCACCAGTGTGAACACAGCTGGGAGATTCGTCTTGGAGATGGATTAGAGTGGAACTCATTCACTGAACGTTTCTGGTGCACGAGTGCAAAGACTGAGGAAAAAAGAGAAAAGTTTAGTTTCTGAAAGCTATTTAGATTCCTGGAAGCATTGTCTAGAGACCTAAAAATGTAAAGCCTCAAAGAATCTGAACCTAAAACATCCCCACATGGATTGATCAGGTATGATGGGCACATCTCTGCTCTTTTCAGAGTCAATGAAATTGACAATGAGTGTCTGGAAATTAGGAATGCCTGCCCAGATTTTACCTCCGTTACTTTAAGAGCACCTTAATAAGGCATTTCAGGAACTGAACTCTTAAGTTCTTCACCCTGCTCTATTTACTTTACATTTGAAAAGAGGCTGGTAGAAGGAGGGATCTGGCTTTAATTTCTCCCCAAATCACCTGCTGCACTCTCAGGTTACAAGTAGATGTAAAATTCAGCTAATCACTCTCTCTATCCATGAATATTCCACTAGTGAACTGACATATAGAAACATCCTTTTTCCCTTGGTACCTTCCTAAATGGTGCCCTGATGAACAGGAGACTTGCATAAATCTCACATAAAATCACCAAAATTGCTGAAATTAACACTCAATTCCACAATAAAAGCTTCTGGGAAAAGGCTTGACAGGATCACTGAAGAAAGTCAAACTTGGGAGAGAAACGTGCATTTTAGTGCTGATCAAGGGGAAAGAAAGAGAAATGCTGTAAAAATTCCAAGTGGAAGGTGAGGAGAAAGACAGGCAGCACAGGAAGCACAAGGCCCCGTCAGATGACCTGTGGAAGGTAACTTTGTGCCCCAGCTCTGTTAGAGGACGTTGCCTGTCATTGGCGGAAGCAGCTGGAGACATAAATACTGATTGATTTGGGAGCCACAGTCTTGGTAAATGCAGAGGTGGTTCAGTAAGGTGACATGAGGGAGTTCCCTCAGAGCAACTGGGATGCCTGAAAGAAGTGAACAGCTCACCACAGCCCGGCCCGCTCGGCTGCTTTTCCTTCTGACCCTCCTGGGGAGGCTCTGACATTTCCTCTTCCCTGATGGAAGTGCAGCTGCTGCCAAGGGAAAGGTCCCCATACTCACTCAGTGTTCCCTTTGCTTGCCGGATGCCCCATCTGCTGTCGCTGTCCAGGAGAGCTGCTCTGCACGGGAGGAGGAGCCCGAGGGAGAGGCTTTGAAGATGGGGCAGCTGGGATCCCTCTGCTTGGAGCTCTGTTTAAAGATACACGGACTTGCATGTGAACAGGGATTATTATATGGATTTGTACATAAGTAGCCAGCTATTTGTTCAGGCCTATTTCTGTACATATGGTATCAGATTTATGAATGTACTGTGTATCTGTGAACGTATAGATACCTGTATAGATACAGGTTTTCAGTCACATCTTTGTGTGTATTTGTATCCAGTTCGTTATGTGTATTGTAATATCTGTGTTTAGATTTCCGTATGTATACGGTTGTGTAGGTATCTATTTCTATTGATGTATTGATGTAGTTTTGGTCTTTTTAAATAGCTATATTGGCATTTCTTTTGGTATATATGTATTTTTATATTTTTTTAGATGTGCATTGATGTATTTCTATATATATAATATTTACATATATATCCAGATATATTGCTGTATATTAGTATTGATGAAGTTGTACAGATATTTAGGTTGGTACTGCTGTTTGTCTATTTATAGATAGGTTTGTTTTATGTATCTGCTTCTTGAATGTAATAGGTAACATTTATTCTGTATTCACATCTGTATATTGTAGTGGTTATTTATGTATTCAGTTCTATTTAAATGTGTCTGGAGTGGTATAGTGGCGGAATTCTATTTGTAGAGTACTTGGTATTACAGGCAAATAGTGATATTTTCGTATTTGTATATGGGCTGTATGTTTGCCATAATATGCAATAAATTAAGTTGTTAATTTTCCCTTGATCCCTGTGTAAAATGAGTGTTTTTAGAGGTTTGCAATAAATTAGTTTTTGTTACCAGAAGTTGTTATTTGTATGTTTTTAAATAGTGTGTTGTAACAAATACATAAATTACTTTTTTAAAATTTAACAAAGATCTGTATAGTTCTGTTTTGTCAGCGCTGGTGTAAGAAATGGTCAGCACTGGTAAGAAATGCCATTTGTCAAGTGAGATGGATGTGTTGTAATTTGTGCTACCCAAAGCCATGGGAAGATGTAAATGCTGGAGGATTTTGGCCATGCAAATCTCCAGCCATGCCCGGCACGTGCCCCACCTGCACTCAGGCTGGGCAAGGGAAGCGCAGATTTGGGCTGGCAGCAGAGCCCCATGTGTGCTCAGAATTCGCTGCAAAGGCCTGCTGGCTGAGGAAAAGATCAGGGATACATTTCATAGATTCTATTTATTACAGTGCATATATTAAAATATATATTATGTGGTGTATTGTAGAAACCCTTTAAATCAGAGGGTTTTGGGAAAGCTGCTCCTCAGTGAGGAGGATTTCTAGGCTAGAGGAATATAAAAATAAAAAGAAGGCCATGGACAGTGCCATTGCCAGAGGCCCAGGCTGTTCAAAGGAGGAATGGATCGTCCCCTTTGCCGCCTGTAGCTGATACCCCTGTCAGTAATAAGTAGCAACTCCGGGGGCAACGAGATGGGAAACCATCTCTCTAAACCAGAATGGGATGTCGTTTAATAGCCTGAGGCAATTTTACAGGGTCAAGGACATTCGGACATGTCAAAATGTGAACTAAAAGATAATTAATCTGGGTAAAAGTGAATACTCAAAATACAGACTTGAAGTCTGATTTTACCTTTGATTTCTGGGACCAGATAAAGTGGAAAATTCACAATCTAGTCTCTCTCAAAAAGGAAGAGTCTTTGGTCAAACTTACGCCTGTCTCCAGAGCTTTAATGGAGAGCTGTGATCAGAATTATTGTAACAGAGACTTTCTCAAACATCAGAACAGAACACCTGGCTCTGAGACTTTAATTCTGAGTGGTGCTGGACCTTCATCCTTCTCTGGGGGGATCTCGGATTTTATTCAGGGTGTCCTGGCATGTCCAGGGTTTCTCCAGGCAGCACCCGTGTGTGGACAGCACCCCGAAGCCCGGAAAAGGGGAATCAGATCAGCTTCCAGCTTTGGTCATGTTCTCTGCTTTTTCCAGGATTCCCCGAGTCACTGACGCTGCAACCAGGCATGGTCCAAACTCCTCCGGGAAATCATCCACCCCCAGAATTCCCAGAGAAGTGTTTGGGATTTTTCTTGCATTCCAAGAGATTGGGGGGTCATGGGACATGTTCTATGGAGGCTGGGAATCAAACGGGTCCAGGAAATTAATGTTTGGGGAAGCTTTGCAAAAGAGGAGCTGCTGTTTCTGTGCTCTGCTGCTCTTCTGAAAAAGATGCGGCCGGATCTTATTCTGAAGTTGTGCAGGTGGGGTCAGCCAAGGGGGGGCTCTGGACCCGCTCTGCCTGGCCGAGGGGCTGCAGGGTCGCTCCTGTCACTGTTTGCCCTTCCCAGGAAGTCACCCCCTCAGATCGGGCTCAGGCTGGCAGTTGGCTTTGGAGCTCCGAGGACTCTTTTCATATAGATTCCTCTGCCAAAACTTTCCGGGATTTTCACCACTCTTGGCTCCCCAGCCTCCGGTTACAGCGGGTGGTGGGGCTTTGGATTTGGCTCTGCCTGCAGGGGAGCGGGCAGGGGAGAGGACAGAGGTGGCAGGGGGCAGCCAGGGCTTGAGCAGGGCAGGGATGGCTCTGCCCAGAGAGGTGGATGGGGTGGAGGTGGGAGAGCTCAGGAAAGTTGCTGTGGAGGCAGAGACAGTTCATTCAGAAGCCTTGAAGCCTGTCTCATTGGCTGCTGGGGTCATGGGGGAAGGCATGCTGAGATTGCTCTTGGACCTGAGAGTTTTCCAGCTCTATCCCTGCGGGCAGGGATACAGTGTGGAACCTCTCACAGTCCATTGGAAAGCATCACAAATACAAAGTCAGGGTCTGCCGCTGGAGAGCAGCCCGATTTGTATGAATCTAAAAAGATCCAATTTAGTGAATCCAGATGTGAGTTAGCAGGCTCTGGCTTTCTTCCTGTCACCAAGAACTTGGAGCTTTCCTCCCCAGCCCTTCCTAGCAGGGTTCCCAGGAAAGTTGCTGCAGCAACACTACTGCCAAGTAACGCGGCCCGGGGGCTGTTTACAGACTTCAAACAAGACAGGGCTGCTATGGAAAGTGCCTAGAGCTGTTTATTTTTCAGCATCAGTCTAATTACATGATTATGCCAATGGGAAGATGCTAGCAGCTCACAATCCAGGCAGCAGGCCAAAAATTATAGGGTTACAACTTACTATATAATCTTCTTAACAAATCACACAAAGCAAAACATATTGACACTAGTTCTATCCAATCACCATAAGCACACGTAGCTTTGGTTAAAACAATGCTTGCTTATTTCAAATACAGTACCTGTTTGTAAGCCTTAAAACACAATGCACAGAGCTCCACTATTAAACGTCAACCTTCCGAATATCTTGCTAGATAAACTTTGTGCAGCTTAGAGAGCTATTCAGACAAGCATTAATACACAGGCTTATTGTTCTATTTGCCCTTGCTTTTTCTACAGTTTAAATAATTTTTTCTGCTGACCTATCTCATGACTGTTGCTTTAGCTCTACTCACAATTCTGCTGTGTCTGAGGCCTGCCTTTTGAAGCTTTCCCAAAACCCTCTAATTTTATGGATTCCCTCAATTCCCCCTCTCTCTTCACCCAAAAAGAAACCTTACCAATTGTGTCATTTATTACTTGCGTTTTGTGGCCTTACTATAATATTTTTGTTTCTTATCTGCCTAAAGCATGTTTTTGTTGGCACTAAGCAGTGCTGTATTACAACACAGCAATTTAATGCTGTGAAGGTCCAGTCAGTGGAAAGGGCATAAATTATGCCTGACAATAGTTACAAGTCATTGTTCAAAAATCTCTTGTCGATTCCAGGGTCTTAAGTCAAAACCTTCCTCCATTTCTATACCTTCATCCACCATCTCCGTGACATTTTGAGCACCTGTCTGTGAATCCATTTCCTACCTCTCTCTCTTGTGCGATAAAAACTTCTTGGACAGTTTTGTTCATCTCTCGTTGCACACACTGAAGGATGCAAGGTATTACTATTAATATCACTACCAAAACACCCAATACATGGAGACCTATCATGCAAAGATCCCTTAGCCAAGGTGCAAAGCTCCATTCTTAGGACAAATTATCTGACCAGGACCCACCATCTTCTTTAATTTAGGCTGTCAAATCTTTAGGCTTTTGTGTGCTTTTGAGGATGGATTCAGAGTCATCAGACAGGTTCATGCAACACAATCCTTCAAATTCCTCACAACCTTGTCCTTGTGCCAGTTAAAAAAAATCAATTGCTGCTCTTTTTGGAAGGGTAGAATGTCTAACACTTTTAACACCAGTCAACATGTCACTGATTGCTGTGGATGTGCCATTAGTTTGTTTACTCAGCCAATATCCAAACCTATCTAATTGTTTCAATGCCATTGCTGAAGCCAGCTAGGGTAAAAACAAACCTTGGAACTTGGAGCTTTTTGGCAGGGTTCATGGAACAGCTGATTGCTGTGACAACACTACCTGTTCTTCTGGATCAGATACAGGAGTGATGAAAAGGAAAAAAACATGGTCTAAATCGACAGTAGACCTTCCATTGCAACTACCTAAGTGGTCTTACATATTATTCAAATATTATTCAAAATTTAGAAAAAATTTGGATTCAAATAAACACTTCCTTGCCTTACCTGTAAGATATGCTCATAACAATGTAAATGCACAATCCATAATTCCTTCTCACCACGAGATCAAAGAACTTATAGGAAGAATGCAAAAAAAACTATTATAACTTTACCTGATCAGCCTCCAAGTGTAACAGAGATGCTAACAGCTTGCAGTAAGCTCATCTCTTCAAAATATCTTGCTAATGTGCAAGTCAGTGCTTTTGGAAAGCTGATTGCAGATTCTTAAGAAAAGTTAGGAATCCAATGGGAGATAATTTGGGAAAGGCTTTGGGAGAAAATTTGGGACAAAATATGGAAAAGCTTGAAAAGGCCCTTGAAGCACAAAGAAACATTTTCTAAAAATCTGTTGGTACTGTACAGTTGGACTCTGATAAAAACGCTTGTGGCTTTGCTTGTGGTAAAGCAGGACACATGAAAAGAGATTGTCCTACAACAACCACATTCTATTTGCCCTCAGTGTAGGAAAGGGAAGCATCTTTCTAAGTACTGTCGTTCTCAATTGGACATCGATGGCAAAGCTTTGTCGTTAAACTGGAAAAAGAGCGCGGATTATCACCGCACCTGGACACAAGTAGTGACCTCCTTACAGTCAAGTACCCAGTCAAATGGCATTGGTACCTCAGTCATTTATCCTTCAGGTAACCATCCCTCAAATGGTCCCAGGTCAATACCCTCACATACAAGGTTTGAATTGGCCCCCTCAAAAATTGATACACCTTTGAAATAATTTCTGGTATGAAAGTATTTCTAGTGGAATTATCAGGTTTTTTCAGCAAAGACAAGAGCTTTTGATTCTAGGCAGAGCTAGCACCAAAATTTTCAGACTTGCAGTCCTTCCAGCAGCTGTTTCCATAGATTTTAACAATAAACCAATATATTTAAATCTTGCATGTAACGTTCCTATAGCGACTCCACCAAAAACACCTATAAGTATTGCATTTCTTCTACCCATGAGTACAGCCAAGCAAAACAACTTTCCAGAGAATTCAATGCTGTCTGTGCCATTTGGAAGCTAAGGTCCTGAGGTCTTTTGGATGCAATTTTTGGACCGCAAGCAAGCAAAATTGACTTGCTGCCGGACTCACTGTAGTAAAACAATTTACATTACAGGCATGCCGGATACTGGTGCAGATGTCACTGTAATCTCTCACATGTTTTGTCCCAGAGATTGGGATTTAGTAGCTTCTGCAGCTTCCCTCACAGGGACTGGAGATGCTACCGTGTGTTTGCAAAGTGCATCCATGATTAACATTACAGGTCCTGAAGGAAAGACAGCAATAGTGCGTCCTTTCCTTGTTCAGAAGCTTCTCACTGTCTGGGGGAGAGACGTCCTGTCCCAATGTGGAACAGAACTGGAGGTGGGCCTGCGATGTAAACCACGTCAAAACCTGCCACTTGAAAGCTGAACTGGAAAACTGATCCTCCTATATGGATTGATCAATGGCCTTTAACAGAGAAAATAATAAATAGCCTTAAATGATTGGTAAAGGAGCAATTACAAGAAAGTCACATCACACCCACAAAGAGTCCCTGAAATTCACCAGTATTCGTCATCCACAGGAAGACATTGGACTCCTGGAGGTTGTTTCATGACATGAAGATCAATGTAGTGACTGAAGACATGAGACGTCTTCAACCTGGACTTCCTTCTTTATCAATGATCCCAAAACACTGGCCTCTCATTGTCATTCATTTAAAGGATTGTTTTTTCCACATCCCACTTCATCCCAATGATGCTCCAAGATTTGCCTTTTCAGTTCTAGTCATCAATCAAAGAGAACCCATGCAGAGATAGCACTGGAAAACATTGCCTCTATAAATGAAGAATTCGCCTATAATTTGACAATATTTTTTCACACACGTTTTGTCTCCAGTTCAACAGAAGTATCCAAGATCCGTGATTTCACACTACAGGGATGATTTGCTCATCGCAGCTCCAACAAAGCCAGAGATAGAGCAAGCTCGTCCTAGTGTTGTTACTGAAATCCAAAATGCTGGACTTAAAATTTCCATAGCCAAAATTCAAGAAGTTCCACCTTGGAAGTATCTGGGATGGAAGATGACTGAAAAAAACAATTACACTGCAGAAGATACAGCTCCGGACCAGTGTCAACACCCTGCAAGACTTACAACAGCTTCTAGAAGAAATCAATTGGGTCAGACCTGTTTTGGGAATCAGCAACGATGAATTGGGTCCACTTTTTAATTTGTTGAGAGGAAGCTGCGCCATCGACTCTCCTGAACTCGAATACCTGAAGCTCGTGCAGCGCATGACAAGGTCATGGAGGCTCTCCAAAGACAACAAGCTCATTGCTGTATTCCAGAAAAGCCATTCTTTTCTGCAATTTTAGGAGGAAAGATGCAACTTTGTTCTGTCATTTTTCAATCAGACCCTTCTGAGAGAGATCCTTTGTTGATAATAGAATGGGGTTTTCTTCCCTCAAGGTTTCCAAAGACTATTTTCACAGTCTTAGAGAGGATAACACAAATTCTGATTAAGGCCAGAACAAGGTTATTAAGTTTAGCAGGTGAAGAATTTGCAGTTCTCTATTTACCACTGAAAAGAATTATCTTGATTGGGCAATGCAAAATTCTGCAAATTCTGATGATTTGCAACGAGAATTATTTAATTTTGCAGATATTGCTTCTCTTCATTACCCGGCTCACAAATTATTGCAGCAAAATTGAGTTTTAGAGAGAAACCTTTTTTTAAGTAAAGAACCTTTAAACACAATAACTCTCTTCACTGATGGAATCTGGCAGAGGTCACAAATCAGTCATTACTTGGTTGAACCAAACCAAGTTCCCAACTAAAACTTGGGAATCAGATATTCAAATAGAAGAGGGATCTGGTCAGATTGTTGAGCTTGCTGCTGTGGTTCAGGCTTCTCAGTTCTTCCCACAACCTTTTAATTTATTCACACATTTTGCGTTTGTTGCTAATGTGGTTAAAAGAATAGAAGGATCAGTTCTAAAGAATCCTAGTAACGACACTTGATATCATTGGCTTTCATGGCTTTTTACAACTTTACAATAACCAGCTAATCCACAGTTTGCTTCTCACATCAGGGCTCATTCTTCGCTTCCTAGACTTTTAGTGGAAGGAAACGCGAGAGCGGACAAACTGACAGTGCTTATTTCCAACACTTTGCCAAACATTTTGGAACAAGCAAAACTGAGTCACGCCTTTGTTCACCAAAACGCAAAAGCACTTGTGCCAATGTTTTACTACGATGTCAGTTTTGATTGCTTCTTCTAGTGCAGAGTTTTAGTCAATTTGTAGTGTAGATTTGTCTGTGGAACAACCAAAACCAAATGTCTGGGTAACCTTAGCCAAGGCAGCAGGCTCGGATACCATGTGTTTGTCTAATTCGGAACAGAAAAGCCTTTCTCAACCTGATTAGTCAGTGTGCCAGTAAAGAATTTGCCCTTGGTCAAAAAGCAATTCAATAGTAAGCCTGGTGAAATTGACAATGGCAGGAGCTCTGTATAGGATTGTAACATTTGGGAAAAAGAACTTCCCAAAGCAGAACCTGCACCCCAAGAATTAGAAATCCTTGGTCCTTTAACAATGGATTTTTGCCTTACATTTACAGCTAATGATTAGTGAGAAAGTGATCCTCCAAAGCACAATGTTACTCTCCATTGTTTTGCATACAGAAACTCAAGGTTTTGGTGTAATTATTAAGAATGTTGAGAGTTGCTTTCTAAAGCTGACCAATATCCACGACAGTTACCAAAAGGATGTTGGTTCACCTGTGTAGATAGGCCCTGGCAGGGCATCCCATGAAGGTGGCCCATGTAGCAATGGGATGCTCACTGTAATTGCGCCTACTGCCAAAGCGGTCATTAAGAAGAAACAAAGGGGAACAAGATCTGCTCGTCATTATTGTGAAAACTGTAGAAGTGATTTCACGCCTTGGAAGGCTGCAAAAAGGGTTTCCGCAGGTTTGTTTTTACCCCGGCTGCCTTCAGCAATGGCATTGAAACAATTAGATCGGGTTGCATATTGGCTGAGTAAACAAACTAATGGCACATCCACTGCAATCAGTGACATGTTGACCGATGTTAATAGTGTTAGACATGCTGCCCTTCCAAATAGAGCAGCAATTGATTTTCTTTTACTGGCACAAGGACATGGTTGTGAGGAATTTGAAGGATTGTGTTGTATGAACCTGTCTGATCACTCTGAATCCATCCAGAAAAGCATACAAAAGCTGAAAGATTTGACAGCTCCAATTAAAGAAGATGGTGGCTCTTGGTTAGATGATTTGTTCCAAGGATGGAGGTTTGCACCTTGGCTAAGGGGACCTTGTAGAATAGGTCTCCATATGTTGGGTGTTTTGGCAGTGATACTGGTAGTAATACCTTGCATACGTCGGTGTGTGTGACAAATGATGGACAAAACAATCTAAGAAGTTTTTATCACACAAGAGAGAGAGGCAGGAAATGGATTCACACAGAATTCCCAAAATCTCACACAGATGGTGGATGAAGGTATGGACATGGAGGAAGGTTTTGAATTAAGACCTTAGAACAGGCGAGACTTTTTTGGAACAATCACTTGTAATTGCTATCAGACATGACTTTTGTCCTTTGAACTGACTGGACTTTCACAGCATTAAAATTGCTGTGTTGGAATATAGCAAGGCTGAATGCGAGCAAGAAGGATGCTTTATGCAAGTAACAAGCAGGTATACTACAGTGAAGCTATGAAATGCAAGGTAGTTAATAAACGACACGGTTACAAAGGCTTCTATTTAGCCGAACCGTGAGGGGGAATTGTGGGAATCCTTCAAATCAGAGGGTTCTGGGACAGCTGCAAAAGGCAGACCTCAGAGAAAGCAGAACTTTGGTTAGAGCTAAGCGGTAGATTTGTCAGCAGAAAATTTATATAAGAAGTAGAAAAATAAGGACAAATAGAACAATGGTTTGTGTCTATTACTGTAGAATGCAGGACATTCATATGTCTGAGATGTAACACAAAACAGAACTCCCTTTGGTCATCAGCAAACAGCTTCGTTTATTGCCTTCAGCACCCACAGTCCATTTAGCCCAGTCAAAACTCCCAGGCCGAGACATCTCATTGGTCTATCTCTGTGCCCCCAGACTCTGAACCAATGCAATGTCTGTATCTTAGGAGAGCTCCCATTGCCTGGGAACTTCTGTCAGTCAGTCCAGAGGCTGCTCCGTGGAGCTGAATTGGGCTCCTCATTCTAATTTGATTGATACTGACCCACCAGTGTATTAACGCTTGGCTGGAATGACTCCCTAAGCTACAGAAAAGTATCTCTAGCAAGATATTAGGAACTTCTAAGCTTAATAATTGTTATATTTGCCCAATTATCCCATCAAAAAAACCAAAAAACCAAACAATATTTAGGTAGCAGTAATTTTAATTGAATAGTTTAGAAAATATATAAATAAGGGATAATTTGGTTCAAATAATAGCACATAAGCAAAAGATACCGCGAGGTACGGAGGGCAGAGTTCTTGACCCTTGCCACTTCACGTACAAGCTTGCCAAGTGAAAATCACCCCTTGTATGCCATATGTCAATACCATCTCCTCCTATTTTCGGTTCGTCACTTTTCTGTCTCCGCCTTCCTCACCACCTTTACCACGCATGCGCCACCACTCGGTTTGGTGGTCGCACAAGTCTTTGGGGGTCGTCACTGATGAAGGCCCTGTAGTCTTCTTTGTTGTCCTTTAATTCACCTTTGGGTTACACATGCGCATCAAGCCAGCACGTAGCCAGTACAGCCAATGTAAGCCAAGACTAACGTATCACTCCATCTACATATCAAGGCAATAAATCCCTTATAATTAGGATTTGTTGGGACCGAACCAGGTTCTTGCTCATTTTTAGCAACTGTATCTTCAGCTTCTTTCCTGTGGTCCTTGAGAACAGCTGCTGGGAAGGGGGGTGGAGCCCCTCCTCTCCCTCTCTTCTTTGGCATTACAACTTTTTAACTATTTATTATTCTCAAATATTAATTACTGTATCAGTATCAATTACTCTTTCAAATTTTATCAGCATGAATGATACCTATTTATCACAATAATGGAGCTCTGTGCATTGTGTTTTAAGGCTCAAAAGCAGGTACAGTGTTTGAAATAAGCAAGCAGTGTTTTAACAAAAGCTACGTGTGCTTATAGTGGTTGCACAGAACTACTGTCAATATGCTCTTGCTTTGTGTGAGTGGTCAAAAAACTTTTCAAGTAAGTTGATTGCCTGCTGCCAGGGATGTGAGCTGCTGGCATCTTCCCACTGTAACAACCATGTAACGAGACTGATGCTGGAAAACAAACAGCTCCAGGAGCGTTCCTCAGCAGTCCCGTCCCTTTCGTGATTCGTACAGAGACCCGCGGCCAGCAATACTCAGCTGAGGACCAGAAGAGACCGGAATAGCCCGGGCACTCCAGCTTTAGTGCAAGGCATCCGGCAGCCTTGAGGGTACAAAGCGAGCACAGGTCGCAGCTCCTCGTGTCCGGAGCGAGCCCGGAGCAGCTCTCACAGGCCGCAGCCCCTCCCAGGCCCAGCTCCGGGCGCAGCCTGGGCCGCTCCGACTGTGCGGGGCCGCTGCCGGGGCGCTGTCGCGGCTCCTCCCGCGGGGCGGAGCTGACGCGGCCCCGGCGGCCCCGGCCCGGCCCCGCTGCGCTCCGAGCGCGGCCCCGGAGCGGCCCGGCCGAGGCGGCGAGGGACGGGCGGCGAGGGGCCGGGGGCATGGGGCGCTCCGGGAACGGGCGGACATCCCGGCAGAGGGGAGAGAGACCTGGCAGAGGGAGGAGTGAGCGGGAGAGGGGAGAGATGCTGGGAGGAAGGAGAAAATCCCAGGAGAGGGGGTCGAGCCCGGGAGTAGGGGAGATCACGGGACAGGGGGGGTGAGGTCCCTGGGAAAGGGTGGGTAGCCTTCCAAGACAGTAGAGAGCCCTGGGAGAGGGGGGAGATCCTGGAAGAGGGCGGACTAATCGGGAGAAGGGGAGATCCAGGGAGACAAATAAAACCACTGGCTACAGCCCGGGAAGGGAGGGAGCTTGGGACAAGGGGTAGCTTAGGACTGGGGAAAACCCGAGAGAGGAGGGAGAACCCAGGAGACAGGGGACAACCTGTGAAGAGGGGGAGATCCGGAGTAGAGTGGACAAGGCCTGGGAAAGGGGGGAAAGATGTGAGAGAAGAGAGCCCAGTGGTGGGAGTCCAGGAGCGGAGGCTCCTGCAGGCGGACTGGGAACCCGGAGAGCCCGGAATCACGGAGTCCTGCAGCCAGGCCGAGAACGGGCGCGGGTCAGTGCGGTTCGGGAGAGCGCGGCTGCGGGGCTGGCTCCGGAGGCGGAGGCGAGTGGAAAGCGCTGCTCGGCAGCCCCGGCGGCGCTGAGAGCACAGCCCTGCCCGGGGAGGCAGCGCCACGGGCGCCGCTCGGCTTCCCAGCCAGGCCACGGCACCGTTCGGCTTCGCCGCCGGATCCGCGGCAGCTCGGAGCATCGCTCCCTGCCCGGGCCCGAGGCTCACCTGCGCCAGGTGCACCAGAGCATCGCCTCTGCCTGGACAACCCACAGCGAGCAGTGCCCGGCAGGGACTGCAGATCCCCTTTGGTGGCAGAGAAAAAAGAGCAAGGAATCTTCCATGGGAGAACATAGGCAATAGGATGAGGTGTCAGTGTCCAGTGTGTTCAGATGCACTCACAAGGATACTATTGCTCTTGGCTCAGAACATGGAAAAGAAGTGGGCAGACAAATCAGAAGCTGGTTGCAATATCCAGGGATCAGTTATCAGAAGAAAATGCTACGCAATTGCTGGAATGCTTAATGGATGACTAATTACCCCTTGCCAAGTAATCTGGACCTTTTAGGGGCAGCATACTTATCTCTCAAAAATTACTCTAGAGATATTCTTAAGAAAATTTTGAAGAAAGGCTCATACACCCACATTTCAATGCAGTTGCTGTGGGTTTGATAAATGAAATCTGCTTTAATGTCTTGATTTTCCTAAAGATTTGTGGGGGTTGTTTTTAACACAGGCATGCATGCATGCTAAATTTGAGAATCTAAGGTAAGGTCTTTTTATAGGGGATATGGAAGAGACAGGTCTTCAGCCAGCAATATGTCAGTGAGAGACAGCTGAGCGATGATTACTGAGAAGAAGAACAGCCCTGCAATAGAGGTGTGAGCTGCATTGAACAGCGCTTGCTGTGGGCCAGAAAGCACAAAGCAGGCTGGCCTGGTGGGCCTGAATATTCCTGCCAAACACTCTGCATCTCACCCCTTTGCTCGGGCTCAGTGCAGAACTGCAGGATTGCGGGCGCTTCCTCCCAGAGCTGCGTGAGGCGCTGGCTCCTGCAGATGTGCCCTGCCAAACTGTCCCTGCCTCACGCTGGCCTCGCTTCCCCTGGCACAAGAGCCGGGCCTGAAGGAGGCTGCCCTGTGCTCCAGCCTGCCGAGCAGCCCGGCTCCCTGCCCCAGTGCCCAGAGTGCTGCACACACTGCTGACCTTTGCCAGGAGTTGCAGGGCAGCCGGCAGAAGAGGAGGAATCTTCAGGCAGCCCAGCAACCCTCGGCTGCCCTTGATCTTTCTCTGCTCCTGGGCACACTCCAGATGGCCAATGCCTCCAGGCTGGGCTGTGCCCAGCACAGCTGCGCTTCCCCTCGGCAGCAGCCAGCTGCCACCTGGGCTCTGAGAGCGGAGGATTCGCCCACTGCCGGGAACAGGCACCCAGGGCCCGGCTGCTGCCTCTTGCAGCTCCAAGGGCCTCCTTCCAGCCTGCCTCTGCCGGGGCTCAGCCTGCTCCGGCCTCTGCCGGGGCTCTGCCGGGGCTCCACCCCAGCCAAGGCTGGGCCCGCTCTCACCTCACAGGCGCTGACAGCTCTGCACCACAGGAGACCTTCCCGAGCACCCTCTCTGATCTTTCTGCTTTCTCACTTGAGCAAGGCTCTCCTGCAGCCAAAGAGATTATTGCATTTCGGGATACAAATCCAAGTGGCAGGAGCCCCAATGTTCTCTAGTCACAGCTGAAGGCCTGCATCTGCACAGGGTGTTGGGCTGCCTCATTCTTCTTTTGGTTTTGACTTCAAATGCCATTGCCCTTTCTGCCTCAAATAGAAATACCAAAGCTGGCCAAAAACAGACCAGTGGGCCAGATTCCAAAGGCAGTGTGGTCTGGAGAGGATGAATGAAGAACATCCTTCTTCCCCACTTTCACACCATGTCAAAGACATTGTGTCACTTTCCACCTTTAAGAAACAACAGACAATTCAGAAGAAATTCTTGAGCGTATTCGCAGAGTGAGAAGGAAGGGAATCTTCAAGGTGACTTGTGGTTTCAGAAACTGTATTCATTTCCAATCCTACTCTGCACTCCTATTAGACAATCCTACTCTAACCTTAACCCTAATCTTAATCCTAATGCTAATCCTAATCCTAATCCTAATCCTAATCCTAATCCTAATCCTAATCCTAATCCTAATCCTAACCTACAATCCCATTCTAAAGTGGTTGACGAATAAATGGTCCTGATGTGATTGTCACATTCTTGTCTCCCTCCTCTTCTTCACTAAAACAATCAGCGGCACCAGGCTGGACGCAGGCTCAGCAAATGTTACAAATGGATGCTGCCCAAAGGGAAAAAAAACAAATCAACAAAAAATAATGGACCGTGACTTTACAAGCTCAGTGCTTCATAGGATTCCTCTGTCTTATAGAAGGATGCAGGAACAGGACCAATGGGACCATCTAGACCTCCATCTTTATGCGCTGGACTTAGCTATCACAGGCAAACGTGGCCCAGAATCCCACTCATCCATTTATCCAGGTGTCTTCATCTTGCTAGGATTTTTGCCCTGCCAGTGCTCTAGAAATGGTGCTTTCTGTCCTTGGAGTTTCTTCTTTTCAGGTATCTCTAAAGCCTCACACTGGTCCCTCTCTTTGAAAGACAGGCACTGTGCTGATTCCCACAGGGAGACAGAGCAGTGTCTACCTTTCCATGCCCTGCCCCTCGTGTGCTGGATGGCACCTTCCTTCCCAGCAGGGCCAGCCCAGTGGCACTGGGCCCTGCAGTTCCCTCTCTGCCACACAACCTGGCACTAACCCTGGCACAGTTCCCGTCTGCTTGAGCATGGCAGGCAGCAGATGGGGCTGGTACAAGTCCCTCCCAGCTGTCCCTGTTTGCGTGGCAGAAACCTCTAAGGGTGGGCTGGGGGACACAAACCAGGGCCCCCGGGAGGCTCACAGTGAGCACCCCAGGACCCCTCCTGCCAACAGCCAAATCTCTGACCCCTAGGCTGGGACTGGCTTCCTTGGGTTCCTGCACCACCATTTCATGTCTCTGTACCCTGCACTGCTCTACTTCAATTCTTTTGCCATTAGATAAAACTGAGCACACCACCAAATGACAAAAGAGGGCGACCAAAACAGCCAGAGGAGCTCTCTGACTCAGGAAATGCAGAGAGAGGTGGAGATACTCAGTTTTGTGAAGAACAGGCCCCAGGGAGACTTTAATGCCACTTTCCAAGACTTCAGAGTGGCTTTGAAGAAAGTGAGGGACATATTTTTTAACAGGGCCAGTTACAATAGGATGTGGGTGAATATTTTTAAACACAAACAGGATCTAATCAGAACTTGTTTACTCAGAGCATGGTGTGACTCTGGCACAGGTTGCCCGCAAGAGCTTATAGGTGCCCCATCCCTGCAACCATTCCGGCTCCAGTGGGAAAGGGCTCTGAGAAACCTGATCTCTTTGAAGATGTCCCTGCTCATTGCAGGACACTTTCACCAGAGGACCTTTACAGGGCCCTGGCAGCCCAGCCCAGTCTAGGATTCTTCATCATTTTCATTTGAAGAGCACCAAGAATGGAGGTGAGGAGGAAGGGGGCTCATCTGATGCCTTGGACTTGAGTGGAGGAGGAGCCCATGCCTCAGAACCTGTTTCACCTGCAGCCCCTTCCCATTTTACCTGCAGGAGCTCCCTGGCAGACCAGCGCTGCTCCTCGTCTGTCTGCAGGCAGCAGCTCAGGAAGTCACGCAGGCAAGGCGAGAATCGGTTGGGCTGCTGCAGCCGTGGGGTCCCTACTGTGGCTATCAGTTGTGTAGCCTGGAGAAAAAGGAGACACCAGGCTCCACTTGCTGCTTTCACATCTCCCTTTGTTTAACCTCTGTTCTTCAGTGGCAGTTTCTGCCCTGGCAGAGACCCAGAGATCATTTTCCTTTACCAACCAGAAAACCCAAACCCGATGCAGCCACAGCTTTTCCACCATCCCACAGATCTTGCCTTGGCAGCTGATTTCATTGACTGTGCTAGTTAATGGGAACTACATCAGAAAACGCACATTTGCTTCCATAAGGATTCACACCAGCTTGAGAGGCTTTTTGGAAGAGGGACTGTGCTATACAAACTAATTTCAAGGGTTAGTACATGAAAGGCATGTCTGCAGTGCTTGTTGGTCCTTTAAGCGCACGTGCCCAAGAACAAAACTCATCATACCTTTTGTGCTTTTTTTGAAAACAATGGTAATTGGAAGGTAAGAAAGGGAATCCATCAATTAATCCCCAGGTAAGGAAATAAACATTTGCAATCTCATCTTCAACAGAGACTCATTTAGATGCCTGCACAAATGTATTGGGATGAAAATTGCTGCTTGGGCACAAAGGAGCCACCTGAAGCTCTGTCTCTCAGCAGTCTGAAAATTGCAGCTTCCCATTTTGCAGCAAAAGAAAAATTGTCATGGTCAGAAGAAGGAGAGGTGCCATCCCTATGGCCACCCTCTGCTCATTTGGCTACTCAAGTCAATGCATTAATGATAGGCCCATGCCAGAAAGGGCCTGGAAAGAAATGGGAGGTTTTGGCAGGCTCTCCGCATCACCAGGCTCTGGCTTGGTGACACAGAGAATGTGCCTTTGGCTAGGAGAGAAACACAGTGACTGAGTGTTTCAGCAGCACTGTACAAGAAGCAGAAGAGACTCAGTGGCCTTTACACTCTCATGCCCAGGTTTCAGGCATGTTTCCCAGTGAGAAGAAACTGTACAGGGAGTTAGGTTCATCTCTAAAGACCACAGTTTTAGAAACTTTGTTGGGTTTGTGTTGCCTTCCTTCATTTCTGGAAAGATAACAGCAGTTGTCAGATGCTTTTTTTCTGCTATTAAGGCCATCTCCACAGCCAAAGGACTGGAACCACTTAAAAGCCAAAGGAAAGTGTTGCCTGAGAATAGAGTTTGTTTGGAGTTTGTTTGCATGTGGTAAGGCTTGAGTTCCCCCACTGCTGAAACCAAAACTACAGCAGATGCTGATGTGTTGCAGGCACATTTTTAGGAGGGGACCTTGGTGGAAGTAGTTCAGGCAGATGGCAATGGGCTTTTGTCCAATGGCACGCAGGACAAGGGACAGGTGAGAAAGACAGTGGGATCAGTGAGTATTTGCTCCTTACTGTGATGGGACTTTGGTTCCAGTAGGGAGGTTCTTGTTCGATCATTTCAATCCCCACAATTCCAAAAGACCATATGTCCACTTTGGGACCATATGGTTGACTTGTCAGCACTTCTGGCGCCAGCCACCAAGGAGTCCCGACTACCGAGCACCGTCTGCTCTGCTCAGGGCTGAGCTGAGTAGAGAGGCCAAAATCACCTGAGGAGAAAGCAAAACTCTGTTTCTATTTGAATTCTGTGCAATTAGGAAAGCAAGCCAAAGAATTGCCCAGTAGAAGTTGGAAAATGTGCTGTTGAATCTCTTGGCATTGGCGACTTTTAAACTCCCCCCATTTTTTACACTGTCGCCAGTAGTGTCTTTTGTTCTTTGGAAGCTTTAGACTTGTAACTCCCTCCCTCTGGAAGGGACACACACAGAGCAAGGCCAATCTTGACTGCTTGTTCCTTGTCCTACCTCTGTGCACGTTGCAACTGTGCCCTCAGCTCACAGCGGGTGTCCCTGCGCTGCCACCAGTCCCATTTAGGGGAGCTGGCTGTCACTCCAAGCAGCCCCACACCCACATCCCTGGAATGCTGCTCCTGACCAAGAATACACTGACCCAGCTTGATAGAACCATCGGTTCTGAGAAGGATGTTGTCACTCTTCACATCTCAATGGATCACATGGTTTGAGTGAAGAAAATGCAGTCCTTGCAGGCACTGAGAGAAGAAACAGAAAGAGGAGGGCCAAAATGAGTGATGTGATTTCATCCCACAAGAAAGGCAACAAAGAATCTAAAAGATTCCCTCTGCAGGGGAATGGGCAGTAATGGCAGAACACAGTGCCACTGAGAGGAAGAGCTTGCTGCTCCAGCACTTGAAGAGCAGGACCTTTCTGAGGAAAGGCATGTCAGCTTCTGAAAGAGCAACAGCACCTGCTGTTATAAACTGTGCCCTGCAAACCAGCCAAGATGACTGCTGCTGCAGTGCATGTGCTCAGAAGCAAAGAGCCTTTTGGCTGCACTCCTGTCCTTGTATGCTGAGGCCTGAGAGAAACGAGTCTCTCTCTTTTTTCTTTGCTGATCATTTCAAATCCTGCCACCAGCACCTTTGCTTCCACAGGCAAGGAATGCAGTGAAGACAGACTCCAGGCAAACATTTAGAGAGGCAAGGTGGAGAACAGCAAATACAAATACATGAGCCCGAGCGAGAATACAACAGCAGGAGAGAAGAGTACTGGCACTGAGTACAGGGAGTGCAGGGGCACTGGCAGGCCTTTCACTTGAGATGCTTTTTCTTGCCCATAGCACACCAGCAACACAGAACCAAAGCTTGGCACAGGAAATCACTGCAGGTCTGAGCCCCTGTTTCCCAGACAATCCTGCCCAAGCCCTTGGAAACACAGATGGGATTGCTGACCTCCCGACTGATTGCTGCTGCCTCATCTTCATACAGAGTGGTCGTGCTGAGGATATCGTTCAGGGTGCCTCCCTCCATGTACTCCAGCACCAGCCAGAGTTCCTCACCCACAAGGTAGCTGAAAGAAGGAAAGAAGGCCATGGAGATGAGCATGCATGGCTACGTTGATTTTTGCCTCCAGGTTTCTTACTTCCAAATGCCTTTGTGACAAGGACAGAATCATAGCAAGAGAAATTCCCTCTTGGCTGTGCATTGTTTGCAATCTTTGCAGTCTCAAGGAGAAAAGCACAGCTGTGAAAAAAGGAGATGTCTTAGATGGCTAGTGAGTGAAAAATGCAGTTTAGAAACAGCCCAGGTAAAAAACCTGTCAGGCATGGTGTTTCTGGAAATAAGCACCTAGTCTTCCTGGCATGCCCAGCAATGGCAAAGAGTGGCAACAATCCAAGGGAAATCCATTTTAGGACGGTTCATCAGCACTTCAGAAACTTGAAAAAATCAATCCCAAAAATATGTGGAGGCAGTAAACTTCGAGGCTGATGACTAAGGAAGATACAGCTGATCCAGATTTTGAATAATTTTGGAATAATTTTCAAACTAGGTGTGCCAGGGAAGACTCATGCAGAAGGGATGCACTCTCTTCTCATCCATTGGAGATGAGTAGAGAGATATGAATAAATAAAAATTGACAGCTCTACTATCTGCCACTGACCAAAGTGGGTTTTTAACCTCTTATGTTTGCTGTATGTAAATGCACACATGGGATAAGACCAGAACCACTCACCTGTCTAAAAAATTCACAACATTGGGACTCCTGTACCTCTTCATGATTTGGATTTCATTAATGCTTCGTTCCATCCTTCTCGGTCCTTGAAGATTTATTTTCTTTATGGCCACCTAAAATGACATTGAAAATCAGTAACTTGAGCAGTTGGTGGCAGGAGACAACAGCGCACATGAAGCGAGTGATTTTGCAATGCCACAGCTGAGCTGTGCCAAACTGCCTTGTGATTAGGCACTGCAGTAATTAGGAAATGACATTCCAACAGCCCATTTCTCTGCTCCCTTGGGAGCCAGTTACAGAACATGTGGGGCCGCTGACATTTTGCCTTGTCCACTTGGTAACAGTTGTGTCTCAACTATCACCCACAAACCTCTGACCACACTCTCCGCTGCTCTTTCTAGGATTCAGAAGAAGTAATCCATGCCTTAATACTCTGTGGATCCATCTTGGGCAATGGGCAGGGCTTAGGGCTTTTAGGGCACTTGCAGATCTCTCCCTATGTGCAATTGCCAAGTGCAGCACTGCAGGTGGCTAAGGAACTACCAGTAACTTTCCGATGGATTTGCTGGCAGCCAGAATCAAGAATTCAGGACTCTGAAGCTGTAGCCCTAAAGAGCAGGGAGGTGCTCTAAGGCACCACCTTTGTTTTAGCAATGGAGAGCGAGTGAGCGCGTCCTTGTCTGAAAGGAAGCGCTGCCCTGCGGGCCTTCCTTCCGGCAGCTGAGGAGGACAAAGTGCCAAATGTATTTTGCAGGCTGGCACCAGTCTGTGCTTCTTGTGCTTTTTCAGCACGGCTCTAGCCAAAGCTCCAGCCACAGCTCACACCAGAGGGGAGCTGTGGGGAAAGCCCCTCATGAGCAGCAGAGTCTGCAGGGGCTGTTGACATTTACCTCTCCTCCTGTGGCAGTGTCGAGTGCTTTAAAAACATCTCCAAAACTCCTAGAAACAAAAGAGAAGCAGAGAAAGGAGAAGCCATTTAGATCTTGCACTGAAAGCCAGCCCACACAGGAGATCTCTGCTGTAAATGCCTAAAAGCTGCAGGACTCTGGAAGCATGGAGATGTTCTGGACAATGTCTTCTGAGCACAATTAGAAATTCTGATCAGCATTGACAATCTAAGCCCAGTGCCTGAACATTTGCAGCTTGTCTGACTTCACGCTTGATACCTATTCCACCAGCAAAACACCTGATGCATAGTTTTGTAAAATTAGCATTGCTTGGACTCACCCACTGCCAATACTTTCCAGTTCAATGTATTTGATGATAGGATTTTCCATCTTCACCATTCTGCCTGAGGGAAACAAAATGCAAGATGTTCACTTTAAAGCAGAGATCCCACCTTCTCGGAGATACAAATGGCAGCCCCACTGTCTGGGGCTCTGAGCCCTCCCTTTGTTAGCCAGCTCTGAGGTGGCTAACAACAACAGGAACAGGAACTGGAACAACAAGAAAAGAACAGCACGTCCACAGCACAAGTCTGGCTGGCACAGAGACTGATTTCTTGCATCCTTTGAAGTGAGAGACCTCTTGGCAGCAGACACACAGGGAAGCACAGGGAGATGGATTCAGACTACACTGAGACCAGAAGAGAATACATACCAAAGCAAGTAAGTTTGTCCTCTAGAAACATTGAGGAGAGCTGGAACTAAGAGTGCCTTTGTTTTGTTGGGAATAAACACTGTGAGATTTAGAAAAGGTTTCCCACTTGCTAAGATTAAATGCACCTGCACATCCCGAATCAATTCCTCTGAACAGATGTCAAGTTCAGAACAGGAGGAATATTGCCAAGTGTTCCCATCTTTTCCACCTTGCAGCAGTTTGCCAATAGAATGCCTTCCCAGTTGTAAACCAGAGCAGCTCAAGCCAGAACCAATCGCGACGGGGCTTTCAGCATCAGGACCCTCACCCTTTATGAGCAGGCTGAGCTCAAAGACGCCCTTGCCCGTGCCCCGCGTGAAGAACCACGCTGCTTCTCTTCACCCTGATAGCGCGGATCAGTCGCTCCCATTGCACTTGTCCTCTCGGCACCGCACACCTCCCCATCTTCCCAACTCAGCACGGCGGGCACGGGCACAGAGGGACAGCAGTGCTCCTCAGGCACCCCTGTGACACAGAGAGCTGCCCAGAGGAGTTGCTAACCCTCTTGTGAGTCCAGGCCATGCGAGGCAGAAGCCGGCCCAGAGAAGGGGCTGCTGCCTCAGGCAGCTCCGCGCTGCAGCAGCTGGGCAGCAGCGGGACCCTCCCAGCTAAGGAAGGCTCCAGCCTCTGCAGTCCCTGCAGCCCTCAGGGCCGGGGCAGCGAGCACAACCAGGCTGGCAAAGGCCAAGCATGAGCACTGACAAGCACTGATGGGAAGAAGCCAGAGTGAGCCTGAGCCCTGTACAAGCTTTTGCCCCCATTCAGGACACAACAGGATGGGCTTTGAGATCAGCCCCACCAAGGTGTGGATCAGTGCCCTTTTTGTCCCAACAGGTGATGGTAGACACAGAATCCCCTGGGCTCTCTTCTCAACTCTACCAGGTCTTATCTGAGAGCACAGCACTGGCAGCTGTTACAGGCAAGAAGCAGATTCATTGGGTTGTGCTGCAGAATCACAAAGGGCTTGATTTGTTCTTTTAGAGACTGATCTCAGCAGGGCTTCTACCAGTGGCTAGAAGTCAAGCAGTCACAGCCTTCTGCTGATGCAGGAACAATTCCTGCTTCTGCCTTTGGCAGAGAGGGAAGCCCAGGCAAACTCCAGCCAGTCTAAGCTGCCCTCTGAGGCAGCAGGAACACCCAGAGCTCTCTCTTGCTACCTTGGAGCAATGCCAGCACTTCTGTGACCCTGAAGTGAGGAGAACTCTTTGGTACAGCTGTGCTGACATGTGCACACAATACACTGTCCCTCAGATAAGAAAGACAGCAGACGTACTGTGTTGCTCCAGGGAGTCACCCGCCATCTCCTGTTGCAGAGCAGCAGCTGGGTCAGCATGGGAGGTGAACCAAGTGCTCAGGCTCCACGTCTTTGGCTGGGGAGCAAAGGCTCCTTGGGGCGGCATTGCTGCAGCAGCTTCAGTGTCAGAGTTGGTGTAGATCTGAGAGAAGAAATGAGTTGATGTCAGGAAGGTGTGGCAGAGATTGCCCTGAAATGCAAGAGAGATTGCCATTTGAAATGCAAGCCCTTAGGAAGCTGCTGTCTGCCACATGCAGAGCTCTTCAACTGGATTGCTTTGGATGTCCACTTGTGAAACCAAATGGTCAAAACCAAAGACTGATTTTACTCAAGTTCATAGCCACTTTCTTGTTCTAAAGGATGACTGCAGCAACGACCGCTCCACTTCCTCTCAAAGACTCCTTTCCCCCTCCTAGGTCTGCAGATACATTTGCAGCTCCTCATTCTAATGTTCTACCTCCTGCCATGAAATTCTCTTTTACTGCACCTTCCTCGGGACGTGCTTATCCTGCAGCATCTCTGGATGGTACAGTTCCTGGGCCTCATGCCAGCCTCGGGGCTCTTGGTTGCCCATCACTTGCTGGAACTCGCTGCAGGCTGCCAGGTAGGATTGCGAACCTTCCACCTCAAGTCAAACAGAACAAAGCAGTCAGAGACTACAGCTTGTCCCCGTCAGCCAGGAGTCATCGACTGGGAAGAAGTAAAGGACAGGAGCAGATTCACAAGGGTTACAGACAGCTTGTAGCCTGTATTCCAAATCTATGTGAGTGACCGTGTTCACCTGCAAAAACACCTCAAGAAACAAGGTCACCCGGAAGAAGCCAGCAGGAGTTCATTGGGATGACTGCTGGCTAAATGGCCAAGGGAGTAATGCCACTGTCTAGAGCATCAGCTGCGATTCAGCAGAGCAGGAAGTGTCCTTGAGAGCAGCTCTGACAGAGGCCTCATCAGGATGGCACTCAGAGGCAACACCCCACCCCCCTGCTGCTCTGCACTGCAAAGGCAAGGAGGGCAGAAACCACCCCTTGGGTGACTGCAGTGCCTATTGCTATTTCACTTGCTTTTCTAAATCCTTTTACTCCTGAAGGAGGCGATTAATTTTCTCTTTGATGATTTCAATTTTTTCGTCTGGCCTCTTCTTCCTTGCCTTGATCCTAGCCTCAGTTTCCTGCAGTTGTGCCGGCACCTGTTTGTCCATGTTCTGTAAACAACAACGGAAAGGACTCTCTTTCATGAGTGGAGGGGCTGCCATTCTTTCATTCACCTGTTTTTGTTGACTGTCCCTCTGCATAGGGACATTCTTCTCCGCTTGGATGTCTTCATTTCTTCTCTTCACTGCCATGTCACTCTGAGATTCGGGCAGCTCTGCTTGTGGTTCTACCTTGATGTTCTGTGCACACAAAAGCAGAGCAAGTGACTGGAAGCTGTCATCAGGCTCAGCTTTTCCCTCTTTTTGCCTCAAAATCACATGGATTCAGCCACTTCTTTCTGCTTCCCTACCCACATCTGCTTCCACTGTAACCCTCCTGTCCCAGGGCTGATCTCTGCAGATTCCAAGGCTCTGTGCTTCCAGTGCCTGTGGGATTCCTGGCCTCCTCAGTCCCAAGAGCTGTGGTTTATGCCCTTCTTCCTGCCCTTCCCTCTGTGCCCTGGCCAGTCAGGCTTACCTGGCCTTTCTCCTGTGGCTCTTCCACCTGCTGCCCAAGCTGCTCTTCCTGCTCTCGGGCTGGGAACAGCTCTCCCTGAGTCTGGCATGGCATCTCTGATGAAGCAGTGTGCTCCTGCTCTCTCTCAAGAAGCACCTGCACAGAAAGCGAGAGAAGATGGGTTTCAGCTTCCCATAGGACCTTTGTGGGCCAAGACTCCAAGACTGCTGGGCTCACACGTTCCCAAAGCACTGTGCTGCTGCTCTGCTGGGTCATTCTCTGTTTGAGGGGAGGCACAGATTCCAAAGTGACCCTGGCTCTACAATCAGGGGCCAACTGGGACTGAAGCTGCAAGAGCCTCTCAGGCAGCTGACAGGGAAGTTGGGGCATTTTCAAGGGTCTGGGAGGGCCTCCCTCTGCTTCTACCATGTCCTGTTTGTCTCTCCTGAAGGGATGCATTTAGGTGAGCATTGCATCTTCCACTGCTTTGGAGCAGAGCCAGGAAGATTCAAATAGATAGATAGATAGACAGATCTCACTTTTATAATCTCTCTTTACTGTACTGTGGGATTTACATTCTTTGAATGGAGAGAGATATAATTCTCTCTCCTAGGCTTTTTTTTAAGGAAGTGTAGTGAGAAACTTAGAGAAGAAGAGAAAACAATTATTATCTCTACTTGCTCTTCTTGTTGTTTAGTCCATGAAGAATGTGTTATAGCGATTGTTTACTGTAAGTGATTTGTTATTGCATTTTAGTGACAGTTGTTTGGATTGATTAGCTAATTAGATAAAAGACTGTGTGGAGACAGTCACTAGTTTTGCTTTAGTATCTTTTTAGTATAGTATTTCCATAGTATAGTTTTAACATAGTACTAGTGTAATATAACATATTATAAATATGCTTAATAAAGAATTTGTTTAAACTTCTAAACCACAGAGTCAAAGCACATTTTTCGCCACGTGGGGGTCACCCGGGATCAATAATGTTCTTTCTGTCGCTACACACATCATCACTTGGTAGCAGTGCCCCAATCAGAAGCCATCCTGAACTTGCTCTCCTGTTGCTTCGGTAACCCACACTCTTGGGGTCTCTGGAGCATGTGGGTCCTTATGGAATGCAATCAGACCCAGAGCGCTGCACAGGGAACAGCACTCTTTGTGCATCTGTGCTTGGGCAAGTTCTTCTCTTGCACTTGACCACACTGATGGTGCTAAAGTGGCTGGAATCAGAAATGCAGCCCAGCTCCTCCCACCTTCTCTAATCTCTGAGGGCCAGCTGGAATGCAAGCGCATTGATTTCCTGATCAAGTCCCAAACACAAAACACACTGATTCCCTGGGCTGCCGAAAAACACGGGAGCCGTTAACCTGAAAATGATAAGCAAGCCCTACTGGCTGGTCGGGCACCAGAACAGCTTGTTCTGCACAAACATCCCTGCCCCAAACTATGTGTTCCTGTGCATAAATACTGCATTATCCAGAACTGCCTCTTTGAAAACTAAAATTCTAGCAGAATTTCTGCCAGTGCTGTAAAAGGGCAGGAAAGATTGAGACAAAGCTCCCTTGCTCCCTGGAGAAGGAGAAATTGCACAAGGGTTTTCTTTCTATCAAACCAACAAATAAACAAAATAAGAAAGTGTTGCTCACACCAGTGTCTAAAGAACTTGGATGCAGTGAGGGGATGTCTGGAAGGGAAACAGCCCTTGTGCTGAGCTTTGGATCTATGGATCTAAGGCAGCAATCTATGGAAGTCCGCCTGAAGGTGCCTAATGAGCCCCCCCATTGTCCAGGCTAAAGCTCCCTCGGCACCTCCTCCCTGGCCTTGTGCTGCACCCCCTTGCCCAGCTCCCCTGTCCTTCTGTGCACACGCTGCAGCCCCTCCATGACTTTCTGCTCCCCAGGGCCCACAAGTGCACACAGCACTCCAGCTGTGGCCGCAGCACTGCCCAGCACAGGGCCACGCTCACTGCCCTGCTCCTGCTGCCCCACTGCTGCTGGCACAGCCACCAAGCCCTTGGCCTTCTTGGCCCCCTGGCCACACGCTGCCGCATCTTCAGCTGCTCAAGGCCGCCAGCCTGCCATCCTTCTTGCCCACGCAGCTCCCTAGCCACAAAGGTGCCTATTTCACTTCAGATACAGCAGGCACCATTGCAAGATGGCCTTCCTGTTCTACCACCTCATGTTCCAAGTAGATATCAGCCACTGCCCCTTCTCACCAGCGAGGGCTCCTTGCTGAGCTCCACGTGGCCTCTGAGCTCTGGGTGCAGCCTGTCCCCGCACTCGCTCAGCAGGTGCCGGGACACAACCGACAGGGCACTGGCACTGTGCTTGTTCAAGTGCAGACCCTGCAGGGCCATGACAGCCTCTGGCCTGCCCTCAGCCACTGCCCTGAAAGAGTCTGCTGCACGTTCCGGGGAGGCTGAAGTGACATCAGCCTCTGCCTGCAGCTCAGCCGTGCCCTCGGTTGTTGCGGCGCTGGTGTTTCTGCGCCCAAGGCCCAGGAACCTCCACAGTATCTGCAACAGAAGGAAGGGCAGGAAGAGAGGGACGTTCCGTGGCCTGCTCCAAGAGCGGTGCTGGGCCGAACAGTGCCAGCAGGCCCAGCCCAGGTGGGGATGGCCGCAGGTACCTGCGCTGGTCTGTGGAAGCAGCCGTGAGTGGGGTCCTGCTCCAGTGTCCCATCCTTGCCCACATCTGGCAAAGAGCGAGTGCAGCCAGAGCTGAGGGGCTGCGGGAAAGGCCGGAGAACACGACACAGCCCTGCACGGCCCAGGCAGGGACAGCCCCCGGGTGCCCAGGGGACGGAGCACGGCCAGCAGGGGCAGCCCCATCCCTCTTGCGTCCTGTCTGTGGGGACATCCATAGGGGCGGGGATGGGATGGGGCCAGGCCGGCCGCAGTCACCAGCCCTGCGGCCCAGATCTGCCACTCACCATCACGCACTGGCTGCAACTTCTCCGGCTCTGCAGGCTGCTGCGCTGGGAAGGCTGCAGGCCCTTTCTTTTTCTTCCCCCAAAGCACCCTGAAGAGCCTGAGCACTCGGCCTGCCATCCCGCTTTTTGGCCTCTAGGACACCTTTGAGACAGATGCCTGGGAAATCTCGGAGGTAGCAAGTCCCACAGTCTGGCTGCAAGGCCAGCTGCAGGAATAGCGCCTCGGAATCGCTGTGGGTCAGTGACGAAAGAGCCGGCTGTGTGGGGCTCCTCACAGCACAGCTCTGGCACGTCCTGTCCTGTCTAGTGCACCGAGCACTGTGGCGTTGCTTCGTCACCGCCAGCAGCCACTTCACCACGTGTCACAAAGGGCCCTGTTCCATTCCGTTCCATGGTAACCATGCTGCGCCGTGTCAGCAAGGGCCCTTGGACACGCTGCCAAGTGGGCTGCACCAACCCTGCCCCAAATGCCTCTGATTGGAACAAATCCATTGCCCCAAGTGTCTAAGACATCCTGGGACACACCAAGCCCAGCCAAGTGCTCAGGGGAGGACTCTCCACAGTGCCAGGCCAGCACAGCCCAGCTCCCTGGTGGCTCTGGAGCAGAGCAGCTTCCAGCAAGCACGGGGTAAACACATCTTGCCAAGAGTTAAAACTCACCAGATAGGGGAGGTGGCATGAATGTGTGCATCAGGCCTTTGAATTCACAGCTCCCCAAGAGAGCTTTGGGGCACTTGGCTGGACAAACAGCATTCAGCTCAGACCTGTGCTCAAAGGTGGGCAACAAACCCTGCCGCAGGTGCTTGGCTTGGTCTCTGCAGGCCCAGGCAGATGCCTAAGCTGCTCTTCA
Source organism: Ammospiza nelsoni (assembly GCF_027579445.1). Lineage (NCBI taxonomy): Eukaryota > Metazoa > Chordata > Aves > Passeriformes > Passerellidae > Ammospiza > Ammospiza nelsoni. The sequence goes on from NC_080669.1 coordinate 8,272,874, forward strand.
CATCCTTCGCCTGCCCCTCAGCCAAGTGCAAGAACTGAAGGAAACACAGGAAGTCAAATGGAGACACTTGCACCTGTCTCTTTGGGGGCTCCTGGGGAAGCAGTTTCCTTGGCAATCAAGCCCCTCTCTTCCAAGGGCACTTCCCCAAATGTGTACATTTTCTGGGCAACACCAACCCACCCTTAAGTGCGGGGTGCGGAGGTTCATTGGCATCACACCATAACCAATATGATCCAGTGAAGCAAAATTTATTATTCCTAAAAAGACTATCTATAATAAATCTCTACTGTCCATGCATCTCTAGCTAATACATGATTGGTTAATCCTAGCTGTTCACACATCTAAAATAGAATGCTGCTTGGATTATCTAAGTTTTCACGCATCTTGCTGGGTTTGTATGGCCCACCCATGGCTCACTTTCTCAAGCTTGCTGACAAACTTGCTGAGTCCTGATGACTCTTTTGCTTGCATCTTCTTCAAGGATATACCGACCCCATTTCTGAATATGTCCATAATTCATTCTTTGTGAACGTGTTCAGTGTCCATTATTACAAGCAGGCTGGATTCTGCATCGGTTGAATACGGCCCTTGTCTTGCAGAAATTCCTCCACATGCAAAATATCTTCAACAGTTCCCCTCTTTTGTTTTTGCAGAAGCCAGACTGATTTAAAAGCACAGTCAATTTCCTTTTGCACACAGCATAGTAAGCAAGGCACTATTAGCAGAACTGATAAAAGAATGAAATACAAAGCCAATAATATATAAAATTATTTATTCATTACATAGTCAAGAATACCTAATACCAAAGCATACTAAGTCCTTGAGCCAGCCTCTTATTCCCCAGGATTTTAGCCACTCATCAAAAAAAAGAATTCTAAACAACTTTCAGCTGTATCATGTTCTCCTTAAGCAATGACACTTGCTTGTCCATAGATTCAGAGTGCTCAGAGAGATTCATGCAACACATCCCTTCAAAATCTTCACACCCATCTCTCTGTGCTAGCAACAAAAACACTATTGCAGCCCTATCCTGTAATACAGCATGGTGTATGCTACCTACATCAGTGGTAAGCTCATTCAGTATGGCAGATGTAATGTTAATTTGTTTGTTTGTCCAACAAGCCAATCGTTTGAATTGTGTAAGGGCCTGTGATGAAGGTACTCCTGGTGTAAAAAGTGATGCCAGTAGAACAAAAGGCATATTCTACAATTCTACATTATCCTTACAGTCTCAGCCTAATAGATGCACAGTACGTTTTGGACATTGGAATTTGTGCCTGATGTCAAGCATCTGTTGCATGCTAGGGGCAAACAGTGTCAGTTTCCCAAAATAGCACAGTCCTCCTCATGCTTTCTCAGGAGTCTCAGGCTAAGCTTTATCTCCACAAATGAGAAAAACTCCAGGAGGTGACATCCTTGCAGATTTTGGTTTTAGGGATACAACCATGTCCAATTGGCTCAGTATGCCATGGTATTGTAATACCAGGAAGAAACAGGAGATATCCAAGTGCCGTCATCGCCGAGTCTTCCTGATTTCTCCATAATCAGCTCTTTAACCCGGTGGTACTCATAGAACAAACAGTAATTTCCTGGCACTGATCCCAAAATATCCAATTCCTGTGGTCACTGACTTGTAGTATTTAAACCTTGAACGATTGTAAATGCCTGAATTCCTAACGGATTTCTAGAGATGCTTTGTTTTTCACACCAAATTTCTGTGATCATCCCATTTTGATTAGTGCACCAATTTGAACAGGCCTTACTTAAGTTGCCATAAATTTGAGCTCTGGTCTAATTTCCCAATTCTTCCATTGAGTCTAAAGGAATGCCAATTAAACAGGTGCCAAATGGATCCGAAGGTGGAGCTAGTGATAGGCAGAAAGATTCTTGCCTTGTTCTGTTAGCCTATGTAACCCTCATGTTAGCTCGCTGCTCTATCTTGTATACCCCCTGCATTTCCTTAATCACTCCACTAAGCAACATGGTTACTATTTTCCAGACTGGTGCCATTGTCGCCCTTGTGGTCCATCACGCCTGTGCTTTGCCGAAACTGCTTTAGCTTGTTCTCACTCCAACTCTCTCAAGTGATGTGTTTGTGGTATTGCTATTCTTACTCTACATTCTGTAGCTATTATCTTGCTCTCTAGCACAATTTGATTTACTACAGCAATTAAAGCAAGTCTAAACTGCAATTGCAGTAACAATCTTTGCTTATATATTTCTATCAAAGATACATCTTAGAGAAAACTCTGATATCTTCTTGAGTTATGCCTTAAAAATTTAGCTAATGCCATTCTTGGGGTACTAGTGTTAAGTGTGTAAGAGCAGTTATTGCATATTAGGTTGGTAGGCTGAAATTTTTGCTTTTCCCTCGGACCACTGCTCAATTATGTTCTTGACAAACTTGTCGCCAAGTTTTTTAGTTACACTTGATACAATGAACTTTAAGCCATGGCTTACATGCACAACTATGCAGATATCAAGCATTTTCTATCTGATTTACAACTTGTGAGGGAAGTGAAGGTCCACGTGGCTGGAATCCAACGAACGCCTTTATCTGTAAGTAAGCCCATAGAACTTCTTCCTCTTCATTTGACTGTAGCTGGTCCTTGCCACACCCCTGTCCTGGACTTGTGAACATGACCAGAATGCCGTCAGGCAATTCCTCCCTTGGATTATCTGTGAGGGCATGATGCACAAGAATAGGTGCATCTTCCCTATCTCCTGTTGTTCTGAGCTAATTAGGCACAAAATTGGCTTTAGCTGTTTTCTCCTCAAGGGATAACCCTGGAGTTCCCACTTTTTGTTTTTGCAGCATGTCCTTGAACATCTGATGGGCATGCTCAATAACTGCCTGTCCAGTAGGATTGTGAGAAATACCAGTGTCACGTCAAATACCCCAAAATTACAGAAAATTGAATCTTAAGGAACACGAAGCAGGACTATTGTCAGTCTTAATTGCTAAGGGGATACCTAATATAGGAAAACAATTGTACAAATGTTTCTCAACATGACGTCTCACCAGTTAAGAGAGTACCCTATAAAACACAAGCATAGGTATCAATGCAAACATGTACAAATTTTTCCTGACCAAATTCTTCTACATGAGTTACATCCATTTGCCATAACCGCAAGGGCTGAGTACCCCTAGGGCTAACACCATGCCTAAACCAATGCCATCTCGTTGACCGGGCAGGACAGGATCACGCAATACTAGAAGCATCAGTAAAGGGAATAGCAAATTGTTTACCCAACATTTCTGCAGATTGATGAAGAAATGCATGGGAAGTTTTGGTCTGTCAGCCTGTGCCACTTCCCTGTCACCTCAGGGCCACCATGGCCCTCGGCTGCCCCACAGCCCTCAGCCCCAGCAGCAGCTCAGGGTCAGCGTCCCTTCGGCGCCACCGCCCCCTCAGCCCCCTCAGCCCCCTCTGTCTCACCGTCCTTCAGCAGCTCCTCAGGGGACAGTGCCTGGGGCCAGCGGCAGCTCCCACCGCTCCAGGGACAGCCGGGGCTGGAAGTGCTGCTCCGCCCGCACCGGCCGCCAGCTCGGACCCAGCACAGGGACAGGGGACACAGGGGGCACAGGGGCAAAAGCAAGAGGTGAAAAAAGGCAGCCGAGGGGGGAAAGAGGTAAAAATGCAGCCTAGGCTTACACAGCTCAATCTATGCATCTAAACTTCCACATACCTCTAACTAAATAACTCAGCATATTTCTAGATCTATATCTAAGCATCTAAATTTAAGCATCTAAATGTAGGTGTCTAAATGTAGGCATCTAAATGTAACTCTATTAATTGTATAAATGTAGATCACAAAATCTAGAAATGTAACTAATTCAATCCCATCTAGAACAATAGAGATCAATTTAACTATATAGATGTATATATATGCACATATAAACACACCTCTGTAAATCTATAAATGCAACTATATGGATATAGAAAGAGAATTGTAGAAATCTATAAATCTATGTGTACACTAAGGGATTCCACCCATCTGATGCTCACAGGCTCTGCCTCTGGTCCTTCTTCCCATGCAGGGCAGCCCTCCTGGCAAGGCAGATTAGCTGGAAGTCTGGGAAGCAAAGGGAACACTGGGTCAATATTGGCCTCTCTGCATCATTTGTCCTCTTGGAAGTAACTGTCCTTCTATCAAAGTCTGTAAAAGATGAGCCGAAAGGCAAAATCTCACTTGGCAATTTGAAGCCTGCTCTTCAAAGAGCCAGATTCCTTCCAAGAGTTTATAACTTCTGAAGTTTTGAAGTATCCCAATACACTGAAAGCCCTCAGTGTATTAGGATACTTTCGCAGGGCCAAGGGCCCCCATGAGGGCTTGAAACACAGACAGACTCAGCTGCCACAAAGAAGCCCAGCCTGGTTCTTTCTCTGTGCTGACAGAGACACCTCAGTCCTCACTGAAATGGCTGAAGCTGAAGGTGCTGGGAGCTGAGTTATCAACTAGCACCATTCCCTGCCATCTACAACCTGCCCTCTGCAGTGAGCCACAGCTCCTCCAAAACAACCGCTAGCTCTGGGATGAACAGCTCCGTGACAAATGACCGGGTAATTTTGGCTTAGGAATTTATGTATTAGCTTACGGGCATTGTTAGTGATTATAAGTATTTAGAAATAGCATCAGTTAGAACTCTTGTAGCTGCTTGTAATATAATAGAATCTATCAGCACTGTGTTGCTCATAGAAACAGTAGCATAATGAATATAATATCTATGCATCACTTATGGAAACAATTGTGTGATGAATGTATTGTGTTATAGACCCTAGCAAAACTTAACGGGAAAAAAGGCTTGTGTGTAACTAAAATCAGTGTAAGGCTGTCCACTGACCAACCTGTCCAAGTGATAAAATAACCCTGACACAAACCAGAGCACCAGAGGACAATTAGAGAATACCATGTGAAATTTAGGGAGAACCTACTAAAGCCTTATCAGAGGGTGTGAAACATCAGGAGACACAAGCAGAAATAATATATGTTGACCTGATGCAAAGGATGTCATGCAGTAAAACTGAGTGCGAAGCAATCAAGCTAAGGAGTTCCCAAAACATCAGAAAATTCCCAAGAATGCTTGAAAAATTCATGAAACACATGAATATACTTGCCTCTCAGCAATGTAACACCATAAAGCTAACACTGTCACTTAGCACCAGGTGTTGTTTGGGTGTTAGCCCCGAGCACCACAGTGCTGCAAATATTGTCTTTTTTTATCCTATTAGTATTATACATTTTATAATTCTAAGCAGTGAATTCTGTTTCTCACAGCTGTGAAGGAAAGAGCTCCCTAACAGGACTGCAGGCAGCACCAGCTTTGCTCAAGGATGCAGACCCAAAGTGCTCTCTCTCTCCTTTAGTTCTCACTAATTTTAAGGGGTGATTTCAGATTTTCCTTGAGCTCCTGGATCTGTGACTAATGATTTCCTTGCCTCAGAGCTTCTGCTGCTTGTATTTTTAATGTATCTCACTACAGCTATCGGCAGACTGGCACTACATGGATTTAATGCTTGGAGACAAAAAGCTCAGACTTCTACACTGACCTTTTGCTGGGCTTTTCCTCTCTTGCTTCAAGAGTCACTCCGGGTTGCCTCCAGAGCACTGACATCCTGCAGCAAACTTATCCACGGACATCAGCACAAAACTGGGACACCTGGCTTGGTGACACAACTGCCACAAGGTCAGGTTTATTCCCTGCTCTCTTGCCCCAGCAGAGGACTCAGTGTCAGAGCCTCTGGAGAAGCGTGGAGGGCAGGGCTCAGGCAGGTTGTGCCCGTGCAGGATTTGAACTCAAGGCACCAGGAAGCACCAAGCCTGCAGACAGGAACTCAACCCTTCTCATCTCCCTCACTGCCAGAGGCAGGCTCAGAGCAGCCATCTCACCCCTCTCGAAACCAGTGGGGGCTCTGTCCCTACCAAGCTCCTCGGGCTCCTGGGAATTGTTCCTGCGGCTCTCGGTGCCAGGCAAAGCTCCCTCTGCTGCAGCTCTGCCCACAGGCTCCTCTCCTGAAGACTCAGGGGCAACAATAATATTGCCCTTGAAAGAGAAACAGAAAGGAAGAAACCCTTCTCACCACTTACACAAAACACCTGGTCCAACAACTCCATGGCTCACACACTTAATCCCTTTTTCCTAACAACAACTCTGGGACCCAAAGCCCTTCAACAGTCAGAAAAATTGACTTCTCAAACACAGTCCAAAAGCTGTCAGAGCTGACAGTGTTGAACATGGGGGTGACACTGAACACACGGAATGGCTGCTAAGCAGGAGTCCTGCCAGCTCCTGGCAAAGGGATGTGCTCCTTCCTCCACAGCCCTGAGCACAGAAGTCTCATCCAGGCTGCAGCACACATCTCTTCCCACAGAGATGCCCAAGAGCAAGGGGAAAGAGCTCTGCAACATGGACAGCAAGACTGGCCAGTTTGCCCAGCTGAGGATTTCCCAGATGGAAACTGGACTGCAGGCAGCAGCTTACTGAGAGGACAAGAAAGCTGCAGCTGCAGCCCAGCCCCAGCCACGGCTCTGGGAGCGCCCACACGCACGGCAGGGCTCACACAGCAGCAGCAGCAGCAGCAGCCGCCCAGCCCTTGCTTTGCCTTGGCCTCCCCACCCAAAAGAGGCACAGCCCACATCTGCTGCTGCAACAGAGGCACCTCTGGCATGCCCCTCCCTGCACGGGACACTGGGCCTTCAGTGCCACTTCTCCAAACACTCTTCTCTTCTTTCCCATCAAACAAAGCCTCTTAGAACCTACAAAGCTTCCACTTCCTCACCACAAATACTCCTGCATCAGGGGTTCTTCCCAGGAAAAGGAGCACCCAAACTTGGCCAACACAGGCTCACACCTTTCCATCCTTACTCATGGATGACATTTTCATTCCCTCTTCTTTAAGAAGTCATGCTTTACCAGGCAAATACTTCCTTGTCCATTCACAGCTGAACTCAAGAAGCTTTTCCTTCTCAGCCATGCAACAACATTCACAAGTTCTCAGTCCAGCCCCTTTCTTCCCTGCCCAATGCAGTTGCCCAAGCAGAGGGAGAAAACATCTCCTCCAGTGTCTCAAGCACCATGTCCAGAACCGGCGGTGGCAATTCCTCTTTCCCAGGAGTATTCCACAGCCAGCTGTGGCTGTCCATGCTGCAGAACCTGCGCTGGCAGCTGGAGTGCTGGGGGCTTGAAGTGTCTGGCCTGGCTGCAAGAATCCAAACACATTGGTCAGGCTCCAAAATGTGTCTCTGGGACGCAGAGCTCTAGTCCTGCCTTGGATCAAACATCACAGGAAGCACACAGCAACCTCCGTTCCAGAAATGTATTCAAACTTCCCAGGGGATTGAAGGAGTGAGTTCTTCCTCTTAAAAATATTTATCCAAATCGACATGTACATAGATTAAAGCATGAACTGGAAATCTGATATAGACACACACAGAGACACACACACACCCCAACACCCTAGAATCACAGCTTTGTGCATCTTCCCAGCAGCTTTGGGATTTGGCTACATTTGGTTTCTCATCACAAAAGACCACAGAAAATGGATTCACCCAGGAAGAGCCCAGATCTATAGACATGCATGCTAAACTTGTACTGTGAGTTTATTCTGTAAACAGTCTTGGGGGTGAGGCCATTATCTTCAGCTGCAGCTGTTGTTGGGCACACAGAGCTCATTTCAATGGCACGGCTTGATTTGCAGGGCAGACAGTCTTAAACATCTGCAATGTCCTATCAGAGTCCCAGTTTGGCTTCATTCAAAGAAAGAGGAGAGTGCACCTAACACTGACCACTTGTTAGGCAATATCTTTCACCATGCCCTTGTACCCCTACAGAGAGTCTGTCTACAAAATGCCCAGAACACCCTCCAAACCTGCAGTGAGGACCGGAAAATGAGGCAGAGAATCTGTCTGTTTTCAAGGTCCCCCTTCCTAGGCAACTTGACACTTTCTACCTGCTTCTCACTTGAGATCTACCCATGATAGGGTAGATCTGCAGGAAAACACTTGAAAGGGTCATTAACCAGGAGCTGCTTGAAAAGCAAGGTTAGAAGCTCTTTCCCTCCCTGATGGGCTGCGGGCTGGCAAGTGCTGCTCTGAAGATGTGCAGCTGCTCCTCTCTGGAGAGGCCAGGGAAGGGTTGTGATGGTCTATGGGTACCAGAGGAACGATGAGCTCAGGTTGGCATTTTAGCTCCCTGGGAATAAGCAGAATGAAGAGCTCACAGTGGAGATGAAATTTGCCTGTTCCTGGCTCCTCTGATGAAATGCCAAGAAGTCCAGATGAAGCAAACACCTTCTCCCAAGAAGCTAGGAAAACCTCAGAATCATGAGCACCTGCACTTCACCTGGAATGGCGTGGAGGCAGCTCTAAATGCTCGGGTGAGGCAGCACTGAGGTCATGGTATGAGAGCACTGTGTAGCAGTGAGGGAAGGAAAAGGGAAGCAAAGGGAAGGCTGGGTCACTACTGGTCTTTGGGTGTGCTTCCCTTGGCAGCAACTGTGCTTCTGTCAGGGAAAACAAAAGCTTCCTGAATTGTTAAAACTTAAAATCACCAACAAAGACTCTCTAACTAGTCAAAGTTAGAAAGTGCTATGTTCATTACGCTGGCGGCCGGCACAGGGGAGGATCATTCCTGAAATGCATGACCGCTGGCCGGGCTTGGCTCGGCTTGGCACAGCACAGCAGGCTCCAGCAGGACAGGGAAGGGCAAGGCAGGCAGGGAAGGGCAGGGCAGGGCACTGGGAGCAGTGACAGGCTCTGTCCACATGCTGCATCCCATGCCTGGGTAACCATTGGGGACAGAGAGCAAGGACACTGCTCAGGCTTGGCTGGGGAAAAGATGAAAAGCGGGACTCAGAAAATAATAATTTGGACTGCTATTTTGCAGACTAGCTGGTTTCATCTCAGCATGTCCTCCTGTCTTTGGCAGAGTTGGCGCATTTCTCATGATTTGGAGTCAGCTACAGCAGCAGGAAGGGGCAGCAATTTTGTCAGCATGGATATCAAAGCCAAAGTGCTCCCCCATGGATGGATGTTGCTTTCTTCAAAGCATTTCTGGCCTACAGTTACAGTGACCTCACACTGGAGTCTTCCCAAACAGCGTTGCTATTTTCTTTCCTCAGGAATCACCTTTTCCTGTTCTTCCCCTTCTCTGGGGAGAGCTCCAATGCAAATGCCTCCTGCAGCCAACTCCTGTCACTGTAGACTGACAAAGGACATCTTGCAACAGAGAGAGATTCCCTAGAGCTGCTGTGGGGAGCTGAAGGGGGAAACTTTGTCCTTAGTCTTGAAGTCTTGCTGGGGAGCTGCTTGTGCTCTGGGAGACGGACAGCAATGATGTTTATCCAAGCATGCAGGTTCATTTCTGAGCTTCCTGACACAGCACAGAGACTGGGGTTGTCGTATTGGCAAACCAATTTCAGCATGGGCACTTCTTGAAATGCTTCAATTATCCTTTTTTTCGCTTTTCTGTAGAAATATTGTGATCATCTATTCTTTCCCGAGGATCTTTTCCTGCTTTTTGGAGAGCTCATTTTTTTGCCCTCCCAGATCAGGCTAATTCCCAGGGCTCCTTCCCAAAGTAAGGTGTAGCCCATGGCCTCCACTCTTCAGCTGGAACAGAAGGAAGCAGAGAGTTTGCTGTTGTGGGAGAGGAGCTTCTCATTCCTGCCTGCTTTCCCTTTGGGACAGGTTGGTGTGTTCTCATTTGATAAAGGCAGGTTTAAACTCTGAAGCAGTTGTGTTTCAATCTGCTCCCTTCTCCAGCTCTTCTGTGGGTATCATTGGACAAAACGATCTTGGTGGGGGCTCCCTGTGGCAGTTTAAGGAAGGAGGTTGATATTTCAGGGTTGTGACTGCTGAAAGCAGCTGGTTTTCGCAGGTGTCCAGAATTGGGAGCGGCTTCTTTTCTCACTTGCCTGCAGAAAAGGAAGTTGCAAAGTGGGAATTTCATTTGTGGAGATGGCTGCCAGGGGTGTTTGCCAAGAGATGCGCTGGCAGAGAGGCAGGTCTCGTGCTAAACTGGCTGTGTGTTTGTTTTGATATTGGGGAGGGTCAGAGATGCAGACACAGACACCATCTGAAGGAACAGTGTAATTTTCTGTAATGCAAAAGAACAAAAAAGAGTCAGGAAAGAATAAGCTAAGCAAAGCACCTCAGCATTATTACAAAAGGGTGCCTCTGGTTATTAAGGAAGATACATCACCAGGTACCACAATGCTTTCCCCTTCATCCAGTGCTGCACATCAGCTGGGGGAAGCTGTCCCAGCCAAGCCCTGCAGAGGCACGGCTGGGAACGGGGAAATGCTGCGGTGCCTCCACCTTTGCCGGCCACGAGGCTCCCGAGTGCGCTGTGAGAGTAGCCCGGCTCCGACAGTGCTGGACGAGCAATGTGCCAGAGCTTCTGCTGGGGCACAGCTGATTTCATTCTCCTCTTGGTTTTCTCCTCGAGCCTGCCCAGGGCTCAAGGAAGAACCAAGACCAGGTGTGGCCTTGTCCGTTTTTCCTCATGCAGAATGATGCAGACATGCTTCACCAGTGAATGGAGGCAACAATATTTTTGACACTAATACTTGGTTAAGGAGGAGATATGTGGAACGCTAGGTTGGAAAGATCATCTAGAGGGCAGCTTTGGCTCAGGTCCTGTGGTTGAGGCTTCAGTCAGGGTTTGTTATTCAGGCCTTAGTCCTTTGGTATTTTGCGGTGCACATCAATGCTGTGCAGAGCTGGAAACAAACAAGTCTGTCTTTAGAACATTTGAGACAGGGAACAGGATTAGCCCTGCAAGGCCAGGCTAGGGCCAAGAGCAGAAGGCCAGCACCCTGCTTTTGCCCACAGGCAGCCCTGCAGAGCAAGCAGCCACTCCTGCCCAGGGCTGAGGTGCCCGAAGCTGCCTCCCCGCTGTGCAGCTCTGCAGAGCCCGCGGGGCACAGGGTCCTGGGCAGCCAGGGCAGCCCGGCTGCCTTGGAGCACAAGGAGTGGCCCAGAGAGAAGCTGCTGCCCTTTGCTTTGGAACTGTTCCTCAGAGTCTTGTCATTAATCCACAGTGTCTGATCTGTTTTCTTTTCCTCTCCCAAATTTAACAGAGATTTTTGAGTGAAATTGACTGAAGTAGCTTCTGCTGCTGGTGGTGGTCCTTTTGTCTGCAGTGAGGGCAGGTGATTTGAACCAAGGACAGAGTCCATTGTTAACACCCCAGCTTTGCCAAGTCAGGAAAACCATTCACAATTGGGCAGCCAGTGCTGCGCAATTTTCCTAGTTTTTGGAAAGCTCCCACCTTAAGAAATCCACGAGCCCCTTAAGAAATTCAAGAGATTTTCCTCCATGAGGATACCAGCAGTACCATGATGCCAGTGTTTTCCACCCAGTTTTCTGTGTCTTTGGCACTTTTAAGATGTCTTCAGTGCCCAGCAGGAATGAAATGACCTGTGATCATGTGATTTGAGAGCTCTGTGTTGTTCGTTGCCACATGAGTGTTCATGACAAGCTGGACACACCAGCCGTGGCTCTGTTGAGTTAAATTCATCCCAATTTTGTGCAAACAGCAGCCCTGAGATGCTGAGAAGAGCAAGCGCAGTGGGTGGGTGTGCATGCACACGCCTGGGGGCTGACTGCTGTGTGGGCAGAAGGTTTTGCACTGTTGTAATTCTTCGCTCTCCCAAGCTGGACGAAGAAATCAAATCTTTATTAAATTAAAATACATAAATCTAAATGAAATGAAAAAGTATCAAAATGAATGAAGCAATACCTCTTAATTTATCATGGATGTAATTTAACATCTATACACTATTGCCGGCCGGGGGTCCCTGTACAAATCACGAACGGGACGGGACTGCTGAGGAACGCGCCTCGAGCTGTTTGTTTTCCAGCATCAGTCTCATTACTTGGGTCTGACTATGGGAAGATGCCAGCGGCTCACATCTGTGGCAGCAGGCAAAGAACTTAATGGCACAGCTTACTTGAAAAATTTTTTGACCAATCACACAAAGCGGAAGCATACTGACAGTAGTTCTATCCAACCACTATAAGCACACGTACCTTTTGTTAAAACAGTGCTTGCTTCTTTTGAATACTATACCTGCTTGTAAGCCTTAAAGCACAATGCACTGAGCTCCATTATTAAGCTGAGAATTTCCTAATATCTTGCTAGAGATACTTTTTTGAAGGCTAACGAGTTATTCTAGCCAAGCACTAACACACAGGCCATTTTGCTATTTCTCCTTACTTTTCTACTTCTATAACTCTTGTGCTGACAAATCCTATGGCTGCTGCTTAGCTCCAACTGCAGTTCGGCTTTCTCTGAGCTCTGCCTTTTGTAGCTTTCCCAAAACCCCCTGATTTGAAGGATTCCCACAACTCCCCCTCTCAGTACAACTAAAAAGAAACCTTTGTATTCGTGTCGTTTATTAACTACCTTGCATTTCATAGCTTTACTGCAGCATACCTGCTTATTACTTGCTCAAATCATCCTTTTTGCTCGCATTAAGCCTTGCTATATTCCAACACAGCAATTTTAATGCTGTGAAAGTCCAGTTAGTTCAAAAGGCAAAAGTCATGTCTGATAGCAATTACAAGTCATTGTTCCAAAAAAGTCTCGCCTGTTCCAAGGTCTTAATTCAAAACCTCCCTCCATGTCCATACCTTCATCCACCATCTGTGTGAGATTTCAAGAACTCTCTGTGAAACCATTCCCTACCTCTCTCTCTTGTGTGATAAAAACTTCTTTGTTCATTTTTTCCATCATTTGCCACACACACCAATGTAGGCAAGGTATTACTACTAGTACCACTACCAAAACACCCAATCCATAGAGACCTATTCTACAAAGTTCCCCTCAGCCAAGGTTCAAAGCTCCATCCTTGGAACAAATCATCTAACCATGACCCACCGTCTTCTTTTTTTGGAGCTGTCAAATCTTTCAGCTTTTGTATGCTTTTCTGCATGGATTCAGAGTGATCAGACAGGTTCATGCAACACAATCCTTCAAATTCCTCACAACCATGTCCATGTGCCAGTAAAAGAAAATCAATTGCTGCTCTGTTCTGTAAGGTTGCATGTCTGACAACACTAACATCAGTCATCACGTCACTAATTGCAACGCAAGTAGCACTGTCTTCTTTCTCCAGCCAACACCCCAATTGCTATAATGGTCTCAATGCCTCACCCGAGGCAAGTGGATGCAGAAATAAATTTGATGTAACTCATTTAGCAGGGCCCTAGGTCTGAAATTGCTATTACACTTTTCTTTATAATGATGGGCAAATCTTTTTTCTCTGTATTTTCTCTTGATGGCTTTTTTAACGATAGGTGCTATCCCAGTGAGTTGTCTGATGCTAGATGGGCCACCTTTAATTTTTGAGGGATTCCCTGTCAGGCTTCATCTCCACAAATGAGCCAATATTCTGTTACTAATTGTCGTGGGGATTCATCTAGGTCATCTGCTTGTCAGCAGTTTCACCCTTAGGGGACACTGGGGTAGTACAATTGCACCACAAACTTGAGTATCTGTCCACAGGATGATGGGGAGTAACATTTAACTGTGGATCTCCCTGGTACTGAAAGGCAGCACAAATTTCCATTAGAAATGAACCAAGAATTTCAATTCTTGAGGTTCAGAAGGTGCTCTAAGCAGATCAGAGGCCCAATGATGCCAGCTGGTTATGGGATTGGTCTTGTTGGCAGCCTCACACCAATATTTGTCACAATTGGCTATTGGCCATTCCTTGGCTGGCACTGGCACACTGACCAAACAGGTCACCAAGGGTTTGTCTGGGCTCAAATTGGTCAAACATATGGTGTCTGAGCCTGCTGACTTGGCTAAAGCAAGGTAAACATTCATTTTTGGTTGATCTACAGGCATATATGCACTGCAAAAGCAAGCAAGCAAAACCAACAAGCGCCAGTATATCATTTGATCAAACTCCATGTTTCTGTTCAGCTGCTTTTTGGCAAAAGCCTCCCCATCTCTTTCAGTTCTCAAGCAAATCTTTTAGCACTTGTTCAGGAACTGGCCAACTATAGGGCACTAAACGGTCCCTCTGACCTTCAGTTTTTACAAACTTGGATATCTTAGAATTCTTTTGAACAAAACGGACACCATGCTTTCGCTGAAAGAGCTCTATGATACAAACAATTTTCACAGTCTAAAGAGCAGCAATCAAACTCAAGATTTGTAGGTTTCACAGGTTGAACAGGGAATGTCTGGCATGAACTGTAGTTTCTCCGTGTGGCTCACGTCTGCGTGCTCATTTCCCTGCTGGTGGAATTGTCAGTGCGCTCTTGTGTATGAGACGGTTTCACATCCTTCGCGGGGACCCACTTAGGTCTGGCACCTGTGCAAATAAATACAAGCATACCCTTTGCCCCAAGTGATTAGTGCAAATGGTCCTTCAATTTGTCCAAACTCAAGGTTTCTAATCAAAACGGGAGCATTTTCTTTCAGTTTTGCCTGTGTGCTGTTTGAAAAGTGCCTAAAAATTGGAGGATTAGGTCCTACAAATGATCTATTCAAAAGATAAAGACATCTAAAGCTTTGCTCTACCTTATCAGAGGTGTTGCTTGGGCCACTCCCCCTTTTTTGACCATTTAAGGGTTTTAGAGTGTGGTGCATCCTTTCAACAACTGCCTGACCTGTGTGGGAATAGGGAATTCCAAAAGTGTGGCAAACACTCCTGTCCATCAGAAATGTCGCCAATTTTTGAGCTCTGCATGTGGGGCCATTTGACGGTTTTTGCCTCGTGGGGGATCAGTTTGGCGAGCTCTGGACCCCAGTGACACTGACAAGGACAAAGCAAAAGATGAGAGGCGCTCTTTCTTCTCGGGACCAAAGTCGCACAGCTTTAATGGAGAACAACTCCAAGAGAGAAAGGGAGCATCCAGGAGAGGAAAGAGGATGTCCAGGAGAGGAATGAGAGTGTCCACCTCATGGCAGGAGATTTGTAACCCTAGGGGAGGGGGGCAGTAGAAAGGAACTACCATAGGTCAACATACGTAAATCACCACACTGTAGTTTTCTGCATAAATTGCTGAACTTGTTGCAAACAAAATCCTAAAATTTCCCCAAACACAACCATTCAGTCCCAAATGATCACAATGAGGGAGAAAAACCACACAACCCCCCTGTATACCCAGGCACCAGGTGTCACAGGGAGTACCAACCCCTGCAATTACAAAGTCCACACACACAAGCTCACTGGGAAAGGAGTCTCTCTTTATGAGGGGACAGAGTGCTCGCTTTTCTCAACAACCACTCACCATCCACCACATCAGCATCCACGCACATCATCTTCCTCAAAACATACCCACTGGAAACACAACCACAATTACATCACACAGGAAAAATTGCAGCAATAAAACAGCATTTGCTCAATTCAAACCCAGAATTTCTAGCAGGTCCTTATTGACACAGCAAATCCTTTCTGCTGGCAGCCAGACCCAAACCCAAACTGTACAGGCGTACGTTGTGCGCAGGACATCTCTGTGTGACTTAGGAACAGCCCTTCCCCTGCGTTCTCCTTACGGGTTACTTTATACAGAGTTAAACATTCCCTTTCTCCACAGTCCCAGCAGTCTTGTCTGTCCCCTACGAGGAACAGCCCAGAGCGGAGGTGCCTCCAGGAAAGGAATGTCCTGGCAGTGCCCAGAGACGTCCACAGCGCGGTTGTTCTTGCTGGAGCAGAGAAGCGTTCCTGCCATGGTCACCAAATGAGGTGGGGAATAGAACTCACCACAGTTGAAGTTAGAAGGTGGTGTGTTTATTACAGCGCCAGGCACAGGAGGAGTTGTCTCTTAAAGACATGTGTGAAGAATCACTGTCTCTCTACTCATCTAAAATGAGTACACATTCATATAATTCCCAAAAAACCTAACACGTATTCATTAGGTAACACTGCGTACCCCCCTCTGTACTAAATTGTATTATAATTGTGTCCAAAGTTCCTTCACATTTCTGCAGTCTTTTACTTCAAATGGGTTGGTGGGTTTTAAAGTGGGGAATGGTGTCCTTCTGATGAAGGCTAAGATGTCTTCCTCAATTTGACCTCTTTACTTATGACCTGATGGCAGGCTTTTACACTTCTTGCCTATGCTGAACTTTCGGGGCCCAGGTGCAGGCTCTGGTCCTCTTCTTTGTCACAAAGAAATCCGCATCCCATCCTGCTTCTTTAAACATAGTAAAGACAAGCAAGTGATATATTACCCTAGCCTCAACTACCTTACCTGCAAAACATTAACTATTCCTCAGTATTTCTACTCTTCTTGCTATACTCTTTCCCCTTAACTAAATCTTGCTGAAATTTTAACTCCTCCAGTTCTTTTAAATCCTTGATTCATTGGCCTCATATAACACGCCAGCCATGTGTGAGCCGACACTATAACTGGGAAATTCCACTCCTGAGCAGGAAGTATAAAGCCTGGTTCTGAGCTGGAAGGGTGAGAAGGGTGAAATGCACATGGTTTTGATCCAGGGGATGTCCTGAAAGTGCACTGCCACTGCTGCAGAGAACCACGCTCCACCTCCTGCTGCTGCTGCACAGATTTTTAGCAACCCAGGGGTTGCTGTGTATTTTTTGCTACCACAAATAATGGAATCATTTTGCTTTGGAAGTTCAGTTTTGTCCTGGGTCATTTTGGGCATGGGCCTCCTACTGAACCTGTGAGAAAAACTGGAATGGACCTGCAGGACACTCCTATTCTTATGTCAGTAAATTCTGAGAAGTGATTTAGGTATCAATAAGTCAATAAGTATCAGTCAGTAAATCAAATAATTTGGGGGAATATTTAGCCTGTGAGTTTCAGCAAAGTATTGAAAATGTCTTAGATCCATGGATACACATTAGTAAGAGAGATTGCTGGGTGTGCACATATCAGGGAAGTGATTCCCCACACACCCAGTGCTGAGATCAAGTATTGCCTCTCTTCTAACCCTGAGCTGGCAGCAGGGATCAGGCCCGGTTTGGCAACATTTATTTTGAAGACTTCTGTTCAGCAGGTAAGAATGGTCCAAATGAAACCTTTCCAGCTGTTTCCCTTTGGTTCACCTGTTTGAGGGCTAAGATTCTGTGCTGCAGGTGTCCTGGGTGTGTGCAGAGCAGAGCAGCCCCAGAAAGCCCTTGGCTTGCCCACCAGTTGTCATGCCTTGTTGCCAGGTGTGCCCAGCTCTGGCAGGAGAAAGAGCTCGCAGTGCAGTGGGCACCGTGCCCTGCCCAGCTGGGGCTCTCTGGCACAGAGCAGCAGCAGCGCCAGCACCGTTCAGCCCGCTCCTGCCTTGGCTTCCCCTGGCACACAGAAGCCTCTGGAAATCAGCACCGCCAGCAGCGTTCCCAGCTTGGAGCAGCTGCTGCTGGTGGGCAGATGCTGCCAGTTCCACTGCTTCCAAAGGGCAAGAAAGGCACAGATGTCCATGCACCAGAGCCCTGGGCATGTCCAAGAAAGGGGCAAATATGTGGGGAGATTTGTTAGGAAGCATTTCAGCTGTGATGCCAACAGTGGCTTCTCTCCTGGTTCTGTGTGTTCTAGACGAGCAATGCAATGGTTGGCTCTGTCAATTAAGAAGTAGATGTTATGTGGATGTTCAAATGTGTAGTGATGATATTGTAATATATCCTCCCATTATCCTCTTTCCCCTCCCCTTTGTAATCGCCTTGGTAGTCAGGGCATTTGGGGAGGGCTGGCTTGTGACCAGCAGGCAGAGGGAAACAACACCTGACCTCCAGTCAAGGTGCAAGAAAGTAATTCCACCAATGGACAGCAGAGAAAGAGCTGACTGACAAAACTTCTGGAGGAGCTAAGGGTATAAAAGGCATAGCATCCTTTTTGTAGATGAGCACATGGCTGCTAGTCACAGAGACTCCCAATGCTATAAGTTTTCTTATTCATTCTTTGTTAAGCTTTGATAAACCTTTAAATTTTGAAAGTGAGAGTCATTTCTCACATGTGCAATACTTGGGGCCATTCTCTTGGTCTGGTTTCCTTTGCTTGTGTCCCATCTGAGTGCTCAGTTGGGGCACAGGCTGTAGGTGCTTGGGGCACTCCTGTAGTTCCTCTTGGATGCCCTGAACAACAGGGTTTGGCCCATGAGGGGAATTTGTGCTGCTTTGTGACAGAGCACTTCCCAGGCTCTTTTGTGTTTGATGTAGGGAAGGTTGGGTATTGCTTGGCATAAACTCACAGACCAACACAGAGCAGTTCCTTTGTGATGTCAGGGCATGGTTGTCACACTGTCGTAGTGACATCAGAAGGTTGCCTTGGTGCACAGAAGGCCTGAGTGTCAGAGCAGCCCTAGCGCTTGCTCTGATCAGGAGAACCCTCCTGGTTGCCGCCTTTTATCAGTATGCAGGTGCCCACTGACAAGAGCCTTTTCTTTCCTAGTGTTGTGGCAAACTCTCACAACACTGGAACAATGTTTCACCATCTGGCAACGGCAGCTTTCGCTGCCTATGGGGTTTCCTTTTCCATCTATTATGTGACACACTTCACCCGTAAGTAGAGGTTTTCCCCTCTGCTCTTTCTTAGTGACTGATTTTCTGATTTTAAAACAGAAAGAGCACTAGGATGCCACTGCTTTGGTAAAGCTCCTGTCATGACATTCAGCTAAAAAGGGGGTGTCTGTAGCCACAGGGGCAGCATTTGCAAGGGAACCTGCAGGGGTTCTGTTCCCTCCATGGGAGAGTCTGTGGCAGCAGTCTCTGTCATTTCCTCAGTTTGCTGGGACAAGCAAGACAGCTTTGAAAATGTAGACTGGCAGACCTTCAGGGAATGCCTTTTAAAGTCTCTGCAGTTGTTCTCAGAATTCAGAGAAAGCTTATTTATTTTTAAGTTTTTTTAATTTTTTTTTTTTTTTTTTTTTTTTTTAAATTGAGTGCTAAAATAGTAATTCTTTTTGCAAGGAAGTGCAAACTCTAAAGCAGTGAGTGTCTGCTCCTGAAGCCTAGGGGTGCTGCTGTGCACTTCCACAATAGAACTGCCACAGCTCAGGGGGATTTTGGGAAAGCTTTTCTGGGCAACTGTTTCCTGCAAGTTAATGAGAATTAGTGCATGTAAGTGATTGGAGGAGAAAAAAAAAAGTACCTGAAGGAGAGGATTTCAGAAGCTGTTTTATGTGTCTGGTAGAACAGGAGCATTAAGTGTTAGAGAACAATTTGCATATTATTGATCATATTTGTATTCATTTACCTGCTAAACAGGCTGCAGTGAAGGCACAAGCAGGAATATTTTTGGGATCTCTTGCTGGCTGTGTGAGTGAAATGTGTCTCCTGGAGGGATGTTGTGAAACGGGAAATCATCTCTGTTTGGGTTGACTCATTCTGTGGGACTGAGCAGCCCAGGCAGTTTTCTCACAGCACGTGGTTCATTTCCCTTTTGCACTACAGGTCACCTGACGCATGCATTAAGCAGTGCTGAAGATCCTGAGGTGAATGAGAAAATAACATTTCATGTCCCTGGTGTTTAAGAGTTATAGAGGAAGATGTGAGCTTGGCCAGTAGCACTAGAATATAGAGGGTGAGCAAGGAAGGCCGAAAGAAAATCCATTTTCATGCCAGAACCAAAAAAAAGAAAGGCACAGGTAAGTATTTTAAAATTTCCATCTCAGAGTTTTGAAAAGCTGAAAACCTAGTTTTGCAAAGGGAACCATGCTTTCTAACACCAGATATGAAAAATCTAAAAGGCAGAGCATCTCTTCTGTAAATGACCAGGTCCCTGCTAGTCATGGAGACTCTCAATGCTGCAATTTTTCCTTATTCATTCCTTTGTTAAGGTTTAATATACCTTTAAAATGTTAAAAATGAGAGTCATTTCTCACATGTGCAGTACAGTGGGCCATTCTCTTGGTCTAGTTTCCTTTGCTTGTGTCCCATCTGAGTGCTCAGTTGGGGCACAGGCTGTAGGTGCTTGGGGCACTCCTGGAGTTCCTCTTGGATGCCCTGAACAACAGGGTTTGGCCCATGAGGGGAATTTGTGCTGCTTTGTGACAGAGGAGAACTTCCCAGGCTCTTTTGTGTTTGATGTAGGGAAGGTTGGGTATTGCTTGGCATAAACTCACAGACCAACACAGAGCAGTTCCTTTGTGATGTCAGGGCATGGTTGCCACACTGTCGTAGTGACATCAGAAGGTTGCCTTGGTGCACGGAAGGCCTGAGTGTCAGAGCAGCCCTAGGCCTGCTCAGATCAGGAGAACCTTCCTGGTCAATGCATCTGTCTGTAGGCAGCTGCCCACTGACTAGAGGCTTTTTTTGTACATCTTAGAAAAATTGCACTAATGCCAATAATGAACCATCTGGCCACTGCAGATTTTGCTGCATATTGCATTACATATTCCATTTATTACTTTACGAACTTTGCCCATAAGTAGAGGTTTCCCTTCTACTTAGGTTAGGGTGTATCCTAACCTGGCTTTTGTATGTCTTCCTACTCTTCATTAGTGACTGAGTGCCTGATTTTGAAACAGAAAGAGCATTAGGATGCCATTGCTTTGGTTAAGCTTCTGTCAAGTCCTTCATCTAAAAAGGGAGTGAACTGTAGCCACATGGGCAGCATTTGCAAGGGAACCTGCAGGGGTTCTGTTCCCTCCACGGGAGAGTCTGTGGCAGCAGTCTCTGTCATTTCCTCAGTTTGCTGGGACAAGCAAGACACCTTTGAAAATGTAGACTGGCAGACCGTCTTGGAAGGCCTTCTTAAAACTCTGCAACAATTATTCCCAGAATTCAGGGAAAGCTTCTTTCTTTCAACGGTTTCTCTTGAAAGGATCTGACTGTCTAACTTGACCCTATACAAAGTGCGAAAATTGTGATCTTCCCTTTGCAATGAAATGCAAACTCCAAAGCAGTGAGTGTCTGCTATTGAACCCTGGAGCTGCTGCTCTGCTGTTTCACAAAGAACTGCCAGAGCTCAGGGGGATTTTGGGGAAGCTTTTCTGGGCAAGCATTTCCAGCAAGTTAACGAGAATTGGTGAATGCAACAGATTTTTTTTTAAAAAGTACCTGAAGGAGATGATTTTAGAAGCTGTTAATGTGTTTAGCAGAACAGGAGCATTGAGTGTTAAAGAAAAATCTGCATTTTCTTGGTCATGTTTATAGTCATTTACTGGCAAAACAGGCCAAAGTGTAGGCAAAACCAAGGATATTGACCTGATCTCTTTCTGGCTGTGTGAATGAAATGTGTCTCCTGGAGGGATGTTATGAAATGGGAAATCATCTCTGTTTGGGTTGACTTGTTCTGTGGGATTCAGCAGCCCAGGCAGTTTTCTCACAGCATCTGATTCATTTTCCCTGCCCACTACAGGTCACCTGAGGCGTGTATTCAGCGGAACTGATCCTGAGGTGAGTGAGAAAAGAACATTTCATGCTCCTGGTGTTTAAGCATTGTAGAGGAAGCTGTGAGCTTGGCCAGTGGCAGTAGAATATAGAGGGCGAGCTAGGAAAGCTGACAGAAAATCTATTTTCATGCCCGCAAGAAAAAAATCAAAGGAAGAAAAGATAATTTATTAATTTCCATGCCAGAGCTTTGAAGAACTACCAATCCAGTTTTGCAGAGAGAACGTTGTTTCCTACAGCAATATAGGGTGGAATATTTCCCTAAGGGCATGGTTGCCATGTTGTCTTAACTTGCATTTAACTAAGAGCAAATTCCTGTATAGCTGAATTATACCATTGAAGTTAAGTCAGAGTACCATAGAATTCTATTCCTAACAAATCTTATAATATCTACATATAAGATGTGGTTTCAGAAGAGGAAGAAGCTCTTGAAACGGTGGATGCTGCAATTGAAGCTGTAACCTTTGTGGCTGAGGAGCTGCGTGGCCAAAAGGACACAGGGCTGGCGGCCTTGAGCAGCTGAAGATGCGGCAGCGTGTGGCCAGGGGGCCAAGAAGGCCAAGGGCTTGGTGGCTGTGCCAGCAGCAGTGGGGCAGCAGGAGCAGGGCAGTGAGCGTGGCCCTGTGCTGGGCAGCGCTGCGGCCACAGCTGGAGTGCTGTGTGCACTTGTGGGCCCTGGGGAGCAGAAAGTCATGGAGGGGCTGCAGCGTGTGCACAGAAGGACAGGGCAGCTGGGCAAGGGGGTGCAGCACAAGGCCAGGGAGGAGATGCTGAGGGAGCTTTAGCCTCGACAGTGGGAGGCTCCTGAGGGGTCTTCAACATCTCTGCAATGCATTGAAATATTTATCTACTTTTGGACTGGACTTCCCCTCCCTTTTTTGTTGTTATTTTTTGCTTTACTTGGAGGAGAAGACCCAATTCATTTTCTCTTTTTCCCAACGCAGGTTCTTTTTGAAATTATTTCCTGCCCTTACACAGCACTGGGAATGGTTCTGCTTGAAGTTTTTATTCCAAGGTGTCACTTCTGGGGAACGCAGTATTTTTGCATGAGAACACATCATTCTGTGCAGGGACTTTGGTGCAGAAGGAGCTGTTGTGTTTCTAGGCCAGCCACTATGGCCTTACAGATCACCTTAAAATTAGCAGTGCCCATGCCTTTCTGCAGTCCAGGCAATCAGTGTGTGTTGTGTTTGGGAATTGAGCAGGAGATCAATGCTTTGCATTCCAGCTGCTCCTCAGCAATCACAGGAGCTGGGAGGGGCTGGGCTGCAGTTTGGATTCCAGGCACTTTAGCACCATCAGTGTGGTCCTGTCCAAGACAAGACCTTGGCCGAGCACAGAGGCACAAAGAGTGCAGTTCCCAGTGCAGTGCCCTGCGTCTGATTGCATTCCATAAGTGTCGATTTTCATTTTTTCTCTTGGCGCTGATTTATGACCGGAGATAGCTCAGGGATGCCACTTGCTCGGTTTCTCGGCTGTTTAGGCTTGTAAGTTTTCTGTGAGCTGTCTAGGTGGCCTGGAAAGGCCCAGGGATGGCCTTGAAGAGCCCGGCGCTTCAAAGGACGAGGAGAGACTTCTGATCTTGTCTTGGTCTCGGTGTTTATTAATTGTTTATCTAAAAGATTTTCTTTCAGCCCGACAGAGGTCTGCACAGCAAGTCAGCCATGGGCACACTCCGCAAGCCCCCGGGCGGTCACTTATCTTTATACCCGAAGTTACGTGTACAATATTTATCATTTTTCCCCAATACCTTCTACCCTTATTAACCGGTGCACTTCTAGTAATAACCAATCCCAAAGTGCCACCATCACCACAGAAGATGGAGGCCAAGAAGAAAAGAAGAAGAACAGGACACACCCCAATTCCTCCATCTTACTTCTTTAGACCCCCCTGTACCAAAATCCTAAACCCTGTGTTTTACACTCTAATTAACTTATCCCTTCACCATACACCCAGTGAAACCTTCCCAGTCCTCATACAGGCGTCGTCTCCTGTGTCGGATCAAAGTCCAGCCACCAGACACTTCTGGCAACATTCCAGGACTCCCGAGCCCCCCAAGGGTGGTCTCGGCCACTCTGCACCTCCACCTGAGGGGCTGAGATCCCACATCTCCCCCTTCTGTTTGCACTAGGAAGACTTCTTTTGCTATCCGATTCATAGCGTGTTTTAAACATGCAAATATGCATGGGACGACAAGTATGAGGACTAGGAGAACTATTAAAACATAGAACCCTACTCTTAAAATTCCTCTCCAAATGGGAGAGATGTCAAAGAACTCTACCCTTAAAATTCCTCTCCAAATGGGAGAGATGTCAAAGAATTCTACCATACATTTTGCTTTGGCTGACTGATAGGTAAATTACCCCCATTGCTTATTGCAATGAATGAAAGAACGATGCACATAAGCATCATGAAATTCATGGCTTCACTTTTGTGTGACATCATTGTTTTGCTTTTCATTCAGGACCTTAACAGAGAATTCCCCCAAAGTCCTTAGTTTCTTTTTATTTCTCTTCCGAGTCGTCTTGGCAATCTGAGTCTCGACTCCTGTCTGAGTACTCGTCTCTTTGTTTTTTGGATCTTTGTTTCTGGGATCCGCGTTTTCATGTTCTCGCACTCGAAATGGTTTCACGTGTCGTGCCGACACCCACGTCAGACCTCGATCTGTGGAGATACAAGCGAAAGCCTTGCTCCCCACTAGGTGGCGCTGTCACCAGCCTCCCCAGCTCGGATGACAGCCTGAGCTCGACTGCCCCTCGTCCTGTCGACTGCCGTGTTCGTGATCTCATTTGAGACTGTGTCTGCCTGGCTTTTAATTCAGCTAAAAATGGAGCTTGAACACCAGAACGTCTCCCTTGAAGGGAAGGGACTGGGATTCCGAGGGTTACAACCAGAAGCACCAACTTTGAAGAGGGTGTGGGGCCCCTGGGACATAGGATCCCGAGCACGGCCCCTCCTCGCCAGAGATCGGGCTCACCCCTGCCCGCGCTCTACTCTCTGCGCATGGGTGCTCTCCGAGCCACTCCCTGTCTCTCCCGAGCTGACGTCACTCTCTCCCCCTCGTTCCACCTCCGAGGCCTCCCCCCCTCGGTCTGTCCCTGACTCTGTCTCCTCCTCCTCTGATGCTGTGTCCCTGGCTCCTCCCACCGGCATGTGTGTGCAGCCCGCCCCCCACTGGCACCCGGGCCCGCCCCGCAATTCGAGCCGACTTTGCTCCCGGGTTGTTGCGAGTTTTGCCCGCTGCGCGCGTCTCCACTACTCTGCCGGCCGGAGCGGCCGACACCCCCGGTTCTTTGCTGACAAAAGCCGCGTCTGCACTCGTGTCTCCCTTCTCTGTCTCTTCACCCGCGCTCCCCGTTTGCTCCGCCGCTGCCGCGCCGTGCCCCCCGCGAGGAAGCGCCCCCCCCCCGATCCCTTCTCTCCCCCCTTCACCCCCCCTTCCGATCCTGACTCCCCTGTACTCTCCGGAGTTTCAGGACGCTTTAGGAGCTTCCTGGGGTTTCTGGGTTTTGGGACTGGGGCTTTAATATTATATCCTGCTCTCTTTTCTCGAGAGCCCTTTCCCCCTGACTTCTTGAGGCCAGAGCTAATTTTTTCCCAGAGCCTTGCTCCCCCCCTCTTTCTGAGGGTGCCGCAACTTTTCGTTGCTCTTCCAGTCTTTTCGACTGCTCCGATATGCCTTCCAGCATTATCCTTGCCGGCGAGAGCAGCTTTAACGCTGTCTCATCCTTTTTTGTTGCTAAGAAATATAAGTGCCTATTGATTTCCTGCCAAAACCCCACTTCGAATAGCAGGCATGTTTCGGCCAGTGGGTAGTTAAGCCTTGCCCATAACAATAGCTGTTTTAATTCTTTCTTTGGGATCCCTTCTGTATATGCTTGAGCCACGCCTTGTAAGGCGGACAAAATTTCCCGTTGTTCCTGGGAGAGTGTGCAATTATGTTCTTATTTTTGACCTTCTCACCGAATCTGTCGTCAGAGCTGTCCGAAAGCTCCCGATCTCCGCCCCGCAGGTCACAGGAGAAGGATCCAGAGGCGCCTTCCGGTTCCGATCCGGACTGCTCTGCTACGAACTGTCTTCGGCAGAAGCTGAGAGATGTAATTCTCAGTGACTGCTGTTTTTTTTTTCCCAGACTCTTCTGGCCATTTTTTTTTTTTTTTCTTTCTTCTTTTCCTTTTTTCTTCAGGCTTCTCTCTGCAGGAGCTGTCAGTGCTCTCCTGGGAACTCGTCCTAGATCGGAGCTGCCCTCTCGGCTCTTCAGCTCTTCAGCTCTTCAGCTCTTCAGGGCTGATCCCCCCCCAAAAGGGTTGATGGGGGGTGCCCACGCAGCAAACGCCACTTGTAGATTTCAGTTTTTCTTTTTGCTGATTTATGTCCGGAGATAGCTCAGGGATGGCCTTGAAGAGCCCGGCGCTTCAAAGGACGAGGAGAGACTTCTGATCTTGTCTCGGTCTCGGTGTTTATTAATTGTTTATCTAAAAGATCTTGTTTCACCATACACCCAGTGAAACCTTCCCAGTCCTCATACAGGCGTCGTCTCCTGTGTCGGATCAAAGTCCAGCCACCAGACACTTCTGGCAACATTCCAGGACTCCCGAGCCCCCCAAGGGTGGTCTCGGCCACTCTGCACCTCCATCCTGAGGTGCTGAGATCCCACACATAAGGACCTACACACTCCATATTCTTCAAGATTGTGGTTTATTGAGCAACAGGAAAGCAATCTCAGGATTGCTGCTGATCATGGCAATGGCCACCAAGTGTTGATGTGGGCAGCAACAGAGAGGACAATAAAGACAGATCATAGTAATGACATCTATCTCTCTATCTTTCTTCCTGTCTATCTATCTATCTATCTATGTAACATTTCCATAATTGAATCTTCCTGGCTCTGGTCCCAGGCAGTTGGAGGTGCAAAGCTCACCTAAAGCAGCATCCCTCTCAGGAGAGGATTAGAGACATGTTCCCTCGACCGATTCTGAGCAGGCAGAGTTGTTTTCATCCTCCAGCCTCTTGTGCCCTGAAGTCCCCAGTTAATTCTTTAAATTTCTGCCTCTCCTAGAGAGGTGGAACAATTCCATGTTTAGGTGGTGTTTGGTGACTCTGCTCATACGTGCCATGCATTACATGACGCATGGTTTCCTTCACTGGCATCCCCAGGGCTGTGTAAGTGCATTCGTTCATGGGGCCTTAGGGGAGTCTCTGTTACTGCTGGTCAGAATTCTCAGTTGACAGAAGAGGGAGAAGAAACACCTTGGTCCTCCTGCATATACTGAGGTGGCCATAGAGGCTCTGTGACCTCCATCAGAGATCTTTGCACGCATCCTCATCTCCTGAATGACCAGGTTTTCTAACAAGAGTGTGGGATGTCAGAAAGGCAGGAATGCTGGTGCAGGCCTGAAGAGAACTCCAGAAGTTTCACTCACAAGGAGTGAGCTCACCCAGGAAGCCACCTGCAAAGCCAGGATGGAGCTGTGGGACAGGGCAGGGTGTCAGTCACTACTGAAAGACAAACAGGACATGGCACAAGCAGAGGGAGGCCCTCACCACACCCTTGAGAAATGCCACACCTTCCCTGTCAGCTGCCTGAGAGGCTCTTGCAGCTTCAGTCCCAGATGGCCCCTGATTGTAGGGCCAGGGTCACTTTGGAATCTGTGCCTCCCCTCAAACAGAGAATGACCCAGCAGAGCAGCAGCACAGTGCTTTGGGAATGTGTGAGCCCAGCAGTCTTGGAGTCTTGGCCCACAAAGGTCCTATGGGAAGCTGAAACCCATCTTCTCTTGCTTTCTGTGCAGGTGCTTCTAGAGAGAGAGCAGGAGCAGAGTGCTTCATCAGAGATGCCATGCCAGACTCAGGGAGAGCTGTTCCCAGCCCGAGAGCAGGAAGAGCAGCTTGGGCAGCAGGTGGAGAAAGGAGAAAGGCCAGGTAAGCCTGACTGGCCAGGGGAAAGAGGGCAGGGCAGGAAGAATGGCATAAACCACAGCTCTTGGGACTGAGGAGGCCAGGAATCCCACAGGCACTGGAAGCACAGAGCCTTGGAATCTGCAGAGATCAGCCCTGGGACAGGAGGTTTGCAATGGAGGCAGAGGTGGGGAGGGAAGCAGAAAGAAGGAGCTGAATCAATGTGATTCTGAGGCTGCAAGAAGAAAAAAGCTGAGCCTGGTGGCAGCTCCCAGTCACTTGCTCTGCATTTGTGTGCACAGAACATCAAGGCAGAGCCACAAGCAGAGCTGCTTGAAGCTCAGAGTGCCATCATGGCACTGAAGAGGAGGAACAAGGAAGACATGGGAAGAATTCAAGAGGAGAATCTCCATCAGCAGAGGGGCGATCAACACAACCAGGTGAGTGAAAGAATGGCAGTCACTCCACTCAAAAGGCGTCCTCTTCCTCCTTGGTTACAGAACATCAAGGAATACCTTCAGGCACAGCTGCAGAAAACTGATGCCAGGATCAAGGCTCTGGAGAAGAGGCTTGAGGAAGACATGAAAATCGTCAGAGAGAAAGCTATCTGCCTCCCTCAGGCTCTAGAAAAGCAAGTGAATGAAAGAGGGATGCAGTCACTGCAGTCACCAAACTGGTGGTTTCGGCCCTCCTTGCCTTTCAGTGCAGAGCAGCAGGGAGTGGGGCCATGCCTCTGAGTGCCATCCTGCTCTAGTGTGTATCACAGTCACTCTGAGGGACATTTCCTGGTGTGTTGAATCTCAACTGCTGCCCTGGACAGTGAAACTTGTCCTTTGGCCTTTGGGCCAGCAGTCATCCAAATTGATTTCTGCTGGCCTGTTCCTGCTCTCCTTGTTTCTGGAGGTGTTTCTACAGTGGAACGTGGTGATCCAGATGGAAGACTGAAAGAAGCTGTCTGTATCCCCTGTCAATCTGTTCTTTCCCTTTCCTCACAGTCGATGACTCTGGGCTGACAGGGACAAGCTGTAGTGTCTGACTGCTTTGTTCTGTTTGACTTGAGCTGAAAATGCTGACATCTCACCGGGCAGCCTGCACAGACTTCCAGAGAATGTCTGGCAATGAAGGACCCCAAGGTTGGCATGAGGCACAGGAACAGTGCCCACCACAACTGCTGCAGGTTGAGCACACCTACGCGGGCTCTGGCACTAAAGCTGCTGCCGCAGCAGCATCACCTCAAGGAACGCATACTGTCAAACCTGAGAACTCGAGCTCGGGCAGTTTGTTCATCTCCAATGCTGCCAGCAGCATGGCTGCTCCAAAACAGGAGACTGAGGAGAAGTACCTGGAGATGCTGGGTATGTCTGGGCTGTTTCTTGTCTGAGGGACAGTGTGTTGTGTGCAGGTGTCAGCAGAGCTGTACCAAATGTTCCTCCTGAGTTTGGGCCATTTAGGACTCCCCAGAGGAAGTGCTGTACTCTGAAGGAGCAAGAGAGAGCTCTGGGTGAAATGGACTGGCTAGAGAGCTTTGTCTTTTTGGGAGGGAAATTTTTATTGGGCTTGTTTTGGTTTGGTTTGGTTTTTTTGTTGTTTTGTGGGGTATTTTTGGTGGAGTTTGTTTTTCTCCATCCTGAAGGAGCTGTTCTGCCTCACATGTCTTGCTGATGTCATTTTTATGACTGTTACTGTTACCATAATGAAAATGCTATCTTTTTGTCAATAAGAACTCCTTTGAAAAGAAGTACATCAGGTTACAGGACCAACAGAGAGCACTAGGTGTTTTCCATGTGCCCCCAAAGAAAAAAAAACTGCTGAAAGGTAGGGAAGATGTCCTTCTCTCCTGGAAATGAATCTCCCCGTGCTTTGTTTCCTGTCAAGAGAACTCTTCAAAGGACTGTACAAAATCAGTCTCTGTGCCTACCATCTGCACTACAAGGCTACCTGTCCTGTTACGAAGATGAAAGAAGAAGCTGTCTTTAGGAGCTGAGGCACTAAACTCCAGCACTCCAGGGACAGGCCCGGTGCCATGCACTTGAGAGGAAAAAGCATCATCTGCCTTCTGGCAGAGCCCTCCTGCATCCTGCAGGTTTTAGGTATTTAGAGCAGAGATCTCCTGTGTGGGCTGGCTTTCACTGCAAGATCTAAATGGCTTCTCCTTTCTCTGCTTCTCTTTTGTTTCTAGAAGTTTTGCAGATGTTTGCAGAGCACTTATCTATGCCACAGGAGGAGAGGTAAATGTCAACAGCCCCTGCAGACTCTGCTGCTCTTGAGGGGCTTTCCCCTCTGGTGTGAGCTGTGGCTGGAGCTTTGGCTAGAGCCGTGCTGAAAAGGCACAAGAAGCACAGACCTGTGCCAGCCTGCAAAATACATTTGGCACTTTGTCCTCCTCAGCTGCCGGAAGGAAGGCACGCAGGGCAGCGCTTCCTTTCAGACAAGGACGCGCTCACTCGCTCTCCATTGCTAAAACAAAGGTGGTGCCTTAGAGCACCTCCCTGCTCTTTGGGGCTACAGCTTCAGAGTACTGAATTCTCGATTCTGGCTGCCAGCAAATCCATCGGAAAGTTACTGGTAGTTCCTTAGCCACCTGCAGTGCTGCACTTGGGAACTGCACATAGGGAGAGATCTGCAAGGTGCCCTAAAAGCCCTAAGCCCAGCCCATAGCCCAAGATGGATCCACAGAATATTAAGGCATGGATTACTTCTTCTGATTCCTAGAAAGAGTAGCAGAGAGTGTGGTCAGAGGTTTGTGGGTGATAGCTGAGACACCACTGTTACCAAGTGGACAAGGCAAAATTTCAGTGGCTCACGTGTCCTGTAACTGGCCCCCAAGGCAGCAGAGAAATGGGCTGTTGGAATGTCAGGTCCTAAT
Organism: Ammospiza nelsoni; assembly: GCF_027579445.1. Taxonomy (NCBI): domain Eukaryota; kingdom Metazoa; phylum Chordata; class Aves; order Passeriformes; family Passerellidae; genus Ammospiza; species Ammospiza nelsoni. The sequence continues at coordinate 8,302,946 of NC_080669.1, forward strand.
TACTGCCTAATCACAAGGCAGTTTGGCACAGCTCAGCTGTGTCATTGCAAAAATCATTTGCTCCATGCGCACTGTTGTGCGTTGCCACCAACTGCTCAAGGCGTCTTTGAAAGGCAGGGACCTATGTGACTCATTGGAGTTTCCTGAAAGGAAGAAACCCCAGGGACAGAAAGCACCTTTTCTACAGCACTGGCAGGGCAAAAATCCCAGCAAGATGAAGACACCACAATCAACAGATGCCTGGGACTCTGGGCCACATTTGCCTGGGATGGCCAGGTCCTGCACATGACAATTGGGGAACAGATGGTCCCACTGTGCTACTTTCTGGGTCTTTCTAGCAACCAGAGGAATCCTCATCAAGCCTGTGAACACTGAGCTTGGAAAGTCATGGATCATTGTTCTTGTTGTTTTCTTTTTTTTTTATTTTTCCTGTGGACAGCATCCATTTGTAACAACAGCCAAGCCAGCATCCATCCTGGCACCACTCATTAACTCAGTCCAGAAGAAGTAAGAGACAAGAACATATCATGTCAAGATGTCATCTCCATAGCCAATTTGAGTTGAATTGTAGAGTAGGATTCTAGAGTAGGATTGTTGAAGAGTTTTGTCGGATAGGGTTATAGAGTAGGATGAATTAAATAAAGTAATTAAATAAAATTTCTGAAACATCAACTCATTTGGAAGATGATTTGGAAAACACCCCTACTGACCCCTTCAGAAAACTCAACATTTCCTCCTGAATTAGCAGTTGTTTTTTACTGGTGCTAAGACATGCTTATGGCTTCATTTGTATGGTTCAGAAGTGGGGAAGGCTCTTCTTCATTCATCCTCCCCAAAGCACACTACCTTTAGAATACCATCCACTGGCTGGTTTTGGCACAGCTGTGGTATTTCTAGTTGAGGCAGAAAAGGCAGTGGCATTTGCAGGAAAAACCAAAGGAGGAATGGGCAGCCCAAACATCCTGTGTGGATTCAGGCCTGCAGCTGTGACTCAAGAGCATTTGGGTTCTTGCCACTTGGATTTGGATCCCTAAATGAAATCTCCTCGGCGTGAGGAAAGACAGGAACCCAACATGACAGGTCATAGGCCAATTTCTAGCTGTCACTGCCTGCAGGAAAAGGCTCCATCCTGCAGGACTCCAGCACTCAGCATCCTCAGCCAAACACAGCAAGTGCTGGCAACTCAGAAACTTGCACCTCTGCCTTGCACTAAAGACAGCACCTCTCACAATGGGCACTTACAGGTACAAAGTATTGTGGTGTGACCCCTCCATGCAGCTGGTGGACTCACCATTTCTGCAAGCCTTTGAAAAAAGACTGGATGTGGCTCTGGGTGCCGTACTTTAGTTGAGGTGTTAAGGCATGGGTTGGACTCGATCATCTTAAAAGCATCTGTCTTCCAAGCCACTGACTGTGTGATTCTGTCACTGAGGGAGCTTTTCCTGCAGCCCTGGAAAGGGCTGTGGGGGCCCTTGGCTGAGGATGGGGTGATCAGGGCTCATGGAAAAGAAGCAAAGGGCTCAAGGCGAAGGCCGAGAGGGCAGAGCTGCCCCACCGCGGCCCAGAGAGAGAGCCTCATGTCCTCCTCCTCAACCTGCGACCTCGGCGCTGTCCTTTTCGGCACCGGCGGCTCCTCTCGCTGCGGGGCTCCAGGCTGTGCTGGGGGCCGGGCCCCTCGTCCTCGGGAAGCGCCGGAGCCTCGGAGGCGAGCGGCTGCTGCTGTGGCCGGCAGGGGAGAGCTGTGGCTGCGGCCCCGAGCACGGCAAGCTGCTGCTACGGCCGGCTCCTGCCGCGGCTCCTGCCTCTGCTCCGGCCTCTGCTCCTGCCCTGTGCGCACAGACACGGCCGAGGGCTGCACGGCAGCTCCGTGCCGCTCCGCAGCGGGCCCGGCCGGGCTGCTGCTCTCTGCGGCCTCTGCCCGCCGCTGCCGGCCCCGCCGCGCTCCCGCCTGCCTCTGCCGCGGCCCACACGGGAGGCAGCACACTGCGGCCGGCTCGGAAAAGCCCTGCCCGCAAAGCGCCCGCCACCGCCTCGGCCTCAGGGCACAGGCTGTCGGCGTCCTCGCAGCTGCGAGCCGGCCCGGGCCGCCTGCCGGCCTCGGACACAGCTCCCACCCTTGTCTCCATGGCCGCAGCTGCTCGGCACAGCGGGCTGAGCACAGCCAGCGCCAGCAGCAGCTCCTCACGGGCCCAGGCTCCTGGAGCTCCAAGCCCGCCCAACCCCGAATTCCAGCCCTGAGGGGCTTGGCGTCGCAATGCATCCCCTGGGGACAGCAGAGTCGGCCGCTGAGCTCAGCCCGTGGCGACTCCACCAAGTGACCCATGGAAAATTCACCAAATCCTCATCAGAGACAAGAAAAAACTCCCATGGTGCCTGACAGCCTGAAGCAACTGCCAATTACAGGTAATGCCATCTACGTGGGAAAAGAGCTTTTTTCATTAAAGCAGAGAAAAGTTACCTAAATGGAGGCCAGGAGCCAACAACAAAGTTATTTGGACTCATGCTTCTTCTGTTTGTTAAAAAGACCAAGAAATGGCAATCTTGCTCTTCTGACACAGCCCTCTGTTCATGATGTGGGACAGTGAGTGCTGATGTGCAGGAGCTGATGGAAGGGACAGGGATGAGAATGCAGCAGGCACAGTGCCAACCTGACAGAGGGATGATCTCTGGCACTGGAACTGAAGGAGAGCAGTTTGCAGGCAGGAGAGAAAATGGCTCTTTGTTTCACATCTTCTTTCAGTGCTGCTAAAAATGTAGCCTGGAGGAAGCTGGGAACACCAGAGCATGGAGCCCTTTCCAGGCAGGGCTGCATCTGCTGAAGGGGCAGAGGGAGCCCAGCAGGGATCAGACACAAAGCAGCAGGGGACTGAGGAGCCCCTGTGGTGGCAGTGAGCAGCCTCCGGCTCTGCTCACTGCTGGTGGCATTTTCTATTGAACCACCTCCAAAGACTTCTGCTTTGCTCTGTATTTTTAAGTGTTTTATCCCTTGGAGGGTTTTTTTTTTTTGGGGGGGGGGGGGTTTTGTTTGCTTGTTTGTTTGCTTTGATTTTTTTTTTTTTTTTTTTGCTCGTCTCCTGTACCTTTATTTCTGCAAATTTTCCTAGCCTGTCAGCAGCAGCCCCTGTTCAGAACTGGCTCTAAAATAAAAATATCAGCAAAGCAACTGGCAACAACACTAGGTGGAATCATGTGGTTCAGGAATACTTATGCCAGAACCTTGCCAGTGCCTTGTGATTTGTCAGGACCTCCTTTTCTGTGCAAAAACTAGGGATTAGCGGAGGTTTTTTCTCAAGGGCTCCTGAGAAGCAAATGTTGTGCTGCGATTCTCATGAGTGTACCCGGTAACTTCATTGCAGCACAACAGAAAGTATGCTCAGGGTAGCAGAGCAGCTGGGAGCTGGTCACTCCCTGCAAAGGGCTGGTGTAGGATGTGGGAACACCACGTTCCAGGATGGGGCAGAAGGGTAATTGTTCTTAAGGCACTGCAGGTGAGGTTTGGGCTCACTCAGAGGGCAGCCAGGGCTGGTGAGCACTGGAAGATCCAGCTGCAGTCCCCATCCATGTCCCTTTCAGTGCTGGCTTTAGAGTGTCTGCAGCCTGGATCCAGAGTGCCCTGGGAGGCTCCTGTGGCTGCCTTTGCACCCAGGCTGAGGATGCCCAGGAGCTCCTGAGGCCGGCAGTGGGGACCAGGGCTGGGGCTTGTGGCCTGGCAGGTGTGGCTCTGGGGGCTGTGACATGCCAGAGCGTGGATCACTGTCACTGTCCCCCGGAGCCCTGGCTAGCTCTGTGATGTTCCAGGGACAGCGGGAAGAATGAAGAACGGGTTAGGTTGGGATTTTGCCTGAGCCAGAACCTCCAGGCCAGCTGCCCAGCAGTAGAGAGCCCTGGAGGACCGAGTGAAGGAGGCAGAAACAGCTCTTCTACAGTGTAAAGTGCAGCTAATTTATCAGGAGAGGCGGAGGAATGGTTAACAGAAAAAATTCCCCAGACAGGAAAAAAAATAAAACAATCCCCAGCGCCCTTCTGCACAGGCTTTTAACATCTTTCAAAACGGGGGGTGGACACCATATAGTAACCAATAAGCGACTCTCGGGGTGTGGATTCAAGGGCTACAACAAATCAGAACAAGGGGAGGAGAGAGGGTTGGGATAGGGATTGGATCTTGGGGTGAGGGACAGGGAACTTTCTGGAACAAAGGGTAGGCTTTGGGCTGATGGATGGGCCCAAGGGGCCAGGTTGTCTTGACAGACAGGGAAAAATCCGGTGAGGAGGGAGGGGATTCCTTGAGGGACACTTGGGTAGGAGGGCATAACACAGGGGAGAAACTAACTGCAAGAAGTCGGGGAACACTTGAACATACCGCAAGCTAACAGAACATTTGACTCGGAAACTAACGCGCTGCAACACAGAAATTCAGGGTTTCAGCAGCCGAGAGGTGGCACGGTTAGAACCCTCAGGAGCTGGTGAAAGCCATCTCTGTCCTTCAGGTTCCTGCTGTGTGGGAAGTTGCTGCGAGTTGTGGTGGCTGCACTCCCCCTTTGCTGGCAGGATGATCTGTACCAGGGGAGAGCAGAAAGCTGCCGTGGTGAGCAGAACATGCTCAGAGCATTCCAGTTCAGAGAATGGCACTGCCCCTGAAGGGCAAAAAGCTTGAAAGCATAGAATTCTGTGCAGAACCATTGCAAAAAATTTCTCCTCTAGAACATGCCCATTTTTGTATACTGTAGATGAATACCCTGGGTTTTAGAGAATACATGGGTTTTTTTCTAAGGTTTTTTGGGGGAACTCTCAAGTTTATTTCTATTTGCATTTTACATCCAGCATGTATACAGATTTTTTTTTTCTTTTGTAAATAATTAGGGAAAAAATAACTAAGCATTTTCTAATCTTTTGGGATATTGTCATTAATATCCTTAGAAAGCAAAACTTGTTGAATATGTGTGAAAACATAGAGAGAGGGAAGATAGCATAAAAGTCTTTTAGAACAGGGCGTGTAATAAGGACTGCAGAACTGAGAAATTCCTCCAAGGGCAGAATTAGCAAGATATATCACCAAGAATACCTGCCAAGATACTTCCTTAAATCGAGGGAAATGTGACCTGCAGCCGTATGAAGTACAGGCAAAGCAAATGAAAACGTTTGGAAAAGAAGGAATTTTGCCAGCGAGATCAGTCTGTCTGGATAACTGAGGGTTGCCCATCAACATTGCAGGGCATTCCTCAATATTTGCAGTGTCTTTTCTCCCAATTTCTGTGAAGTGAATAAGCTGCAGTTGTTTAACCATTAATTTAAGCTCATTGAGGAATTACCAAGCACCATGTATGTTTTTTTGTAGCTCAGCAGGACTTGAGTTTCCCAAGTCTTCTACAAAACAGAAGAGAACCACACAGCTCCTTGTGCTAATGTTAATGAAGGGTTTCATGAAAGCAGGTGAATGAGAGCATTGCATTATAGAACTTCCACATTCAAGAAAACAGGAGTCCACTTAGAATAAAACCTATAAGGCTAGCATAACATCAGAACAGGATGAAATGAAATTACTAGACAGGAAGTGATGCATTAGAAATGAAGTGTATCATTTCTGATACATCTGCATGCATTTGCAAGCTAAAACAGAAAAAGAAGGGCAGAGATAACAAGGAACAAAGATTTTAAAATTGCACTGTGCAGAAGAGACACACGAACCACCAGTGTGAACACAGCTGGGAGATTCATCTTGGAGATGGATTAGAGTGGAACCCATTCACTGAACGTTTCTGGTGCACATGAGTGCAAAGACTGAGGAACAAAAGAAGAAAAGTTTAGTTTCTGAAAGCTATTTAGATTCCTGGTAGCATTGTCTAGAGACCTAAAAATCTAAAGCCTCAAAGAATCTGAACCTAAAACATCCCCACATGGATTGATCAGGTATGATGGGCACATCTCTGCTCTTTTCAGAGTCAATGAAATTGACAATGAGTGTCTGGAAATTAGGAATGCCTGCCCAAATTTTATCTCGGTTACTTTAAGAGCACCTTAATAAGGCACTTCAGGAACTGAACTCTGAAGTTCTTCACCCTGCTCTATTTACTTTACATTTGAAAAGAGGCTGGTAGAAGGAGGGATCTGGCTTTAATTTCTCCCCAAATCACCTGTTGCACTCTCAGGTTACAAGTAGATGTAAAATTCAGCTAATCACTCTCTCTATCCATGAATATTCCACTAGTGAACTGACATATAGAAACATCCTTTTTCCCTTGGTACCTTCCTAAATGGTGCCCTGATGAACAGGAGACTTGCATAAATCTCACATAAAATCACCAAAATTGCTGAAATTGACACTCAATTCCACAATAAAAGCTTCTGGGAAAAGGCTTGACAGGATCACTGAAGAAAGTCAAACTTGGGAGAGAAACGTGCATTTTAGCGCTGATCAAGGGGAAAGAAAGAGAAATGCTGTAAAAATTCCAAGTGGAAGGTGAGGAGAAAGACAGGCAGCACAGGAAGCACAAGGCCCCGTCAGATGACCTGTGGAAGGTAACTTTGTGCCCCAGCTCTGTTAGAGGACGTTCCCTGTCATTGGTGCAAGCAGCTGGAGACATAAATACTTGTGGAGAGATTTATTAATAATTGGTTAGCTGAGAAAGGCCACGCTGAAATAATGCCACTGGTTAAACTGAGAGAGAAAAGCCAGCAGTCAGCAAGCTAAAAGGAAAGGTCCGCAGTGACCTTGCTGCAACATGAGGAGAGGGAGTAGAGATATTCCTGAATATATCCTGAGAATATGTGAAAAGTATCAAAAGTAGAACCATAGGAATGCAGAAGTAGGCGTAGGCGCTGATATGTAACTGACCAATCCTGAGCTCAACTTTTGCAATATGTATGAAGCTCATTATTAACTGTATTTAACCGGCCGTACTGATCAATAAAATTGGGCCTGTGATGATCAAACGGATGTCTGGGTCTCCTTCCGTCGACAAATGGTGGAGAATGCGGGCATAACCGAATCTCTGCCCTTTTTCTCAGATTAAAAGAAAAAGGGATTACGCCACGGTCAAGGAAGTTGGGTTTGGGTCCCGGCAGCAGGGACGGTGCCGGAATTTGAAGCACCCTTTAAGGTTCACAACTGTGACTTAAGCCAATACGTGTCCGCCGGAGCCTGGAGAGCTGCAACAGCGCGCGCTGATTAATAGGTATGAATAGGCAAGCGGCATATGATTTATTCGCCCCATATTTAGAGTGGCGAGGGATAAAAGGGATAGATTTAAAAAAGGAGTTACCAGGGTTATTAGCCTATGGCCATGCTAAGGGTATCTTTTCTAATCCTCATACAGTTCATGAGCTAGCAGAGTGGAAGAAGTTTGGGGAAATATTGTGGGATACAGTGCTAGACGATGATAAGTCAGCAAAGAAATTAGGAAAGTTATGGCGGGTGGTGTATAACACGTTACTTCAGCAGGTCTCTGAGAGAAAGGCAGCAGAAAGGGCAACAGAAGCTCATAAGAGGAATATAGGGTATGGTCGTGAGGATGATCCCCTGGCACCTTCTGTAACTAAGATACTTATGCCTAAGGGTCCCCAGGAAAGTGGTGTGGAGGATTTTCCTATAGGCGCAGTGGAACCGTCTGCACCTTTCCTGTCAGAGGGGGAGGGCGAGTCGGATGGTGGGGGTAAGAGCAAGCCAGCTTTGCCTCCGCCACCAGCTTCAGGCGGGTCGGACGGTGGGGGTGGGAGCAAGCCAGCTTCGCCTCCGCCGCCAGCTTTGCCTCCGCCGCTTCCCCTCAATGAGCCGGCTCCGGTTTCACTGTCGGCTCCAGCGGGGGGGCTGATTGCCCCCCGCAGCCCGGCTCAGCTTGAGCCGGCTCCGGTTTCACTGTCAGCTCCAGTGGGGGGGGGGGTGCTTCCCCCGCGCGAGCCAGCCTCTGCTTCACTGCCTTCCCCGTGCGAAAACTCGGTGTCTGCACCGAAGCGCCAGCAGCATAGCACCCTTAAAGAGCCAGATCCCATCCCAGGGGCACACCGTGATCCATGGGGGGAGATGGCTAAACAGAGGAGGGAAGCTTGGGCTGCTTTGGCGAAAGAAGTAATGCAAATGGGAGATGGTGAAGCGGTGGAAATAGCCTCTAGTCTTGCATGTCTGGTAACATACACACCACACTATGATGCACAGGGGAACCTTACGCATAATATAGCAGAATATACTCCCTTAGATTGGAAGCTGTTAACTCAGCTACGTTCTACGGTTAGTCAGTTTGGAGTAAAAAGTGAACCTGTTAAGCAAATGCTAGATTATCTTTTTAATACTCAGGTTTTATGTCCTAATGATTTAAGAGGAATAGTTCGGTTGATATTCACTCAGCATCAGCAGTTGTTGTTTAATGCACATGACCCATTACATGGAGTAACAGTAAAGGAGCTGATGGGCTTAGAGGCATTTTTACATACAGAGGCACAGATGATATCGGGAGAAGATAAACTTAGGGAGTCTATGTGGTTAGTGAGTGCTGCAATTGACATGGTTAAAGAGCCAGGAGGGTTACCGGCTTTTATGGGCATTAAACAAGGTAGAGAAGAATCATTTGGGAATTTTATCGATAAAGCAGCTATTGCTACAGATCGGGCTGGTGTTGCAGGGCGCTATTGAAGTAGTGTGCCTTGCAAAATAGCAATCCAGCAACCCAAAGAGTGTTAGCTGCTTTAGGGGCAAATTGGGCTATTGAGGAAGCATTAGAGTGAATGGCATTAATGCCAACAGCTTCACAGGCATTTATAGCAGAAGCCTTAAAGGAATTAGGATTAGGGTTACAAAAGAAAGCATAGTCTACTCAAAATCAGGTGTTAGCTGCTCTTGCTCCTCTCAGAAGCGGCTCACTGGCAGTCACGTAAGGAGGCTCGAGACCATTCATCAAGTGTTACCGATGCGGCAATGAGGGACAGACACAAGTTGCCACCGTGACATCGGAGACACCAGCTGCTGCCGTAACATCGCTGCTACCTCCTGTCTGCAACCCGCAACAGCAGGGAGCCTCGGCTTGGACTTAACAGCAGCAGTAGACATCACACTAATGACGAATCGGCCTGAGAGGATACCCACTGGAGTAAAGGGCCCTCTTATATTAAATGGACAAACATGTGGAGCATTATTGCTGGGACGTTCCTCTACAACTATATTGGGATTATTTGTTTTGCCTGGTGTTATCAATGCAGACTTTACAGGGGAAATACAAATCATGGTTTACACCCTTTATCCTCCGATTAAAATTACAAAGGGACAATGCATTGCACAATTGGTACCACTGTCACAAATGACATCAGGAATACAATCATTTACTGGACAAACACGGGATGAAAAAGGTTTTGGCTCTACTGGTGTTACACTTTTAACTGTGGATTTACAAAATAGACCAAAGCAAAAGGTTGAAATTACTTATGGGCATCAAAGCATAACCCTTTATGGATTATTGGATACAGGAGCAGATACCAGCATCATTTTTCCAGAAGCATGGCCACAACATTGGCCTCTATTTTCTCCATCAAACATGCTCACAGGAGTGGGAGGATTTACGTTGGCAAGCAGATTGCTGTCTTTGTCTGTGTGTATTGAGAATCAACAAATATCTGCTGTGTTTTCAATTGTTCAACTGCCTCCTACAGTTTCTTGTTTAATTGGAAGGGACATTTTAACACAATTGGGAGTGGTGTTAACTAATCAGCACCCTTTGGGGTAATTGCCATTGCTTGGACTTTCCCCATTCCACTCACCTGGAAAACGGATACACCGGTGATGGTTAAGCAATGGCCACTAAAAGGGGAGAGTCTTATGCATGCCCATGAATTGGTACAGGAACAATATACAAAAGGGACACCTACGTTTATCCACAAGCCCTTGCATATTCGCTTGTTATTGCTGCAGAGAAAATTCAGGCTACAAAGCCCTGGAAATATTTGGGATGGACTCTGATGGATCAAATAGTAATACCACAAAAATTGGAATTACAATTGGACATTAAAACTCTACATGATGCACAGAAGTTGCAGGGAGACTTACAGTGGCTGAAGCCTATTGTGGGAATACCAAATCATTTACTAGAAGCCCTACGGCCTTTGTTAAGAGGCGTGGACCCTACTACTCCTGTACACCTGACAAAGGAGCATCAGCTTGCCTTGCAGCAAATTAGTAACTGTGTACAGCAAGGGTATGTGTCTCGTCGACAACTCGACCACCCCATTGACCTTACTATCTGGAATAGCCCTTGCCACTTGCTTGGTGCTCTCTCTCAGTTGCAAAAGAAAACGGGGGAGATACGGGTGTTGGAATGGTTATCACCACCACTACAGTATAAGAAAACAATATCTTCAAAAATTGAACAATTGGCTGCATTAATCAAAAAGGGGCGTCTCAGAATTCTTGAAGTGGATGGTAGAGAACCTGCTACTATTAGATTGCCTATGGAAAAAGAAACCTTGGACTGGTACTTGATTAATTCAAAGAATTTACAAGAAGCATTATTGATGTCACCTGCTAAAGTAGAGACTAGTAAATTAGTGCCTAGAGTTTTGCAATGGATGACAGAATGGAACTGGATCACTCGACCTTTGAGAGAAGAACGCCCCATAGAAGGAGCTATTACAGCTTTTACAGATGCAGGAAAGAAATCAAGGCGTGCTGCTGTTACCTGGCAAGAAAAGGGACAATGGAAGCATCAACTCCTCACAGCAGACCCTGCAGATAGCTTACAAACTTTGGAATTGTTAGCAGTAGTATGGGCGGTGTCCAACTTACAGGAGCCTTTAAATGTGGTCACAGACTCTATGTATGTTGCAGGAGTAGTCAAACGAATAGAGGAAGCAGCAATTAAGGAAGTGAATAATAAACGATTGTATGAGTTACTGATACAGTTAAGGAAGGCTTTACGAGAAAGAAATGCAGCATATTCTGTGATTCATATTAGGAGCCATAAGTGGTCTGAAGGTTTAGGAGAAGGGAATGAACGTGCAGATAAATTGGTTACCCTACCCATTGATAATTCTTGTCCTATTGACAAGCACACATTGGCCAGAGAAGCACATGGTAGATATCATCAAAATGCAAGAGGTTTAGCAAAACACTTTGAGCTGAGTTTATCAGAAGCCAAGGCCATTGTCAGAGCATGTCCAACATGTAGTTATCATAATGGTGGGATAGGTCTAGGCATCGGGGTTAATCCTCGAGGTTTAGAAATAAATGAGAAATGGCAAATGGATGTTACACACATAGCCAGATTTGGTAAAGTCAAGCATGTGCACATCACCATAGATACATACAGCCATTACATATGGGCTACGGCTCAGGCAGGAGAGAAAGCTACACATGTTATCAGACACCTGTTAAGTTGTTTCGCTGTTATGGGAGTTCCAAAGAGTATCAAAACCGATAATGGTCCAGCTTATGTAAGTGCTAGGGTTCAGAAATTTTTGAATCAGTGGTCTGTTAAGCACGTGACAGGTATTCCACACTCTCCTACTGGACAGGCAATAGTGGAAAGAGCAAACGGTACCCTTAAGCAGTGTATTGAAAAACATCAAGATTTGGCAGATCCACAGGCATGTTTGGCTAAGGTTTTGTATGTGATTAACCATTTATGCATTTTTGGGGAAGATGATACCCCCCCTGCAATGAAACATTATCCGAGGTCAGGTCAGGAAAATACTAAGGAAACAGAGGTCTGGGTTAAGTATAAGAACCCAAGTACAGGACTATGGGAAAAACCTGCAAAAGTATTATATTGGGGTCGGGGGTATCTTTGTGTTTCCTCACCTACAGGGCCTTTGTGGGTGCCTGCTAAGTGGACTAAACCTGTTTTTGATGCAGCCTCTGGTGGATCGCCTCACGGAGGAGGACAGGGAGCGACTGGGGAAGAAACTGCTTCTAGTCCTACAACCACTACTGTTACAATTGAAGGGGTACTCGGAAGCGTTGGACAGAGCACTGACACGTCACTATCGGACAGCCCAGGAGCTGATTGGTTTTATTGACTCATTATCAACTTTTCATTTAACGAATCCAGCGAAACTACATTGCCTTGACTGTCACAATCCACATTGTGCTGCCTGGATAGCTCTATGTTGTGGGGGTTGTGAAAGAACTTTTTGGATAGAACAATCACTATTGTGGGATTTGTGGTGTCATACTTGTGAACATGAGCACACGTGGGGTAAAAGCTGGCAAGATGAATTAAGGAGACAAACAGGGCAAAATGCATATATAGCTTTAAATCTTTATGAGTCTCCTGAACAGAAAATTCTTGCTTATTATGGATGGGAAGTACAATGTATTGTAAATAGAATTAAGGTTCAAAGTAAATCACGTATAGTTTCTATAAGGTGTAGGAAATTAGTGCCTTTAACACAGCATTCAATTGTAGGACCCTTCAAAGGGGATCCTGATAGAGCATTAGATTGCTGCATTGACAAATTGCAAAAATTGAGTTTGCAAGTGGCAGGACCAGTGAAATCAGGAGCAGCAAGATTAAAGACAGATAAGAAAAAGAAGGCAAAAGGGGAAGGGTCCCATTTGAATAAGGGTATCAGTGATTGCTAATTAATTTTCTATGATTAGAACACTTTTACAGTTGTGGGACCCTCGGGAAGATATAGTTGTTGAGGAGGATAACGAACAAGAACTACGATTACAAAATAAGATACGTCTTGTGTTAAAGAGAGACCTTGAGCTGTTAGCCTCATATAGTAAAAAGGCAGAAGAGGCTTTGCGATCACCACCATTGAATTGGTTGCTTTGGATTGAAGAACCACAATTTCATACTGGTCCTTACTTATATTCACTTCCTTGTTATGTTTGCAAAAGGGATAATGATAAATGCTATGCATGGGTAGCTTTGCATTGTGCAGATTGTAATCAGGTTTATTGGTATTCACAGAGGTCAGTAGATTATTTATGGTGTAACCCTTGTTCTGGAAGGTAGATTCGAAATTATTTCTGGGTTAGAGCTCTTGAACAAAGTACTGGCCTGCCAGGACGGACAGGATTACAGCTCTTTGAGAGTGCAGAACAAGTGATTATAGCATATCTTAGGTGGAAGTTACAGGAAAACCTTAGAATATTTGAAATTACTAAAGCCTCACGCATCATAGCAGCTCGCTGTAAAGCTGATTTGCCTTCAAACTTACCTCATACTATACCTGTGAGCAAGGATGCTGATTTAGAATTAGATCAGTATATTCAAAAATTAACTCAGCCTTACAATAGACAATCTAACAAACCAGGGAAAAGACAGCGAAGAAAGGAAAAACAAAGCAAGCAGAAGGAAGGAAAAGAGAAGCAAAGCAAGCAAAAAGAAAAATGAGGTTTGTTCTTGTTATACTGCTCAATGCTGTAGCAAGTGAAGCAGTAGGAATAACACACTTTAGTCAACCAAGGGAAAATTTATGGGTGACACTTGCTAATCAAACTAACCAATCATCACTTTGTCTTAGTCTTGGAGGAGTCACTAACCCATTTCGAACATGCCTGGTGGGACTTCCGGTGTGGTCTCCTGGAGAATTTTGCAGTTTGATAAACAATCAAACCTTATGTATGTCTAACATGTCAAACATCACATTGCCAGTGCAACAAGGGTATACTGCAGGTCAGAGTGATGGCTATCGTCAATGCTTACTAATCCAATCACTTAACACCTCTTTGCATTCTCCTCCTGAGGAATTGGATCTTTTTGGAAGTACAAATGCCAGCGTATCTAACACTACAGCTGGTGGATGGTTTAGCTTCAGACTTTTGGGTGCTCAGAATTTAAACCAACCTAAAGAAACATGGGCCACCCAAGATTCATCCCTGAATGTGAGTGAATTCTCTCCACAGCATTACAGTCAATGTAACAGCACAAATATCACAGCACCAATGAAATTACCCACAGGAATATTTTTGACTTGTGGAGACAGGGCGTGGAATGGTATACCAGCTAAACCACAGGGTGGACCCTGTTATTTGGGAAAATTGTCACTGTTTCACCCTAATGTGTCCTTGCTAATGCAGTTGAGTCAAAATTCAAACAGGAAAAAACGTAGCATACATGACTTAGACTGCAGCAAGATAGGAGATCCACGGTTTTGGGGCACATTCAAACAGGTGGTGGTTTCAACTATCTTGCCAGGAGGATCTGCCAATAAAGCTATGAATTTAGCAAAACAATTAGGATGCTGGGCAAGGGATGAGCTGAACAAGACATCACAAATTCTAGACATGTTAACTGCAGATGTGCAAAGTGTTAACCATGCTGTTTTGCAGAATAGAGCTGCTGTAGATTTTTTGCTCTTAGCACAAGGGCATGGATGTGAAGAGTTTGAGGGAATGTGTTGCATGAATCTGTCTGATCATTCGGTGTCCATTCACACAAAGATAAAAGAATTGCAACAGGGACTTCACAAACTTAAGGAAGAAGACGGTTTAGGAATTGACGAATGGCTTAAAGGCTTAGGACTTGGACCGTGGCTGAGGAACCTTGTGATCTATGCTATAGGCCTGCTGGGTGTAATCTTACTGTTTTTGCTTATTTTGCCTTGTATCTTTAATTGTATTCAAAACATGGTCAGCCGTACAATAGCAAAAACATGGCAAACTAATCTCCTTGCGCAAGAAGAAAACGGGGGAAATGTGGAGAGATTTATTAATAATTGGTTAGCTGAGAAAGGCCACGCTGAAATAATGCCGCTGGTTAAACTGAGAGAGAAAAGCCAGCAGTCAGCAAGCTAAAAGGAAAGGTCAGCAGTGACCTTGCTGCAACATGAGGAGAGGGAGTAGAGATATTCCTGAATATATCCTGAGAATATGTGAAAAGTATCAAAAGTAGAACCATAGGAATGCAGAAGTAGGAGTAGGCGCTGATATGTAACTGACCAATCCTGAGCTCAACTTTTGCAATATGTATGAAGCTCATTATTAACTGTATTTAACCGGCCGTACTGATCAATAAAATTGGGCCTGTGATGATCAAACGGATGTCTGGGTCTCCTTCCGTCGACAAATACTGATTGATTTGGGAGCCACAGTCTTGGTAAATGCAGAGGTGGTTCAGTAAGGTGACATGAGGGAGTTCCCTCAGAGCAACTGGGATGCCTGAAAGAAGTGAACAGCTCACCACAGCCCGGCCCGCTCGGCTGCTTTTTCTTCTGACCCTCCTGGGGAGGCTCTGACATTTCCTCTTCCCTGATGGAAATGCAGCTGCTGCCAAGGGAAACGTCCCCATACTCACTCAGTGTTCCCTTTGCTTGCCAGATGCCCCATCTGCTGTCACTGTCCAGGAGAGCTGCTCTGCACGGGAGGAGGAGCCCGAGGGAGAGGCTTTGAAGATGGGGCAGCTGGGATCCCTCTGCTTGGAGCTCTGTTTAAAGATACACGGACTTGCATGTGAACAGGGATTATTATATGGACTTGTACATAAGTAGCCAGCTATTTGTTCAGGCCTATTTCTGTACATATGGTATCAGATTTATGAATGTACTGTGTATCTATGTACGTATAGGTACCTGTATAGATACAGGTTTTCAGTCACATCTTTGTGTGTATATGTATCCAGTTTGTTATGTGTATTGTAATATCTGTGTTTAGATTTCCGTATGTATACGGTTGTGTAGGTATCTATTTCTATTGATGTATTGATGTAGTTTTGGTCTTTTTAAATAGCTATATTGGTATTTGTTTTGGTATATATGTATTTTTATATTTTTTTAGATGTGCATTGATGTATTTCTATATATATAATATTTACATATATATCCAGATATATTGCTGTATATTTGTATTGATGCAGTTGTACAGATATTTAGGTTGGTACTGCTGTTTGTCTATTTATAGATAGGTTTGTTTTATGTATCTGCTTCTTGAATGTAATAGGTAACATTTAATCTGTATTCACATCTGTATATTGTAGTGGTTATTTATGTATTCAGTTCTATTTAAATGTGTCTGGAGTGGTATAGTGGTGGAATTCTATTTGTAGAGTACTTGGTATTACAGGCAAATAGTGATATTTTCGTATTTGTATATGGGCTGTATGTTTGCCATAACATGCAATAAATTAAGTTGTTAATTTTCCCTTGATCTCTGTGTATAATGAGTGATTTAGAGGTTTGCAATAAATTAATTTTTGTTATCAGAAGTTGTTATTTGTATGTTTTTAAATAGTGTGTTGTAACAAATACATAAATTACTTTTTTAAAATTTAACAAAGATCTGTATAGTTCTGTTTTGTCAGCGCTGGTGTAAGAAATGGTCAGCGCTGGTAAGAAATGCCATTTGTCAAGTGAGATGGATGTGTTGTAATTTGTGCTACCCAAAGCCATGGGAAGATGTAAATGCTGGAGGATTTGGCCATGCAAATCTCCAGCCATGCCCAGCACGTGCCCCACCTGCCCCACGTGTGCTCAGAATTCGCTGCAAAGGCCTGCTGGCTGAGAAAAAGATCAGGGATACATTTCATAGATTCTATTTATTACAGTACATATATTAAAATATATATTATGTGGTGTATTGTAGAAATCCTTTAAATCAGAGGGTTTTGGGAAAGCTGCTCCTCAGTGAGGAGGATTTCTAGGCTAGAGGAATATAAAAATAAAAAGAAGGCCATGGACAGTGCCATTGCCAGAGGCCCAGGCTGTTAAACGGAGGAATGGATCGTCCCCTTCGCCGCCTGTAGCTGATACCCCTGTCAGTAATAAGTAGCAACTCCAGGGGCAACGAGATGGGAAACCATCTCTCTAAACCAGAATGGGATGTCGTTTAATAGCTTGAGGCAATTTTACAGGGTCAAGGACATTCAGACATGACAAACGTGAACTAAAAGATAATTAATCTGGGTAAAAGTGAATACTCAAAATACAGACTTGAAGTCTGATTTTACCTTTGATTTCTGGGACCAGATAAAGTGGAAAATTCACAATCTAGTCTCTCTCAAAAAGGAAGAGTCTTTGGTCAAACTTATGCCTGTCTCCAGAGCTTTAATGGAGAGCTTTGTTCAGAATGATTGTAACAGAGACTTTCTCAAACATCAGAACAGAACACCTGGCTCTGAGTCTTTAATTCTGAGTGGTGCTGGACCTTCATCCTTCTCTGGGGGGATCTCAGATTTTGTTCAGGGTGTTCTGGCATGTCCAGGGTTTCTCCAGGCAGTGTGGACAGCACCCCGAAGCCCGGAAAAGGGGAATCAGATCAGCTTCCAGCTTTGGTCATGTTCTCTGCTTTTTCCAGGATTCCCTGAGTCACTGACGCTGCAACCAGGAATCATTGCCCCAACTCCTCCGGGAAATCATCCAACCCCAGAATTCCCAGAGAGTGTTTGGGATTTTTCTTGCATTCCAAGAGATTGAGTGGTCATGGGACATGTTGTAGGGAGGCTGGGAATCAAATTGGTCCAGGAGATTAATGTTTGGAGAGGCTTTGCAAAAGAGGAGCTGCTGTTTCTGTGCTCTGCTGCTCTTCTGAAAAAGATGTGGCCGGATCTTATTCTGAAGTTGTGCAGGTGGGGTCAGCCAAGGGGGGGCCTGGACCCGCTCTGCCTGGCCGAGGGGCTGCAGGGTCGCTCCTGTCACTGCTTGCCCTTCCCAGGAAGTCACCCCCTCGGATCGGGCTCAGGCTGGCAGTTGGCTTTGGAGCTCTGAGGACTCTTTTCATACAGATTCCTCTGCCAAAACTTTCCGGGATTTTCACCACTTTTGGCTCCCAAGCCTCCGGTTACAGCGGGTGGGGGGGCTTTGGATTTGGCTCTGCCTGCAGGGGAGCGGGCAGGGGAGAGGACAGAGGTGGCAGGGGGCAGCCAGGGCTTGAGCAGGGCAGGGATGGCTCTGCCCAGAGAGGTGGATGGGGTGGAGGTGGGAGAGCTCAGGAAAGTTGCTGTGGAGGCAGAGACAGTTCATTCAGAAGCCTTGAAGCCTGTCTCATTGGCTGCTGGGGTCATGGGGAAAAGCATGCTGAGATTGCTCTTGGACCTGAGAGTTTTCCAGCTGTATGCCTGCGGGCAGGGATACAGTGTGGAACCTCTCACAGTCCATTGGAAAGCATCACAAAGTCGGGGTCTACAGATGGAGAGCAGCCCGATTTGTATGAATCTAAAAAGATCCAATTTAGTGAATCCAGATGTGAGTTAGCAGGCTCTGGCTTTCTTCCTGTCACCAAGAACTTGGAGCTCTCCTCCCCAGCCCTTCCTAGCAGGGTTCCCAGGAAAGTTGCTGCGGCAACACTACTGCCAAGTGACGCCGCCCGGGGGCTATTTACAGACTTCAAACAAGACAGGGCTGCTATGGAAAGTGCCTAGAGCTGTTTATTTTTCAGCATCAGTCTAATTACATGATTATGATAATGGGAAGATGCTAGCAGCTCACAATCCAGGCAGCAGGCCAAAAATCAGAAGGTTACAACTTACTATATAATCTTCTTAACAAATCACACTAAGCAAAACATATTGACACTAGTTCTATCCAATGACCATAAGCACACGTAGGTTTGGTTAAAACAATGCTTGCTTATTTCGAATACAGTACCTGTTTGTAAGCCTTAAAACACAATGCACAGAGCTCCACTATTAAACGTCAACCTTCCTAATATCTTGCTAGATAAACTTTGTGCAGCTTAGAGAGCTATTCAGACAAGCATTAATACACAGGCTTATTGTTCTATTTGCCCTTGCTTTTTCTACAGTTTAAATAATTTTTTCTGCTGACCTATCTCATGACTGTTGCTTTAGCTCTACTCACAATTCTGCTGTATCTGAGGCCTGCCTTTTGCAGCTTTCCCAAAACCCTCTAATTTTATGGATTCCCTCAATTCCCCCTCTCTCTTCACCCAAAAAGAAACCTTACCAATTGTGTCATTTATTACTTGCGTTTTGTGGCCTTACTATAATATTTTTGTTTCTTATCTGCCTAAAGCATGTTTTTGTTGGCACTAAGCATTAAATTGCTGTATTACAACACAGCAATTTAATGCTGTGAAGGTCCAGTCAGTGGAAAGGCCATAAATTATGCCTGACAATAGTTACAAGTCATTGTTCAAAAATCTCTTGTCGATTCCAGGGTCTTAACTCAAAACCTTCCTCCATTTCTATACCTTCATCCACCATCTCCGTGACATTTTGAGCACTGTCTGTGCATACATTTCCTACCTCTCTCTCTTGTGCGATAAAAACTTCTTGGACAGTTTTGTTCATCTCTCGTTGCACACACTGAAGGATGCAAGGTATTACTATTAATATCACTACCAAAACACCCAATACACTGAGACCGATTTTGCAAAGTTCCCTTAGCCAAGGTGCAAAGCTCCATTCTTAGGACAAATTATCCGACCAGGACCCACCATCTTCTTTAATTTCAGTTTTTGTGTGCTTTTGAGGATGGATTCAGAGTGATCAGACAGGTTCATGCAACACAATCCTTCAAATTCCTCACAACCTTGTCCTTGTGCCAGTTAAAAAAAATCAATTGCTGCTCTATTTGGAAGGGTAGAATGTCTAACATTATTAACATCGGTCAACATGTCACTGATTGCTGTGGATGTGCCATTAGTTTGTTTACTCAGCCAATATCCAAACCTATCTAATTGTTTCAATGCCATTGCTGAAGCCAGCTAGGGTAAAAACAAACCTTGGAACTTGGAGCTTTTTGGCAGGGTTCATGGAACAGCTGATTGCTGTGACAACACTACCTGTTCTTCTGGATCAGATACAGGAGTGATGAAAAGGAAAAAAACCACGGTCTAAATCGACAGTAGACCTTCCATTGCAACTACCTAAGTGGTCTTACATATTATTCAAATATTATTCAAAATTTAGAAAAAATTTGGATTCAAATAAACACTTCCTTGCCTTACCTGTAAGATATGCTCATAACGATGTGAATGCACAATACATAATTCTTTCTCACCATGAGATCAAAAAACTTATAGGAAGAATCTAAAAAAAACTATTATAACTTTACCTGATCAGCCTGCAAGTGTAACAGAGATGCTAACAGCTTGCAGTAAGCTCATGTCTTCAAAATATCTTGCTAATGTGCAAATCAGTGCTTTTGGAAAGCTGATTGCAGATTCTTAAGAAAAGTTAGGAATCCAATGGGAGATAATTTGGGAAAGGCTTTGGGAGAAAATTTGGGACAAAAAATGGAAAAGCTTGAAAAGGCCCTTGAAGCACAAAGAAACATTTTCTAAAAATCTGTTGGTACTGTACAGTTGGACTCTGATAAAAACGCTTGTGGCTTTGCTTGTGGTAAAGCAGGACACATGAAAAGAGATTGTCCTACAACAACAATCAAACCTAAACCACATTCTATTTGCCCTCAGTGTAGGAAAGGGAAGCATCTTGCTAAGTACTGTCATTCTCAATTGGACATCGATGGCAAAGCTTTGTCGTTAAACTGGAATAAGAGCACGGATTATCACCGCACCTGGACACAAGCAGCGACCTCCTTACAGTCAAGTACCCAGTCACATGGCATTGGTACCTCAGTCATTTATCCCTCAGTCAACCATCCCTCAAATGGTCCCAGGTCAATACCCTCACATACCAGGTTTGAATTGGCCCCCTCAAAAATTGATACACCTTTTAAATAATTTCTGGTATGAAAGTATTTCTACTGGAATTATCAGGTTTTTTCAGCAAAGACAAGAGCTTTTGATTCTAGGCAGAGCTAGCACCAAAATTTTCAGACTTGCAGTCCTTCCAGCAGCTGTTTCCATAGATTTTAACAATAAACCAATATATTTAAATCTTGCATGTAACGTTCCTATAGCGACTCCACCAAAAACACCTATAGGTATTGCATTTCTTCTACCCATGAGTACAGCCAAGCAAAACAACTTTCCAGAGAATTCAATGCTGTCTGTGCCATTTGGAAGCTAAGGTCCTGAGGTCTTTTGGATGCAATTTTTGGACTGCAAGCAAGCAAAATTGACTTGCTGCCGGACTCACTGTAGTAAAGCAATTTACATTACAGGCATGCCGGATACTGGTGCAGATGTCACTGTAATCTCTCACATGTTTTGTCCCAGAGATTGGGATTTAGTAGCTTGTGCAGGTTCCCTAACAGGGACTGGAGACGCTACCGTGTGTTTGCAAAGTGCATCCATGATTAACATTACAGGTCCTGAAGGAAAGACAGCAATAGTGCGTCCTTTCCTTGTTCAGAAGCTTCTCACTGTCTGGGGGAGAGACGTCCTGTCCCAATGTGGAACAGAACTGGAGGTGGGCCTGTGATGTAAACCACGTCAAAACCTGCCACTTGAAAGCTGAACTGGAAAACTGATCCTCCTATATGGATTGATCAATGGCCTTTAACAGAGAAAATATTAAATAGCCTTAAATGATTGGTAAAGGAGCAATTACAAGAAAGTCACATCACACCCACAAAGAGTCCCTGAAATTCACCAGTATTCGTCATCCACAGGAAGACATTGGACTCCTGGAGGTTGTTTCATGACATGAAGATCAATGTAGTGACTGAAGACATGAGACGTCTTCAACCTGGACTTCCTTCTTTATCAATGATCCCAAAACACTGGCCTCTCATTGTCATTCATTTAAAGGATTGTTTTTTCCACATCCCACTTCATCCCAATGATGCTCCAAGATTTGCCTTTTCAGTTCTAGTCATCAATCAAAGAGAACCCATGCAGAGATAGCACTGGAAAACATTGCCTCTATAAATGAAGAATTCGCCTATAATTTGACAATATTTTTTCACACAAGTTTTGTCTCCAGTTCAACAGAAGTATCCAAGATCCATGATTTCACACTACAGGGATGATTTGCTCATCGCAGCTCCAACAAAGCCAGAGATGGAGCAAGCTTGTTGTAGTGTTGTTACTGAAATCCAAAATGTTGGACTTAAAATTTCCATAGCCAAAATTCAAGAAGTTCCACCTTGTAAGTATCTGGGATGGAAGATGACTGAAAAAACAATTACACTGCAGAAGATACAGCTCCGGACCAGTGTCAACACCCTGCAAGACTTACAACAGCTTCTAGAAGAAATCAATTGGGTCAGACCTGTTTTGGGAATCAGCAACGATGAATTGGGTCCACTTTTTAATTTGTTGAGAGGAAGCTGCGCCATCGACTCTCCTGAACTCTAATATCTGAAGCTCGTGCAGCGCATGACAAGGTCATGGAGGCTCTCCAAAGACAACAAGCTCATTGCTGTATTCCAGAAAAGCCATTCTTTTCTGCAATTTTAGGAGGAAAGATGCAACTTTGTTCTGTCATTTTTCAATCAGACCCTTCTGAGAGAGATCCTTTGTTGATAATAGAATGGGGTTTTCTTCCCTCAAGGTTTCCAAAGACTATGTTTACAGTCTTAGAGAGGATAACACAAATTCTGATTAAGGCCAGAACAAGGTTATTAAGTTTAGCAGGTGAAGAATTTGCAGTTCTCTGTTTACCACTGAAAAAAACTATCTTGATTGGGCAATGCAATATTCTGCAAATTCTGATGATTTGCAACGAGAATTATTTAATTTTGCAGATATTGCTTCTCTTCATTACCCGGCTCACAAATTATTGCAGCAAAATTGAGTTTTAGAGAGAAACCTTCGTTAAGTAAAGAACCTTTAAACACAATAACTCTCTTCACTGATGGAATCTGGCAGAAGTCACAAATCAGTCATTACTTGGTTGAACCAAACCAAGTTCCCAACTAAAACTTGGGAATCAGATATTCAAATAGTAGAGGGATCTCCTCAGATTGTTGAGCTTGCTACTGTGGTTCAGGTTTCTCAGTTCTTCCCACAACCTTTTAATTTATCCACACATTCTGCATTTGTTGCTAATGTGGTTAAAAGAATAGAAGGATCAGTTCTAAAGAATCCTAGTAACGACACTTGATATCATTGGCTTTCATGTCTTTTTACAACTTTACAATAACCAGCTAATCCACAGTTTGCTTCTCACATCAGGGCTCATCCTTCGCTTCCTAGATTTTTAGTGGAACGAAACGCGAGAGCGGAAAAACTGACAGTGCTTATTTCCAACACTTTGCCAAACATTTTGGAACAAGCAAAACTGAGTCACGCCTTTTTTCACCAAAATGCACAAGCACTTGTGCAAATGTTTCAAATTTCCAAAAGTCAAGCTAAAGCTATCATTAGTACTTGCCCTGACTGTCAGCTTGTGCAGCCTCCTGTTTCTAGAAAGAGTTGTTCAACCCACGGGGTTTGCAAAGCCTGCACTTATGGCAAATGGATGTCACTAAATAAATAGCCTTCCTTTGGTAAATTTACCAATACTCATGTTTCAGTGGACACATTCTCTGGTGGAGTTTTTGCTTCTCTTCACACAGGGGAAGCAGTTAATCATGCCTGTCAACATTTTTAGCAGAGCTTTTGCTTCACTGGCTGTGCCCCAAGAAGAAAAAAACTGACAATGATCCCACATATATATCTCAAAAATTGGCCACATTTTTAAAGATTGGGGTGTTCATCATATCCTTGGTATTCCACATTCTCCCACAACCAAGCATTTGCTGAGAGGACACATCAGACATTAAAACGCAGTCTTGATCAAGAGAGGGGGGAGTCGAGGTCACACCACAGATGAGGTTAAACAAAGATTTCCATGTTTTAATTTCTTCAACAGCTCTGTTGCAGAACCTGATCCACCGATTTCTAGGCATTTTTACAATAACACACAGGCAAAAGTGAAAGAAAATCCCTCTGTTTTAATTAGATACCCTGGGACAGGACCAATTGAAGGTCCATTCTGATTTATCACTTTGGACAAAGGGTTTGCTTCTGTCTCTACAGGTGCAGGAATTAAGTGGGTCCCAGCAAAAAACGTCAAACCATATCGCACCTTTTGCCTTCTGGATCAAGGCAGGCGACCTGGTTCTAAGGATCAGCACGGTGGCCCACTCTCCAGGGCCGCTCGGGCCAATGACACACGCAGACACCAATATGGTGGACGGTCAAAAGGCGTTTATTACTTCTTCTCATGGGGCCTTATAGTCTAAGGGGTCTCTACGTCAAAAGGGGGTTTGTCCTTCTTATCTATGGTTAGTAGGGAATGGAAAAGTACTGGGTAAGGAATGGAAAGTTACTGGCAGTACTGTTAGTGGGGCCACATTCCTACTGTTAGTGTGGCTACATTCCTAGGGTAATCTCTTATCTTAGAGGAACAAAGGGTCCTGGCTTTCCGTGACATCGCGTGATCTTCCGCAGCGCCTTTTCCCTATCTACCACATCTCCCCCCCCTTTTTCACAAATGAATGAGGTAGTCATATACATAGGTACTAAAATGAGGTATAAGGTTGTAACTTGACAAGGGAAAGGGGTTTTGGAAAACCTGAGTAAGCTTTTGCCAGACAAGTTCAGAAAATCTTGTGACTGGCAGTGTTCCCTGGTTGAATTCACAGCAACTGTCATCGGCCTACGAACAGGATGTTGGTCCGTTCCAGGCGGCTCTGAACGAACGAGACCAGCTTGTTCAGCAGGCATGGTCCGAAGGTAACTGTTAGAAACAGCATTGCCAATGGACCTATCAGGGCAGAAATCAGAGTGCTTAGCCAAGGTGATTGATTGAACCAGGACTCGTACCAGCCCTGTTGGGCTTCCCTGTCTTTCTGTCTCTGAGCCAGTCGGTTCCGGAGTTCTGTCATGGAGTCTCTCACTACTCCCGTGTGGTCTGCATAGAAACAACACTCCTCTTTCAAGGCGGCACACAGGCCTCCTTGCTGCATGAACAGGAGGTCCAGGCCTCGCCTGTTCTGCAAGACCACTTCTGAGAGTGAGGAGACCGACTTCTCTAGAAAGGAGATGGATTTCTCGATCCTTTGCAGGTCCCATCAATGGTGTCTTGCAGCTGGGACAGTCCTTGGTGCTGGGTCGCTAGGGCTGAGACACCCGTGGCCGTTCCGGCTGCTCCCAGGCCGAGCAGCATTGCGATTGTTATACCTGTCATTATTTCTCTTTTGTGGATCTGGCTGGGTCCCTCAAGAAGATGGTACATCTCTTCATCTGAGTGGTACAGGACTCTAGGAACAATCAGAACTTGGACACAGAAGTCGTTAGAGTCATTGAATTTGGGAAGGAACACACAAGGACTCACTCCGGATCGCTGGCAAACCCACATCCCCGATGCGGATGGGACTGCCCACTTATTGTTTCTCCTGTTAGGCTTGACAGTTTTGGTGCAGACGTTGCCTTTCCGCCTAGATAGGGTTGCATTGCCAAAGCATCTGCCTCGGCCTGTGACTTGACTCAGGGGGATTCCTTTGCGAGGGGTATCCCATCTGCACTGGTGAGGGGCGTCAGCTGAGGAATAACTGAACGGAGTGTTTAGAGCGACTCCTTCGTAAAAGGGGGGTTTGACATCGTAACAAAGCCAGCAGGACTCGGTTAGGTTAGGGTTGGATTCGTTCAGGGCTACAAAGGTAGCTTCTAACATACGAAGGATTGGGTCTGAGTCTGACTCGGTTAAGCGGCTCATCTGAAAGGTTTCCGCTTGACCGGTCGGGACATTGCTGACCCCTGTGGGTCAGGTTTTGGGGTAGGTTATGTTTCTCCCTTTCGGCACGCTTTTAATCGCTTTGTTGGGTCCGACCGCTCGGGGTGCCGACGGCTGGAGCCTGATAATTTGCACATTCACCCTCTCTTTTGACCCTTGAAGGACCACTGTCCACGATTTGCCTGTGGCCCAGCTAGGGTGATCTGGCTGCAAGACCGTCATGTTGTAATCAGTGCATGCCCGAAATCTAGGGATTTTATGTTGGTTTCGATGGAAGTTTCCATGAGAGAAGAAGGGTGTTTTGCAGACGATGGGTGCCCAGGTGAACTGTAAGAATTTTTCTGGTTCTTGTGGATCCCACCCAGGCCCCGACGGTCTGGCATCTGTAACTATGGTTTCGCAGCCCCAGTGCCCACAGTATCCCCATCCCGGGTGATTGCAGTAGCTTTTCCCAGGGTTTGAAGCTGGGCACCAGTAGGATAGGTACGAGTGTGTGACGTGTGGGGAATAGGGGTTTACCCTTGGCTGTCCTGGAAACAGGTCGGTGATGCGGAGCACGAAGGATGGGGTGTTTGGTGTGGTGATTTCTCTGAGTACTTTGCCACTACTAAGGTGTCGCATGACCCACCTGAAGGGCCAATGGGGGTAGTGGTCTGGGCTGGCTTGCCCTCTGGCAACAAGCCCCAACAGAAAAATCACACAGAAACACCCTTGGTGCTTGGGTCTCACCCGTGTGGGTCTCTCGGGTTCTGCCTGACGGCTTGGTGGTCTGTCACTTTCGTCTGGAACCGGGATGTACGCGTCACGAGGACGTCCCACGAGCAGGTCCTGTAAACAAAGACTCGCAATTCTCGTCAGTCTCATTCTGCTCGCTATGAAGGTCCAGTTTAATCGACTTAAGCCGACACCACCTGATTTTGCCGTCCTTTTTGACAGCTGCGTACCCTCGCCCCGTGAGCATCAGCCTCCAACCCTGTTCCCACTCACCTAGCTCGTTTCTAATTACTACCTGTGGGCCCTCTTCTAGCATTCGAGTGGCCCAGTGTTTTTGAACGGCACTGTTTGTTTCATCTCCCCTAGGGAATTGATTCAGTGCCAGCAAAGCGGTTGCCAGCACACGTGCCTGATCTCCTGGGGGAATGGCATTGGCAAAGCCCTCTGCTTTTGCCAACACTTCTATCTTGGTTTTCAGGGTCTGGTTTGCTCTCTCAACTATGGCCTGTCCGGTACTGTTATATGGGATGCCTTGCACTAACGTGATGCCCCATTTCGAGGCGAATTCCTGTACTTGTTTGGAGGTGAAATTGGAGCCATTGTCCATTTTGATCTGCTTGGGGATACCAAGCCAAGCCATGGCTGTCAGCCAGAGCTGAATTGTGGTTTTGGAGTTAGCTTTGGGGTGCTGTGTGGCTATGATTGTTCCGCTATAAGTGTCCACTGTCACTGCAAGCCATGCTCGGGGCTTCAGCAGTTCGCACCAGGTGAAGTCCGACTGCCAGATTTCTGAGAGCTTGAGACCTCTCGGGTTGACCCCGTAGGTCCAAAGGGGTGACTTCTGGTAATGAGGGCAGGTGGCTACCACATGTTTTGCGTCCACTGTCGAGATTTCGCATCTCTTCGCCAGTGCTTTGACTCCGATGTGGAGTGACTCATGCAGCTGACGAGCTCTTTGCAAGGTCCAAACGCCTTTTGCTGCAGCGTCCACTTTGTCGTTGCCGATTTGGAAGTAACCTTTGACTGGGTCATGGCTGTTGATGTGGATGACTGACACGGTGCCCTGTCGCGAGGAGAGTGCTTCTTCCAGCATTAGGGCTGCTGCTGATGTTGACACTCCTGGTCCTGCCATTGCTAGGCAGAGCCTTGCCACGAATATAGAGTCCGTTACGATGTTGAGGTGTTCGTCTTGGAAGAATCCGCACGCCAAAACAACTGCTGCTGCCTCCAATTGTTGAACTGACAGTGTGGGGTCACACGCTTTGACGCAGTGCCATTGCTCTCCTGCCTGCCACACTGCTGCTGCGGTTGAAGTCATGGAGGAAGCGTCTGTGAAGACTGTTGGTCCTGGCTGCGGTCTGTCCTTGACCTTCCGTGGCATGTCCGTGTCGACTACGGTCAGCAGCTTAGTCCAGGGTGGCTTGGAGGAGTAGGAGATTTCTCCTCCGAAGCCGGAGAGAGCAAGGGCCAGACACTCCAATATTGTGGCTGACTCCGTGGTCGGCTGCTTGTGAAACGGAAGGTGGATGCTTGTCGGCTGGGTCCCTAGGTGTTTCAAGGCGAGTCTCCTGCCTTTCATGATGAGGCTGGTGATGCATTCGATTCCTGGGGAGAATGCACGAGCGGGTCTTCCGAGGACCACCCATTGGATCGGTCGGGCCTTTTCAGCGAGTCCTTGGGCCAGTGCTCCCACTCCCCCTTCGGTGTAAAGTGGACGTACAGGTCCAGTGGCATGGCTGGGTTCCACCTGGCAAGCGTGCCAGTGGACATCTGGTTTTAGATGAAGTCGAGGGAGCTCGTTGCTTGCGGCGTCAGCTCCTTGGGTTCCCAGGGGTTCTTTCCTTTCAGGAGGTCGTACAGAGGGTCCATGACCTTGGGAGGAATCAAGACGATGTTGCAAAGCCACTGCAGCGATCCCACCAGGCGTTGCACGTCGTGGAGCGTCTTGATGTCTCGGTTGACCTTCATCTTGGGGGGTGTCACGTAGGAGCTTGTAATCCCTACTCCCAGGAAGGTCACGCAGGGTCCTCTCTTGATCTTTGTGCTCGCGATCTCGAAGCCGTTGGCCTGAAGAGTCTCCGTGATTGTGGACACCAGGTGATCTACTTGGCTTGTCAATGGTGCTGCAACCAGGATGTCGTCCATGTACTGGATGATGGTTGCGGTGGGATTGGAGTGTCGGACCGGCATCAGTGCTTTGTCCACGGTGATTTGGCATATGGTCGGGCTGTCGACCAGGCCTTGTGGAAGTACTCTCCATTGGAAGCGAAGGTTGGGCCGCTCGCCGTTCCGAAACGCCACGGAAAAGGCAAATCGTTCTTTGTCCTCAGGGTGCAGGGGTATTGAAAAGAAACAGTCCTTGATATCCAGTACTGCGCACGGCTGCCCTGCAGGGATGGCTGAGTTCGCGGGTAGCAGTGTCTGGACTGGACCCATGGGTCGGATCATCTTGTTCACTTCTCTGAGGTCGTGGACAAGACGATAGCCTTGTCCAGACCTTTTGGGGATCACGAATACAGGGGTGTTCCATGGGCTGGTGGAGGGTTCTATGTGACCCTTTTGCAGTTCGCGGTCGACCAGTTCCAGCAAGGCTGCCATTCAAGGCTCTGTCAAGGGCTACTGCTCAACCCATACAGGGTCTGATGACTTCCAAGTCAATTTGATTGGCAGCGGGGGATGTACAGCAGTGGCCCTCATGATAAATTTGTAATCCGAAATCCGAGCATGGAAAGGACGTCCCTTCCTTACAGCGGTGGAGAATTTTGCAAAATGTAGGGGTAGGTTGCTACTGTCTGTTCTGGTCCCTTTTACGTGTGAAGTGTTATAGCCACCAGCTGGGTGCTTTTCCATGCCCGGGACTGCCCCCCCACTCCGTTCACTGGGGGAACTTCTTTGAATTGCCAATGTCCGGGCCAATGTGCTTGGGGAAAAATCGTGCAGTCTGATCCTGTGTCCGCCCAGAACTGAAACCCTATGACGTGGGGATCCTGGCTGCCGTAAAGGCGGCATGTCCCCCACACCATCAGGGGCTCCTTCCCTATTTTCATGACCAAGGCCACCCAGGGATCCCGCTCTGGGGCGTCTCCTGCTGTTCCTGTGACTCCGGCGCGGTTGTGGCGGTGGGGGGTGCGAAGGTATTGAGGGTGCTGCACAACTCTGCCATTGTATTGCTGGGGGGGATGCAAAGGTGACTGCTCCCTGTGGGGGCATAGGGTATGAGGGTCCCCTGCCCCACTGGGGGTTGCTGTAGCTGGGCCGCTGCATATTCCAGGTGGGAGGGGGCTGGATGCGGCCCAGGTGCCCCCTCCCTTTCCTGTTTCCCTGGGGCTTGGATCTGCATTCCTTAGCTAAATGCTCCTTCCTTCCACACACCCAGCATGGCCCCCTACCTCCCCCTTGGCGTGGTGGAGCAGCTGCTGATAGGCGCCTTGGCTGGGGGCAGTTTACTGCCAAGTGGCCTGCCTGGCCACACTTAAGGCACGCCATCACGCTGGTTATTGCAGTGTGAACTGCTGCTTGAATGGGAGCTAGATGTTCCTCCTTTGCAACGTGTCTGATCA
This sequence comes from Ammospiza nelsoni, assembly GCF_027579445.1. Taxonomy (NCBI): domain Eukaryota; kingdom Metazoa; phylum Chordata; class Aves; order Passeriformes; family Passerellidae; genus Ammospiza; species Ammospiza nelsoni. The sequence goes on from NC_080669.1 coordinate 8,332,674, forward strand.
TGGCAGCTATGTTAGACCCCTGTGGCAGTGACCTTAAAATGTCCTTGGTTGCTTAGTTGCATTGCTGGCGTAGGCACTCTTCCAGCACGGGACCCTTCGCCTCTGAGGGTAACGCAGAGGAATCTAATGCTGCCTGAAGCCTGTCCGCAAACTGAGTGAAGCTCTCACTCTCACCCTGCTTTATGGAAGACCACGGCGATGGTCTGGCTACCACTTTGGAAGCATTACGGATGGCTTCTCGGGCAGCACGGGTTGTTGTCATAACCTCACGGGCCTGCAAGCCCTCAGCCTGTAGCTGGGGGATGATCATAGTGGGGTCTGTGCCCATTAGCCTCTGTATGCTGGAGCCGTGCAGTGGATGGTCTGCCCCTGTTACCAAGGCTAGCTGTTTGATGCAATTGTCCTCCCATTCTTGTTTAAAAACGATCATCCCTGCACCATCAAATATCATTCCACACGTCTGCTTAACATCAAAGGGAAGCATACCGTCCCCACCGAAAAGGCCGTCAATGAATGTGCAAACCATGGCAGAATTAATTCCCTTTTCCGCAATCGCTTTAACAATTGCCTGCACATCTTTCAGATTGACTGGTGAATAAGTCCTTTGGTTTCCGCCTGCCCCCCCCACATGGACCGGGAACACCAGAGTGGCAGACGGAGCCCATTCCATGCAAGCCATTTTTATTTTCTGCCAGTTTGTAAGCGGGGTTCGGTTTTTCTCTGGTAACTCCTTCACCCATGCGGGAGCGCTGTGGCTAGTGACCTTACGTGCCGCTGCTCTCTCTCTGTAAAAGCTAGAATCTGAGTCGGAATCCTCCAACCCTTTCTCGGGCTCAGAGCTCGAGTCCGAGTCGGAAGTCGAGTAGCTAGATGCTTCCGGGCTCCTCTGCCTTTTCCTCGGGCTCCGACCCCGCCCCTTCCTGCGGGGGTCAGGCCGTTCCCTCCCCCTGGGATCCCCCCGCCTCCTGCTGGGGGAGGTTCTTGCCCTACAAGGACGTAATTTGAATAAAGCGCTCTGATTGGTCTTACGCGCCTCCGCGGGGGCTGCCCCGTTACCCCGCTCGCCTGCGCATGCGTTGTTAAGTGGGCTGACTGCGTTTCCACCCCCCGCCTCCTCCTTTCCGCCCTGACCACGCGGTCCGGCACCATTTTCAAACGCATATGGTGGGGGGGCGTTTTTATCGATCCCTATGGGGTCCGACAATCCGGCCGCATTCCGCGCCTCCTCCGCGAGCCCCCGCCAGAACGCCCGCGCGTGTTCCCCCCCCCTCAGATGGTGAGTCCGCTCGTTGAGGGGGATCCGGCGCTCGCGCCTCCGTGCGCCCGCCTGGGTTAAGCACATCCGCGGTTTGTGTCGCCGCGCCCACCCCCAACTGCGGCACGGCTAATAAGTTCGCGAGGCTATCCAGGTTTCTTGCTCTTGTCGAGCTTTTTGCAGAGCCTGAACAACTCTGCCCCACGATTTTAGGGCTTTCCCTGAGCCCGAGGACATAGTGTCCTCCACCAGAGCTTTTGTACAATTATCCCACACGTCCGAATGTAGGACGTCCACAGGGCTTTCAATAGCCCCAAGCTTAATCAATCTCGGCAATGCGAGAGTTAAATCTCTAAGTTTACATTCTATACCCCATTGTGCATGCATCTCTGTTACGACCTTCGCTATGGCTTCCATGGTCCACGCTGGTCCGGAGGCGTCCCTCCCGCTGCGGTTAGACCTGCTGCCACAGCCGCCGTCCTCTTTGCAGGAGAATCCCCGTTCCCCGGGCGCAAGTCGCTTCCCGGGTTTCGGGCACCAAATGTTGCCTTCTGGATCAAGGCAGGCGACCTGGTTCTAAGGATCAGCACAGCGGCCCACTCTCCAGGGCCGCTCGGGCCAATGACACACGCAGACACCAATATGGTGGACGGTCAAAAGGCGTTTATTACTTCTTCTCATGGGGCCTTATAGTCTAAGGGGTCTCTACGTCAAAAGGGGGTTTGTCCTTCTTATCTATGGTTAGTAGGGAATGGAAAAGTACTGGGTAAGGAATGGAAAGTTACTGGCATTACTGTTAGTGGGGCCACATTCCTAGGGTAATCTCTTATCTTAGAGGAACAAAGGGTCCTGGCTTTCCGTGACATCGCGTGATCTTCCGCAGCGCCTTTTCCCTATCTACCACACGCACCCCAGGACACTTGACGAGTTCAAGACCGTAGAAGCAAGTACACAGGTGTGAGCCAAACAGAGGGATCACGGGTCACACCTGACGTTCCTTGTGCATCGGTGGAACCTGCAAACTCTGATTTTATGTGGTTTATAAATGTGTCACTTGTTGGTTTCATAGAGCTCTAGTGGAGAAAGCGTAGGTTTTGTTTGGTTCATTTTTATTAAAGGTCAAAAGTCATGTTTTTGAATTGAGAAGGATATGGGAGGAGCTTAAGCCAACAATTAACTTATAAAAAGGATGCTGCAAAATCAAATGTTACTACAATGTCAGTATTGATTGCTTCTTCTAGTGCAGAGTTTTAGTCAATTTGTAGTGTAGATTTGTCTGTGGAACAACCAAAACCAAATGTCTGGGTAACCTTAGCCAAGGCAGCAGGCTCGGATACCATGTGTTTGTCTAATTCGGAACAGAAAAGCCTTTCTCAACCTGACTAGTCAGTGTGCCAGTAAAGAATTTGCCCTTGGTCAAAAAGCAATTCAATAGTAAGCCTGGTGAAATTGACAATGGCAGGAGCTCTGTATAGGATTGTAACATTTGGGAAAAAGAACTTCCCAAAGCAGAACCTGCATCCCAAGAATTAGAAATCCTTGGTCCTTTAACAATGGATTTTTGCCTTACATTTACACCTAATGATTAGTGAGAAAGTGATCCTCCAAAGCACAATGTTACTCTCCATTGTTTTGCATACAGAAACTCAAGGTTTTGGTGTAATTATTAAGAATGTTGAGAGTTGCTTTCTAAAGCTGACCAATATCCACAACAGTTACCAAAAGGATGTTGGTTCACCTGTGTAGATAGGCCCTGGCAGGGCATCCCATGAAGGTGGCCCATGTAGCAATGGGATGCTCACTGTAATTGCGCCTACTGCCAAAGCGGTCATTAAGAAGAAACAAAGGGGAACAAGATCTGCTCGTCATTATTGTGAAAACTGTAGAAGTGATTTCACGCCTTGGAAGGCTGCAAAAAGGGTTTCTGCAGGTTTGTTTTTACCCCGGCTGCCTTCAGCAATGGCATTGAAACAATTAGATCGGGTTGCATATTGGCTGAGTAAACAAACTAATGGCACATCCACTGCAATCAGTGACATGTTGACCGATGTTAATAGTGTTAGACATGCTGCCCTTCCAAACAGAGCAGCAATTGATTTTCTTTTACTGGCACAAGGACATGGTTGTGAGGAATTTGAAGGATTGTGTTGTATGAACCTGTCTGATCACTCTGTATTTATCCTCAAAAGCATAGAAAAGCTGAAAGATTTGACAGCTCCAATTAAAGAAGATGGTGGCTCCTGGTTAGATGATTTGTTCCAAGGATGGAGGTTTGCACCTTGGCTAAGGGGACCTTGTAGAATAGGTCTCCATATGTTGGGTGTTTTGGCAGTGATACTGGTAGTAATACCTTGCATACGTCGGTGTGTGTGACAAATGATGGACAAAACAATCTAAGAAGTTTTTATCACACAAGAGAGAGAGGCAGGAAATGGATTCACACAGAATTCCCAAAATCTCACACAGATGGTGGATGAAGGTATGGACATGGAGGAAGGTTTTGAATTAAGACCTTAGAACAGGCGAGACTGTTTTGGAACAATCACTTGTAAGTGCTATCAGACATGACTTTTGTCCTTTGAACTGACTGGACTTTCACAGCATTAAAATTGCTGTCTTGGAATATAGCAAGGCTGAATGCGAGCAAGAAGGATGCTTTATGCAAGTAACAAGCAGGTATACTACAGTGAAGCTATGAAATGCAAGGTAGTTAATAAACGACACGGTTACAAAGGCTTCTATTTAGCCGAACCGTGAGGGGGAATTGTGGGAATCCTTCAAATCAGAGGGTTCTGGGACAGCTGCAAAAGGCAGACCTCAGAGAAAGCAGAACTTTGGTTAGAGCTAAGCGGTAGATTTGTCAGCAGAAAATTTATATAAGTAGTAGAAAAGTAAGGACAAATAGAACAATGGTTTGTGTCTATTACTGTAGAATGCAGGACATTCATATGTCTGAGATGTAACACAAAACAGAACTCCCTTTGGTCATCAGCAAACAGCTTCGTTTATTGCCTTCAGCACCCACAGTCCATTTAGCCCAGTCAAAACTCCCAGGCCGAGACATCTCATTGGTCTATCTCTGTGCCCCCAGACTCTGAACCAATGCAATGTCTGTATCTTAGGAGAGCTCCCATTGCCTGGGAACTTCTGTCAGTCAGTCCAGAGGCTGCTCCGTGGAGCTGAATTGGGCTCTTCATTCTAATTGGATTGATACTGACCCACCAGTGTATTAACGCTTGGCTGGAATGACTCCCTAAGCTACAGAAAAGTATCTCTAGCAAGATATTAGGAACTTCTAAGCTTAATAATTGTTATATTTGCCCAATTATCCCATCAAAAAAACCAAAAAACCAAACAATATTTAGGTAGCAGTAATTTTAATTGAATAGTTTAGAAAATATATAAATAAGGGATAATTTGGTTCAAATAATAGCACATAAGGAAAAGATACCGCGAGGTACGGAGGGCAGAGTTCTTGACCCTTGCCACTTCACGTACAAGCTTGCCAAGTGAAAATCACCCCTTGTATGCCATATGTCAATACCATCTCCTCCTATTTTCGGTTCGTCACTTTTCTGTCTCCGCCTTCCTCACCACCTTTACCACGCATGCGCCACCACTCGGTTTGGTGGTCGCACAAGTCTTTGGGGGTCGTCACTGATGAAGGCCCTGTAGTCTTCTTTGTTGTCCTTTAATTCACCTTTGGGTTACACATGCGCATCAAGCCAGCACGTAGCCAGTACAGCCAATGTAAGCCAAGACTAACGTATCACTCCATCTACATATCAAGGCAATAAATCCCTTATAATTAGGATTTGTTGGGACCGAACCAGGTTCTTGCTCATTTTTAGCAACTGTATCTTCAGCTTCTTTCCTGTGGTCCTTGAGAACAGCTGCTGGGAAGGGGGGTGGAGCCCCTCCTCTCCCTCTCTTCTTTGGCATTACAACTTTTTAACTATTTATTATTCTCAAATATTAATTACTGTATCAGTATCAATTACTCTTTCAAATTTTATCAGCATGAATGATACCTATTTATCACAATAATGGAGCTCTGTGCATTGTGTTTTAAGGCTCAAAAGCAGGTACAGTGTTTGAAATAAGCAAGCAGTGTTTTAACAAAAGCTACGTGTGCTTATAGTGGTTGCACAGAACTACTGTCAATATGCTCTTGCTTTGTGTGAGTGGTCAAAAAACTTTTCAAGTAAGTTGATTGCCTGCTGCCAGGGATGTGAGCTGCTGGCATCTTCCCACTGTAACAACCATGTAACGAGACTGATGCTGGAAAACAAACAGCTCCAGGCGCGTTCCTCAGCAGTCCCGTCCCTTTCGTGATTCGTACAGAGACCCGCGGCCAGCAATACTCAGCTGAGGACCAGAAGAGACCGGAATAGCCCGGGCAGTCCAGCTTTAGTGCAAGGCATCCGGCAGCCTTGAGGGTACAAAGCGAGCACAGGTCACAGCTCCTCGTGTCCGGAGCGAGCCCGGAGCAGCTCTCACAGGCCGCAGCCCCTCCCAGGCCCAGCTCCGGGCGCAGCCGGGGCCGCTCCGACTGTGCGGGGCCGCTGCCGGGGCGCTGTCGCGGCTCCTCCCGCGGGGCGGAGCTGACGCGGCCCCGGCGGCCCCGGCCCGGCCCCGCTGCGCTCCGAGCGCGGCCCCGGAGCGGCCCGGCCGAGGCGGCGAGGGACGGGCGGCGAGGGGCCGGGGGCATGGGGCGCTCCGGGAACGGGCGGACATCCCGGCAGAGGGGAGAGAGACCTGGCAGAGGGAGGAGTGAGCGGGAGAGGGGAGAGATGCTGGGAGGAAGGAGAAAATCCCAGGAGAGGGGGTCGAGCCCGGGAGTAGGGGAGATCACGGGACAGGGGGGATGAGGTCCCTGGGAAAGGGTGGGTAGCCTTCCAAGACAGTAGAGAGCCCTGGGAGAGGGGGGAGGTCCTGGAAGAGGGAGGAGTAATCGGGAGAAGGGGAGATCCAGGGAGACGAATAAAAGCAGTGGCTACAGCTAGGGAAAGGAGGGAGCTTGGGACAAGGGGTAGCTTAGGACTGGGGAAAACCCGAGAGAGGAGGGAGAACCCAGGAGACAGAGGACAACTTGTGAAGGGGGGGAGGTCCGGAGTAGAGTGAACAGGGCCTGGGAAAGACGTAGGAGAAGAAAGCCCAGGGCGGGGGTCCAGGAGCGGAGGCTCCTGCAGGCGGACTGGGAACCCAGAGAGCCCGGAATCACGGAGTCCTGCAGCCAGGCCGAGAACGGGCGCGGGTCAGTGCGGTTCGGGAGAGCGCGGCTGCGGGGCTGGCTCCGGAGGCGGAGGCGAGTGGAAAGCGCTGCTCGGCAGCCCCGGCGGCGCTGAGAGCACAGCCCTGCCCGGGGAGGCAGCGCCACGGGCGCCGCTCGGCTTCCCAGCCAGGCCACGGCACCGCTCGGCTTCGCCGCCGGATCCGCGGCAGCTCGGAGCATCGCTCCCTGCCCGGGCCCGAGGCTCACCTGCGCCAGGTGCACCAGAGCATCGCCTCTGCCTGGACAACCCACAGCGAGCAGTGCCCGGCAGGGACTGCAGATCCCCTTTGGTGGCAGAGAAAAAAGAGCAAGGAATCTTCCATGGGAGAACATAGGCAATAGGATGAGGTGTCAGTGTCCAGTGTGTTCAGATGCACTCACAAGGATACTATTGCTCTTGGCTCAGAACATGGAAAAGAAGTGGGCAGACACAAATCAGAAGCTGGTTGCAATATCCAGGGATCAGTTATCAGAAGAAAATGCTACGCAACTGCTGGAATGCTTAATGGATGACTAATTACCCCTTGCCAAGTAATCTGGACTTTTTAGGGGCAGCATACTTATCTCTCAAAAATTACTCTAGAGATATTCTTAAGAAAATTTTGAAGAAAGGCTCATACACCCACATTTCAACGCAGTTGCTGTGGGTTTGATAAATGAAATCTGCTTTAATGTCTTGATTTTCCTAAAGATTTGTGGGGGTTGTTTTTAACACAGGCATGCATGCATGCTAAATTTGAGAATCTAAGGTAAGGTCTTTTTATAGGGGATATGGAAGAGACAGGTCTTCAGCCAGCAATATGTCAGTGAGAGACAGCTGAGCGATGATTACTGAGAAGAACAGCCCTGCAATAGAGGTGTGAGCTGCATTGAACAGCGCTTGCTGTGGGCCAGAGAGCACAAAGCAGGCTGGCCTGGTGGGCCTGAATATTCCTGCCAAACACTCTGCATCTCACCCCTTTGCTCGGGCTCAGTGCAGAACTGCAGGATTGCGGGCGCTTCCTCCCAGAGCTGCGTGAGGTGCTGGCTCCTGCAGATGTGCCCTGCCAAGCTGTCCCGGCCTCACGCTGGCCTCGCTTCCCCTGGCACAAGAGCTGGGCCTGAAGGAGGCTGCCCTGTGCTCCAGCCTGCCGAGCAGCCCGGCTCCCTGCCCCAGTGCCCAGAGTGCTGCACACACTGCTGACCTTTGCCAGGAGTTGCAGGGCAGCCGGCAGAAGAGGAGGAATCTTCAGGCAGCCCAGCAACCCTCGGCTGCCCTTGATCTTTCTCTGCTCCTGGGCACACTCCAGACGGCCAATGCCTCCAGGCTGGGCTGTGCCCAGCACGGCTGCGCTTCCCCTCGGCAGCAGCCAGCTGCCACCTGGGCTCTGAGAGCGGAGGATTCGCCCACTGCCGGGAACAGGCACCCAGGGCCCGGCTGCTGCCTCTTGCAGCTCCAAGGGCCTCCTTCCAGCCTGCCTCTGTGGGGCTCAGCCTGCTCCGGCCTGTGCCGGGGCTCTGCCGGGGCTCCACCCCAGCCAAGGCTGGGCCCGCTCTCACCTCACAGGCGCTGACAGCTCTGCACCACAGGAGACCTTCCCGAGCACCCTCTCTGATCTTTCTGCTTTCTCACTTGAGCAAGGCTCTCCTGCAGCCAAAGAGATTATTGCATTTTGGGATACAAATCCAAGTGGCAGGAGCCCCAATGTTCTCCAGTCACAGCTGAAGGCCTGCATCTGCACAGGGTGTTGGGCTGCCTCATTCTTCTTTTGGTTTTGACTTCAAATGCCATTGCCCTTTCTGCCTCAAATAGAAATACCAAAGCTGGCCAAAAACAGACCAGTGGGCCAGATTCCAAAGGCAGTGTGGCCTGGAGAGGATGAGTGAAGAACATCCTTCTTCCTCACTTTCACACCATGTCAAAGACATTGTGTCACTTTCCACCTTTAAGAAACAACAGACAATTCAGAAGAAATTCTTGAGCGTATTCGCAGAGTGAGAAGGAAGGGAATCTTCAAGGTGACTTGTGGTTTCAGAAACTGTATTCATTTCCAATCCTACTCTGCACTCCTATTAGACAATCCTACTCTAACCCTAACCCTAATCTTAATCCTAATCCTAATGCTAATCCTAATCCTAATCCTAATCCTAATCCTAATCCTAATCCTAATCCTAATCCTAATCCTAACCTACAATCCTACTCTAAAGTAGTTGACGAATAAATGGTCCTGATGTGATTGTCACATTCTTGTCTCCCTCCTCTTCTTCACTGAAACAATCAGCGGCACCAGGCTGGACGCAGGCTCAGCAAATGTTACAAATGGATGCTGCCCAAAGGGAAAAAAAACAAATCAACAAAAAATAATGGACCGTGACTTTCCAAGCTCAGTGCTTCATAGGATTCCTCTGTCTTATAGAAGGATGCAGGAACAGGACCAATGGGACCATCTAGACCTCCATCTTTATGCGCCAGACTTAGCCATCACAGGCAAATGTGGCCCAGAATCCCACTCATCCATTTATCCAGGTGTCTTCATCTTGCTAGGATTTTTGCCCTGCCAGTGCTCTAGAAATGGTGCTTTCTGTCCTTGGAGTTTCTTCTTTTCAGGTATCTCTAAAGCCTCACACTGGTCCCTCTCTTTGAAAGACAGGCACTGTGCTGATTCCCACAGGGAGACAGAGCAGTGGCTACCTTTCCATGCCCTGCCCCTCGTGTGCTGGATGGCACCTTCCTTCCCAGCAGGGCCAGCCCAGTGGCACTGGGCCCTGCAGTTCCCTCTCTGCCACACAACCTGGCACTAACCCTGGCACAGTTCCTGTCTGCTTGAGCATGGCAGGCAGCAGATGGGGCGGGTACAAGTCCCTCCCAGCTGTCCCTGTTTGCGTAGCAGAAACCTCTAAGGGTGGGCTGGGGAGCACAAACCAGGGCCCCCAGGAGGCTCACAGTGAGCACCCCAGGACCCCTCTTGCCCACAGCCAAATCTCTGACCCCTAGGCTGGGACTGGCTTCCTTGGGTTCCTGCACCACCATTTCATGTCTCTGTACCCTGCATTGCTCTACTTCAATTCTTTTGCCATTAGATAAAACTGAGCACCCCACCAAATGACAAAAGAGGGCGACCAAAACAGCCAGAGGAGCTCTCTGACTCAGGAAATGCAGAGAGAGGTGGAGTTACTCAGTTTTGTGAAGAACAGGCCCCAGGGAGACTTTATTGCCACTTTCCAAGACTTCAGAGTGGCTTTGAAGAAAGTGAGGGACATATTTTTTAACAGGGCCAGTTACAATAGGATGTGGGTGAATATTTTTAAACACAAACAGGATCTAATCATAACTTGTTTACTCAGAGCATGGTGTGACTCTGGCACTGGTTGCCCGCAAGAGCTTTTAGGAGCCCCATCCCTGCAACCATTCCGGCTCCAGTGGGAAAGGGCTCTGAGAAACCTGATCTCTTTGAAGATGTCCCTGCTCATTGCAGGATACTTTCACCAGAGGACCTTTACAGGGCCCTGCCAGCCCAGCCCAGTCTAGGATTCCTCATCATTTTCATTTGAAGAGCACCAAGAATGGAGGTGAGGAGGAAGGGGGCTCATCTGATGCCTTGGACTTGAGTGGAGGAGGAGCCCATGCCTCAGAACCTGTTTCACCTGCAGCCCCTTCCCATTTTACCTGCAGGAGCTCCCTGGCAGACCAGCGCTGCTCCTCGTCTCTCTGCAGGCAGCAGCTCAGGAAGTCACGCAGGCAAGGCGAGAATCGGTTGGGCTGCTGCAGCCGTGGGGTCCCTACTGTGGCTATCAGTTGTGTAGCCTGGAGAAAAAGGAGACACCAGGCTCCACTTGCTGCTTTCACATCTCTAAGTGCTCTCCCACCTCCCTTTGTTTAACCTCTGTTCTTCAGTGGCAGTTTCTGCCCTGGCAGAGACCCAGAGATCATTTTCCTTTACCAACCAGAAAACCCAAACCCGATGCAGCCACAGCTTTTCCACCATCCCACAGATCTTGCCTTGGCAGCTGATTTCATTGACTGTGCTAGTTAATAGGAACTACATCAGTAAACGCACATTTGCTTCCATAAGGATTCAGCTTGAGAGGCTTTTTGGAAGAGGGACTGTGCTATACAAACTAATTTCAAGGGTTACTACATGAAAGGCATGTCTGCAGTGCTTGTTGGTCCTTTAAGCCCACGTGCCCAAGAACAAAACTCATCATACCTTTTGTGCTTTTTTTGAAAACAATGGTAATTGGAAGGAAAGAAAGGGAATCCATCAATTAATCCCCAGGTAAGGAAATAAACATTTGCAATCTCATCTTCAACAGAGACACATTTAGATGCCTGCACAAATGTATTGGGATGAAAATTGCTGCTTGGGCACAAACGAGCCACCTGCAGCTCTGTCTCAGCAGTCTGAAAATTGCAGCTTCCCATTTTGCAGCAAAAGAAAAACTGTCATGGTCAGAAGAAGGAGAGGTGCCATCCCTATGGCCACCCTCTGCTCATTTGGCTACTCAAGTCAATGCATTAATGATAGGCCCATGCCAGAAAGGGCCTGGAAAGAAACAGGCAGGCTCTCCGCATCACCAGGCTCTGGCTTGGTGACACAGAGAATGTGCCTTTGGCTAGGAGAGAAACACAGTGACTGAGTGTTTCAGCAGCACTGTACAGGAAGCAGAAGAGACTCAGTGGCCTTTACACTCTCATGCCCAGGTTTCAGGCATGTTTCCCAGTGAGAAGAAACTGTACAGGGAGTTAGGTTCATCTCTAAAGACCACAGTTTTAGAAACTTTGTTGGGTTTGTGTTGCCTTCCTTCATTTCTGGAAAGATAACAGCAGTTGTCAGATGCTTCTTTTCTGCTATTAAGGCCATCTCCACAGCCAAAGGACGGGCACACTTAAAAGCCAAAGGAAAGTGTTGCCTGAGAAGAGAGTTTGTTTGGAGTTTGTTTGCATGTGGTAAGGCTTGAGTTCCCCCACTGCTGAAACCAAAACTACAGCAGATGCTGATGTGTTGCAGACACATTTTTAGGAGGGGACCTTGGTGGAAGTAGTTCAGGCAGATGGCAATGGGCTTTTGTCCAATGGCACGCAGGACAAGGGACAGGTGAGAAAGACAGTGGGATCAGTGAGTATTTGCTCCTTACCGTGATGGGACTTTGGTTCCAGTAGGGAGGTTCTTGTTCGATCATTTCAATCCCCACGATTCCAAAAGACCATATGTCCACTTTGGGACCATATGGTTGACTTGTCAGCACTTCTGGCGCCAGCCACCAAGGAGTCCCGACTACCGAGCACCGTCTGCTCTGCTCAGGGCTGAGCTGAGCAGAGAGGCCAAAATCACCTGAGGAGAAAGCAAAACTCTGTTTCTATTTGAATTCTGTGCAATTAGGAAAGCAAGCCAAAGAATTGCCCAGTAGAAGTTGGAAAATGTGCTGTTGAATCTCCTGGCATTGGCGACTTTTAAACTCCCCCCATTTTTTACACTGTCGCCAGTAGTGTCTTTTGTTCTTTGGAAGCTTTAGACTTGTAACTCCCTCCCTCTGGAAGGGACACACACAGAGCAAGGCCACTCTTGACTGCTTGTTCCTTGTCCTACCTCTGTGCACCTTGCAACTGTGCCCTCAGCTCACAGCGGGTGTCCCTGCGCTGCCACCAGCACCATTTAGGGGAGCTGGCTGTCACTCCAAGCAGCCCCACACCCACATCCCTGGAATGCTGCTCCTGACCAAGAATACACTGACCCAGCTTGACAGAACCATCGGTTCTGAGAAGGATGTTGTCACTCTTCACATCTCGATGGATCACATGGTTTGAGTGAAGAAAATGCAGTCCTTGCAGGCACTGAGAGAGAAAACAGAAAGAGGAGGGCCAAAATGAGTGATGTGATTTCATCCCACAAGAAAGGCAACAAAGAATCTAAAAGATTCCCTCTGCAGGGGAATGGGCAGTAATGGCAGAACACAGTGCCACTGAGAGGAAGAGCTTGCTGCTCCAGCACTTGAAGAGCAGGACCTTTCTGAGGAAAGGCATGTCAGCTTCTGAAAGAGCAACAGCACCTGCTGTTATAAACTGTGCCCTGCAAACCAGCCAGGATGACTGCTGCTGCAGTGCATGTGCTCAGAAGCAAAGAGCCTTTTGGCTGCACTCCTGTCCTTGTATGCTGAGGCCTGAGAGAAACGAGTCTCTCTCTTTTTTCTTTGCTGATCATTTCCAATCCTGCCACCAGCACCTTTGCTTTCACAGGCAAGGAATGCAGTGAAGACAGACTCCAGGCAAACATTTAGAGAGGCAAGGTGGAGAACAGCAAATACAAATACATGAGCCCGAGCGAGAATACAACAGCAGGAGAGAAGAGTACTGGCACTGAGTACAGGGAGTGCAGGAGCACTGGCAGGCCTTTCACTTGAGATGCTTTTTCTTGCCCATAGCACACCAGCAACACAGAACCAAAGCTTGGCACAGGAAATCACTGCAGGTCTGAGCCCCTGTTTCCCAGACAATCCTGCCCAAGCCCTTGGAAACACAGATGGGATTGCTGACCTCCCGACTGATGGCTGCTGCCTCATCTTCATACAGAGCGGTCGTGCTGAGGATATTGTTCAGGGTGCCTCCGTCCATGTACTCCAGCACCAGCCAGAGTTCCTCACCCACAAGGTAGCTGAAAGAAGGAAAGAAGGCCGTGGAGATGAGCATGCATGGCTACGTTGATTTTTGCCTCCAGGTTTCTTACTTCCAAATGCCTTTGTGACAAGGACAGAATCATAGCAATAGATATTCCCTCTTGGCTGTGCATTGTTTGCAATCTGTGCAGTCTCAAGGAGATAAGCACAGCTGTGAAAAAGGAGATGTCTTAGATGGCTAGTGAGTGAAAAATGCAGTTTAGAAACAGCCCAGATAAAAAACCTGTCAGGCATGGTGTTTCTGGAAATAAGCACCTAGTCTTCCTGGCATGCCCAGCAATGGCAAAGAGTGGCAACAATCCAAGGGAAATCCATTTTAGGACGGTTCATCAGCACTTCAGAAACTTGAAAAAATCAATCCCAAAACTATGTGGAGGCAGTAAACTTTGAGGCTGATGACTAAGGAAGATACAGCTGATACAGATTTTGAATAATTTTGGAATAATTTTCAAACTAGGTGTGCCAGGGAAGACTCATGCAGAAGGGATGCACTCTCTTCTCATCCATTGGAGATGAGTAGAGAGATATGAATAAATAAAAATTAACAGCTTTACTATCTGCCACTGACCAAAGTGGGTTTTTAACCTCTTATGTTTGCTGTATGTAAATGCACACATGGGATAAGACCAGAACCACTCACCTGTCTAAAAAATTCACAACATTGGGACTCCTGTACCTCTTCATGATTTGGATTTCATTAATGCTTCGTTCCATCCTTCTCGGTCCTTGAAGATTTATTTTCTTTATGGCCACCTAAAATGACATTGAAAATCAGTAACTTGAGCAGTTGGTGGCAGGAGACAACAACGCACATGAAGCGAGTGATTTTGCAATGATACAGCTGAGCTGTGCCAAACTGCCTTGTGATTAGGCACTGCAGTAATTAGGAAATGACATTCCAACAGCCCATTTCTCTGCTCCCTTGGGAGCCAGTTACAGAACATGTGGGGCCACTGACATTTTGCCTTGTCCACTTGGTAACAGTTGTGTCTCAGCTATCACCCACAAACCTCTGACCACACTCTCTGCTGCTCTTTCTAGGATTCAGAAGAAGTAATCCATGCCTTAAGACTCTGTGGATCCATCTTGGGCAATGGGCAGGGCTTAGGGCTTTTAGGGCACTTGCAGATCTCTCCCTATGTGCAATTGCCAAGTGCAGCACTGCAGGTGGCTAAGGAACTACCAGTAACTTTCTGATGGATTTGCTGGCAGCCAGAATCAAGAATTCAGGACTCTGAAGCTGTAGCCCCAAAGAGCAGGGAGGTGCTCTAAGGCACCACCTTTGTTTTAGCAATGGAGAGCGAGTGAGCGCGTCCTTGTCTGAAAGGAAGCGCTGCCCTGCGGGCCTTCCTTCCGGCAGCTGAGGAGGACAAAGTGCCAAATGTATTTTGCAGGCTGGCACCAGTCTATGCTTCTTGTTCCTTTTCAGCATGGCTCTAGCCAAGCTCCAGCCACAGCTCACACCAGAGGAGAGCTGTGGGGAAAGCCCCTCAAGAGCAGCAGAGTCTTCAGGGGCTGTTGACATTTACCTCTCCTCCTGTGGCAGTGTCGAGTGCTTTAAAAACATCTCCAAAACTCCTAGAAACAAAAGAGAAGCAGAGAAAGGAGAAGCCATTTAGATCTTGCACTGAAAGCCAGCCCACACAGGAGATCTCTGCTGTAAATGCCTAAAAGCTGCAGGACTCTGGAAGCATGGAGATGTTCTGGACAATGCCTTCTGAGCACAATTAGAAATTCTGATCAGCATTGACAATCTAAGCCCAGTGCCTGAACACATTTGCAGCTTGTCTGACTTCACGCTTGATACCTATTCCACCAGCAAAACACCTCATGCATAGTTTTGTAAAATTAGCATTGCTTGGACTCACCCACTGCCAATACTTTCCAGTTCAATGTATTTGATGATAGGATTTTCCGTCTTCACCATTCTGCCTGAGGGAAACAAAATGCAAGATGTTCACTTTAAAGCAGAGATCCCACCTTCTCGGAGATACAAATGGCAGCCCCACTGTCTGGGGCTCTGAGCCCTCCCTTTGTTAGCCAGCTCTGAGGTGGCTAACAACAACAGGAACAGGAACTGGAACAACAAGAAAAGAACAGCACGTCCACAGCACAAGTCTGGCTGGCACAGAGACTGATTTCTTGCATCCTTTGAAGTGAGAGACCTCTTGGCAGCAGACACACAGGGAAGCACAGGGAGATGGATTCAGACTACACTGAGACCAGAAGAGAATACATACCAAAGCAAGTAAGTTTGTCCTCTAGAAACATTGAGGAGAGCTGGAACTAAGAGTGCCTTTGTTTTGTTGGGAATAAACACTGCGAGATTTAGAAAAGGTTTCCCACTTGCTAAGATTAAATGCACCTGCACATCCCGAATCAATTCCTCTGAACAGATGTCAAGTTCAGAACAGGAGGAATATTGCCAAGTGTTCCCATCTTTTCCACCTTGCAGCAGTTTGCCAATAGAATGCCTTCCCAGTTGTAAACCAGAGCAGCTCATGCCAGAACCAATCGTGACGGGGCTTTCAGCATCAGGACCCTCACCCTTTATGAGCAGGCTGAGCTCAAAGACGCCCTTGCCCGTGCCCCGCGTGAAGAACCACGCCGCTTCTCTTCACCCTGACAGCGCGGATCAGTCGCTCCCATTGCACTCGCACTCTCGGCACCGCACACCTCCCCATCTTCCCAACTCAGCACGGCGGGCACGGGCACAGAGGGACAGCAGTGCTCCTCAGGCACCCCTGTGACACAGAGAGCTGCCCAGAGGAGATGCTGACCCTCTTGTGAGTCCAGGCCATGCGAGGCAGAAGCCGGCCCAGAGAAGGGGCTGCTGCCTCAGGCAGCTCCGCGCTGCAGCAGCCGGGCAGCAGCGGGACCCTCCCAGCTAAGGAAGGCTCCAGCCTCTGCAGTCCCTGCAGCCCTCAGGGCCAGGGCAGCGAGCACAACCAGGCTGGCAAAGGCCAAGCATGAGCACTGACAGGCACTGATGGGAAGAAGCCAGAGTGAGCCTGAGCCCGGTACAAGCTTTTGCCCCCATTCAGGACACAACAGGATGGGCTTTGAGATCAGCCCCACCGAGGTGTGGATCAGTGCCCTTTTTGTCCCAACAGGTGATGGTAGACACAGAATCCCCTGGGCTCTCTTCTCAACTCTACCAGGTCTTATCTGAGAGCACAGCACTGGCAGCTGTTACAGGCAAGAAGCAGATTCATTGGGTTGTGCTGCAGAATCACAAAGGGCTTGATTTGTTCTTTTAGAGACTGATCTCAGCAGGGCTTCTACCAGTGGCTAGAAGTCAAGCAGTCACAGCCTTCTGCTGATGCAGGAACAATTCCTGCTTCTGCCTTTGGCAGAGAGGGAAGCCCAGGCAAACTCCAGTCAGTCTAAGCTGCCCTCTGAGGCAGCAGGAACACCCAGAGCTCTCTCTTGCTGCCTTGGAGCAATGCCAGCACTTCTGTGACCCTGAAGTGAGGAGAGCCCTTTGGTACAGCTGTGCTGACATGTGCACACAATACACTGTCCCTCAGATAAGAAAGACAGCAGACGTACTGTGTTGCTCCAGGGAGTCACCCGCCATCTCCTGTTGCAGAGCAGCAGCTGGGTCAGCATGGGAGGTGAACCAAGTGCTCAGGCTCCACGTCTTTGGCTGGGGAGCAAAGGCTCCTTGGGGCGGCATTGCTGCAGCAGCTTCAGTGTCAGAGTTGGTGTAGATCTGAGAGAAGAAATGAGTTGATGTCAGGAAGGTGTGGCAGAGATTGCCCTGAAATGCAAGAGAGATTGCCATTTGAAATGCAAGCCCTTAGGAAGCTGCTGTCTGCCACATGCAGAGCTCTTCAACTGGATTGCTTTGGATGTCCACTTGTGAAACCAAATGGTCAAAACCAAAGACTGATTTTACTCATGTTCATAGCCACTTTCTTGTTCTAAAGGATGACTGCAGCAACGACCGCTCCACTTCCTCTCAAAGACTCCTTTCCCCCTCCTAGGTCTGCAGATACATTTGCAGCTCCTCATTCTAATGTTCTACCTCCTGCCATGAAATTCTCTTTTACTGCACCTTCCTCGGGACGTGCTCATCCTGCAGCATCTCTGGATGGTACAGTTCCTGGGCCTCATGCCAGCCTCGGGGCTCTTGGTTGCCCATCACTTGCTGGAACTCGCTGCAGGCTGCCAGGTAGGATTGCGAACCTTCCACCTCAAGTCAAACAGAACAAAGCAGTCAGAGACTACAGCTTGTCCCCGTCAGCCAGGAGTCATCGACTGGGAAGAAGTAAAGGACAGGAGCAGATTCACAAGGGTTACAGACAGCTTGTAGCCTGTATTCCAAATCTATGTGAGTGACCGTGTTCACCTGCAAAAACACCTCAAGAAACAAGGTCACCTGGAAGAAGCCAGCAGGAGTTCATTGGGATGACTGCTGGCTAAATGGCCAAGGGAGTAATGCCACTGTCTAGAGCATCAGCTGCGATTCAGCAGAGCAGGAAGTGTCCTTGAGAGCAGCTCTGACAGAGGCCTCATCAGGATGGCACTCAGAGGCAACACCCCACCCCCCTGCTGCTCTGCACTGCAAAGGCAAGGAGGGCAGAAACCACCCCTTGGGTGACTGCAGTGCCTGTTGCTATTTCTCTCGCTTTTCTAAATCCTTTTACTCCTGAAGGAGGCGATTAATTTTCTCTTTGATGATTTCAATTTTTTCGTCTGGCCTCTTCTTCCTTGCCTTGATCCTAGCCTCAGTTTCCTGTAGTTGTGCCGGCACCTGTTTGTCCATGTTCTGTAAACAACAATGGAAAGGACTCTCTTTCATGAGTGGAGCGGCTGCCATTCTTTCATTCACCTGTTTTTGTTGACTGTCCCTCTGCATAGGGAGATTCTTCTCTTCTTGGATGTCTTCATTCCACCTCTTCACTGCCATGTCACTCTGAGATTCGGGCAGCTCTGCTTGTGGTTCTACCTTGATGTTCTGTGCACACAAAAGCAGAGCAAGTGACTGGAAGCTGTCATCAGGCTCAGCTTTTCCCTCTTTTTGCCTCAAAATCACATGGATTCAGCCACTTCTTTCTGCTTCCCTACCCACATCTGCTTCCACTGTAACCCTCCTGTCCCAGGGCTGATCTCTGCAGATTCCAAGGCTCTGTGCTTCCAGTGCCTGTGGGATTCCTGGCCTCCTCAGCCCCAAGAGCTGTGGTTTATGCCCTTCTTCCTGCCCTTCCCTCTGTGCCCTGGCCAGTCAGGCTTACCTGGCCTTTCTCCTGTGGCTCTTCCACCTGCTGCCCAAGCTGCTCTTCCTGCTGTCGGGCTGGGAACAGCTGTCCCTGAGTCTGGCATGGCATCTCTGATGAAGCAGTGTGCTCCTGCTCTCTCTCAAGAAGCACCTGCACAGAAAGCGAGAGAAGATGGGTTTCAGCTTCCCATATGACCTTTGTGGGCCAAGACTCCAAGACTGCTGGGCTCACACGTTCCCAAAGCACTGTGCTGCTGCTCTGCTGGGTCATTCTCTGTTTGAGGGGAGGCACAGATTCCAAAGTGACCCTGGCTCTACAATCAGGGGCCAACTGGGACTGAAGCTGCAAGAGCCTCTCAGGCAGCTGACAGGGAAGGTGTGGCATTTTCAAGGGTCTGGGGAGGGCCTCCCTCTGCTTCTACCATGTCCTGTTTGTCTCTCCTGAAGGGATGCGTTTAGGTGAGCATTGCATCTTCCACTGCTTTGGAGCAGAGCCAGGAAGATTCAAATAGATAGATAGATAGACAGATCTCACTTTTATAATCTCTCTTTACTGTACTGTGGGATTTACATTCTTTGAATGGAGAGAGATATAATTCTCTCTCCTAGGCTTTTTTTTAAGGAAGTGTAGTGAGAAACTTAGAGAAGAAGAGAAAACAATTATTATCTCTACTTGCTCTTCTTGTTGTTTAGTCCATGAAGAATGTGTTATAGCGATTGTTTACTGTAAGTGATTTGTTATTGCATTTTAGTGACAGTTGTTTGGATTGATTAGCTAATTAGATAAAAGACTGTGTGGAGACAGTCACTAGTTTTGCTTTAGTATCTTTTTAGTATAGTATTTCCATAGTATAGTTTTAACATAGTACTAGTTTAATATAACATAGCTTAATAAAGAATTTGTTTAAACTTCTAAACCACAGAGTCAAAGCACATTTTTCGCCACGTGGGGGTCACCCGGGATCAATAATGTTCTTTCTGTCGCTACACACATCATCACTTGGTAGCAGTGCCCCAATCAGAAGCCATCCTGAACCTGCTCTCCTGTTGCTTCAGTAACCCACACTCTTGGGGTCTCTGGAGCATGTGGGTCCTTATGGAATGCAATCAGACCCAGAGCGCTGCACAGGGAACAGCACTCTTTGTGCATCTGTGCTCGGGCAAGTTCTTCTCTTGCACTTGACCACACTGATGGTGCTAAAGTGGCTGGAATCAGAAATGCAGCCCAGCCCCTCCCACCTTCTCTAATCTCTGAGGGCCAGCTGGAATGCAAGCGCATTGATTTCCTGATCAAGTCCCAAACACAAAACACACTGATTCCCTGGGCTGCCGAAAAACACGGGAGCCGTTAACTTGAAAATGATAAGCAAGCCCTACTAGCTGGTCGGGCACCAGAACAGCTTGTTCTGCACAAACATCCCTGCCCCAAACTATGTGTTCCTGTGCATAAATACTGCATTATCCAGAACTGCCTCTTTGAAAAGTAAAATTCTAGCAGAATTTCTGCCAGTGCTGTAAAAGGGCAGGAAAGATTGAGACAAAGCTCCCTTGCTCCCTGGAGAAGGAGAAATTGCACAAGGGTTTTCTTTCTATCAAACAAACAAATAAACAAAATAAGAAAGTGTTACTCACACCAGTGTCTAAAGCACTTGGATGCAGTGAGGGGATGTCTGGAAGGGAAACAGCCCTTGTGCTGAGCTTTGGATCTATGGATCTAAGGCAGTAATCTATGGAAGTCCGCCTGAAGGTGCCTCATGAGCCCCCCCATTGTCCAGGCTAAAGCTCCCTCGGCACCTCCTCCCTGGCCTTGTGCTGCACCCCCTTGCCCAGCTCCCCTGTCCTTCTGTGCACACGCTGCAGCCCCTCCATCACTTTCTGCTCCCCAGGGCCCACAAGTGCACACAGCACCCCAGCTGTGGCCGCAGCGCTGCCCAGCACAGGGCCACGCTCACTGCCCTGCTCCTGCTGCCCCACTGCTGCTGGCACAGCCACCAAGCCCTTGGCCTTCTTGGCCCCCTGGCCACGCGCTGCCGCATCTTCAGCTGCTCAAGGCCGCCAGCCTGCCATCCTTCTTGCCCACGCAGCTCGCTAGCCACAAAGGTGCCTATTTCACTTCAGATACAGCAGGCACCATTGCAAGATGGCCTTCCTGTTCTACCACCTCATGTTCCAAGTAGATATCAGCCACTGCCCCTTCTCACCAGCGAGGGCTCCTTGCTGAGCTCCATGTGGCCTCTGAGCTCTGGGTGCAGCCTGTCTCCGCACTCGCTCAGCAGGTGCCTGGACACAACCGACAGGGCACTGGCACTGTGCTTGTTCAAGTGCAGACCCTGCAGGGCCATGACAGCCTCTGGCCTGCCCTCAGCCACTGCCCTGACAGAGTCTGCTGCACGCTCTGGGGAGGCTGAAGTGACATCAGCCTCTGCCTGCAGCTCAGCCGTGCCCTCGGTTGTTGCGGCGCTGGTGTTTCTGCGCCCAAGGCCCAGGAACCTCCGCAGTATCTGCAACAGAAGGAAGGGCAGGAAGAGAGGGACGTTCCGTGGCCTGCTCCAAGAGCGGTGCTGGGCCGAACAGTGCCAGCAGGCCCAGCCCAGGTCGGGATGGCTGCAGGTACCTGCACTGGTCTGTGGAAGCAGCCGTGAGTGGGGTCCTGCTCCAGTGTCCCATCCTTGCCCGCATCTGGCAAAGAGTGAATGCAGCCAGAGCTGAGGGGCTGCGGGAAAGGCCAGAGAACACGGCACAGCCCTGCACGGCCCAGGCAGGGACAGCCCCTGGGTGCCCAGGGGACGGAGCACGGCCAGCAGGGGCAGCCCCAGCCCCTCTTACGTCCTGTCTGTGGGGACATCCATAGGGGCGGGGATGGGATGGGGCCAGGCCGGCCGCAGGCACCAGTCCTGCGGCCCAGCTCTGCCACTCACCGTCCTGCACTGGCTGCAACTTCTCCGGCTCTGCAGGCTGCTGCGCTGGGGAGGCTGCAGACCCTTTCTTTTTCTTCCCCCGAAGCAGGCTGAAGAGCCTGATCACTCTGCCTGCCATCCTGCTTTTTGGCCTCTAGGACACCTTTGAGACAGATGCCTGGGAAATGCTCGGAGGTAGCAAGTCCCGCAGTCTGGCTGCAAGGCCAGCTGCAGGAAAAACACCTTGGAATCGCTGTGGGTCAGTGACGAAAGAGCCGGCTGTGTGGGGCTCCTCACAGCACAGCTCTGGCACGTCCTGTCCTGTCACGTGCACCGAGCACTGTGGCGTTGCTTCGTCACCGCCAGCAGCCACTTCACCACGTGTCACAAAGGGCCCTGTTCCATTCCGTTCCATGGTAACCATGCTGCGCTGTGTCAGCAAGGGCCCTTGGACACGCTGCCAAGTGGGCTGCACCAACACTGCCCCAAATGCCTCTGATTGGAACAAATCCATTGCCCCAAGTGTCTAAGACATCCTGGGACACACCAAGCCCAGCCAAGTGCTCAGGGGAGGACTCTCCACAGTGCCAGGCCAGCACAGCCCAGCTCCCTGGTGGCTCTGGAGCAGAGCAGCTTCCAGCAAGCACGGGGCAAACACATCTTGCCAAGAGTTAAAACTCACCAGATAGGGGAGGTGGCATGAATGTGTGCATCAGGCCTTTGAATTCACAGCTCCCCAAGAGAGCTTTGGGGCACTCAGCTGGACAAACAGGATCCGGCTCAGACCTGTGCTTAAAGGTGGGCAACAAACCCTGCCACAGGTGCTTGGCTTGTTCTCTGCATGCTTAGGTAGATGCCAAAGCTGCTCTTCACATCCTTCCCCTGCCTCTCAGCCAAGTGCAAGGACTGAAGGAAACACAGGAAGTCAAATGGAGACACTTGCACCTGTCTCTTTGGGGGCTCCTGGGGAAGCAGTTTCCTTGGCAATTAAGCCCCTCTCTTCCAAGGGCACTTCCCCAAATGTGTACATTTTCTAGGCAACACGAATCCACCCGTAAGTGCGGGGTGCGGAGGTTCATGGGCATCACACCATAACCAATATGATCCAGTGAAGCTAAATTTATTATTCCTAAAAAGACTATCTATAATAAATCTCTACTGTCCACACGTCTCTAGCTAATACATGATTGGTTAATCCTAGCTGTTCACACATCTAAAATAGAATGCTGCTTGGATTATCTAAGTTTTCACGCATCTTGCTGGGGTTGTATGGCCCACCCATGGCTCACTTTCTCAAGCTTGCTGACAAACTTGCTGAGTCCTGATGACTCTTTTTCTTTCATCTTCTTAAGGATATATCGACCCCACTGAACGTGTTCAGTGTCCATTATTACAAGCAGGCTGGATTGTGCATCGGCTGAATACGGCCGTTGTCTTGCAAAAACTCCTCCACCTGCAAAATATCTTCAACAGTTCCCCGCTTTTGTTTTTGCAGAAGCCAGACTGATTTAAAAGCACGGTCAATTTCCTTTTGCACACACCGTAGTAAGCAAGGCACTATTAGTAGAACTGATAAAAGAATGAAATACAAAGCCTATAATACGTAAAATTATTTATTCATTACATAGCCAAGAATACCTAATACCAAAGCATACTAAGTCCTTGAGCCAGCCTCTTATTCCCCAGGATTTTAGCCACTCATCAAAAGAATTCTAAACAACTGTCATCTTTTATCATGTTCTCCTTAAGCAATGACACTTGCTTGTCCATAGATTCAGAGTGCTCAGACAGATTCATGCAACACATCCCTTCAAAATCTTCACACCCATCTCTCTGTGCTAGCAACAAAAACACTATTGCAGCCCTATCCTGTAATACAGCATGGTGTATGCTACCTACATCAGTGGTAAGCTCATTCAGTATGGCAGATGTAATGTTAATTTGTTTGTTTGTCCAACAAGCCAATCGTTTGAATTGTGTACGGGCCTGTGATGAAGCTACTCCTGGTGTAAAAAGTGATGCCAGTAGAACCAAAGGCATATTCTACAATTCTACATTATCCTTACAGTCTCAGCCTAATAGATGCACAGTACGTTTTGGACATTTAATTTGTGCCTGATGTCAAGCATCTGTTGAATGCTAGGGGCAAACAGTGTCAGTTTCCCAAAATAGCACAGTCCTCCTCATGCTTTCTCAGGAGTCTCAGGCTAAGCTTTATCTCCACAAATGAGAAAAACTCCAGGAGGTGACATCCTTGCAGATTTTGGTTTTAGGGATACAACCATGTCCAATTGGCTCAGTATGCCATGGTATTGTAATACCAGGAAGAAACAGGAAATATCCAAGTGCCGTCATCGCCGAGTTTTTCTGATTTCTCCCTAATCAGCTCTTTAACCTGGTGGTAATCATAGAACAAACAGTAATTTCCTGGCACTGATCCCAAAATATCCAATTCCTGTGGTCACTGACTTGTAGTATTTAAACCTTGAACGATTGTAAATGCCTGAATTCCTAACGGATTTCTAGAAATGCTTTGTTTTTCACACCAAATTTCTGTGATCATCCCATTTTGATTAGTGCACCAATTTGAACAGGCCTTACTTAAGTTGCCATAAATTTGAGCTCTGGTCCAATTTCCCAATTCTTCCATTGAGTCTGAAGGAATGCCAATTAAACAGGTGCCAAATGGATCCGAAGGTGGAGCTAGTGATAGGCAGAGAGATTCTTGCCTTGTTCTTTTAACCTATGTAACCCTCATGTTAGCTCGCTGCTCTATTTTGTATACACCCTGCGTTTCCTTAATCACTCCACTAAGCAACATGGTTAATATTTTCCAGACTGGTGCCATTGTCGCCCTTGTGGTCCATCACACCTGCGCTTTGCCCAAACTGCTTTAGATGTGTTTGTGGTATTGCTATTCTTACTCTACATTCTGTAGCTATTATCTTGCTCTCTAGCACAATTTGATTTACTACAGCAATTAAAGCAAGTCTAAACTGCAATTGCAGTAACAATCTTTGCTTATATATTTCTATCAAAGATACATCTTAGAGAAAACTCTGATATCTTCTTGAGTTATGCCTTAAAAATTTAGCTAATGCCATTTTCGGGGTACTAGTGTTAAGTGTGTAAGAGCAGTTATTGCATATTAGGTTGGTAGGCTGAAATTTTTGCTTTTCCCTCGGACCACTGCTCAATTATGTTCTTGACAAACTTGTCGCCAAGTTTTTTAGTTACACTTGATACAATGAACTTTAAGCCATGGCTTACATGCACAACTATGCAGATATCAAGCATTTTCTATCTGATTTATAACTTGTGAGGGAAGTGAAGGTCCACGTGGCTGGAATCCAACGAACGCCTTTATCTGTAAGCAAGCACATAGAACTTCTTCCTCTTCATTTGACTGTAGCTGGTCCTTGCCAGACCCCTGTTCCTGGACTTGTGAACATGACCTGAATGCCGTCAGGCAATTCCTCCCTTGGATTATCTGTGAGGGCATGATGCACAAGAATAGGTGCATCTTCCCTATCTCCTGTTGTTCTGAGCTAATTAAGCACAAAATTGGCCTTAGCTGTTTTTTCCTCAGGGGATAACCCTGGAGTTCCCACTTTTTGTTTTTGCAGCATGTCCTTGAACATCTGATGGGTACGCTCAATAATTGCCTGTCCAGTAGGATTGTGAGAAATACCAGTGTCACGTCAAATACCCCATAAATTACAGAAAATTGAATCTTAAGGAACACAAAGCAGGACTATTGTCAGTCTTAATTGCTAAGGGGATACCTAATATAGGAAAGCAATTGTACAAATGTTTCTCAACATGACGTCTCACCGGTTAAGAGAGTACCCTATAAAACACAAGCATAGGTATCAATGCAAACATGTACAAATTTTTCCTGACCAAATTCTTCTACATGAGTTACATCCATTTGCCATAACCGCAAGGGCTGAGTACCCCTAGGGCTAACACCATGCCTAAACCAATGCCATCTCGTTGACCGGGCAGGACAGGATCACGCAATACTAGAAGCATCAGTAAAGGGAATAGCAAATTGTTTACCCAACATTTCTGCAGATTGATGAAGAAATGCATGGGAAGTTTTGGTCTGTCAGCCTATGCCACTTCCCTGTACCCTCAGTGCCACCATGGCCCTCGGCTGCCCCACAGCCCTCAGCCCCAGCAGCAGCTCAGGGTCAGCGTCCCTTCGGCGCCACCGCCCCCTCAGCCCCCTCAGCCCCCTCTGTCTCACCGTCCTTCAGCAGCTTCTCAGGGGACAGTGCCTGGGGCCAGCGGCAGCTCCCACCGCTCCAGGGACAGCCGGGGCTGGAAGTGCTGCTCCGCCCGCACCGGCCGCCAGCTTGGACCCAGCACAGGGACAGGGGACACAGGGGGCACAGGGGCAAAAGCAAGAGGTGAAAAAGCAGCCGAGGGGGGAAAGAGGTAAAAATGCAGCCTAGGCTTACACAGCTCAATCTATGCATCTAAACTTCCACATACCTCTAACTAAATAACTCAGCATATTTCTAGATCTATATCTAAGCATCTAAATTTAAGCATCTAAATGTAGGTGTCTAAATGTAGGCATGTAAATGTAACTCTAATAACTGTATAAATGTAGATCTCAAAATCTAGAAATGTAACTAATTCAATCCCATCTAGAACAATAGAGATCAATTTAACTATATAGATGTATATATATGCACATATAAACACACCTCTGTAAATTTATAAATGCAACTATATGGATATAGAAAGAGAATTGTAGAAATCTATAAGTCTGTGTGTACACTAAGGGATTCCACCCGTCTGATGCTCACAGGCTCTGCCTCTGGTCCTTCTTCCCATGCAGGGCAGCCCTCCTGGCAAGGCAGATTAGCTGGAAGTCTGGGAAGCAAAGGGAACACTGGGTCAATATTGGCCTCTCTGCATCATTTGTCCTCTTGGAAGTAACTGTCCTTCTATCAAAGTCTGTAAAAGATGAGCCGAAAGGCAAAATCTCACTTGGCAATTTGAAACCTGCTCTTCAAAGAGCCAGACTCCTTCCAAGAGTTTATAACTTCTGAAGTTTTGAAGTATCCCAATACACTGAAAGCCCTCAATGTATTGGGATACTTTCGCAGGGCCAAGGCCCCCATGAGAGCTTGAAACACAGACAGACCCAGCTGCCACAAAGAAGCCCAGCCTGGTTCTTTCTCTGTGCTGACAGAGACACCTCAGTCCTCACTGAAATGGCTGAAGCTGAAGGTGCTGGGAGCTGAGTTATCAACTAGCACCATTCCCTGCCATCTACAACCTGCCCTCTGCAGTGAGCCACAGCTCCTCCAAAACAACCGCCAGCTCTGGGATGAACAGCTCCGTGACAAATGACCAGGTAATTTTGGCTTAGGAATTTATGTATTAGCTTATGGGCATTGTTAGTGATTATAAGTATTTAGAAATAGCATCAATTAGAACTCTTGTAGCTGCTTGTAATATAATAGAATCTATCAGCACTGTGTTGCTCATAGAAACAGTAGCATAATGAATATAATATCTATGCATCACTTATGGAAACAATTGTGTGATGAATGTATTGTGTTATAGACCCTAGCAAAACATAACTGGAAAAAAGGCTTGTGTGTAACTAAAATCAGTGTAAGGCTGTCCACTGCCCAACCTGTCCAAGTGATAAAATAACCCTGACACAAACCAGAGCACCAGAGGACAATTAGAGAATACCATGTGAAATTTAGGGACAACCTACTAAAGCCTTATCAGAGGGTGTGAAACATCAGGACACACAAGCAGAAAAAATATATGTTGACCTGGTGCAAAGGATGTCATGCAGTAAAACTGAGTGCGAAGCAATCAAACTAAGGAGTTCCCAAAACATCAGAAAATTCCCAAGAATGCTTGAAAAATTCATGAAACACATGAATATACTTGCCTCTCAGCAATGTAACACCATAAAGCTAACACTGTCACTTAGCACCAGGTGTTGTTTGGGTGTTAGCCCCGAGCACCACAGTGCTGCAAATATTGTCTTTTTTTATCCTATTAGTATTATACATTTTATAATTCTAAGCAGTGAATTCTGTTTCTCACAGCTGTGAAGGAAAGAGCTCCCTAACAGGACTGCAGGCAGCACCAGCTTTGCTCAAGGATGCAGACCCAAAGTGCTCTCTCTCTCCTTTAGTTCTCACTAACTTTAAGGGGTGATTTCAGATTTTCCTTGAGCTCCTGGATCTGTGACTAATGATTTCCTTGCCTCAGAGCTTCTGCTGCTTGTATTTTTAATGTATCTCACTACAGCTATCGGCAGACTGGCACTACATGGATTTAATGCTTGGAGACAAAAAGCTCAGACTTCTACACTGACCTTTTGCTGGGCTTTTCCTCTCTTGCTTCAAGAGTCACTCCGGGTTGCCTCCAGAGCACTGACATCCTGCAGCAAACTTATCCACGGACATCAGCACAAAACTGGGACACCTGGCTTGGTGACACAACTGCCACAAGGTCAGGTTTATTCCCTGCTCTCTTGCCCCAGCAGAGGACTCAGTGTCAGAGCCTCTGGAGAAGCGTGGAGGGCAGGGCCCAGGCAGGTTGTGCCCGTGCAGGATTTGAACTCAAGGCACCAGGAAGCACCAAGCCTGCAGACAGGAACTCAACCCTTCTCATCTCCCTCCCTGCCAGAGGCAGGCTCAGAGCAGCCATCTCACCCCTCTCTAAACCAGTGGGGGCTCTGTCCCTACCAAGCTCCTCGGGCTCCTGGGAATTGTTCCTGCGGCTCTCGGTGCCAGGCAAAGCTCCCTCTGCTGCAGCTCTGCCCACAGGCTCCTCTCCTGAAGACTCAGGGGCAATAATAATATTGCCCTTGAAAGAGAAACAGGAAGGAAGAAACCCTTCTCACCACTTACACAAAACACCTGGTCCAACAACTCCATGGCTCACACACTTAATCCCTTCTTCCTAACAACAACTCTGGGACCCAAAGCCCTTCAACAGTCAGAAAAATTGACTTCTCAAACACAGTCCAAAAGCTGTCAGAGCTGACAGTGTTGAACATGGGGGTGACACTGAACACATGGAATGGTTGCTAAGCAGGAGTCCTGCCAGCTCCTGGCAAAGGGATGTGCTCCTTCCTCCACAGCCCTGAGCACAGAAGTCTCATCCAGGCTGCAGCACACATCTCTTCCCACAGAGATGCCCAAGAGCAAGGGGAAAGAGCTCTGCAACATGGACAGCAAGACTGGCCAGTTTGCCCAGCTGAGGATTTCCCAGATGGAAACTGGACTGCAGGCAGCAGCTTACTGAGAGGACAAGAAAGCTGCAGCTGCAGCCCAGCCCCAGCCACAGCTCTGGGAGCGCCCACACGCACGGCAGGGCTCACACAGCAGCAGCAGCAGCAGCAGCAGCAGCCCAGCCCTTGCTTTGCCTTGGCTTTCCCACCCAAAAGAGGCACAGCCCACATCTGCTGCTGCAACAGAGGCACCTCTGGCATGCCCCTCCCTGCACGGGACACTGGGCCTTCAGTGCCACTTCTGCAAACACTCTTCTCTTCTTTCCCATCAAACAAAGCCTCTTAGAACCTACAAAGCTTCCACTTCCTCACCACAAATGCTCCTGCATCAGGGGTTCTTCCCAGGAAAAGGAGCACCCAAACTTGGCCAACACAGGCTCACACCTTTCCATCCTTACTCATGGATGACATTTTCATACCCTCTTCTTTAAGAAGTCATGCTTTACCAGGCAAATACTTCCTTGTCCATTCACAGCTGAACTCAAGAAGCTTTTCCTTCTCAGCCATGCAACAACATTCACAAGTTCTCAGTCCAGCCCCTTTCTTCCCTGCCCAATGCAGTTGCCCAAGCAGAGGGAGAAAACATCTCCTCCAGTGTCTCAAGCACCATGTCCAGAACCGGCGGTGGCAATTCCTCTTTCCCAGGAGTATTCCACAGCCAGCTGTGGCTGTCCATGCTGCAGAACCTGCACTGGCAGCTGGAGTGCTGGGGGCTTGAAGTGTCTGGCCTGGCTGCAAGAATCCAAACACATTGGTCAGGCTCCAAAATGTGTCTCTGGGACGCAGAGCTCTAGTGCTGCCTTGGATCAAACATCACAGGAAGCACACAGCAACTTCCGTTCCAGAAATGTATTCAGACTTCCCAGAGGATTGAAGGAGTGAGTTCTTCCTCTTAAAAATATTTATCCAAATTGACATGTACATAGATTAAAGCATGGACTGGAAATCTGATATAGACACGCACAGAGACACACACACACACAAACACCCTAGAATCACAGCATTGTGTTTCTTCCCAGCAGCTTTGGGATTTGGCTACATTTGGTTTCTCATCACAAAAGACCACAGAAAATGGATTCACCCAGGAAGAGCCCAGATCTATAGACATGCATGCTAAACTTGTACTGTGAGTTTATTCTATAAACAGCCTTGAGGGTGAGGTCATATTCTTCAGCTGCAGCTGTTGTTGGGCACACAGAGCTCATTTCAATGGCACGGCTTGATTTGCAGGGCAGACAGTCTTAAACATCTGCAATGTCCTATCAGAGTCCCAGTTTGGCTTCATTCAAAGAAAGAGGAGAGTGCACCTAACACTGACCACTTGTTAGGCAATATCTTTCACCGTGCCCTTGTACCCCTACAGAGAGTCTGTCTATAAAATGTCCAGAACACCCTCCAAATCTGCAGCGAGGACAGGAAAATGAGGCAGAGAATCTTTCTGTTTTCAAGGTCCCCCTTCCTAGGCGACTTGACACTTTCTACCTGCTTCTCACTTGAGATCTACCCATGATAGAGCACTGCAGGAAAATACTTGAAAGGGTCATTAACCAGGAGCTGCTTGGAAAGCAAGGGCAGAAGCTCTTTCCCTCCCTGATGGGCTGCGGGCTGGCAAGTGCTGCTCTGAAGATGTGCAGCTGCTCCTCTCTGGAGAGGCCAGGGAAGGGTTGTGATGGTCTATGGGTACCAGAGGAACGATGAGCTCAGGTTGGCATTTAAGCTCCATGGGAACAAGCAGAATGAAGAGCTCACAGTGGAGATGAAATTTGCCTGTTCCTGGCTCCTCTGATGAAACGCCAAGAAGTCCAGATGAAGCAAACACCTTCTCCCAAGAAGCTAGGAAAACCTCAGAATTGTGAGCACCTGCACTTCACCTGGAATGGCGTGGAGGCAGCTCTAAATGCTCGGGTGAGGCAGCACTGAGGTCGTGGTATGAGAGCACTGTGTAGCAGTGAGGGAAGGAAAAGGGAAGCAAAGGGAAGGCTGGGTCACTACTGGTCTTTGGGTGTGCTTCCCTTGGCAGCAACTGTGCTTCTGTCAGGGAAAACAAAAGCTCCCTGCATTGTTAAAACTGAAAATCACCGACAAAGACTCTCTAACTAGTCAAAGTTAGAAAGTGCTATGTTCATTACGCTGACGGCCAGCAGAGGGGAGGATCATTCCCGAAATACGCGACCGCTGGCCAGGCTTGGCTCGGCTCGGCACGGCACAGCACAGCAGGTTCCAGCAGGACAGGGAAGGGCAAGGCAGGCAGCGAAGGGCAGGGCAGGGCACTGGGAGCAGTGACAGGCTCTGTCCACATGCTGCATCCCATGCCTGGATAACCATCGGGGACAGAGAGGAAGGACATTGCTCTGGCTTGGCTGCAGAAAGGATGAAAAGTGGGACTTAGAAAACATTAATTTGGACTCCTTTTTGCAGACTAGCTGGTTTCATCTCAGCATGTCCTCCTGTCTTTGGCAGAGTTGGCGCATTTCTCATGATTTGGAGTCAGCTACAGCAGCAGGAAGGGGCAGCAATTTTGTCAGCATGGATATCAAAGCCAAAGTGCTGCCCCATGGATGGATGTTGCTTTCTTCAAAGCATTTCTGGCCTAGAGTTGTAGCAAACTCACACTGGTGTCTTCCCAAACAGCATTGCCCTTTTCTTTCCTCATGAATCACCTTTTCCTTTTCTTCCCCCCATCTGGGGAGAGCTCCAATGCAAATGCCTCCTGCAGCCAACTCCTGTCACTGTAGACTGACAAAGGAGATCTTGCAATGGAGAGAGATTCCCTAGAGCTGCTGTGGGGAGCTGAAGGGGGAAGCTTTGTCCCTTAGTCTTGTTGGGGAGCTGCTTGTGCTCTGGGGGACAGACACTGATAGTGGAGCCCTGGAAAATGTAAAAGATTGAATCTGAAAATTTTAGGCTTTGTGTTTTCCCAGATCAACCTGCATAAGCAGTATGAAAAATTATATAATTGTTAGATGTGATGATTGTTTAGTAATTAAATATAATTATTTGTAGTCATGAGAAGAATCATGAACAATTATATTGGAAATTTAGGGAGGGCTATGCTTGGCTGAAGTCTATGTATACAATAGAACAATAGAAGTGTAATAATTAACATGGAAGTTATGTAACGATAGAACATAAAAGCATGATCATCTCAAATATATGGTTGGAGTCAGATTTGAATTGAATACTCCTGAAACCCAGAGGTCTTAATAAAAGCACCTGCATATAATCGCTTATGGGATTATGTGTTTCTTAAGGCTAACAACACCAATGATGTTTATCCAAGCCTTGCAGTTCATTCCTGAGCTTCTTGACACACCACAGAGACTTTGGGGTTGTCGTATTGGCAAATAAATTTCAGTCTGGGCACTTTGAAATGCTTCAATTATCCTTTTATTCGCTTTTCTGCAGAAATATTGTCATCATCTATTCCTTCCAGAGGATCTTTTCCTGCTTTTTGGAGAGCTCCTTTTTTTGCCCTCCCAGATCAGGCTAATTCCCAGGGCTCCTTCCCAAAGTGAGGTGTAGCCCATGGCCTCCACTCTTCAGCTGGAACAGAAGGAAGCAGAGAGTTTGCTATTGTGGGAGAGGAGCTTCTCATTCCTGCCTGCTTTCCCTTTGGGACAGGTTGGTGTGTTCTCATTTGATAAAGGCAGGTTTAAACTCTGAAGCAGTTGTGTTTCAATCTGCTCCCTTCTCCAGCTCTTCTGTGGGTATCCTTGGACAAAAGGCCTCTTGGTGGGAGCTCCCTGTGGCAGCTTAAGGAAGGAGGTTGATATTTCAGGGTTGTGACTGCTGAAAGCAGCTGGTTTTCGCAGGTGTCCAGAATTGGGAGCGGCTTCTTTTCTCACTTGCCTGCAGAAAAGGAAGTTGCAACGTGGGAATTTCATTTGTGGAGATGGCTGCCAGGGGTGTTTGCCAAGAGATGGGCTGGCAGAGAGGCAGGTCTCGTGCTAAACTGGCTGTGTGTTTGTTTTGATATTGGGGAGGGTCAGAGATGCAGACACAGACACCATCTGAAGGAACAGTGTAATTTTCTGTTATGCAAAAGTGCAAAAAAGAGTCAGGAAAGAAAAAGCTAAGCAATGCACCTCAGCATTATTACAAAAGGGTGCCTCTGGTTATTAAGGAAGATACATCACCAGGTACCCCAATGCTTTCCCCTTCATCCAGTGCTACACATCAGCTGGGGGAAGCTGTCCCAGCCAAGCCCTGCAGAGCCACGGCCGGGAACCGGGAAATGCTGCGGTGCCTCCACCTTTGCCGGCCACGAGGCTCCCGAGTGCGCTGTGAGAGTAGCCCGGCTCCGACAGTGCTGGACGAGCAATGTGCCAGAGCTTCTGCTGGGGCACAGCTGATTTCATTCTCCTCTTGGTTTTCTCCTTGAGCCTGCCCAGGGCTCAAGGAAGACCCAAGACCAGGTGTGGCCTTGTCCATTTTCCTCATGCAGAAAGATGCAGACATGCTTCACCAGTGAATGGAGGCAACAATATATTTGACGGTAATACTTGGTTAAGGAGGAGATACATAGAACATTGGGTTGGAAAGATCATCTAGAGAGCAGCTTTGGCTCGGGTCCTGTTGTGGAGGCTTCAGTCAGGGTCTGTTGTTCAGGCCTTAGTCCTTTGGTATTTTGCAGTGCACATCAATGCTGTGAAGAGCTGGAAACAAACAAGTCTGTCTTTAGCACATTTGAGACAGGGAACAGGATTACCCTGCAAGGCCAGGCTAGGGCCAAGAGCAGAAGGCCAGCACCCTGCTTTTGCCCACAGGCAGCCCTGCAGAGCAAGCAGCCACTCCTGCCCAGGGCTGAGGTGCCCGAAGCTGCCTCCCCGCTGTGCAGCTCTGCAGAGCCTGTGGGGCGCAGGGTCCTGGGCAGCCAGGGCAGCCCGGCTGCCTTGGAGCACAAGGAGTGGCCCAGAGAGAAGCTGCTGCCCTTTGCTTTGGAACTGTTCCTCAGAGTCTTGTCATTAATCCACAGTGTCTGATCTGTTTTCTTTTCCTCTCCCAAATTTACCAGAGCTTTTTGAGAAAATTGACTGAAGTAGCTTCTGCTGCTGGTGGTGGTGCTTTTGTCTGCAGTGAGGGCAGGTGATTTGAACCAAGGACAGAGTCCATTTGTAACACCCCAGCTTTGCCAAGTCAAGAAAACCATTCACAATTGGGCAGCCAGTGCTGAGCAATTTTCCTAGTTTTTGGAAAGCTCCCACCTTAAGAAATTCAAGAGATTATCCTTCATGAGGATACCAGCAGTACCATGATGCCAATGTTTTCCACCCCGTTTTCTGTGTCTTTGGCACTTTTAAGATGTCCTCAGTGCCCAGCAGGAATGAAATGACCTGTGATCATGTGATTTGAGAGCTCTGTGTTGTTCGTTGCCACATGAGTGTTCATGACAAGCTGGACACACCAGCCGTGGCTCTGTTGAGTTAAATTCATCCCAATTTTGTGCAAACAGCAGCCCTGAGATGCTGAGAAGAGCAAGCGCAGTGGGTGGGTGTGCATGCACACGCCCGGGGGCTGACTGCTGTGTGGGCAGAAGGTTTTGCAATGTTGTAATTCTTCGCTCTCCCAAGCTGGACGAAGAAATCAAATCTTTATTAAATTAAAATATATAAATCTATATGAAATTCAAAAGTATCAAAAAGAATGAAACAATACCTATTAATTTATCATGGATGTAATTTAACATCTATACACTATTGCCAGCCGGGGTCCCTGTACAAATCACGAACGGGACGGGACTGCTGAGGAACGCGCCTTGAGCTGTTTGTTTTCCAGCATCAGTCTCATTACTTGGGTCTGACTATGGGAAGATGCCAGCGGCTCACATCTGTGGCAGCAGGCAAAGAACTTAATGGCACAGCTTACTTGAAAAATTTTTTGACCAATCACACAAAGCAGAAGCATACTGACAGTAGTTCTATCCAACCACTATAAGCACACGTACCTTTTGTTAAAACAGTGCTTGCTTCTTTTGAATACAATACCTGCTTGTAAGCCTTAAAACACAATGCACTGAGCTCCATTATTAAGCTGAGAAGTTCCTAATATCTTGCTAGAGATACTTTTCTGAAGGCTAACGAGTTATTCTAGCCAAGCACTAACACACAGGCCATTTTGCTATTTCTCCTTACTTTTCTACTTCTATAACACTTGTGCTGACAGATCCTATGGCTGCTGCTTAGCTCCAACCGCTTTCTCTGAGCTCTGCCTTTTGTAGCTTTCCCAAAACCCCCTGATTTGAAGGATTCCCACAATTCCCCCTCTCAGTACAACTAAAAAGAAACCTTTGTATCCATGTCGTTTATTAACTACCTTGCATTTCATAGCTTTACTGCAGCATACCTGCTTATTACTTGCTTAAATCATCCTTTTTGCTCGCATTAAGCATTGCTACACTCCAACACAGCAATTTTAATGCTGTGAAAGTCCAGTCAGTTCAAAGGGCAAAAGTCATGTCTGATAGCAATTACAAGTCATTGTTCCAAAAAAGTCTCGCCTGTTCCAAGGTCTTAATTCAAAACCTCCCTCCATACCTTCATCCACCATCTGTGTGAGATTTCAAGAACTCTCTGTGAAACCATTCCCTACCTCTCTCTCTTGTGTGACAAAAACTTCTTTGATCATTTTGTCCATCATTTGTCACACACACCAATGTATGCAAGGTATTACTACTAGTACCACTACCAAAACACCCAATCCATAGAGACCTATTCTACAAAGTTCCCCTTAGCCAAGGTGCAAAGCTCCATCCTTGGAACAAATCATCTAACCATGACCCGCCGTCTTCCTTTTTTGGAGCTGTCAAATCTTTCAGCTTTTGTATGCTTTTCTGCATGGATTCAGAGTGATCAGACAGGTTCATGCAACACAATCCTTCAAATTCCTCACAACCATGTCCATGTGCCAGTAAAAGAAAATCAATTGCTGCTCTGTTCTGTAAGGTTCTGTAATGTCTGACAACACTAACATCAGTCATCACGTCACTAATTGCAACGCAAGTAGCACTGTCTTCTTTCTCCAGCCAACACCCCAATTGCTATAATGGTCTCAATGCCTCACCCGAGGCAAGTGGATGCAGAAATAAATTTGATGTAACTCATTTAGCAGGGCCCTAGGTCTGAAATTGCTATTACACTTTTCTTTTTAATGATGGGCAAATCTTTTTTCTCTGTTTTCTCTTGATGGCTTTTTTAACGATAGGTGCTATCCCAGTGAGTTGTCTGATGCTAGATGGGCCACCCTTAATTTTTGAGGGATTCCCTGTCAGGCTTCATCTCCACCAATGAGCCAATATTCTGTTACTAATTGTCGTGGGGATTCATCTAGGTCATCTGCTTGTCAGCAGTTTCACCCTTAGGGGACACTGGGGTAGTACAATTGCACCACAAACTTGAGTATCTGTCCACAGGATGATGGGGAGTAACATTTAACTGTGGATCTCCCTGGTACTGAAAGGCAGCACAAATTTCCATTAGAAATGAACCAAGAATTCCAATTCTTGAGGTTTAGAAGGTGCTCTAAGCAGATCAGGGGCCCAATGATGCCAGCTGGTTATGGGATTGGTCTTGTTGGCAGCCTCACACCAATATTTGTCACGATTGGCTATTGGCCATTCCTTGGCTGGCACTGGCACACCGACCAAACAGGTCACCAAGGGTTTGTCTGGGCTCAGATTGGTCAAACATATGGTGTCTGAGCCTGCTGACTTGGCTAAAGCAAGGTAAACATTCATTTTTGGTTGATCTACAGGCATATATGCACTGCAAAAGCAAGCAAGCAAAACCAACAAATGCCAGTATATCATTTGATCAAACTCCATGTTTCTGTTCAGCTGCTTTTTGGCAAAAGCTTCCCCATCTCTTTCAGCTCTCAAGCAAATCTTTTAGCACTTGTTCAGGGCACTAAACTGTCCCTCGGACCTTCAGTTTTTATAAATTTGGGTATCTTAGAATTCTTTTGAACAAAACGGACACCATGCTTTTGCTGAAAGAGCTCTATGATACAAACAATTTTCACAGTCTAAAGAGCAGCAATCAAACTCAAGATTTGTAGCTTTCACAGGTTGAACAGGGAATGTCTGGCATGAACTGTAGTTTCTCCGTGTGGCTCACGTCTGCGTGCTCATTTCCCTGCTGGTGGAATTGTCGGTGCGCTCTTGTGTATGAGACGGTTTCACGTCC
Organism: Ammospiza nelsoni; assembly: GCF_027579445.1. NCBI lineage: Eukaryota > Metazoa > Chordata > Aves > Passeriformes > Passerellidae > Ammospiza > Ammospiza nelsoni. The sequence continues at coordinate 8,369,438 of NC_080669.1, forward strand.
TTCGCAGGGACCCACTTAGGTCTGGCACCTGTGCAAGTAAATACAAGCATACCCTTTGCCCCAAGTGATTAGTGCAAATGGTCCTTCAATTTGTCCAAACTCAAGGTTTCTAATCAAAACGGGAGCATTTTCTTTCAGTTTTGCCTGTGTGTTGTTTGAAAAGTGCCTAAAAATGGGAGGATTAGGTCCTACAAATGATCTATTCAAAAGATAAAGACATCTAAAGCTTTGCTCTACCTTATCAGAGGTGTTGCTTGGGCCACTCCCCCTTTTTTGACCATTTAAGGGTTTTAGAGTGTGGTGCATCCTTTCAACAACTGCCTGACCTGTGTGGGAATAGGGAATTCCAAAAGTGTGGCAAACACTCCTGTCCATCAGAAATGTCGCCAATTTTTGAGCTCTGCATGTGGGGCCATTTGTGGGTTTTTGCCTTGTGGGGGATCAGTTTGGCGAGCTCTGGACCCCAGTGACACTGACAAGGACAAAGCAAAAGACGAGAGGCGCTCTTTCGCCTCAGGACCAAATCGCACAGCTTTAATGGAGAAAAACTCCAGGAGAGAGAGGGAGCATCCAGGAGAGGAACGAGGATGTCCAGGAGAGGAAAGAGAGTGTCCACCTTCTGGCAGGAGATTTGTAACCCTGGAGGAGGGGGGGTGGTATAAAGGAACTACCATAGGTCAACATACGTAAATCACCACACTGTAGTTTTCTGCATAAATTGCTGCACTTGTTGCAAACCAAATTCTAAAATCTCCCCAAACACAACCGTACAGTCCCAAATGATCACAATGAGGGAGAAAAACCACTCAACCCCCCTGTATACCCAGGCACCAGATGTCACAGGGAGTACCAACCCCTGCAATTACAAAGTCCACACACACAAGCTCACCGGGAAAGGAGTCTCTCTTTATGAGGGGACAGAGTGCTCGCTTTTCTCAACACAACACACACCATAAATCACAACAGCATCCACCCACATCATCATCTCCTTCAATCATTCACCCATTGAAAACACAACCACAATTACATCACACAGGAAAATTTGCACCAATAAAACAGCATTTGCTCAATTCAAACCCAGAATTTCTAGCAGGTCCTTACTGACACAGCAAATCCTTTCTGCCGGCAGCCAGACCCAAACCCAAACTGTACAGGCATACGTTGTGAGCAGGACATCTCTGTGTGACTTAGGAACAGCCCTTCCCCTGCATTCTCCTTACGGGTTACTTGATACAGAGTTAAACATTCCCTTTCTCCACAGTCCTAGCAGTCTTGTCTGTCCCCCACGAGGAACAGCCCAGAGCGGAGGTGCCTCCAGGAAAGGAATGTCCTGGCAGTGCCCAGAGACGTCCACAGCGCGGTTGTTCTTGCTGGAGCAGAGAAGCGTTCCTGCCACGGTCACCAAATGAGGTGTGGAATAGAACTCACCACAGCTGAAGTTAGAAGGTGGTGTGTTTATTACAGTGCCAGGCACAGGAGGAGTTGTCTCTTAAAGACATGTGTGAAGAATCACTGGCTCTCTACTCATCTAAAATGAGTACACATTCATATAATTCCCAAAAAACCTAACACGTATTCATTAGGTAACACTGCGTACCCCCCTCTGTACTAAAATGTATTATAATTGTGTCCAAAGCTCCTTCACATTTCTGCAGTCTTTTACTTCAAATGGGCTGGTGGGTTTTAAAGTGGGGAATGGTGTCCTTCTGATGAAGGCCAAGACGTCTTCCTCAAGTTGACCTCTTTACTTATGACCTGTTGGCAGGCTTTTGCACTTCTTGCCTTTAGCTGAAGTTTCAAGGCCCAGGTGCAGGCTCTGGTCCTCTTCTTTGTCACAAAGAAATCCGCATCCCATCCTGCTTCTTTAAACATAGTAAAGACAGGCAAGGGATATATTACCCTAGCCTTAACTACTTTGCCTGAAAAAAATTAACTATCCCTTATTATTTCTACTCTTCTTGCTATACTCTTTCCCCCTAACTAAATCTTGCTAAAATTTTAACTCTTCCAGTTCTTTCAAATCCTTGATTCATTGGCCTGGTCTCACACGCCAGCCATGTGTGAGCCAATGCCGTAACTAGGAAATTCCACTCCTGAGCAGGAGATATAGGGCCTGGTTCTGAGCTGGAAGGGTGAGAAGGATGAGATGCACACCATTTTCATCCAGGGGATATCCTGAAAGTGCACTGCCTACCTTCCTCTGCTGCCGAGCACCATGCTCCACCTCCTTCTCCTGCTCCACAGATTTTTAGGAATCCAGGGGTTGCTGTGCATTATTTGCTATTGCAACTAATAGAATGACTTTGCTTTGCAAGCCCCGTTTTGTCCTGGGTTCTTTTGTGCATGGGGCTCCTCTTGAACCTGTGACAAAAGCCAGCAGGGACCTACACGACACTCCTATACTTATGTAAGTAAGTTCTGAGAAGTGCTTTAGGTATCAGAAAGTCAAAAGGTATCAATCAGTAAATCAAATAATTTGGGGGAATATTAAGCCTGTGAGTTTCAGAAAAGTATTGAAAATGTCTTAGATCCATGGATACAAACTAGTAAGTGAGATTGCTGGGTGTGCACGTATCAGGGAAGTGATTCCCCACACACCCAGTGCTGAGATCAAGTATTGCCTCTCTTCTAACCCTGAGCAGGCAGCAGGGATCAGGCCCTGCTTGGTAACGTTCATTTTCAAGACTTCTGTTCAGCAGGTAAGAAAGGTCCAAATGAAATCTTTTCCAGCTGTTTCCCTCTGGTTCACCTGTTTGAGGGTTAAGATTCTGTGCTGCAGGTGTCCTGGGTGTGTGCAGAGCAGAGCAGCCCCAGAAAGCCCTTGGCTTGCCCACCAGTTGTCATGCCTTGTTGCCAGGTGTGCCCAGCTCTGGCAGGAGAAAGAGCCCGCAGCGCAGTGGGCACCGTGCCCTGCCCAGCCGGGGCTCTCTGGCACAGAGCAGCAGCAGCGCCAGCACCGTTCAGCCCGCTCCTGCCTTGGCTTCCCCTGGCACACAGAAGCCTCTGGAAATCAGCACCGCCAGCAGCGTTCCCAGCTTGGAGCAGCTGCTGCTGGCGGGCAGATGCTGCCAGTTCCACTGCTTCCAAAGGGCAAGAAAGGCACAGATGTACATGCACCAGAGCCCTAGGCATGTCCAAGAAAGGGGCAAATAGGTGGGGAGATTTGTTAGGAAAGATTTCAGCTGTCATGCCAACAGTGCCTTCTCTCCTGGTTCTGTGTGTTCTAAATGAGTAATGCAATGGTTGGCTCTGACAATTAAGAAGTAGATGTTATGTGGATGTTCAAATGTGTAGTGATGATATTGTTATATATCCTCCCATTATCCTCTTTCCCCTCCCCTTTGTAATCGTCTTGGTAGTCAGGGCATTTGGGGAGGGCTGGCTTGTGACCAGCAGGCAGGGGGAAACAACACCTGACCTCCAGTCAAGGTACAAGAAAGTAATCTCCACCAATGGACAGCAGAGAAAGAGTTGACTGACAAAACTTTTGCAGGGGCTAAGGGTATGAAAGTCCGAGCGTCCTTTTTGTAGATGATGACATGGCTGCTAGTCATGGAGACTCTCAATGTTGCATTTTTTCCTTATTCATTCCTTTGTTAATGTTCAATATACCTTTAAAATTTTACACATTTACAGCAGAGATCTCCTGTGTGGGCTGGCTTTCAGTGCAAGATCTAAATGGCTTCTCCTTTCTCTGCTTCTCTTTTGTTTCTAGGAGTTTTGGAGATGTTTTTAAAGCACTCGACACTGCCACAGGAGGAGAGGTAAATGTCAACAGCCCCTGCAGACTCTGCTGCTCTTGAGGGGCTTTCCCCACAGCTCCCCTCTGGTGTGAGCTGTGGCTGGAGCTTTGGCTAGAGCCGTGCTGAAAAAGCACAAGAAGCACGGACTGGTGCCAGCCTGCAAAATACATTTGGCACTTTGTCCTCCTCAGCTGCCGGAAGGAAGGCCCGCAGGGCAGCGCTTCCTTTCAGACAAGGACGCGCTCACTCGCTCTCCATTGCTAAAACAAAGGTGGTGCCTTAGAGCACCTCCCTGCTCTTTGGGGCTACAGCTTCAGAGTCCCGAATTCTCGATTCTGGCTGCCAGCAAATCCATCGGAAAGTTACTGGTAGTTCCTTAGCCACCTGCAGTGTTACCCTTGGCAATTGCACATAGGGAGAGATCTGCAAGTGCCCTAAAAGCCCTAAGCCCTGCCCATTGCCCAAGATGGATCCACAGAGTCTTAAGGCATGGATTACTTCTTCTGAATCCTAGAAAGAGCAGCAGAGATTGCGGTCAGAGGTTTGTGGGTGATAGCTGAGACACCACTGTTACCAAGTGGACAAGGCAAAATTTCAGTGGCTACACGTGTCCTGTAACTGGCTCCCAAGGCAGCAGAGAAATGGGCTGTTGGAATGTCAGTTCCTAATTACTGCAGTGCCTAATCACAAGGCAGTTTGGCACAGCTCAGCTGTGCCATTGCAAAATCACTCGCTCCATGTCCACTGTTGTCCATTGCCACCAACTGCTCAAGGTGTCTTTCAAAGGCAGGGACCTATGTGATTCCTTGGATTTTCCTGAAAGGAAGAAACCCCAGGGACAGAAAACACCATTTCTACAGCACTGGCAGGGCAAAAATCCCAGCAAGATGAAGACATAACAATCAACAGATGCCTGGGACTCTGGGCCACATTTGCCTGGGATGGCCAGGTCCTGCACATGACAACTGGGGAACAGATGGTCCCATTGTTCTACTTTCTGGGTCTTCTAGCAACTAGAGGAATCCTCATGGAGCCTGTGAAGCACTCAGCTTGCAAAGTCATGGTTCATTGCTCTTGTTTTGTTTTTTTTTCCCTGTGGACAGCATCCATTTGTAACAACAGCCAAGCCAGCATCCATCCTGGCACCACTCATCAACTCAGTCCAGAAGAAGTAAGAGACAAGAACATATCATGTCAAGATGTTACCTCCATAGCCAATTTTGAGTAGAATTGTAGAGTCAGATTCTAGAGTAGGATTGTTGTAGAGTTTTGTAGGATATGGTTCTAGACTAGGATTAATTAAATAAAGTAATTAAATTTTCTGAAATATCAACTCATTTGGAAGATGGTTTGAAAGATCCCCTTCTGACTCCCTCCGAAAACTCAACATTTCCTCCTCAGTTAGCAGTTGTTTTTCTATTGGTGCTAAGACACACTTATGGTTTCTTTTGAACGGTTCAAAAGTGGGGAAGGTTCTTCTTCATTCATCCTACCCAGAGCACACTGCCTTTGGAATACCACCCACTAGCTGGTTTTGGCACAGCTGCGGTATTTCTAGTTGAGACAGAAAAGGCAGTGGCATTTGCAGGAAAAACCAAAAGAGGAGTGGGGCAGCCCTGACATCCTGTGTGGATTCAAGCCTGCAGCTGTGACTCAAGAGCATTTGGGTTCCTGCCACTTGGATTTGGATCCCTAAATGCAATCTCTTTGGCTGCAGGAGAGACAGGAACCCAACATGACAGGTCATAGGCCAATTTCTAGCTGTCACTGCCTGCAGGAAAAGGCTCCATCCTGCAGGACTCCAGCACTCAGCATCCTCAGCCAGACACAGCAAGTGCTGGCAACTCAGAAACTTGCATTTGTAAACTAAAACAGAAAAAGAAGGGCAGAGATAATAAGGAACGAAGATTTTAAAATTGCACTGTGCAGAAGAGACATACAAGCCACCAGTGTGAACACAGCAGGGAGATTCATCTTGGAGATGGATTAGAGTAGAACTCATTCACTGAATGTTTCTGGTGCACATGAGTGCAAAGACTGAGGAAAAAAGGAGAAAAGTTTAGTTTCTGAAAGCTATTTAGATTCCTGGAAGCATTGTCTAGAGACCTAAAAATCTAAAGCCTCAAAGAATCTGAACCTAAAACATCCCCACATGGATTGATCAGGTGTGATGGACACATCTCTGCTCTTTTCAGAGTCAATGAAATTGACAATGAGTGTCTGGAAATTAGGAATGCCTGCCCAGATTTTATCTCGGTTACTTTAAGAGCACCTTAATAAGGCACTTCAGGAACTGAACTCTAAAGTTCTTCACCCTGCTCTATTTACTTTACATTTGAAAAGAGGCTGGTAGAAGGAGGGATCTGGCTTTAATTTCTCCCCAAATCACCTGTTGCACTCTCAGGTTACAAGTAGATGTAAAATTCAGCTAATCACTCTCTCTATCCATGAATATTCCACTAGTGAACTGACATATAGAAACATCCTTTTTCCCTTGGTACCTTCCTAAATGGTGCCCTGATGAACAGGAGACTTGCATAAATCTCACATAAAATTACCAAAATTGCTGAAATTAACACTCAATTCCACAATAAAAGCTTCTGGGAAAAGGCTTGACAGGATCACTGAAGAAAGTCAAACCTGGGAGAGAAACGTGCATTTTAGTGCTGATCAAGGGGAAAGAAAGAGAAATGCTGTAAAAATTCCAAGTGGAAGGTGAGGAGAAAGACAGGCAGCACAGGAAGCACAAGGCCCCGTCAGATGACCTGTGGAAGGTAACTTTGTGCCCCAGCTCTGTTAGAGGACGTTGCCTGTCATTGGCGGAAGCAGCTGGAGACATAAATACTGATTGATTTGGGAGCCACAGTCTTGGTAAATGCAGAGGTGGTTCAGTAAGGTGACATGAGGGAGTTCCCTCAGAGCAACTGGGATGCCTGAAAGAAGTGAACAGCTCACCACAGCCCGGCCCGCTCGGCTGCTTTTCCTTCTGACCCTCCTAGGGAGGCTCTGACATTTCCTCTTCCCTGATGGAAGTGCAGCTGCTGCCAAGGGAAACGTCCCCATACTCACTCAGTGTTCCCTTTGCTTGCCAGATGCCCCATCTGCTGTCGCTGTCCAGGAGAGCTGCTCTGCACGGGAGGAGGAGCCCGAGGGAGAGGCTTTGAAGATGGGGCAGCTGGGATCCCTCTGCTTGGAGCTCTGTTTAAAGATACACGGACTTGCATGTGAACAGGGATTATTATATGGATTTGTACATAAGTAGCCAGCTATTTGTTCAGGCCTATTTCTGTACATATGGTATCAGATTTATGAATGTACTGTGTATCTATGTACGTATAGGTACCTGTATAGATACAGGTTTTCAGTCACATCTTTGTGTGTATATGTATCCAGTTTGTTATGTGTATTGTAATATCTGTGTTTAGATTTCCGTATGTATACGGTTGTGTAGGTATCTATTTCTATTGATGTATTGATGTAGTTTTGGTCTTTTTAAATAGCTATATTGGCATTTCTTTTGGTATATATGTATTTTTATATTTTTTTAGATGTGCATTGATGTATTTCTATATATTTTATATTTACATATATATCCAGATATATTGCTGTATATTTGTATTGATGCAGTTGTACAGATATTTAGGTTGGTACTGCTGTTTGTCTATTTATAGATAGGTTTGTTTTATGTATCTGCTCCTTGAATGTAATAGGTAACATTTAATCTGTATTCACATCTGTATATTGTAGTGGTTATTTATGTATTCAGTTCTATTTAAATGTGTCTGGAGTGGTATAGTGGTGGAATTCTATTTGTAGAGTACTTGGTATTACAGGCAAATAGTGATATTTTCGTATTTGTATATGGGCTGTATGTTTGCCATAACATGCAATAAATTAAGTTGTTAATTTTCCCTTGATCTCAGTGTATAATGAGTGTTTTTAGAGGTTTGCAATAAATTAGTTTTTGTTACCAGAAGTTGTTATTTGTATGTTTTTAAATAGTGTGTTGTAACAAATACATAAATTACTTTTTAAAAATTTAACAAAGATCTGTATAGTTCTGTTTTGTCAGCGCTGGTGTAAGAAATGGTCAGCGCTGGTAAGAAATGCCATTTGTCAAGTGAGATGGATGTGTTGTAATTTGTGCTACCCAAAGCCATGGGCAGATGTAAATGCTGGAGGATTTTGGCCATGCAAATCTCCAGCCATGCCCGGCACGTGCCCCACCTGCACTCAGGCTGGGCAAGGGAAGCGCAGATTTGGGCTGGCAGCAGAGCCCCATGTGTGCTCAGAACTTGCTGCAAAGGCCTGCTGGCTGAGAAAAAGATCAGGGATACATTTCATAGATTCTATTTATTACAGTGCATATATTAAAATATATATTATGTGGTGTATTGTAGAAATCCTTTAAATCAGAGGGTTTTGGGAAAGCTGCTCATCAGTGAGGAGGATTTCTAGGCTAGAGGAATATAAAAATAAAAAGAAGGCCATGGACAGTGCCATTGCCAGAGGCCCAGGCTGTTAAACGGAGGAATGGATCGTCCCCTTCGCCGCCTGTAGCTGATACCCCTGTCAGTAATAAGTAGCAACCTCGGGAGCAACGAGATGGGAAACCATCTCTCTAAACCAGAATGGGATGTCGTTTAATAGCTTGAGGCAATTTTACAGGGTCAAGGACATTCGGACATGTCAAAACGTGAACTACAAGATAATTATTCTGGGTAGAAGTGAATACTCAAAATACAGACTTGAGGTCTGATTTTACCTTTGATTTCTGGGACCAGATAAAGTGGAAAATTCACAATCTAGTCTCTCTCAAAAAGGAAGAGTCTTTGCTCCACCTTATGCCTGTCTCCAGAGCTTTAATGGAGAGCTTTGTTCAGAATGATTGTAACAGAGACTTTCTCAAACATCAGAACAGAACACCTGGCTCTGAGACTTTAATTCTGAGTGGTGCTGGACCTTCATCCTTCTCTGGGGGGATCTCAGATTTTGTTCACGGTGTCCTGGCATGTCCAGGGTTTCTCCAGGCAGTGTGGACAGCACCCCGAAGCCCGGAAAAGGGGAATCAGATCAGCTTCCAGCTTTGGTCATGTTCTCTGCTTTTTCCAGGATTCCCTGAGTCACTGACGCTGCAACCAGGAATCATTGTCCCAACTCCTCCGGGAAATCATCCACCCCCAGAATTCACAGAGAGTGTTTGGGATTTTTCTTGCATTCCAAGAGATTGAGTGGTCATGGGACATGTTGTAGGTAGGCTGGGAATCAAATTGGTCCAGGAGATTAATGTTTGGGGAGGCTTTGCAAAAGAGGAGCTGCTGTTTCTGTGCTCTGCTGCTCTTCTGAAAAAGATGCGGCCGGATCTTATTCTGAAGTTGTGCAGGTGGGGTCAGCCAAGGGGGGGCCTGGACCCGCTCTGCCTGGCCGAGGGGCTGCAGGGTCGCTCCTGTCACTGTTTGCCCTTCCCAGGAAGTCACCCCCTCGGATCGGGCTCAGGCTGGCAGTTGGCTTTGGAGCTCCGAGGACTCTTTTCATACAGATTCCTCTGCCAAAACTTTCCGGGATTTTCACCACTTTTGGCTCCCAAGCCTCCGGTTACAGCAGGTGGGGGGGCTTTGGATTTGGCTCTGCCTGCAGGGGAGCAGGCAGGGGAGAGGACAGAGGTGGCGGGGGCAGCCAGGGCTTGAGCAGGGCAGGGATGGCTCTGCCCGGAGAGGTGGATGGGGTGGAGGTGGGAGAGCTCAGGAAAGTTGCTGTGGAGGCACAGACAGTTCATTCAGAAGCCTTGAAGCCTGTCTCATTGGCTGCTGGGCTCATGGGGGAAGGCATGCTGAGATTGCTCTTGGACCTGAGAGTTTTCCTGCTGTATCCCTGCGGGCAGGGATACAGTGTGGAACCTCTCACAGTCCATTGGAAAGCATCACAAATACAAAGTCAGGGTCTGCCGCTGGAGAGCAGCCCGATTTGTATGAATCTAAAAAGATCCAATTTAGTGAATCCAGATGTGAGTTAGCAGGCTCTGGCTTTCTTCCTGTCACCAAGAACTTGGAGCTCTCCTCCCCAGCCCTTCCTAGCAGGGTTCCCAGGAAAGTTGCTGCAGCAACACTACTGCCAAGTGACGCCGCCCGGGGGCTATTTACAGACTTCAAGCAAGGCAGGGCTGCTATGGAAAGTGCCTAGAGCTGTTTATTTTTCAGCATCAGTCTAATTACATGATTATGATAATGGGAAGATGCTAGCAGCTCACAATCCAGGCAGCAGGCCAAAAATCAGAAGGTTACAACTTACTATATAATCTTCTTAACAAATCACACAAAGCAAAACATATTGACACTAGTTCTATCCAATCACCATAAGCACACGTAGCTTTGGTTAAAACAATGCTTGCTTATTTCAAATACAGTACCTGTTTGTAAGCCTTAAAACACAATGCACAGAGCTCCACTATTAAACGCCAACCTTCCTAATATCTTGCTAGATAAACTTTGTGCAGCTTAGAGAGCTATTCAGACAAGCATTAATACACAGGCTTATTGTTCTATTTGCCCTTGCTTTTTCTACAGTTTAAATAATTTTTTCTGCTGACCTATCTCATGACTGTTGCTTTAGATCTACTCACAATTCTGCTGTGTCTGAGGCCTGCCTTTTGCAGCTTTCCCAAAACCCTCTAATTTTATGGATTCCCTCAATTCCCCCTCTCTCTTCACCAAAAAAGAAACCTTACCAATTGTGTCATTTATTACTTGCGTTTTGTGGCCTTACTATAATATTTTTGTTTCTTATCTGCCTAAAGCATGTTTTTGTTGGCACTAAGCATTAAATTGCTGTATTACAACACAGCAATTTAATGCTGTGAAGGTCCAGTCAGTGGAAAGGGCATAAATTATGCCTGACAATAGTTACAAGTCATTGTTCAAAAATCTCTTGTTGATTCCAGGGTCTTAACTCAAAACCTTCCTCCATTTCTATACCTTCATCCACCATCTCCGTGACATTTTGAGCACTGTCTGTGAATCCATTTCCCACCTCTCTCTCTTGTGCGATAAAAATTTCTTGGACAGTTTTGTTCATCTCTCGTTGCACACACTGAAGGATGCAAGGTATTACTATTAATATCACTACCAAAACACCCAATACACTGAGACCGATTTTGCAAAGTTCCCTTAGCCAAGGTGCAAAGCTCCATTCTTAGGACAAATTATCTGACCAGGACCCACCATCTTCTTTAATTTCAGTTTTTGTGTGCTTTTGAGGATGGATTCAGAGTGATCAGACAGGTTCATGCAACACAATCCTTCAAATTCCTCACAACCTTGTCCTTGTGCCAGTTAAAAAAAAATCAATTGCTGCTCTATTTGAAAGGGTAGAATGTCTAACACTACTAACATCGGTCAACATGTCACTGATTGCTGTGGATGTGCCATTAGTTTGTTTACTCAGCCAATATCCAAACCAATCTAATTGTTTCAATGCCATTGCTGAAGCCAGCTAGGGTAAAAACAAACCTTGGAACTTGGAGCTTTTTGGCAGGGTTCATGGAACAGCTGATTGCTGTGACAACACTACCTGTTCTTCTGGATCAGATACAGGAGTGATGAAAAGGAAAAAAAACACGGTCTAAATCGACAGTAGACCTTCCATTGCAACTACCTAAGTGGTCTTAGATATTATTCAAATATTATTCAAAATTTAGAAAAAAATTTGGATTCAAATAAACACTTCCTTGCCTTACCTGTAAGATATGCTCATAACAATGTAAATGCACAATACATAATTCCTTCTCACCACGATATCAAAGAACTTATAGGAAGAATGCAAAAAAAACTATCATAACTTTACCTGATCAGCCTCCAAGTGTAACAGAGATGCTAACAGCTTGCAGTAAGCTCATCTCTTCAAAATATCTTGCTAAGGTGCAAGTCAGTGCTTTTGGAAAGCTGATTGCAGATTCTTAAGAAAACTTAGGAATTCAATGGGAGATAATTTGGGAAAGGCTTTGGGAGAAAATTTGGGACAAAATATGGAAAAGCTTGAAAAGGCCCTTGAAGCACAAAGAAACATTTTCTAAAAATCTGTTGGTACTGTACAGTTGGACTCTGATAAAAACGCTTGTGGCTTTGCTTGTGGTAAAGCAGGACACATGAAAAGAGATTGTCCTACAACAACAATCAAACCACATTCTATTTGCCCTCAGTGTAGGAAAGGGAAGCATCTTGCTAAGTACTGTCATTCTCAATTGGACATCGATGGCAAAGCTTTGTCGTTAAACTGGAAAAAGAGCGCGGATTATCACCGCACCTGGACACAAGTAGTGACCTCCTTACAGTCAAGTACCCAGTCAAATGGCATTGGTACCTCAGTCATTTATCCTTCAGGTAATCATCCCTCAAATGGTCCCAGGTCAATACCCTCACATACAAGGTTTGAATTGGCCCCCTCAAAAATTGATACACCTTTTAAATAATTTCTGGTATGAAAGTATTTCTACTGGAATTATCAGGTTTTTTCAGCAAAGACAAGAGCTTTTGATTCTAGGCAGAGCTAGCACCAAAATTTTCAGACTTGCAGTCCTTCCAGCGGTTGTTTCAATAGATTTTCACAATAAACCAATATATTTAAATCTTGCATGTAACGTTCCTATAGCGACTCCACCAAAAACACCTATAGGTATTGCATTTCTTCTACCCATGAGTACAGCCAAGCAAAACAACTTTCCAGAGAATTCAATGCTGTCTGTGCCATTTGGAAGCTAAGGTCCTGAGGTCTTTTGGATGCAATTTTTGGACCGCAAGCAAGCAAAATTGACTTGCTGCCGGACTCACTGTAGTAAAGCAATTTACATTACAGGCATGCCGGATACTGGTGCAGATGTCACTGTAATCTCTCACATGTTTTGTCCCAGAGATTGGGATTTAGTAGCTTCTGCAGCTTCCCTCACAGGGACTGGAGATGCTGCCGTGTGTTTGCAAAGTGCATCCATGATTAACATTACAGGTCCTGAAGGAAAGACAGCAATAGTGCGTCCTTTCCTTGTTCAGAAGCTTCTCACTGTCTGGGGGAGAGACGTCCTGTCCCAATGTGGAACAGAACTGGAGGTGGGCCTGCGATGTAAACCACGTCAAAACCTGCCACTTGAAAGCTGAACTGGAAAACTGATCCTCCTATATGGATTGATCAATGGCCTTTAACAGAGAAAATAATAAATAGCCTTAAATGATTGGTAAAGGAGCAATTACAAGAAAGTCACATCACACCCACAAAGAGTCCCTGAAATTCACCAGTATTCGTCATCCACAGGAAGACATTGGACTCCTGGAGGTTGTTTCATGACATGAAGATCAATGTAGTGACTGAAGACATGAGACGTCTTCAACCTGGACTTCCTTCTTTATCAATGATCCCAAAACACTGGCCTCTCATTGTCATTCATTTAAAGGATTGTTTTTTCACATCCCACTTCATCCCAATGATGCTCCAAGATTTGCCTTTTCAGTTCTAGTCATCAATCAAAGAGAACCCATGCAGAGATAGCACTGGAAAACATTGCCTCTATAAATGAAGAATTCGCCTATAATTTGACAATATTTTTTCACACACGTTTTGTCTCCAGTTCAACAGAAGTATCCAAGATCCATGATTTCACACTACAGGGATGATTTGCTCATCGCAGCTCCAACAAAGCCAGAGATGGAGCAAGCTCGTCCTAGTGTTGTTACTGAAATCCAAAATGCTGGACTTAAAATTTCCATAGCCAAAATTCAAGAAGTTCCACCTTGGAAGTATCTGGGATGGAAGATGACTGAAAAAACAATTACACTGCAGAAGATACAGCTCCGGACCAGTGTCAACACCCTGCAAGACTTACAACAGCTTCTAGAAGAAATCAATTGGGTCAGACCTGTTTTGGGAATCAGCAACGATGAATTGGGTCCACTTTTTAATTTGTTGAGAGGAAGCTGCGCCATCGACTCTCCTGAACTCGAATACCTGAAGCTCGTGCAGCGCATGACAAGGTCATGGAGGCTCTCCAAAGACAACAAGCTCATTGCTGTATTCCAGAAAAGCCATTCTTTTCTGCAATTTTAGGAGAAAAGATGCAACTTTGTTCTGTCATTTTTCAATCAGACCCTTCTGAGAGAGATCCTTTGTTGATAATAGAATGGGGTTTTCTTCCCTCAAGGTTTCCAAAGACTATTTTCACAGTCTTAGAGAGGATAACACAAATTCTGATTAAGGCCAGAACAAGGTTATTAAGTTTAGCAGGTGAAGAATTTGCAGTTCTCTATTTACCACTGAAAAAGCTATCTTGATTGGGCAATGCAAAATTCTGCAAATTCTGATGATTTGCAAGGAGAATTATTTAATTTTGCAGATATTGCTTCTCTTCATTACCCGGCTCACAAATTATTGCAGCAAAATTGAGTTTTAGAGAGAAACCTTTGTTAAGTAAAGAACCTTTAAACACAATAACTCTCTTCACTGATGGAATCTGGCAGAGGTCACAAATCAGTCATTACTTGGTTGAACCAAACCAAGTTCCCAACTAAAACTTGGGAATCAGATATTCAAATAGTAGAGCGATCTCCTCAGATTGTTGAGCTTGCTGCTGTGGTTCAGGCTTCTCAGTTCTTCCCACAACCTTTTAATTTATTCACACATTCTGCGTTTGTTGCTAATGTGGTTAAAAGAATAGAAGGATCAGTTCTAAAGAATCCTAGTAATGACACTTGATATCATTGGCTTTCACGGCTTTTTACAACTTTACAATAACCAGCTAATCCACAGTTTGCTTCTCACATCAGGGCTCATTCTTCGCTTCCTAGATTTTTAGTGGAAGGAAACACGAGAACGGACAAACTGACAGTGCTTATTTCCAACACTTTGCCAAACATTTTGGAACAAGCAAAACTGAGTCACGCCTTTTTTCACCAAAATGCACAAGCACTTGTGCAAATGTTTCAAATTTCCAAAAGTCAAGCTAAAGCTATCATTAGTACTTGCCCTGACTGTCAGCTTGTGCAGCCTCCTGTTTCTAGAAAGAGTTGTTCAATCCACAGGGTTTGCAAAGCCTGCACTTATGGCAAATGGATGTCACTAAATTGCCTTCCTTTGGTAAATTTACCAATACTCATGTTTCAGTGGACACATTCTCTGGTGGAGTTTTTGCTTCTCTTCACACAGGGGAAGCAGGTAATCATGCCTGTCAACATTTTTAGCAGAGCTTTTGCTTCACTGGGTGTGCCCCAAGAAGAAAAAAACTGACAATGATCCCACATATATATCTCAAAAATTGGCCACATTTTTAAAGATTGGGGTGTTCGTCATATCCTTGGTATTCCACATTCTCCCACAACCAAGCATTTGCTGAGAGGACACATCAGACATTAAAACGCATTCTTGATCAAGACAGGGGGGAGTCGAGGTCACACCACAGATGAGGTTATACAAAGATTTCCATGTTTTAATTTCTTCAACAGCTCTGTTGCAGAACCTGATCCACCGATTTCTAGGCATTTTTACAATAACACACAGGCAAAAGTGAAAGAAAATCCCTCTGTTTTAATTAGAATCCCTGGGACAGGACCAATTGAAGGTCCTTTCTGATTAATCACTTTGGACAAAGGGTTTGCTTCTGTCTCTACAGGTGCAGGAATTAAGTGGGTCCCAGCAAAAAACGTCAAACCATATCACACCTTTTGCCTTCTGGATCAAGGCAGGCGACCTGGTTCTAAGGATCAGCACGGCGGCCCACTCTCCAGGGCCGCTCGGGCCAATGACACACGCAGACACCAATATGGTGGACGGTCAAAAGGCGTTTATTACTTCTTCTCATGGGGCCTTATAGTCTAAGGGGTCTCTACGTCAAAAGGGGGTTTGTCCTTCTTATCTATGGTTAGTAGGGAATGGAAAAGTACTGGGTAAGGAATGGAAAGTTACTGGCAGTACTGTTAGTGGAGCCACATTCCTAGGGTAATCTCTTATCTTAGAGGAACAAAGTGTTCTGGCTTTCCGTGACATCGCGTGATCTTCCGCAACGACTTTTCCCTATCTACCACACGCACCCCAGGACACTTGACGAGTTCAAGACCGTAGAAGCAAGTACACAGGTGTGAGCCAAACAGAGGGATCACGGGTCACACCTGACGTTCCTTGTGCATCGGTGGAACCTGCAAACTCTGATTTTATGTGGTTTATAAATGTGTCACTTGTTGGTTTCATAGAGCTCTAGTGGAGAAAGTGTAGGTTTTGTTTAGTTCATTTTTATTAAAGGTCAAAAGTCATGTTTTTGAATTGAGAAGGATATGGGAGGAGCTTAAGCCAACAATTAACTTATAAAAAGGATGCTGCAAAATCAAATGTTACTACGATGTCAGTACTGATTGCTTCTTCTAGTGCAGTGTTTTAGTCAATTTGTAGTGTTGATTTGTCTGTGGAACAACCAAAACCAAATGTCTGGGTAACCTTAGCCAAGGCAGCAGGCTCGGATACCATGTGTTTGTCTAATTCGGAACAGAAAAATTTAGCTAATGCCATTTTCGGGGTACTAGTGTTAAGTGTGTAAGAGCAGTTATTGCATATTAGGTTGGTAGGCTGAAATTTTTGCTTTTCCCTCGGACCACTGCTCAATTATGTTCTTGACAAACTTGTCGCCAAGTTTTTTAGTTACACTTGATACAATGAACTTTAAGCCATGGCTTACATGCACAACTATGCAGATATCAAGCATTTTCTATCTGATTTACAACTTGTGAGGGAAGTGAAGGTCCACGTGGCTGGAATCCAACAAACGCCTTTATCTGTAAGTAAGCACATAGAACTTCTTCCTCTTCATTTGACTGTAGCTGGTCCTTGCCACACCCCTGTCCTGGACTTGTGAACATGACCTGAATGCCGTCAGGCAATTCCTCCCTTGGATTATCTGTGAGGGCATGATGCACAAGAATAGGTGCATCTTCCCTATCTCCTGTTGTTCTGAGCTAATTAGGCACAAAATTGGCTTTAGCTGTTTTTTCCTCAAGGGATAACCCTGGAGTTCACACTTTTTGTTTTTGCAGCATGCCCTTGAACATCTGATGGGCACGCTCAATAATTGCCTGTCCAGTAGGATTGTGAGAAATACCAGTGTCACGTCAAATACCCCAAAATTACAGAAAATTGAATCTTAAGGAACACGAAGCAGGACTATTGTCAGTCTTAATTGCTAAGGGGATACCTAATATAGGAAAGCAATTGTACAAATGTTTCTCAACATGACGTCTCACCGGTTAAGAGAGTACCCTATAAAACACAAGCATAGGTATCAATGCAAACATGTACAAATTTTTCCTGACCAAATTCTTCTACATGAGTTACATCCATTTGCCATAACCGCAAGGGCTGAGTACCCCTAGGGCTAACACCATGCCTAAACCAATGCCATCTCGTTGACCGGGCAGGACAGGATCACGCAATACTAGAAGCATCAGTAAAGGGAATAGCAAATTGTTTACCCAACATTTCTGCAGATTGATGAAGAAATGCATGGGAAGTTTTGGTCTGTCAGCCTGTGCCACTTCCCTGTCACCTCAGGGCCACCATGGCCCTTGGCTGCCCCACAGCCCTCAGCCCCAGCAGCAGCTCAGGGTCAGCGTCCCTTCGGCGCCACCGCCCCCTCAGCCCCCTCAGCCCCCTCTGTCTCACCGTCCTTCAGCAGCTCCTCAGGGGACAGTGCCTGGGGCCAGCGGCAGCTCCCACCGCTCCAGGGACAGCCGGGGCTGGAAGTGCTGCTCCGCCCGCACCGGCCGCCAGCTCGGACCCAGCACAGGGACAGGGGACACAGGGGGCACAGGGGCAAAAGCAAGAGGTGAAAAAGCAGCCGAGGGGGGAAAGAGGTAAAAATGCAGCCTAGGCTTACACAGCTCAATCTATGCATCTAAACTTCCACATACCTCTAACTAAATAACTCAGCATATTTCTAGATCTATATCTAAGCATCTAAATTTAAGCATCTAAATGTAGGTGTCTAAATGTAGGCATCTAAATGTAACTCTATTAATTGTATAAATGTAGATCACAAAATCTAGAAATGTAACTAAGTCTATCCCATCTAGAACAATAGAGATCAATTTAACTATATAGATGTATATATATGCACATATAAACACACCTCTGTAAATCTATAAATGCAACTATATGGATATAGAAAGAGAATTGTAGAAATCTATAAATATATGTGTACACTAAGGGATTCCACCCGTCTGATGCTCACAGGCTCTGCCTCTGGTCCTTCTTCCCATGCAGGGAACCCCTCCTGGCAAGGCAGATTAGCTGGAAGTCTGGGAAGCAAAGGGAACACTGGGTCAATATTGGCCTCTCTGCATCATTTGTCCTCTTGGAAGTAACTGTCCTTCTATCAAAGTCTGTAAAAGATGAGCCGAAAGGCAAAAATCTCACTGGCAATTTGAAGCCTGCTCTTCAAAGAGCCAGACTCCTTCCAAGAGTTTATAACTTCTGAAGTTTTGAAGTATCCCAATACACTGAAAGCCCTCAGTGTACTGGGACACTTTCGCAGGGCCAAGGCACCCATGAGAGCTTGAAACACAGACAGACCCAGCTGCCACAAAGAAGCCCAGCCTGGTTCTTTCTCTGTGCTGACAGAGACACCTCAGTCCTCACTGAAATGGCTGAAGCTGAAGGTGCTGGGAGCTGAGTTATCAACTAGCACCATTCCCTGCCATCTACAACCTGCCCTCTGCAGTGAGCCACAGCTCCTCCAAAACAACCGCCAGCTCTGGGATGAACAGCTCCGTGACAAATGACCAGGTAATTTTGGCTTAGGCATTTATGTATTAGCTTATGGGCATTGTTAGTGATTATAAGTATTTAGAAATAGCATCAGTTAGAACTCTTGTAGCTGCTTGTAATATAATAGAATCTATCAGCTTAAGTTTGCACTGTGTTGCTCATAGAAACAGTAGCATAATGAATATAATATCTATGCATCACTTATGGAAACAATTGTGTGATGAATGTATTGTGTTATAGACCCTAGCAAAACATAACGGGAAAAAAGGCTTGTGTGTAACTAAAATCAGTGTAAGGCTGTCCACTGCCCAACCTGTCCAAGTGATAAAATAACCCTGACACAAACCAGAGCACCAGAGGACAATTAGAGAATACCATGTGAAATTTAGGGAGAACCTACTAAAGCCTTATCAGAGGGTGTGAAACATCAGGAGACACAAGCAGAAATAATACATGTTGACCTGATGCAAAGGATGTTATGCAGTAAAACTGAGTGCGAAGCAATCAAACTATGGAGTTCCCAAAACATCAGAAAATTCCCAAGAATGCTTGAAAAATTCATGAAACACATGAATATACTTGCCTCTCAGCAATGTAACACCATAAAGCTAACACTGTCACTTAGCACCAGGTGTTGTTTGGGTGTTAGCCCCGAGCACCACAGTGCTGCAAATATTGTCTTTTTTTATCCTATTAGTATTATACATTTTATAATTCTAAGCAGTGAATTCTGTTTCTCACAGCTGTGAAGGAAAGAGCTCCCTAACAGGACTGCAGGCAGCACCAGCTTTGCTCAAGGATGCAGACCCAAAGTGCTCTCTCTCTCCTTTAGTTCTCACTAACTTTAAGGGGTGATTTCAGATTTTCCTTGAGCTCCTGGATCTGTGACTAATGATTTCCTTGCCTCAGAGCTTCTGCTGCTTGTATTTTTAATGTATCTCACTACAGCTATCGGCAGACTGGCACTACATGGATTTAATGCTTGGAGACAAAAAGCTCAGACTTCTACACTGACCTTTTGCTGGGCTTTTCCTCTCTTGCTTCAAGAGTCACTCCGGGTTGCCTCCAGAGCACTGACATCCTGCAGCAAACTTATCCACAGACATCAGCACAAAACTGGGACACCTGGCTTGGTGACACAACTGCCACCAGGTCAGGTTTATTCCCTGCTCTCTTGCCCCAGCAGAGGACTCAGTGTCAGAGCCTCTGGAGAAGCGTGGAGGGCAGGGCTCAGGCAGGTTGTGCCCGTGCAGGATTTGAACTCAAGGCACCAGGAAGCACCAAGCCTGCAGACAGGAACTCAACCCTTCTCATCTCCCTCACTGCCAGAGGCAGGCTCAGAGCAGCCATCTCACCCCTCTCTAAACCAGTGGGGGCTCTGTCCCTACCAAGCTCCTCGGGCTCCTGGGAATTGTTCCTGCGGCTCTCGGTGCCAGGCAAAGCTCCCTCTGCTGCAGCTCTGCCCACAGGCTCCCCTCCTGAAGACTCAGGGGCAACAATAATATTGCCCTTGAAAGAGAAACAGAAAGGAAGAAACCCTTCTCACCACTTACACAAAACACCTGGTTCAACAACTCCATGGCTCACACACTTAATCCCTTCTTCCTAACAACAACTCTGGGACCCAAAGCCCTTCAACAGTCAGAAAAATTGACTTCTCAAACACAGTCCAAAAGCTGTCAGAGCTGACAGTGTTGAACATGGGGGTGACACTGAACACATGGAATGGTTGCTAAGCAGGAGTCCTGCCAGCTCCTGGCAAAGGGATGTGCTCCTTCCTCCACAGCCCTGAGCACAGAAGTCTCATCCAGGCTGCAGCACACATCTCTTCCCACAGAGATGCCCAAGAGCAAGGGGAAAGAGCTCTGCAACATGGACAGCAAGACTGGCCAGTTTGCCCAGCTGAGGATTTCCCAGATGGAAACTGGACTGAAGGCAGCAGCTTACTGAGAGGACAAGAAAGCTGCAGCTGCAGCCCAGCCCCAGCCACGGCCCTGGGAGCACCCACACGCATGGCAGGGCTCACACAGCAGCAGCAGCAGCCCAGCCCTTGCTTTGCCTTGGCCTTCCCACCCAAAAGAGGCACAGCCCACATCTGCTGCTGCAACAGAGGCACCGCTGGCATGCCCCTCCCTGCACGGGACACTGGGCCTTCAGTGCCACTTCTCCAAACACTCTTCTCTTCTTTCCCATCAAACAAAGCCTCTTAGAACCTACAAAGCTTCCACTTCCTCACCACAAATGCTCCTGCATCAGGGGTTCTTCCCAGGAAAAGGAGCACCCAAACTTGGCCAGCACAAGCTCACACCTTTCCATCCTTACTCATGGATGATATTTTCATTCCCTCTTCTTTAGGAAGTCATGCTTTACCAGGCAAATACTTCCTTGTCCATTCACAGCTGAACTCAAGAAGCTTTTCCTTCTCAGCCATGCAACAACATTCACAAGTTCTCAGTCCAGCCCCTTTCTTCCCTGCCCAATGCTGTTGCCCAAGCAGAGGGAGAAAACATCTCCTCCAGTGTCTCAAGCACCATGTCCAGAACTGGCGGTGGCAATTCCTCTTTCCCAGGAGTATTCCACAGCCAGCTGTGGCTTTCCATGCTGCAGAACCTGCGCTGGCAGCTGGAGTGCTGGGGGCTGAAGTGTCTGGCCTGGCTGCAAGAATCCAAACACATTGGTCAGGCTCCAAAATGTGTCTTTGGGACGCAGAGCTCTACTGCTACCTTGGATCAAACATCACAGGAAGCACACAGCAACCTCCGTTCCAGAAATGTATTCAGACTTCCCAGAGGATTGAAGGAGTGAGTTCTTCCTCTTAAAAATATTTATCCAAATTGACATGTACATAGATTAAAGCATGGACCGGAAATCTGATATAGACACGCACAGAGACACACACACACACAAACACCCTAGAATCACAGCATTGTGCGTCTTCCCAGCAGCTTTGGGATTTGACTACATTTGGTTTCTCATCACAAAAGACCACAGAAAATGGATTCACCCAGGAAGAGCCCAGATCTATAGACATGCATGCTAAACTTGTACTGTGAGTTTATTCTATAAACAGCCTTGAGGGTGAGGTCATATTCTTCAGCTGCAGCTGTTATTGGGCACACAGAGCTCATTTCAATGGCACGGCTTGATTTGCAGGGCAGACAGTCTTAAACATCTGCAATGTCCTATCAGAGTCCCAGTTTGGCTTCATTCAAAGAAAGAGGAGAGTGCACCTAACACTGACCACTTGTTAGGCAATATCTTTCACCGTGCCCTTGTACCCCTACAGAGAGTCTGTCTATAAAATATCCAGAACACCCTCCAAATCTGCAGCGAGGACAGGAAAATGAGGCAGAGAATCTTTCTATTTTCAAGGTCCCCCTTCCTAGGCGACTTGACACTTTCTACCTGCTTCTCACTTGAGATCTACCCATGATAGAGCACTGCAGGAAAACACTTGAAAGGGTCATTAACCAGGAGCTGCTTGGAAAGCAAGGGCAGAAGCTCTTTCCCTGCCTGATGGGCTGCGGGCTGGCAAGTGCTGCTCTGAAGATGTGCAGCTGCTCCTCTCTGGAGAGGCCATGGAAGGGTTGTGATGGTCTATGGGTACCAGAGGAACGATGAGCTCAGGTTGGCATTTAAGCTCCATGGGAACAAGCAGAATGAAGAGCTCACAGTGGAGATGAAATTTGCTTGTTCCTGGCTCCTCTGATGAAACGCCAAGAAGTCCAGATGAAGCAAACACCTTCTCCCAAGAAGCTAGGAAAACCTCAGAATCGTGAGCACCTGCACTTCACCTGGAATGGCGTGGAGGCAGCTCTAAATGCTCGGGTGAGGCAGCACTGAGGTCATGGTATGAGAGCACTGTGTAGCAGTGAGGGAAGGAAAAGGGAAGCAAAGGGAAGGCTGGGTCACTACTGGTCTTTGGGTGTGCTTCCCTTGGCAGCAACTGTGCTTCTGTCAGGGAAAACAAAAGCTCCCTGCATTGTTAAAACTGAAAATCACCGACAAAGACTCTCTAACTAGTCAAAGTTAGAAAGTGCTATGTTCATTACGCTGACGGCCAGCAGAGGGGAGGGTCATTCCCGAAATACGCGACCGCTGGCCAGGCTCGGCTCGGCTCGGCACGGCACAGCACAGCAGGTTCCAGCAGGACAGGGAAGGGCAAGGCAGGCAGCGAAGGGCAGGGCAGGGCACTTGGAGCAGTGACAGGCTCTGTCCACATGCTGCATCCCATGCCTGGATAACCATCGGGGACAGAGAGGAAGGACATTGCTCTGGCTTGGCTGCAGAAAGGATGAAAAGTGGGACTTAGAAAACATTAATTTGGACTCCGTTTTAGCAGACTAGCTGGTTTCATCTCAGCATGTCCTCCTGTCTTTGGCAGAGTTGGCGCATTTCTCATGATTTGGAGTCAGCTACAGCAGCAGGAAGGGGCAGCAATTTTGTCAGCATGGATATCAAAGCCAAAGTGCTGCCCCATGGATGGATGTTGCTTTCTTCAAAGCATTTCTGGCCTAGAGTTGTAGCAAACTCACACTGGTGTCTTCCCAAACAGCATTGCCCTTTTCTTTCCTCATGAATCACCTTTTCCTTTTCTTCCCCCCATCTGGGGAGAGCTCCAATGCAAATGCCTCCTGCAGCCAACTCCTGTCACTGTAGACTGACAAAGGAGATCTTGCAATGGAGAGAGATTCCCTAGAGCTGCTGTGGGGAGCTGAAGGGGGAAGCTTTGTCCCTTAGTCTTGTTGGGGACACAGCTGCTTGTGCTCTGGGGGACAGACACTGATAGTGGAGCCCTGGAAAATGTAAAAGATTGAATCTGAAAATTTTAGGCTTTGTGTTTTCCCAGATCAACCTGCATAAGCAGTATGAAAAATTATATAATTGTTAGATGTGATGATTGTTTAGTAATTAAATATAATTATTATATAGTCATGAGAAGAATCATGAAAAATTATATTGGAAATTTAGGGAGGGCTATGCTTGGCTGAAGTCTATGTATACAATAGAACAATAGAAGTGTAATAATTAACATGGAAGTTATGTAACGATAGAACATAAAAGCATGATCATCTCAAATATATGGTTGGAGTCAGATTTGAATTGAATACTCCTGAAACCCAGAGGTCTTCATAAAAGCACCTGCATATAATCGCTTATGGGATTATGTGTTTCTTAAGGCTAACAACACCAATGATGTTTATCCAAGCCTTGCAGTTCATTCCTGAGCTTCTTGACACACCACAGAGACTTTGGGGTTGTCGTACTGGCAAATAAATTTCAGTCTGGGCACTTGGAAATGCTTCAATTATCCTTTTTTTCGCTTTTCTGCAGAAATATTGTCATCATCTATTTCTTCCAGAGGATCTTTTCCTGCTTTTTGGAGAGCTCCTTTTTTTGCCCTCCCAGATCAGGCTAATTCCCAGGGCTCCTTCCCAAAGTGAGGTGTAGCCCATGGCCTCCACTCTCCAGCTGGAACAGAAGGAAGCACAGAGTTTGCTGTTGTGGGAGAGGAGCTTCTCATTCCTGCCTGCTTTCCCTTTGGGACAGGTTGGTGTGTTCTCATTTGATAAAGGCAGGTTTAAACTCTGAAGCAGTTGTGTTTCAATCTGCTCCCTTCTCCAGCTCTTCTGTGGGTATCCTTGGACAAAAGGCCTCTTGGTGGGAGCTCCCTGTGGCAGCTTAAGGAAGGAGGTTGATATTTCAGGGTTGTGACTGCTGAAAGCAGCTGGTTTTCGCAGGTGTCCAGAATTGGGAGCGGCTTCTTTTCTCACTTGCCTGCAGAAAAGGAAGTTGCAACGTGGGAATTTCATTTGTGGAGATGGCTGCCAGGGGTGTTTGCCAAGAGATGGGCTGGCAGAGAGGCAGGTCTCGTGCTAAACTGGCTGTGTGTTTGTTTTGATATTGGGGAGGGTCAGAGATGCAGACACAGACAGCATCTGAAGGAACAGTGTAATTTTCTGTAATGCAAAAGAACAAAAAAGAGTCAGGAAAGAATAAGCCAAGCAATGCACCTCAGCATTATTACAAAAGGGTGCCTCTGGTTATTAAGGAAGATACATCACCAGGTACCCCAATGCTTTCCCCTTCATCCAGAGCTGCACATCAGCTGGGGGAAGCTGTCCCAGCCAAGCCCTGCAGAGCCACGGCCGGGAACCGGGAAATGCTGCGGTGCCTCCACCTTTGCTGGCCACGAGGCTCCCGAGTGCGCTGTGAGAGTAGCCCGGCTCTGACAGTGCTGGACGAGCAATGTGCCAGAGCTTCTGCTGGGGCACAGCTGGTTTCATTCTCCTCTTGGTTTTCTCCTCGAGCCTGCCCAGGGCTCAAGGAAGAACCAAGACCAGGTGTGGCCTTGTCCATTTTCCTCATGCAGAAAGATGCAGACATGCTTCACCAGTGAATGGAGGCAACAATATATTTGACACTAATACTTGGTTAAGGAGCAGATACATAGAACATTGGGTTGGAAAGATCATCTAGAGAGCAGCTTTGGCTCGGGTCCTGTTGTGGAGGCTTCAGTCAGGGTCTGTTGTTCAGGCCTTAGTCCTTTGGTATTTTGCAGTGCACATCAATGCTGTGTATAGCTGGAAACAAACAAGTCTGTCTTTAGCACATTTGAGACAGGGAACAGGATTACCCTGCAAGGCCAGGCTAGGGCCAAGAGCAGAAGGCCAGCACCCTGCTTTTGCCCACAGGCAGCCCTGCAGAGCAAGCAGCCACTCCTGCCCAGGGCTGAGGTGCCCGAAGCTGCCTCCCCGCTGTGCAGCTCTGCAGAGCCCGCGGGGCGCAGGGTCCTGGGCAGCCAGGGCAGCCCGGCTGCCTTGGAGCACAAGGAGGGGCCCAGAGAGAAGCTGCTGCCCTTTGCTTTGGAACTGTTCCTCAGAGTCTTGTCATTAATCCACAGTGTCTGATCTGTTTTCTTTTCCTCTCCCAAATTTACCAGAGCTTTTTGAGAAAATTGACTGAAGTAGCTTCTGCTGCTGGTGGTGGTGCTTTTGTCTGCAGGTGAGGGCAGGTGATTTGAACCAAGGACGGAGTCCATTGTTAACACCCCAACTTTGCCAAGTCAAGAAAACCATTCACAATTGTGCAGCCAGTGCTGAGCAATTTTCCTAGTTTTTGGAAAGCTCCCACCATAAGAAATTCAAGAGATTATCCTTCATGAGGATACCAGCAGTACCATGATGCCAGTGTTTTCTACCCCGTTTTCTGCGTCTTTGGCACTTTTAAGATGTCCTCAGTGCCCAGCAGGAATGAAATGACCTGTGATCATGTGATTTGAGAGCTCTGTGTTGTTCGTTGCCGCATGAGTGTTCATGACTAGCTGGACACACCAGTCGTGGCTCTGTTGAGTTAAATTCTTCCCAATTTTGTGCAAACAGCAGCCCCGAGATGCTGAGAAGAGCAAGCGCAGTGGGTGGGTGTGCATGCACGCGCCTGGGGGCTGACTGCTGTGTGGGCAGAAGGTTTTGCACTGTTGTAATTCTTCGCTCTCCCAAGCTGGACGAAGAAATCAAATCTTTATTAAATTAAAATATATAAATCTATATGAAATGAAAAAGTATCAAAATGAATGAAACAATACCTATTAATTTATCATGGATGTAATTTAACATCTATACACTATTTCCGGCCGGGAGTCCCTGTACAAATCACGAACGGGACGGGACTGCTGAGGAACGCGCCTCGAGCTGTTTGTTTTCCAGCATCAGTCTCATTACTTGGGTCTGACTATGGGAAGATGCCAGCGGCTCACATCTGTGGCAGCAGGCAAAGAACTTAATGGCACAGCTTACTTGAAAAATTTTTTGACCAATCACACAAAGCAGAAGCATACTGACAGTAGTTCTATCCAACCACTATAAGCACACGTACCTTTTGTTGAAACAGTGCTTGCTTCTTTTGAATACAATACCTGCTTGTAAGCCTTAAAACACAATGGACTGAGCTCCATTATTAAGCTGAGAATTTCCTAATATCTTGCTAGAGATACTTTTCTGAAGGCTAACGAGTTATTCTAGCCAAGCACTAACACACAGGCCATTTTGCTATTTCTCCTTACTTTTCTACTTCTATAACTCTTGTGCTGACAAATCCTATGGCTGCTGCTTAGCTCCAACCGCTTTCTCTGAGCTCTGCCTTTTGTAGCTTTCCCAAAACCCCCTGATTTGAAGGATTCCCACAATTCCCCCTCTCAGTACAACTAAAAAGAAACCTTTGTATCCATGTCGTTTATTAACTACCTTGCATTTCATAGCTTTACTGCAGCATACCTGCTTATTACTTGCTTAAATCATCCTTTTTGCTCGCATTAAGCATTGCTACACTCCAACACAGCAATTTTAATGCTGTGAAAGTCCAGTCAGTTCAAAGGGCAAAAGTCATGTCTGATAGCAATTACAAGTCATTGTTCCAAAAAAGTCTCGCCTGTTCCAAGGTCTTAATTCAAAACCTCCCTCCATGTCCATACCTTCATCCACCATCTGTGTGAGATTTCAAGAACTCTCTGTGAAACCATTCCCTACCTCTCTCTCTTGTGTGATAAAAACTTCTTTGATCATTTTGTCCATCATTTGTCACACACACCAATGTATGCAAGGTATTACTACTAGTACCACTACCAAAACACCCAATCCATAGAGACCTATTCTACAAAGTTCCCCTTAGCCAAGGTGCAAAGCTCCATCCTTAGAACAAATCATCTAACCATGACACACCGTCTTCTTTTTTTGGAGCTGTCAAATCTTTCAGCTTTTGTATGCTTTTCTGCATGGATTCAGAGTGATCAGACAGGTTCATGCAACACAATCCTTCAAATTCCTCACAACCATGTCCATGTGCCAGTAAAAGAAAATCAATTGCTGCTCTGTTCTGTAAGGTTGCATGTGTGACAACACTAACATCAGTCATCACGTCACTAATTGCAACGCAAGTAGCACTGTCTTCTTTCTCCAGCCAACACCCCAATCGCTATAATGGTCTCAATGCCTCACCCGAGGCAAGTGGATGCAGAAATAAATTTGATGTAACTCATTTAGCAGGGCCCTAGGTCTGAAATTGCTATTACACTTTTCTTTATAATGATGGGCAAATCTTTTTTCTCTGTTTTCTCTTGATGGCTTTTTTAACGATAGGTGCTATCCCAGTGAGTTGTCTGATGCTAGATGGGCCACCTTTAATTTTTGAGGAATTCCCTGTCAGGCTTCATCTCCACAAATGAGCCAATATTCTGTTACTAATTGTCGTGGGGATTCATCTAGGTCATCTGCTTGTCAGCAGTTTCACCCTTAGGGGACACTGGGGTAGTACAATTGCACCACAAACTTGAGTATCTGTCCACAGGATGATGGGGAGTAACATTTAACTGTGGATCTCCCTGGTACTGAAAGGCAGCACAAATTTCCATTAGAAATGAACCAAGAATTCCAATTCTTGAGGTTCAGAAGGTGCTCTAAGCAGATCAGGGGCCCAATGATGCCAGCTGGTTATGGGATTGGTCTCGTTGGCAGCCTCACACCAATATTTGTCACGATTGGCTATTGGCCATTCCTTGGCTGGCACTGGCACACCGACCAAACAGGTCACCAAGGGTTTGTCTGGGCTCAAATTGGTCAAACATATGGTGTCTGAGCCTGCTGACTTGGCTAAAGCAAGTTAAACATTCATTTTTGGTTGATCTACAGGCATATATGCACTGCAAAAGCAAGCAAGCAAAACCAACAAGCGCCAGTATATCATTTGATCAAACTCCATGTTTCTGTTCAGCTGCTTTTTGGCAAAAGCTTCCCCATCTCTTTCAGCTCTCAAGCAAATCTTTTAGCACTTGTTCAGGGCACTAAACTGTCCCTCGGACCTTCAGTTTTTATAAATTTGGGTATCTTAGAATTCTTTTGAACAAAACGGACACCATGCTTTTGCTGAAAGAGCTCTATGATACAAACAATTTTCACAGTCTAAAGATCAACAATCAAACTCTAGATTTGTAGCTTTCACAGGTTGAACAGGGAATGTCTGGCATGAACTGTAGTTTCTCCGTGTGGCTCACGTCTGCGTGCTCATTTCCCTGCTGGTGGAATTGTCGGTGCGCTCTTGTGTATGAGACGGTTTCACGTTCTTCGCGGGGACCCACTTAGGTCTGGCACCTGTGCAAATAAATACAAGCATACCCTTTGCCCCAAGTGATTAGTGCAAATGGTCCTTCAATTTGTCCTAACTCAAGGTTTCTAATCAAAACGGGAGCATTTTCTTTCAGTTTTGCCAGTGTGTTGTTTGAAAAGTGCCTAAAAATTGGAGGATTAGGTCCTACAAATGATCTATTCAAAAGATAAAGACATCTAAAGCTTTGCTCTACCTTATCAGAGGTGTTGCTTGGGCCACTCCCCCTTTTTTGACCATTTAAGGGTTTTAGAGTGTGGTGCATCCTTTGAACAACTGCCTGACATGTGTGGGAATAGGGAATTCCAAAAGTGTGGCAAACACTCCTGTCCATCAGAAATGTCGCCAATTTTTGAGCTCTGCATGTGGGGCCATTTGTGGGTTTTTGCCTCGTGGGGGATCAGTTTGGCGAGCTCTGGACCCCAGTGACACTGACAAGGACAAAGCAAAAGACGAGAGGCGCTCTTTCTTCTCAGGACCAAATCGCACAGCTTTAATGGAGAAAAACTCCAGGAGAGAGAGGGAGCATCCAGGAGAGGAACGAGGATGTCCAGGAGAGGAAAGAGAGTGTCCACCTTCTGGCAGGAGATTTGTAACCCTGGAGGAGGGGGGGTGGTATAAAGGAACTACCATAGGTCAACATACGTAAATCACCACACTGTAGTTTTCTGCATAAATTGCTGCACTTGTTGCAAACAAATTTCTAAAATCTCCCCAAACACAACTGTACAGTCCCAAATGATCACAATGAGGGAGAAAAACCACTCAACCCCCCTGTATACCAGGCACCAGATGTCACAGGGAGTACCAACCCCTGCAATTACAAAGTCCACACACACAAGCTCACCGGGAAAGGAGTCTCTCTTTATGAGGGGACAGAGTGCTCGCTTTTCTCAACACAACACACACCATAAATCACAACAGCATCCACCCACATCATCATCTCCTTCAAACATTCACCCATTGAAAACACAACCACAATTACATCACACAGGAAAATTTGCACCAATAAAACAGCATTTGCTCAATTCAAACCCAGAATTTCTAGCAGGTCCTTATTGACACAGCAAATCCTTTCTGCCGGCAGCCAGACCCAAACCCAAACTTTACAGGCATACGTTGTGAGCAGGACATCTCTGTGTGACTTAGGAACAGCCCTTCCCCTGCATTCTCCTTACGGGTTACTTTATACAGAGTTAAACATTCCCTTTCTCCACAGTCCCAGCAGTCTTGTCTGTCCCCCACGAGGAACAGCCCAGAGCGGAGGTGCCTCCAGGAAAGGAATGTCCTGGCAGTGCCCAGAGACGTCCACAGCGCGGTTGTTCTTGCTGGAGCAGAGAAGCGTTCCTGCCACGGTCACCAAATGAGGTGTGGAATAGAACTCACCACAGTTGAAGTTAGAAGGTGGTGTGTTTATTACAGTGCCAGGTACAGGAGGAGTTGTCTCTTAAAGACATGTGTGAAGAATCACTGGCTCTCTACTCATCTGAGTACACATTCATATAATTCCCAAAAAACCTAACACGTATTCATTAGGTAACACTGCGTACCCCCCTCTGTACTAAAATGTATTATAATTGTGTCCAAAGCTCCTTCACATTTCTGCAGTCTTTCACTTCAAATGGGTTGGTGGGTTTTAAAGTGGGGAATGGTGTCCTTCTGATGAAGGCCAAGACGTCTTCCTCAAGTTGATCTCTTTACTTATGACCTGTTGGCAGGCTTTTGCACTTCTTGCCTTTAGCTGAAGTTTCAAGGCCCAGGTGCAGGCTCTGGTCCTCTTCTTTGTCACAAAGAAATCTGCATCCCATCCTGCTTCTTTAAACATAGTAAAGACAGGCAAGGGATATATTACCCTAGCCTTAACTACTTTGCCTGAAAAAAATTAACTATCCCTTATTATTTCTACTCTTCTTGCTATACTCTTTCCCCCTAACTAAATCTTGCTAAAATTTTAACACTTCCAGTTCTT
Source organism: Ammospiza nelsoni (assembly GCF_027579445.1). Lineage (NCBI taxonomy): Eukaryota > Metazoa > Chordata > Aves > Passeriformes > Passerellidae > Ammospiza > Ammospiza nelsoni. Next base: position 8,400,089 of record NC_080669.1, read on the forward strand.
TTAAATCCTTGATTCATTGGCCTCATCTCACACGCCAGCCATGTGTGAGCCAATGCCGTAACTGGGAAATTCCACTCCTGAGCAGGAGATATAGGGCCTGGTTCTGAGCTGGAAGGGTGAGAAGGATGAGATGCACACCATTTTCATCCAGGGGATATCCTGAAAGTGCACTGCCTACCTTCCTCTGCTGCCGAGCACCATGCTCCACCTCCTTCTCCTGCTCCACAGATTTTTAGGAATCCAGGGGTTGCTGTGCATTATTTGCTATTGCAACTAATAGAATGACTTTGCTTTGCAAGCCCCGTTTTGTCCTGGGTTCTTTTGTGCATGGGGCTCCTCTTGAACCTGTGACAAAAGCCAGCAGGGACCTACACCACACTCCTATACTTATGTCAGTAAATTCTGAGAAGTGCTTTAGGTATCAGAAAGTCAAAAGGTATCAATCAGTAAATCAAATAATTTGGGGGAATATTAAGCCTGTGAGTTTCAGAAAAGTATTGAAAATGTCTTAGATCCATGGATACAAACTAGTAAGTGAGATTGCTGGGTGTGCATGTATCAGGGAAGTGATTCCCCACACACCCAGTGCTGAGATCAAGTATTGCCTCTCTTCTAACCCTGAGCAGGCAGCAGGGATCAGGCCCTGCTTGGTAACGTTCATTTTGAAGACTTCTGTTCAGCAGGTAAGAAAGGTCCAAATGAAATCTTTTCCAGCTGTTTCCCTCTGGTTCACCTGTTTGAGGGTTAAGATTCTGTGCTGCCGGTGTCCTGGGTGTGTGCAGAGCAGAGCAGCCCCAGAAAGCCCTTGGCTTGCCCACCAGTTGTCATGCCTTGTTGCCAGGTGTGCCCAGCTCTGGCAGGAGAAAGAGCCCGCAGCGCAGTGGGCACCGTGCCCTGCCCAGCCGGGGCTCTCTGGCACAGAGCAGCAGCAGCGCCAGCACCGTTCAGCCCGCTCCTGCCTTGGCTTCCCCTGGCACACAGAAGCCTCTGGAAATCAGCACCGCCAGCAGCGTTCCCAGCTTGGAGCAGCTGCTGCTGGCGGGCAGATGCTGCCAGTTCAACTGCTTCCAAAGGGCAAGAAAGGCACAGATGTACATGCACCAGAGCCCTAGGCATGTCCAAGAAAGGGGCAAATAGGTGGGGAGATTTGTTAGGAAAGATTTCAGCTGTGATGCCAACAGTGCCTTCTCTCCTGGTTCTGTGTGTTCTAGATGAGTAATGCAATGGTTGGCTCTGACAATTAAGAAGTAGATGTTATGTGGATGTTCAAATGTGTAGTGATGATATTGTTATATATCCTCCCACAGTCCTCTTTCCCCTCCCCTTTGTAATCACCTTGGTAGTCAGGGCATTTGGGGAGGGCTGGCTTGTGACCAGCAGGCAGGGGGAAACAACACCTGACCTCCAGTCAAGGTGCAAGAAAGTAATCTCCACCAATGGACAGCAGAGAAAGAGTTGACTGACAAAACTTTTGCAGGGGCTAAGGGTATGAAAGTCCGAGCGTCCTTTTTGTAGATGATGACATGGCTGCTAGTCATGGAGACTCTCAATGTTGCATTTTTTCCTTATTCATTCCTTTGTTAATGTTCAATATACCTTTAAAATTTTACACATTTACAGCAGAGATCTCCTGTGTGGGCTGGCTTTCAGTGCAAGATCTAAATGGCTTCTCCTTTCTCTGCTTCTCTTTTGTTTCTAGGAGTTTTGGAGATGTTTTTAAAGCACTCGACACTGCCACAGGAGGAGAGGTAAATGTCAACAGCCCCTGCAGACTCTGCTGCTCTTGAGGGGCTTTCCCCACAGCTCCCCTCTGGTGTGAGCTGTGGCTGGAGCTTTGGCTAGAGCCATGCTGAAAAAGCACAAGAAGCACGGACTGGTGCCAGCCTGCAAAATACATTTGGCACTTTGTCCTCCTCAGCTGCCGGAAGGAAGGCACGCAGGGCAGCGCTTCCTTTCAGACAAGGACGCGCTCACTCGCTCTCCATTGCTAAAACAAAGGTGGTGCCTTAGAGCACCTCCCTGCTCTTTGGGGCTACAGCTTCAGAGTCCTGAATTCTCGATTCTGGCTGCCAGCAAATCCATCGGAAAGTTACTGGTAGTTCCTTAGCCACCTGCAGTGTTACCCTTGGGAACTGCACATAGGGAGAGATCTGCAAGTGCCCTAAAAGCCCTAAGCCCTGCCCATAGCCCAAGATGGATCCACCGAATATTAAGGCATGGATTACTTCTTCTGAATCCTAGAAAGAGCAGCAGAGATTGCGGTCAGAGGTTTGTGGGTGATAGCTGAGACACCACTGTTACCAAGTGGACAAGGCAAAATTTCAGTGGCTACACGTGTCCTGTAACTGGCTCCCAAGGCAGCAGAGAAATGGGCTGTTGGAATGTCAGTTCCTAATTACTGCAGTGCCTAATCACAAGGCAGTTTGGCACAGCTCAGCTGTGCCATTGCAAAATCACTCGCTCCATGTCCACTGTTGTCCATTGCCACCAACTGCTCAAGGTGTCTTTCAAAGGCAGGGACCTATGTGAATCCTTGGATTTTCCTGAAAGGAAGAAACCCCAGGGACAGAAAACACCATTTCTACAGCACTGGCAGGGCAAAAATCCCAGCAAGATGAAGACATAACAATCAACAGATGCCTGGGACTCTGGGCCACATTTGCCTGGGATGGCCAGGTCCTGCACATGACAATTGGGGAACAGATGGTCCCATTGTTCTACTTTCTGGGTCTTCTAGCAACTAGAGGAATCCTCATGGAGCCTGTGAAGCACTCAGCTTGCAAAGTCATGGTTCATTGCTCTTGTTTTGTTTTTTTTTCCCTGTGGACAGCATCCATTTGTAACAACAGCAAAGCCAGCATCCATCCTGGCACCACTCATCAACTCAGTCCAGAAGAAGTAAGAGACAAGAACATATCATGTCAAGATGTTACCTCCATAGCCAATTTTGAGTAGAATTGTAGAGTCAGATTCTAGAGTAGGATTGTTGTAGAGTTTTGTAGGATATGGTTCTAGACTAGGATTAATTAAATAAAGTAATTAAAGTTTCTGAAATATCAACTCATTTGGAAGATGGTTTGAAAGATCCCCTTCTGACTCCCTCCGAAAACTCAACATTTCCTCCTCAGTTAGCAGTTGTTTTTCTATTGGTGCTAAGACACACTTATGGTTTCTTTTGAACGGTTCAAAAGTGGGGAAGGTTCTTCTTCATTCATCCTACCCAGAGCACACTGCCTTTGGAATACCACCCACTAGCTGGTTTTGGCACAGCTGCGGTATTTCTAGTTGAGACAGAAAAGGCAGTGGCATTTGCAGGAAAAGCCAAAAGAGGAGTGGGGCAGCCCTGACATCCTGTGTGGATTCAAGCCTGCAGCTGTGACTCAAGAGCATTTGGGTTCCTGCCACTTGGATTTGGATCCCTAAATGCAATTTCTTTGGCTGCAGGAGAGACAGGAACCCAACATGACAGGTCATAGGCCAATTTCTAGCTGTCACCGCCTGCAGGAAAAGGCTCCATCCTGCAGGACTCCAGCACTCAGCATCCTCAGCCAGACACAGCAAGTGCTGGCAACTCAGAAACTTGCATTTGTAAACTAAAACATAAAAAGAAGGGCAGAGAAAATAAGGAACGAAAATTTTAAAATTGCACTGTGCAGAAGAGACATACAAGCCACCAGTGTGAACACAGCTGGGAGATTCATCTTGGAGATGGATTAGAGTGGAACTCATTCACTGAATGTTTCTGGTGCACATGAGTGCAAAGACTGAGGAAAAAAGGAGAAAAGTTTAGTTTCTGAAAGCTATTTAGATTCCTGGAAGCATTGTCTAGAGACCTAAAAATCTAAAGCCTCAAAGAATCTGAACCTAAAACATCCCCACATGGATTGATCAGGTGTGATGGACACATCTCTGCTCTTTTCAGAGTCAATGAAATTGACAATGAGTGTCTGGAAATTAGGAATGCCTGCCCAGATTTTATCTCGGTTACTTTAAGAGCACCTTAATAAGGCACTTCAGGAACTGAACTCTAAAGTTCTTCACCCTGCTCTATTTACTTTACATTTGAAAAGAGGCTGGTAGAAGGAGAGGTCTGGCTTTAATTTCTCCCCAAATCACCTGTTGCACTCTCAGGTTACAAGTAGATGTAAAATTCAGCTAATCACTCTCTCTATCCATGAATATTCCACTAGTGAACTGACATATAGAAACATCCTTTTTCCCTTGGTACCTTCCTAAATGGTGCCCTGATGAACAGGAGACTTGCATAAATCTCACATAAAATCACCAAAATTGCTGAAATTAACACTCAATTCCACAATAAAAGCTTCTGGGAAAAGGCTTGACAGGATCACTGAAGAAAGTCAAACCTGGGAGAGAAACGTGCATTTTAGTGCTGATCAAGGGGAAAGAAAGAGAAATGCTGTAAAAATTCCAAGTGGAAGGTGAGGAGAAAGACAGGCAGCACAGGAAGCACAAGGCCCCGTCAGATGACCTGTGGAAGGTAACTTTGTGCCCCAGCTCTGTTAGAGGACGTTGCCTGTCATTGGCGGAAGCAGCTGGAGACATAAATACTGATTGATTTGGGAGCCACAGTCTTGGTAAATGCAGAGGTGGTTCAGTAAGGTGACATGAGGGAGTTCCCTCAGAGCAACTGGGATGCCTGAAAGAAGTGAACAGCTCACCACAGCCCGGCCCGCTCGGCTGCTTTTCCTTCTGACCCTCCTAGGGAGGCTCTGACATTTCCTCTTCCCTGATGGAAGTGCAGCTGCTGCCAAGGGAAACGTCCCCATACTCACTCAGTGTTCCCTTTGCTTGCCGGATGCCCCATCTGCTGTCGCTGTCCAGGAGAGCTGCTCTGCACGGGAGGAGGAGCCCGAGGGAGAGGCTTTGAAGATGGGGCAGCTGGGATCCCTCTGCTTGGAGCTCTGTTTAAAGATACACGGACTTGCATGTGAACAGGGATTATTATATGGATTTGTACATAAGTAGCCAGCTATTTGTTCAGGCCTATTTCTGTACATATGGTATCAGATTTATGAATGTACTGTGTATCTATGTACGTATAGGTACCTGTATAGATACAGGTTTTCAGTCACATCTTTGTGTGTATATGTATCCAGTTTCTTATGTGTATTGTAATATCTGTGTTTAGATTTCCGTATGTATACGGTTGTGTAGGTATCTATTTCTATTGATGTATTGATGTAGTTTTGGTCTTTTTAAATAGCTATATTGGCATTTGTTTTGGTATATATGTATTTTTATATTTTTTTAGATGTGCATTGATGTATTTCTATATATATTATATTTACATATATATCCAGATATATTGCTGTATATTTGTATTGATGCAGTTGTACAGATATTTAGGTTGGTACTGCTGTTTGTCTATTTATAGATAGGTTTGTTTTATGTATCTGCTCCTTGAATGTAATAGGTAACATTTAATCTGTATTCACATCTGTATATTGTAGTGGTCATTTATGTATTCAGTTCTATTTAAATGTGTCTGGAGTGGTATAGTGGTGGAATTCTATTTGTAGAGTACTTGGTATTACAGGCAAATAGTGATATTTTCGTATTTGTATATGGGCTGTATGTTTGCCATAACATGCAATAAATTAAGTTGTTAATTTTCCCTTGATCTCTGTGTATAATGAGTGTTTTTAGAGGTTTGCAATAAATTAGTTTTTGTTACCAGAAGTTGTTATTTGTATGTTTTTAAATAGTGTGTTGTAACAAATACATAAATTACTTTTTAAAAATTTAACAAAGATCTGTATAGTTCTGTTTTGTCAGCGCTGGTGTAAGAAATGGTCAGCGCTGGTAAGAAATGCCATTTGTCAAGTGAGATGGATGTGTTGTAATTTGTGCTACCCAAAGCCATGGGCAGATGTAAATGCTGGAGGATTTGGCCATGCAAATCTCCAGCCATGCCCGGCACGTGCCCCACCTGCACTCAGGCTGGGCAAGGGAAGCGCAGATTTGGGCTGGCAGCAGAGCCCCACGTGTGCTCAGAACTTGCTGCAAAGGCCTGCTGGCTGAGAAAAAGATCAGGGATACATTTCATAGATTCTATTTATTACAGTACATATATTAAAATATATATTATGTGGTGTATTGTAGAAATCCTTTAAATCAGAGGGTTTTGGGAAAGCTGCTCATCAGTGAGGAGGATTTCTAGGCTAGAGGAATATAAAAATAAAAAGAAGGCCATGGACAGTGCCATTGCCAGAGGCCCAGGCTGTTAAACGGAGGAATGGATCGTCCCCTTCGCCGCCTGTAGCTGATACCCCTGTCAGTAATAAGTAGCAACCTCGGGAGCAACGAGATGGGAAACCATCTGTCTAAACCAGAATGGGATGTCGTTTAATAGCTTGAGGCAATTTTACAGGGTCAAGGACATTCAGACATGTCAAAACGTGAACTACAAGATAATTATTCTGGGTAGAAGTGAATACTCAAAATACAGACTTGAGGTCTGATTTTACCTTTGATTTCTGGGACCAGATAAAGTGGAAAATTCACAATCTAGTCTCTCTCACAAAGGAAGAGTCTTTGGTCAAACTTATGCCTGTCTCCAGAGCTTTAATGGAGAGCTTTGTTCAGAATGATTGTAACAGAGACTTTCTCAAACATCAGAACAGAACACCTGGCTCTGAGTCTTTAATTCTCAGGGGTGCTGGACCTTCATCCTTCTCTGGGGGAATCTCAGATTTTGTTCAGGGTGTTCCGGCATGTCCAGGGTTTCTCCAGGCAGTGTGGACAGCACCCCGAAGCCCGGAAAAGGGGAATCAGATCAGCTTCCAGCTTTGGTCATGTTCTCTGCTTTTTCCAGGATTCCCTGAGTCACTGACGCTGCAACCAGGAATCATTGTCCCAACTCCTCCGGGAAATCATCCACCCCCAGAATTCACAGAGAGTGTTTGGGATTTTTCTTGCATTCCAAGAGATTGAGTGGTCATGGGACATGTTGTAGGTAGGCTGGGAATCAAATTGGTCCAGGAGATTAATGTTTGGGGAGGCTTTGCAAAAAAGGAGCTGCTGTTTCTGTGCTCTGCTGCTCTTCTGAAAAAGATGCGGCCGGATCTTATTCTGAAGTTGTGCAGGTGGGGTCAGCCAAGGGGGGGCTCTGGACCCGCTCTGCCTGGCCGAGGGGCTGCAGGGTCGCTCCTGTCACTGCTTGCCCTTCCCAGGAAGTCACCCCCTCGGATCGGGCTCAGGCTGGCAGTTGGCTTTGGAGCTCCGAGGACTCTTTTCATACAGATTCCTCTGCCAAAACTTTCCGGGATTTTCACCACTTTTGGCTCCCAAGCCTCCGGTTACAGCGGGTGGGTGGGCTTTGGATTTGGCTCTGCCTGCAGGGGAGCTGGCAGGGGAGAGGACAGAGGTGGCGGGGGGCAGCCAGGGCTTGAGCAGGGCAGGGATGGCTCTGCCCAGAGAGGTGGATGGGGTGGAGGTGGGAGAGCTCAGGAAAGTTGCTGTGGAGGCAGAGACAGTTCATTCAGAAGCCTTGAAGCCTGTCTCATTGGCTGCTGGGCTCATGGGGAAAAGCATGCTGAGATTGCTCTTGGACCTGAGAGTTTTCCAGCTCTATCCCTGCGGGCAGGGATACAGTGTGGAACCTCTCACAGTCCATTGGAAAGCATCACAAATACAAAGTAAGGGTCTGCCGCTGGAGAGCAGCCCGATTTGTATGAATCTAAAAAGATCCAATTTAGTGAATCCAGATGTGAGTTAGCAGGCTCTGGCTTTCTTCCTGTCACCAAGAACTTGGAGCTCTCCTCCCCAGCCCTTCCTAGCAGGGTTCCCAGGAAAGTTGCTGCAGCAACACTACTGCCAAGTGACACCGCCCGGGGGCTATTTACAGACTTCAAACAAGACAGGGCTGCTATGGAAAGTGCCTAGAGCTGTTTATTTTTCAGCATCAGTCTAATTACATGATTATGATAATGGGAAGATGCTAGCAGCTCACAATCCAGGCAGCAGGCCAAAAATCAGAAGGTTACAACTTACTATATAATCTTCTTAACAAATCACACTAAGCAAAACATATTGACACTAGTTCTATCCAATCACCATAAGCACACGTAGCTTTGGTTAAAACAATGCTTGCTTATTTCAAATACAGTACCTGTTTGTAAGCCTTAAAACACAATGCACAGAGCTCCACTATTAAATGTCAACCTTCCTAATATCTTGCTAGATAAACTTTGTGCAGCTTAGAGAGCTATTCAGACAAGCATTAATACACAGGCTTATTGTTCTATTTGCCCTTGCTTTTTCTACAGTTTAAATAATTTTTTCTGCTGACCTATCTCATGACTGTTGCTTTAGATCTACTCACAATTCTGCTGTGTCTGAGGCCTGCCTTTTGCAGCTTTCCCAAAACCCTCTAATTTTATGGATTCCCTCAATTCCCCCTCTCTCTTCACCCAAAAAGAAACCTTACCAATTGTGTCATTTATTACTTGCGTTTTGTGGCCTTACTATAATATTTTTGTTTCTTATCTGCTTAAAGCATGTTTTTGTTGGCACTAAGCATTAAATTGCTGTATTACAACACAGCAATTTAATGCTGTGAAGGTCCAGTCAGTGGAAAGGCCATAAATTATGCTTGACAATAGTTACAAGTCATTGTTCAAAAATCTCTTGTCGATTCCAGGGTCTTAACTCAAAACCTTCCTCCATTTCTATACCTTCATCCACCATCTCCGTGACATTTTGAGCACTGTCTGTGAATCCATTTCCCACCTCTCTCTCTTGTGCGATAAAAATTTCTTGGACAGTTTTGTTCATCTCTCGTTGCACACACTGAAGGATGCAAGGTATTACTATTAATATCACTACCAAAACACCCAATACACTGAGACCGATTTTGCAAAGTTCCCTTAGCCAAGGTGCAAAGCTCCATTCTTAGGACAAATTATCTGACCAGGACCCACCATCTTCTTTAATTTCAGTTTTTGTGTGCTTTTGAGGATGGATTCAGAGTGATCAGACAGGTTCATGCAACACAATCCTTCAAATTCCTCACAACCTTGTCCTTGTGCCAGTTAAAAAAAAATCAATTGCTGCTCTATTTGAAAGGGTAGAATGTCTAACACTACTAACATCGGTCAACATGTCACTGATTGCTGTGGATGTGCCATTAGTTTGTATACTCAGCCAATATCCAAACCAATCTAATTGTTTCAATGCCATTGCTGAAGCCAGCTGGGGTAAAAACAAACCTTGGAACTTGGAGCTTTTTGGCAGGGTTCATGGAACAGCTGATTGCTGTGACAACACTACCTGTTCTTCTGGATCAGATACAGGAGTGATGAAAAGGAAAAAAAACACGGTCTAAATCGACAGTAGACCTTCCATTGCAACTACCTAAGTGGTCTTAGATATTATTCAAATATTATTCAAAATTTAGAAAAAAATTTGGATTCAAATAAACACTTCCTTGCCTTACCTGTAAGATATGCTCATAACAATGTAAATGCACAATACATAATTCCTTCTCACCATGAGATCAAAGAACTTATAGGAAGAATGCAAAAAAAACTATCATAACTTTACCTGATCAGCCTCCAAGTGTAACAGAGATGCTAACAGCTTGCAGTAAGCTCATCTCTTCAAAATATCTTGCTAAGGTGCAAATCAGTGCTTTTGGAAAGCTGATTGCAGATTCTTAAGAAAAGTTAGGAATCCAATGGGAGATAATTTGGGAAAGGCTTTGGGAGAAAATTTGGGACAAAATATGGAAAAGCTTGAAAAGGCCCTTGAAGCACAAAGAAACATTTTCTAAAAATCTGTTGGTACTGTACAGTTGGACTCTGATAAAAAGGCTTGTGGCTTTGCTTGTGGTAAAGCAGGACACATGAAAAGAGATTGTCCTACAACAACAATCAAACCTAAACCACATTCTATTTGCCCTCAGTGTAGGAAAGGGAAGCATCTTGCTAAGTACTGTCATTCTCAATTGGACATCGATGGCAAAGCTTTGTCGTTAAACTGGAAAAAGAGCGCGGATTATCACCGCACCTGGACACAAGTAGTGACCTCCTTACAGTCAAGTACCCAGTCAAATGGCATTGGTACCTCAGTCATTTATCCTTCAGGTAACCATCCCTCAAATGGTCCCAGGTCAATACCCTCACATACCAGGTTTGAATTGGCCCCCTCAAAAATTGATACACCTTTGAAATAATTTCTGGTATGAAAGTATTTCTACTGGAATTATCAGGTTTTTTCAGCAAAGACAAGAGCTTTTGATTCTAGGCAGAGCTAGCACCAAAATTTTCAGACTTGCAGTCCTTCCAGCAGCTGTTTCCATAGATTTTAACAATAAACCAATATATTTAAATCTTGCATGTAACGTTCCTATAGCGACTCCACCAAAAACACCTATAGGTATTGCATTTCTTCTACCCATGAGTACAGCCAAGCAAAACAACTTTCCAGAGAATTCAGTGCTGTCTGTGCCATTTGGAAGCTAAGGTCCTGAGGTCTTTTGGATGCAATTTTTGGACCGCAAGCAAGCAAAATTGACTTGCTGCCGGACTCACTGTAGTAAAACAATTTACATTACAGGCATGCCGGATACTGGTGCAGATGTCACTGTAATCTTTCACATGTTTTGTCCCAGAGATTGGGATTTAGTAGCTCCTGCAGCTTCCCTCACAGGGACTGAAGATGCTACCGTGTGTTTGCAAAGTGCATCCATGATAACCATTACAGGTCCTGAAGGAAAGACAGCAATAGTGCGTCCTTTCCTTGTTCAGAAGCTTCTCACTGTCTGGGGGAGAGACGTCCTGTCCCAATGTGGAACAGAACTGGAGGTGGGCCTGTGATGTAAACCATGTCAAAACCTGCCACTTGAAAGCTGAACTGGAAAACTGATCCTCCTATATGGATTGATCAATGGCCTTTAACAGAGAAAATATTAAATAGCCTTAAATGATTGGTAAAGGAGCAATTACAAGAAAGTCACATCACACCCACAAAGAGTCCCTGAAATTCACCAGTATTCGTCATCCACAGGAAGACATTGGACTCCTGGAGGTTGTTTCATGACATGAAGATCAATGTAGTGACTGAAGACATGAGACGTCTTCAACCTGGACTTCCTTCTTTATCAATGATCCCAAAACACTGGCCTCTCATTGTCATTCATTTAAAGGATTGTTTTTTCACATCCCACTTCATCCCAATGATGCTCCAAGATTTGCCTTTTCAGTTCTAGTCATCAATCAAAGAGAACCCATGCAGAGATAGCACTGGAAAACATTGCCTCTATAAATGAAGAATTCGCCTATAATTTGACAATATTTTTTCACACAAGTTTTGTCTCCAGTTCAACAGAAGTATCCAAGATCCATGATTTCACACTACAGGGATGATTTGCTCATCGCAGCTCCAACAAAGCCAGAGATGGAGCAAGCTCGTCCTAGTGTTGTTACTGAAATCCAAAATGCTGGACTTAAAATTTCCATAGCCAAAATTCAAGAAGTTCCACCTTGGAAGTATCTGGGATGGAAGATGACTGAAAAAGCAATTACACTGCAGAAGATACAGCTCCGGACCAGTGTCAACACCCTGCAAGACTTACAACAGCTTCTAGAAGAAATCAATTGGGTCAGACCTGTTTTGGGAATCAGCAACGATGAATTGGGTCCACTTTTTAATTTGTTGAGAGGAAGCTGCGCCATCGACTCTCCTGAACTCGAATACCTGAAGCTCGTGCAGCGCATGACAAGGTCATGGAGGCTCTCCAAAGACAACAAGCTCATTGCTGTATTCCAGAAAAGCCATTCTTTTCTGCAATTTTAGGAGGAAAGATGCAACTTTGTTCTGTCATTTTTCAATCAGACCCTTCTGAGAGAGATCCTTTGTTGATAATAGAATGGGGTTTTCTTCCCTCAAGGTTTCCAAAGACTATTTTCACAGTCTTAGAGAGCATAACACAAATTCTGATTAAGGCCAGAACAAGGTTATTAAGTTTAGCAGGTGAAGAATTTGCAGTTCTCTGTTTACCACTGAAAAAAACTATCTTGATTGGGCAATGCAAAATTCTGCAAATTCTGATGATTTGCAACGAGAATTATTTAATTTTGCAGATATTGCTTCTCTTCATTACCCGGCTCACAAATTATTGCAGGCAAAATTGAGTTTTAGAGAGAAACCTTTGTTAAGTAAAGAACCTTTAAACATAATAACTCTCTTCACTAAAGAGATCTGGCAGAGGTCACAAATCAGTCATTACTTGGTTGAACCAAACCAAGTTCCCAACTAAAACTTGGGAATCAGATATTCAAATAGAAGAGGGATCTGGTCAGATTGTTGAGCTTGCTGCTGTGGTTCAGGCTTCTCAGTTCTTCCCACAACCTTTTAATTTATTCACACATTTTGCGTTTGTTGCTAATGTGGTTAAAAGAATAGAAGGATCAGTTCTAAAGAATCCTAGTAACGACACTTGATATCATTGGCTTTCATGGCTTTTTACAACTTTACAATAACCAGCTAATCCACAGTTTGCTTCTCACATCAGGGCTCATTCTTCGCTTCCTAGATTTTTAATGGAAGGAAACGCGAGAGTGGACAAACTGACAGTGCTTATTTCCAACACTTTGCAAAACATTTTGGAACAAGCAAAACTGAGTCACGCCTTTGTTCACCAAAACGCAAAAGCACTTGTGCCAATGTTTTGCTACGATGTCAGTTTTGATTGCTTCTTCTAGTGCAGAGTTTTAGTCAATTTGTAGTGTTGATTTGTCTGTGGAACAACCAAAACCAAATGTCTGGGTAACCTTAGCCAAGGCAGCAGGCTCGGATACCATGTGTTTGTCTAATTCGGAACAGAAAAGCCTTTCTCAACCTGATTAGTCAGTGTGCCAGTAAAGAATTTGCCCTTGGTCAAAAAGCAATTCAATAGTAAGCCTGGTGAAATTGACAATGGCAGGAGCTCTGTATAGGATTGTAACATTTGGGAAAAAGAACTTCCCAAAGCAGAACCTGCACCCCAAGAATTAGAAATCCTTGGTCCTTTAACAATGGATTTTTGCCTTACATTTACAGTTAATGATTAGTGAGAAAGTGATCCTCCAAAGCACAATGTTACTCTCCATTGTTTTGCATACAGAAACTCAAGGTTTTGGTGTAATTATTAAGAATGTTGAGAGTTGCTTTCTAAAGCTGACCAATATCCACGACAGTTACCAAAAGGATGTTGGTTCACCTGTGTAGATAGGCCCTGGCAGGGCATCCCATGAAGGTGGCCCATGTAGCAATGGGATGCTCACTGTAATTGCGCCTACTGCCAAAGCGGTCATTAAGAAGAAACAAAGGGGAAAAAGATCTGCTCGTCATTATTGTGAAAACTGTAGAAGTGATTTCACGCCTTGGAAGGCTGCAAAAAGGGTTTCCGCAGGTTTGTTTTTACCCCGGCTGGCTTCAGCAATGGCATTGAAACAATTAGATCGGGTTGCATATTGGCTGAGTAAACAAACTAATGGCACATCCACTGCAATCAGTGACATGTTGACCGATGTTAATAGTGTTAGACATGCTGCCCTTCCAAATAGAGCAGCAATTGATTTTCTTTTACTGGCACAAGGACATGGTTGTGAGGAATTTGAAGGATTGTGTTGTATGAACCCGTCTGATCACTCTGAATCCATCCAGAAAAGCATAGAAAAGCTGAAAGATTTGACAGCTCCAATTAAAGAAGATGGTGGCTCTTGGTTAGATGATTTGTTCCAAGGATGGAGGTTTGCACCATGGCTAAGGGGACCTTGTAGAATAGGTCTCCATATGTTGGGTGTTTTGGCAGTGATACTGGTAGTAATACCTTGCATACGTCGGTGTGTGTGACAAATGATGGACAAAACAATCTAAGAAGTTTTTATCACACAAGAGAGAGAGGCAGGAAATGGATTCACACAGAATTCCCAAAATCTCACACAGATGGTGGATGAAGGTATGGACATGGAGGAAGGTTTTGAATTAAGACCTTAGAACAGGCGAGACTTTTTTGGAACAATCACTTGTAAGTGCTATCAGCACATGACTTTTGTCCTTTGAACTGACTGGACTTTCACAGCATTAAAATTGCTGTCTTGGAATATAGCAAGGCTGAATGCGAGCAAGAAGGATGCTTTATGCAAGTAACAAGCAGGTATACCACAGTGAAGCTATGAAATGCAAGGTAGTTAATAAACGACACGGTTACAAAGGCTTCTATTTAGCCGAACCGTGAGGGGGAATTGTGGGAATATGTGAAATCAGAGGGTTCTGGGACAGCTGCAAAAGGCAGACCTCAGAGAAAGCAGAACTTTGGTTAGAGCTAAGCAGTAGATTTGTCAGCAGAAAATTTATATAAGTAGTAGAAAAGTAAGGACAAATAGAACAATGGTTTGTGTCTATTACTGTAGAATGCAGGACATTCATATGTCTGAGATGTAACACAAAACAGAACTCCCTTTGGTCATCAGCAAACAGCTTCGTTCCAGCTTTAGTGCAAGGCATCCGGCAGCCTTGAGGGTACAAAGCGAGCACAGGTCGCAGCTCCTCGTGTCCGGAGCGAGCCCGGAGCAGCTCTCACAGGCCGCAGCCCCTCCCAGGCCCAGCTCCGGGCGCAGCCGGGGCCGCTCCGACTGTGCGGGGCCGCTGCCGGGGCGCTGTCGCGGCTCCTCCCGCGGGGCGGAGCTGACGCGGCCCCGGCGGCCCCGGCCCGGCCCCGCTGCGCTCCGAGCGCGGCCCCGGAGCGGCCCGGCCGAGGCGGCGAGGGACGGGCGGCGAGGGGCCGGGGGCATGGGGCGCTCTGGGAACGGGCGGACATCCCGGCAGAGGGGAGAGAGACCTGGCAGAGGGAGGAGTGAGCGGGAGAGGGGAGAGATGCTGGGAGGAAGGAGAAAATCCCAGGAGAGGGGGGCGAGCCCGGGAGTAGGGGAGATCACGGGACAGGGGGGATGAGGTCCCTGGGAAAGGGTGGGTAGCCTTCCAAGACAGTAGAGAGCCCTGGGAGAGGGGGGAGATCCTGGAAGAGGGAGGACTAATCGGGAGAAGGGGAGATTCAGGGAGACAAATAAAACCACTGGCTACAGCTAGGGAAAGGAGGGAGCTTGGGACAAGGGGTAGCTTAGGACTGGGGAAAACCCGAGAAAGGAGGGAGAACCCAGGAGACAGAGGACAACCTGTGAAGGGGGGGAGGTCCGGAGTAGAGTGGACAGGGCCTGGGAAAGACGTAGGAGAAGAAAGCCCAGGGCGGGGGTCCAGGATCGGAGGCTCCTGCAGGTGGACTGGGAACCCGGAGAGCCCGGAATCACGGAGTCCTGCAGCCAGGCCGAGAACGGGCGCGGGTCAGTGCGGTTCGGGAGAGCGCGGCTGCGGGGCTGGCTCCGGAGGCGGAGGCGAGTGGAAAGCGCTGCTCGGCAGCCCCGGCGGCGCTGAGAGCACAGCCCTGCCCGGGGAGGCAGCACCACGGGCGCCGCTCGGCTTCCCAGCCAGGCCACGGCACCGCTCGGCTTCGCCGCCGGATCCGCGGCAGCTCGGAGCATCGCTCCCTGCCCGGGCCCGAGGCTCACCTGCGCCAGGTGCACCAGAGCATCGCCTCTGCCTGGACAACCCACAGCGAGCAGTGCCCGGCAGGGACTGCAGATCCCCTTTGGTGGCAGAGAAAAAAGAGCAAGGAATCTTCCATGGGAGAACATAGGCAATAGGATGAGGTGTCAGTGTCCAGTGTGTTCAGATGCACTCACAAGGACACTATTGCTCTTGGCTCAGAACATGGAAAAGAAGTGGGCAGACACAAATCAGAAGCTGGTTGCAATATCCAGGGATCAGTTATCAGAAGAAAATGCTACGCAACTGCTGGAATGCTTAATGGATGACTAATTACCCCTTGCCAAGTAATCTGGACTTTTTAGGGGCAGCATACTTATCTCTCAAAAATTACTCTAGAGATCTTCTTAAGAAAATTTTGAAGAAAGGCTCATGCACCCACATTTCAACGCAGTTGCTGTGGGTTTGATAAATGAAATCTGCTTTAATGTCTTGATTTTCCTAAAGATTTGTGGGGGTTGTTTTTAACACAGGCATGCATGCATGCTAAATTTGAGAATCTAAGGTAAGGTCTTTTTATAGGGGATATGGAAGAGACAGGTCTTCAGCCAGCAATATGTCAGTGAGAGACAGCTGAGCGATGATTACTGAGAAGAAGAACAGCCCTGCAATAGAGGTGTGAGCTGCATTGAACAGCGCTTGCTGTGGGCCAGAGAGCACAAAGTAGGCTGGCCTAGTGGGCCTGAATATTCCTGCCAAACACTCTGCATCTCACCCCTTTGCTTGGGCTCAGTGCAGAACTGCAGGATTGCGGGCGCTTCCTCCCAGAGCTGCGTGAGGCGCTGGCTCCTGCAGATGTGCCCTGCCAAGCTGTCCCTGCCTCACGCTGGCCTCGCTTCCCCTGGCACAAGAGCTGGGCCTGAAGGAGGCTGCCCTGTGCTCCAGCCTGCCGAGCAGCCCGGCTCCCTGCCCCAGTGCCCAGAGTGCTGCACACACTGCTGACCTTTGCCAGGAGTTGCAGGGCAGCTGGCAGAAGAGGAGGAATCCTCAGGCAGCCCAGCAACCCTCGGCTGCCCTTGATCTTTCTCTGCTCCTGGGCACACTCCAGATGGCCAATGCCTCCAGGCTGGGCTGTGCCCAGCACGGCTGCGCTTCCCCTCGGCAGCAGCCAGCTGCCACCTGGGCTCTGAGAGCGGAGGATTCGCCCACTGCCGGGAACAGGCACCCAGGGCCCGGCTGCTGCCTCTTGCAGCTCCAAGGGCCTTCTTTCCAGCCTGCCTCTGCCGGGGCTCAGCCTGCTCCGGCCTGTGCCGGGGCTCTGCTGGGGCTCCACCCCAGCCAAGGCTGGGCCCGCTCTCACCTCACAGGCGCTGACAGCTCTGCACCACAGGAGACCTACCCGAGCACCCTCTCTGATCTTTCTGCTTTCTCACTTGAGCAAGGCTCTCCTGCAGCCAAAGAGATTATTGCATTTCGGGATACAAATCCAAGTGGCAGGAGCCCCAATGTTCTCCAGTCACAGCTGAAGGCCTGCATCTGCACAGGGTGTTGGGCTGCCTCATTCTTCTTTTGGTTTTGACTTCAAATGCCATTG
This sequence comes from Ammospiza nelsoni, assembly GCF_027579445.1. Lineage (NCBI taxonomy): Eukaryota > Metazoa > Chordata > Aves > Passeriformes > Passerellidae > Ammospiza > Ammospiza nelsoni. The sequence continues at coordinate 8,417,232 of NC_080669.1, forward strand.
CCCTTTCTGCCTCAAATAGAAATACCAAAGCTGGCCAAAAACAGACCAGTGGGCCAGATTCCAAAGGCAGTGTGGTCTGGAGAGGATAAATGAAGAACATCCTTCTTCCCCACTTTCACACCATGTCAAAGACATTGTGTCACTTTCCACCTTTAAGAAACAACAGACAATTCAGAAGAAATTCTTGAGCGTATTCGCAGAGTGAGAAGGAAGGGAATCTTCAAGGTGACTTGTGGTTTCAGAAACTGTATTCATTTCCAATCCTACTCTGCACTCCTATTAGACAATCCTACTCTAACCCTAACCTTAACTTAACCCTAATCCTAATCCTAATCCTAATCCTAATCCTAACCTACAATCCTACTCTAAAGTGGTTGACGAATAAATGGTCCTGATGTGATTGTCACATTCTTGTCTCCCTCCTCTTCTTCACTGAAACAATCAGCGGCACCAGGCTGGACGCAGGCTCAGCAAATGTTACAAATGGATGCTGCCCAAAGGGAAAAAAAAACAAATCAACAAAAAATAATGGACCATGACTTTCCAAGCTCAGTGCTTCATAGGATTCCTCTGTCTTATAGAAGGATGCAGGAACAGGACCAATGGGACCATCTAGACCTCCATCTTTATGCGCCGGACTTAGCCATCACAGGCAAATGTGGCCCAGAATCCCACTCATCCATTTATCCAGGTGTCTTCATCTTGCTAGGATTTTTGCCCTGCCAGTGCTCTAGAAATGGTGCTTTCTGTCCTTGGAGTTTCTTCTTTTCAGGTATCTCTAAAGCCTCACACTGGTCCCTCTCTTTGAAAGACAGGCACTGTGCTGATTCCCACAGGGAGACAGAGCACTGGCTACCTTTCCATGCCCTGCCTCTCGTGTGCTGGATGGCACCTTCCTTCCCAGCAGGGCCAGCCCAGTGGCACTGGGCCCTGCAGCTCCCTCTCTGCCACACAACCTGGCACTAACCCTGGCACAGTTCCTGTCTGCTTGAGCGTGCCAGGCAGCAGATGGGGCTGGTACAAGTCCTTCCCAGCTGTCCCTGTTTGCGTGGCAGAAACCTGTAAGGGTGGGCTGGGGGGCACAAACCAGGGCCCCCGGGAGGCTCACAGTGAGCACCCCAGGACCCCTCCTGCCAACAGCCAAATCTCTGACCCCTAGGCTGGGACTGGCTTCCTTGGGTTCCTGCACCACTATTTCATGTCTCTTTATCCTGCATTGCTCTACTTCAATTCTTTTGCCATTAGATAAAACTGAGCACCCCACCAAATGACAAAAGAGGGCGACCAAAACAGCCAGAGGAGCTCTCTGACTCAGGAAATGCAGAGAGAGGTGGAGTTACTCAGTTTTGTGAAGAACATGCACCAGGGAGACTTTATTGCCACTTTCCAAGACTTCAGAGTGGCTTTGAAGAAAGTGAGGGACATATTTTTTAACAGGGCCAGTTACAATAGGATGTGGGTGAATATTTTTAAACACAAACAGGATCTAATCAGAACTTGTTTACTCGGAGCATGGTGTGACTCTGGCACTGGTTGCCCGCAAGAGCTTACAGGTGCCCCATCCCTGCAACCATTCCGGCTCCAGTGGGAACGGGCTCTGAGAAACCTGATCTCTTTGAAGATGTCCCTGCTCATTGCAGGATACTTTCACCAGAGGACCTTTACAGGGCCCTGGCAGCCCAGCCCAGTCTAGGATTCCTCATCATTTTCATTTGAAGAGCACCAAGAATGGAGGTGAGGAGGAAGGGGGCTCATCTGATGCCTTGGACTTGAGTGGAGGAGGAGCCCATGCCTCAGAACCTGTTTCACCTGCAGCCCCTTCCCATTTTACCTGCAGGAGCTCCCTGGCAGACCAGCGCTGCTCCTCGTCTCTCTGCAGGCAGCAGCTCAGGAAGTCACGCAGGCAAGGCGAGAATCGGTTAGGCTGCTGCAGCCGTGGGGTCCCTACTGTGGCTATCAGTTGTGTAGCCTGGAGAAAAAGGAGACACCAGGCTCCACTTGCTGCTTTCACATCTCTAAGTGCTCTCCCACCTCCCTTTGTTTAACCTCTGTTCTTCAGTGGCAGTTTCTGCCCTGGCAGAGACCCAGAGATCATTTTCCTTTACCAACCAGAAAACCCAAACCTGATGCAGCCACAGCTTTTCCACCATCCCACAGATCTTGCCTTGGCAGCTGATTTCATTGACTGTGCTAGTTAATGGGAACTACATCAGAAAACGCACATTTGCTTCCATAAGGATTCACACCAGCTTGAGAGGCTTTTTGGAAGAGGGACTGTGCTATACAAACTAATTTCAAGGGTTAGTACATGAAAGGCATGTCTGCAGTGCTTGTTGGTCCTTTAAGCCCACGTGCCCAAGAACAAAACTCATCATACCTTTTGTGCTTTTTTTGAAAACAATGGTAATTGGAAGGAAAGAAAGGGAATCCATCAATTAATCCCCAGGTAAGGAAATAAACATTTACAATCTCATCTTCAACAGAGACACATTTAGATGCCTGCACAAATGTATTGGGATGAAAATTGCTGCTTGGGCACAAACGAGCCACCTGCAGCTCTGTCTCTCAGCAGTCTGAAAATTGCAGCTTCCCATTTTGCAGCAAAAGAAAAATTGTCATGGTCAGAAGAAGGAGAGGTGCCATCCCTATGGCCACCCTTTGCTCATTTGGCTACTCAAGTCAATGCATTAATGCTGGCCCCATGCCAGAAAGGGCCTGGAAAGAAATTGGAGGTTTTGGCAGGCTCTCCACATCACCAGGCTCTGACTTGGTGACACAGAGAATTTGCCTTTGGCTAGGAGAGAAACACAGTGACTGAGTGTTTCAGCAGCACTGTACAAGAAGCAGAAGAGACTCAGTGGCCTTTACACTCTCATGCCCAGGTTTCAGGCATGTTTCCCAGTGAGAAGAAACTGTACAGGGAGTTAGGTTCATCTCTAAAGACCACAGTTTTAGAAACTTTGTTGGGTTTGTGTTGCCTTCCTTCATTTCTGGAAAGATAACAGCAGTTGTCAGATGCTTCTTTTCTGCTATTAAGGCCATCTCCACAGCCAAAGGACTGGAACCACTTAAAAGCCAAAGGAAAGTGTTGCCTGAGAAGAGAGTTTGTTTGGAGTTTGTTTGCATGTGGTAAGGCTTGAGTTGCCCCACTGCTGAAACCAAAACTACAGCAGATGCTGATGTGTTGCAGACACATTTTTAGGAGGGGACCTTGGTGGAAGTAGTTCAGGCAGATGGCAATGGGCTTTTGTCCAATGGCACGCAGGACAAGGGACAGGTGAGAAAGACAGTGGGATCAGTGAGTATTTGCTCCTTACCGTGATGGGACTTTGGTTCCAGTAGGGAGCTTCTTGTTCGATCATTTCAATCCCCACGATTCCAAAAGACCATATGTCCACTTTGGAACCATATGGTTGACCTGTCAGCACTTTTGGCGCCAGCCACCAAGGAGTCCCGACTACCGAGCACCGTCTGCTCTGCTCAGGGCTGAGCTGAGTAGAGAGGCCAAAATCACCTGAGGAGAAAGCAAAACTCTGTTTCTATTTGAATTCTGTGCAATTAGGAAAGCAAGCCAAAGAATTGCCCAGTAGAAGTTGGAAAATGTGCTGTTGAATTCCTGGCATTGGCGACTTTTAAACTCCCCCCATTTTTTACACTGTCGCCAGTAGTGTCTTTTGTTCTTTGGAAGCTTTAGACTTGTAACTCCCTCCCTCTGGAAGGGACACACACAGAGCAAGGCCACTCTTGACTGCTTGTTCCTTGTCCTACCTCTGTGCACGTTGCAACTGTGCCCTCAGCTCACAGCGGGTGTCCCTGAGCTGCCACCAGCCCCATTTAGGGGAGCTGGCTGTCACTCCAAGCAGCCCCACACCCACATCCCTGGAATGCTGCTCCTGACCAAGAATACACTGACCCAGCTTGACAGAACCATCGGTTCTGAGAAGGATGTTGTCACTCTTCACATCTCGATGGATCACATGGTTTGAGTGAAGAAAATGCAGTCCTTGCAGGCACTGAGAGAGAAAACAGAAAGAGGAGGGCCAAAATGAGTGATGTGATTTCATCCCACAAGAAAGGCAACAAAGAACCTAAAAGATTCCCTCTGCAGGGGAATGGGCAGTAATGGCAGAACACAGTGCCACTGAGAGGAAGAGCTTGCTGCTCCAGCACTTGAAGAGCAGGACCTTTCTGAGGAAAGGCATGTCAGCTTCTGAAAGAGCAACAGCACCTGCTGTTATAAACTGTGCCCTGCAAACCAGCCAGGATGACTGCTGCTGCAGTGCATGTGCTCAGAAGCAAAGAGCCTTTTGGCTGCACTCCTGTCCTTGTATGCTGAGGCCTGAGAGAAACGAGTCTCTCTCTTTTTTCTTTGCTGATCATTTCAAATCCTGCCACCAGCACCTTTGCTTTCACAGGCAAGGAATGCAGTGAAGACAGACTCCAGGCAAACATTTAGAGAGGCAAGGTGGAGAACAGCAAATACAAATACATGAGCCCGAGCGAGAATACAACAGCAGGAGAGAAGAGTACTGGCACTGAGTACAGGGAGTGCAGGGGCACTGGCAGGCCTTTCACTTGAGATGCTTTTTCTTGCCCATAGCATACCAGCAACACAGAACCAAAGCTTGGCACAGGAAATCACTGCAGGTCTGAGCCCCTGTTTCCCAGACAATCCTGCCCAAGCCCTTGAAAACACAGATGGGATTGCTGACCTCCCGACTGATGGCTGCTGCCTCATCTTCATACAGAGCGGTCGTGCTGAGGATATCGTTCAGGGTGCCTCCGTCCATGTACTCCAGCACCAGCCAGAGTTCCTCACCCACAAGGTAGCTGAAAGAAGGAAAGAAGGCCGTGGAGATGAGCATGCATGGCTACGTTGATTTTTGCCTCCAGGTTTCTTACTTCCAAATGCCTTTGTGACAAGGACAGAATCATAGCAATAGATATTCCCTCTTGGCTGTGCATTGTTTGCAATCTGTGCAGTCTCAAGGAGAAAAGCACAGCTGTGAAAAAGGAGATGTCTTAGATGGCTAGTGAGTGAAAAATGCAGTTTAGAAACAGCCCAGATAAAAAACCTGTCAGGCATGGTGTTTCTGGAAATAAGCACCTAGTCTTCCTGGCATGCCCAGCAATGGCAAAGAGTGGCAACAATCCAAGGGAAATCCATTTTAGGACGGTTCATCAGCACTTCAGAAACTTGAAAAAATCAATCCCAAAAATATGTGGAGGCAGTAAACTTCGAGGCTGATGACTAAGGAAGATACAGCTGATCCAGATTTTGAATAATTTTGGAATAAACTACGTGTGCCAGGGAAGACTCATGCAGAAGGGATGCACTCTCTTCTCATCCATTGGAGATGAGTAGAGAGATATGAATAAATAAAAATTGACAGCTCTACTATCTGCCACTGACCAAAGTGGGTTTTTAACCTCTTATGTTTGCTGTATGTAAATGCACACATGGGATAAGACCAGAACCACTCACCTGTCTAAAAAATTCACAACATTGGGACTCCTGTACCTCTTCATGATTTGGATTTCATTAATGCTTCGTTCCATCCTTCTCGGTCCTTGAAGATTTATTTTCTTTATGGCCACCTAAAATGACATTGAAAATCAGTAACTTGAGCAGTTGGTGGCAGGAGACAACAACGCACATGAAGCGAGTGATTTTGCAATGCCACAGCTGAGCTGTGCCAAACTGCCTTGTGATTAGGCACTGCAGTAATTAGGAAATGACATTCCAAGAGCCCATTTCTCTGCTCCCTTGGGAGCCAGTTACAGAACATGTGGGGCCGCTGACATTTTGCCTTGTCCACTTGGTAACAGTGGTGTCTCAACTATCACCCACAAACCTCTGACCACACTCTCTGCTGCTCTTTCTAGGATTCAGAAGAAGTAATCCATGCCTTAATATTCGGTGGATCCATCTTGGGCAATGGGCAGGGCTTAGGGCTTTTAGGGCACTTGCAGATCTCTCCCTATGTGCAGTTCCCAAGGGTAACACTGCAGGTGGCTAAGGAACTACCAGTAACTTTCCGATGGATTTGCTGGCAGCCAGAATCGAGAATTCAGGACTCTGAAGCTGTAGCCCCAAAGAGCAGGGAGGTGCTCTAAGGCACCACCTTTGTTTTAGCAATGGAGAGCGAGTGAGCGCGTCCTTGTCTGAAAGGAAGCGCTGCCCTGCGTGCCTTCCTTCCGGCAGCTGAGGAGGACAAAGTGCCAAATGTATTTTGCAGGCTGGCACCAGTCTGTGCTTCTTGTGCTTTTTCAGCACGGCTCTAGCCAAATTCCAGCCACAGCTCACACCAGAGGGGAGCTGTGGGGAAAGCCCCTCAAGAGCAGCAGAGTCTGCAGGGGCTGTTGACATTTACCTCTCCTCCTGTGGCAGTGTCGAGTGCTTTAAAAACATCTCCAAAACTCCTAGAAACAAAAGAGAAGCAGAGAAAGGAGAAGCCATTTAGATCTTGCAGTGAAAGCCAGCCCACACAGGAGATCTCTGCTGTAAATGCCTAAAAGCTGCAGGACTCTGGAAGCATGGAGATGTTCTGGACAATGCCTTCTGAGCACAATTAGAAATTCTGATCAGCATTGACAATCTAAGCCCAGTGCCTGAACACATTTGCAGCTTGTCTGACTTCACGCTTGATACCTATTCCACCAGCAAAACCCCTGATGCATAGTTTTGTAAAATTAGCATTGCTTGGACTCACCCACTGCCAATACTTTCCAGTTCAATGTATTTGATGATAGGATTTTCCGTCTTCACCATTCTGCCTGAGGGAAACAAAATGCAAGATGTTCACTTTAAAGCAGAGATCCCACCTTCTCGGAGATACAAATGGCAGCCCCACTGTCTGGGGCTCTGAGCCCTCCCTTTGTTAGCCAGCTCTGAGGTGGCTAACAACAACAGGAACAGGAACTGGAACAACAAGAAAAGAACAGCACGTCCACAGCACAAGTCTGGCTGGCACAGAGACTGATTTCTTGCATCCTTTGAAGTGAGAGACCTCTTGGCAGCAGACACACAGGGAAGCATAGGGAGATAGATTCAGACTACACTGAGACCAGAAGAGAATACATACCAAAGCAAGTAAGTTTGTCCTCTAGAAACATTGAGGAGAGCTGGAACTAAGAGTGCCTTTGTTTTGTTGGGAATAAACACTGCGAGATTTAGAAAAGGTTTCCTACTTGCTAAGATTAAATGCACCTGCACATCCTGAATCAATTCCTCTGAACAGATGTCAAGTTCAGAACAGGAGGAATATTGCCAAGTGTTCCCATCTTTTCCACCTTGCAGCAGTTTGCCAATAGAATGCCTTCCCAGTTGTAAACCAGAGCAGCTCATGCCAGAACCAATCGTGACGGGGCTTTCAGCATCAGGACCCTCACCCTTTATGAGCAGGCTGAGCTCAAAGACGCCCTTGCCCGTGCCCCGCGTGAAGAACCACGCTGCTTCTCTTCACCCTGACAGCGCGGATCAGTCGCTCCCATTGCACTCGCACTCTCGGCACCTCACACCTCCCCATCTTCCCAACTCGGCATGGCGGGCACGGGCACAGAGGGACAGCAGTGCTCCTCAGGCACCCCTGTGACACAGAGAGCTGCCCAGAGGAGATGCTGACCCTCTTGTGAGTCCAGGCCATGCGAGGCAGAAGCCGGCCCAGAGAAGGGGCTGCTGCCTCAGGCAGCTCCGCGCTGCAGCAGCCGGGCAGCAGCGGGACCCTCCCAGCTAAGGAAGGCTCCAGCCTCTGCAGTCCCTGCAGCCCTCAGGGCCAGGGCAGCGAGCACAACCAGGCTGGCAAAGGCCAAGCATGAGCACTGACAGGCACTGATGGGAAGAAGCCAGAGTGAGCCTGAGCCCTGTACAAGCTTTTGCCCCCATTCAGGACACAACAGGATGGGCTTTGAGATCAGCCCCATCGAGGTGTGGATCAGTGCCCTTTTTGTCCCAACAGGTGATGGTAGACACAGAATCCCCTGGGCTCTCTTCTCAACTCTACCAGGTCTTATCTGAGAGCACAGCACTGGCAGCTGTTACAGGCAAGAAGCAGATTCATTGGGTTGTGCTGCAGAATCACAAAGGGCTTGATTTGTTCTTCTAGAGACTGATCTCAGCAGGGCTTCTACCAGTGGCTAGAAGTCAAGCAGTCACAGCCTTCTGCTGATGCAGGAACAATTCCTGCTTCTGCCTTTGGCAGAGAGGGAAGCCCAGGCAAACTCCAGCCAGCCTAAGCTGCCCTCTGAGGCAGCAGGAACACCCAGAGCTCCCTCTTGCTGCCTTGGAGCAATGCCAGCACTTCTGTGACCCTGAAGTGAGGAGAGCCCTTTGGTACAGCTGTGCTGACATGTGCACACAATACACTGTCCCTCAGATAAGAAAGACAGCAGACGTACTGTGTTGCTCCAGGGAGTCACCCGCCATCTCCTGTTGCAGAGCAGCAGCTGGGTCAGCATGGGAGGTGAACCAAGTGCTCAGGCTCCACGTCTTTGGCTGGGGAGCAAAGGCTCCTTGGGGCGGCATTGCTGCAGCAGCTTCAGTGTCAGAGTTGGTGTAGATCTGAGAGAAGAAATGAGTTGATGTCAGGAAGGTGTGGCAGAGATTGCCCTGAAATGCAAGAGAGATTGCCATTTGAAATGCAAGCCCTTAGGAAGCTGCTGTCTGCCACATGCAGAGCTCTTCAACTGGATTGCTTTGGATGTCCACTTGTGAAACCAAATGGTCAAAACCAAAGACTGATTTTACTCATGTTCATAGCCACTTTCTTGTTCTAAAGGATGACTGCAGCAACGACCGCTCCACTTCCTCTCAAAGACTCCTTTCCCCCTCCTAGGTCTGCAGATACATTTGCAGCTCCTCATTCTAATGTTCTACCTCCTGCCATGAAATTCTCTTTTACTGCACCTTCCTCGGGACGTGCTTATCCTGCAGCATCTCTGGATGGTACAGTTCCTGGGCCTCATGCCAGCCTCGGGGCTCTTGGTTGCCCATCACTTGCTGGAACTCGCTGCAGGCTGCCAGGTAGGATTGCGAACCTTCCACCTCAAGTCAAACAGAACAAAGCAGTCAGAGACTACAGCTTGTCCCCGTCAGCCAGGAGTCATCGACTGGGAAGAAGTAAAGGACAGGAGCAGATTCACAAGGGTTACAGACAGCTTGTAGCCTGTATTCCAAATCTATGTGAGTGACCGTGTTCACCTGCAAAAACACCTCAAGAAACAAGGTCACCCGGCAGAAGCCAGCAGGAGTTCATTGGGATGACTGCTGGCTAGATGGCCAAGGGAGTAATGCCACTGTCTAGAGCATCAGCTGCGATTCAGCAGAGCAGGAAGTGTCCTTGAGAGCAGCTCTGACAGAGGCCTCATCAGGATGGCACTCAGAGGCAACACCCCACCCCCCTGCTGCTCTGCACTGCAAAGGCAAGGAGGGCAGAAACCACCCCTTGGGTGACTGCAGTGCCTGTTGCTATTTCACTTGCTTTTCTAAATCCTTTTACTCCTGAAGGAGGCGATTAATTTTCTCTTTGATGATTTCAATTTTTTCGTCTGGCCTCTTCTTCCTTGCCTTGATCCTAGCCTCAGTTTCCTGCAGTTGTGCCGGCACCTGTTTGTCCATGTTCTGTAAACAACAACGGAAAGGACTCTCTTTCATGAGTGGAGCAGCTGCCATTCTTTCATTCACCTGTTTTTGTTGACTGTCCCTCTGCATAGGGAGATTCTTCTCTTCTTGGATGTCTTCATTCCTCCTCTTCACTGCCATGTCACTCTGAGATTCAGGCAGCTCTGCTTGTGGTTCTACCTTGATGTTCTGTGCACACAAAAGCAGAGCAAGTGACTGGAAGCTGTCATCAGGCTCAGCTTTTCCCTCTTTTTGCCTCAAAATCACATGGATTCAGCCACTTCTTTCTGCTTCCCTACCCACATCTGCTTCCACTGTAACCCTCCTGTCCCAGGGCTGATCTCTGCAGATTCCAAGGCTCTGTGCTTCCAGTGCCTTTGGGATTCCTGGCCTCCTCAGTCCCAAGAGCTGTGGTTTATGCCCTTCTTCCTGCCCTTCCCTCTGTGCCCTGGCCAGTCAGGCTTACCTGGCCTTTCTCCTGTGGCTCTTCCACCTGCTGCCCAAGCTGCTCTTCCTGCTCTCGGGCTGGGAACAGCTGTCCCTGAGTCTGGCATGGCATCTCTGATGAAGCAGTCTGCTCCTGCTCTCTCTCAAGAAGCACCTGCACAGAAAGCAAGAGAAGATGGGTTTCAGCTTCCCATATGACCTTTGTGGGCCAAGACTCAAAGACTGCTGGGCTCACATGTTCCCAAAGCACTGTGCTGCTGCTCTGCTGGGTCATTCTCTGTTTGAGGGGAGGCACAGATTCCAAAGTGACCCTGGCTCTACAATCAGGGGCCAACTGGGACTGAAGCTGCAAGAGCCTCTCTGGCAGCTGACAGGGAAGTTGGGGCATTTCTCAAGGGTCTGGTGAGGGCCTCCCTCTGCTTCTACCATGTCCTGTTTGTCTCTCCTGAAGGGATGCGTTTAGGTGAGCATTGCATCTTCCACTGCTTTGGAGCAGAGCCAGGAAGATTCAAATAGATAGATAGATAGACAGATCTCACTTTTATAATCTCTCTTTACTGTACTGTGGGATTTACATTCTTTGAATGGAGAGAGATATAATTGTCTCTCCTAGGCTTTTTTTTAAGGAAGTGTAGTGAGAAACTTAGAGAAGAAGAGAAAACAATTATTATCTCTACTTGCTGTTCTCGTTGTTTAGTCCATGAAGAATGTGTTATAGCGATTGTTTACTGTAAGTGATTTGTTATTGCATTTTAGTGACAGTTGTTTGGATTGATTAGCTAATTAGATAAAAGACTGTGTGGAGACAGTCACTAGTTTTGCTTTAGTATCTTTTTAGTATAGTATTTCCATAGTATAGTTTTAACATAGTACTAGTGTAATATAACATAGCTTAATAAAGATTTTGTTTAAACTTCTAAACCACAGAGTCAAAGCACATTTTTCGCCACGTGGGGGTCACCCGGGATCAATAATGTTCTTTCTGTCGCTACACACATCATCACTTGGTAGCAGTGCCCCAATCAGAAGCCATCCTGAACTTGCTCTCCTGTTGCTTCAGTAACCCACACTCTTGGGGTCTCTGGAGCATGTGGGTCCTTATGGAATGCAATCAGACCCAGAGCGCTGCACAGGGAACAGCACTCTTTGTGCATCTGTGCTCGGGCAAGTTCTTCTCTTGCACTTGACCACACTGATGGTGCTAAAGTGGCTGGAATCAGAAATGCAGCCCAGCTCCTCCCACCTTCTCTAATCTCTGAGGGCCAGCTGGAATGCAAGCGCATTGATTTCCTGATCAAGTCCCAAACACAAAACACACTGATTCCCTGGGCTGCCGAAAAACACGGGAGCCGTTAACTTGAAAATGATAAGCAAGCCCTACTGGCTGGTCGGGCACCAGAACAGCTTGTTCTGCACAAACATCCCTGCCCCAAACTATGTGTTCCTGTGCATAAATACTGCATTATCCAGATCTGCCTCTTTGAAAACTAAAATTCTAGCAGAATTTCTGCCAGTGCTGTAAAAGGGCAGGAAAGATTGAGACAAAGCTCCCTTGCTCCCTGGAGAAGGAGAAATTGCACAAGGGTTTTCTTTCTATCAAACCAACAAATAAACAAAATAAGAAAGTGTTACTCACACCAGTGTCTAAAGCACTTGGATGCAGTGAGGGGATGTCTGGAAGGGAAACAGCCCTTGTGCTGAGCTTTGGATCTATGGATCTAAGGCAGCAATCTATGGAAGTCCGCCTGAAGGTGCCTCATGAGCCCCCCCCATTGTCCAGGCTAAAGCTCCCTCGGCACCTCCTCCCTGGCCTTGTGCTGCACCCCCTTGCCCAGCTGCCCTGTCCTTCTGTGCACACGCTGCAGCCCCTCCATGACTTTCTGCTCCCCAGGGCCCACAAGTGCACACAGCACTCCAGCTGTGGCCGCAGCGCTGCCCAGCACAGGGCCACGCTCACTGCCCTGCTCCTGCTGCCCCACTGCTGCTGGCACAGCCACCAAGCCCTTGGCCTTCTTGGCCCCCTGGCCACACGCTGCCACATCTTCAGCTGCTCAAGGCCGCCAGCCTGCCATCCTTCTTGCCCACGCAGCTCCCTAGCCACAAAGGTGCCTATTTCACTTCAGATACAGCAGGCACCATTGCAAGATGGCCTTCCTGTTCTACTACCTCCTGTTCCAAGTAGATATCAGCCACTGCCCCTTCTCACCAGCGAGGGCTCCTTGCTGAGCTCCATGTGGCCTCTGAGCTCTGGGTGCAGCCTGTCCCCGCACTCGCTCAGCAGGTGCCTGGACACAACCGACAGGGCACTGGCACTGTGCTTGTTCAAGTGCAGACCCTGCAGGGCCATGACAGCCTCTGGCCTGCCCTCAGCCACTGCCCTGACAGAGTCTGCTGCACGTTCCAGGGAGGCTGAAGTGACATCAGCCTCTGCCTGCAGCTCAGCCGTGCCCTCGGTTGTTGCGGCGCTGGTGTTTCTGCGCCCAAGGCCCAGGAACCTCCGCAGTATCTGCAACAGAAGGAAGGGCAGGAAGAGAGGGACGTTCCGTGGCCTGCTCCAAGGGCGGCGCTGGGCCGAACAGTGCCAGCAGGCCCAGCCCAGGTGGTGATGGCCGCAGGTACCTGCGCTGGTCTGTGGAAGCAGCCGTGAGTGGGGTCCTGCTCCAGTGTCCCATCCTTGCCCCCATCTGGCAAAGAGCGAGTGCAGCCAGAGCTGAGGGGCTGCGGGAAAGGCCGGAGAACACGGCACAGCCCTGCACGGCCCAGGCAGGGACAGCCCCCGACGGAGCACGGCCAGCAGGGGCAGCCCCAGCCCCTCTTACGTCCTTTCAGTGGGCACATCCATAGGGGCGGGGATGGGATGGGGCCAGGCCGGCCGCAGGCACCAGTCCTGCGGCCCAGCTCTGCCACTCACCGTCCTGCACTGGCTGCAACTTCTCCGGCTCTGCAGGCTGCTGCGCTGGGGAGGCTGCAGGCCCTTTCTTTTTCTTCCCCCAAAGCACCCTGAAGAGCCTGAGCACTCGGCCTGCCATCCTGCTTTTTGGCCTCTAGGACACCTTTGAGACAGATGCCTGGGAAATGCTCGGAGGTAGCAAGTCCCGCAGTCTGGCTGCAAGGCCAGCTGCAGGAAAAACACCTTGGAATCGCTGTGGGTCAGTGACGAAAGAGCCGGCTGTGTGGGGCTCCTCACAGCACAGCTCTGGCACGTCCTGTCCTGTCACGTGCACCGAGCACTGTGGCGTTGCTTCGTCACCGCCAGCAGCCACTTCACCACGTGTCACAAAGGGCCCTGTTCCATTCCGTTCCATGGTAACCATGCTGTGCCGTGTCAGCAAGGGCCCTTGGACACACTGCCAAGTGGGCTGCACCAACCCTGCCCCAAATGCCTCTGATTGGAACAAATCCATTGCCCCAAGTTTCTAAGACATCCTGGGACACACCAAGCCCAGCCAAGTGCTCAGGGGAGGACTCTCCACAGTGCCAGGCCAGCACAGCCCAGCTCCCTGGTGGCTCTGGAGCAGAGCAGCTTCCAGCAAGCACGGGGCAAACACATCTTGCCAAGAGTTAAAACTCACCAGATAGGGGAGGTGGCATGAATGTGTGCATCAGGCCTTTGAATTCACAGCTCCCCAAGAGAGCTTTGGGGCACTCGGCTGGACAAATAGGATCCGGCTCAGACCTGTGCTTAAAGGTGAGCAACAAACCCTGCCACAGGTGCTTGGCTTGGTCTCTGCAGGCCATGGCAGATGCCTAAGCTGCTCTTCACATCCTTCGCCTGCCTCTCAGCCAAGTGCAAAGACTGAAGGAAACACAGGAAGTCAAATGGAGACACTTGCACCTGTCTCTTTGGGGGCTCCTGGGGAAGCAGTTTCCTTGGCAATCAAGCCCCTCTCTTCCAAGGGCACTTCCCCAAATGTGTACATTTTCTGGGCAACACCAACCCACCCTTAAGTGCAGGGTGCGGAGGTTCATGGGCATCACACCATAACCAATATGATCCAGTGAAGCTAAATTTATTGTTCCTAAAAAGACTATCTATAATAAATCTCTACTGTCCACACGTCTCTAGCTAATACATGATTGGTTAATCCTAGCTGTTCACACATCTAAAATAGAATGCTGCTTGGATTATCTAAGTTTTCACGCATCTTGCTGGGGTTGTATGGCCCACCCATGGCTCACTTTCTCAAGCTTGCTGACAAACTTGCTGAGTCCTGATGACTGTTTTTCTTTCATCTTCTTCAAGGATATATCGACCCCACTGAACATGTTCAGTGTCCATTATTACAAGCAGGCTGGATTCTGCATCGGCTGAATACGGCCGTTGTCTTGCAAAAACTCCTCCACCTGCAAAATATCTTCAAGAGTTCCCCGCTTTTGTTTTTGCAGAAGCCAGACTGATTTAAAAGCACGGTCAATTTCCTTTTGCTTACAGCATAGTAAGCAAGGCACTATTAGCAGAACTGATAAAAGAATGAAATACAAAGCCTATAATATGTAAAATTATTTATTCATTACATAGCCAAGAATACCTAATACCAAAGCATACTAAGTCCTTGAGCCAGCCTCTTATTCCCCAGGATTTTAGCCACTCATCAAAAGAATTCTAAACAACTGTCATCTTTTATCATGTTCTCCTTAAGCAATGACACTTGCTTGTCCATAGATTCAGAGTGCTCAGAGAGATTCATGCAACTCATCCCTTCAAAATCTTCACACCCATCTCTCTGTGCTAGCAACAAAAACACTATTGCAGCCCTATCCTGTAATACAGCATGGCGTATGCTACCTACATCAGTGGTAAGCTCATTCAGTATGGCAGAGGTTAATTTGTTTGTTTGTCCAACAAGCCAATCGTTTGAATTGTGTAAGGGCCTGTGATGAAGCTACTCCTGGTGTAAAAAGTGATGCCAGTAGAACCAAAGGCATATTCTACAATTCTACATTATCCTTACAGTCTGAACCTAATAGATGCACAGTACGTTTTGAACATTTAATTTGTGCCTGATGTCAAGCATCTGTTGAATGCTAGGGGCAAACAGTGTCAGTTTCCCAAAATAGCACAGTCCTCCTCATGCTTTCTCAGGAGTCTCAGGCTAAGCTTTATCTCCACAAATGAGAAAAACTCCAGGAGGTGACATCCTTGCAGATTTTGGTTTTAGGGATACAACCATGTCCAATTGGCTCAGTATGCCATGGTATTGTAATACCAGGAAGAAACAGGAAATATCCAAGTGCCGTCATCGCCGAGTCTTCCTGATTTCTCCATAATCAGCTCTTTAACCTGGTGGTAATCATAGAACAAACAGTAATTTCCTGGCACTGATCCCAAAATATCCAATTCCTGTGGTCACTGACTTGTAGTATTTAAACCTTGAACGATTGTAAATGCCTGAATTCCTAACGGATTTCTAGAGATGCTTTGTTTTTCACACCAAATTTCTGTGATCATCCCATTTTGATTAGTGCACCAATTTGAACAGGCCTTACTTAAGTTGCCATAAATTTGAGCTCTGATCTAATTTCCCAATTCTTCCATTGAGTCTGAAGGAATGCCAATTAAACAGGTGCCAAATGGATCTGAAGGTGGAGCTAGTGATAGGCAGAAAGATTCTTGCCTTGTTCTGCTAGCCTATATAACCCTCATGTTAGCTCGCTGCTCTATTTTGTATACCCCCTGCGTTTCCTTAATCACTCCACTAAGCAACATGGTTACTATTTTCCAGACTGGTGCCATTGTCGCCCTTGTGGTCCATCACGCCTGTGCTTTGCCGAAACTGCTTTAGCTTGTTCTCACTCCAACTCTCTCAAGTGATGTGTTTGTGGTATTGCTATTCTTACTCTACATTCTGTAGCTATTATCTTGCTCTCTAGCACAATTTGATTTACTACAGCAATTAAAACAAGTTTAAACTGCAATTGCAGTAACAATCTTTGCTTATATATTTCTATCAAAGATACATCTTAGAGAAAACTCTGATATCTTCTTGAGTTATGCCTTAAAAATTTAGCTAATGCCATTTTCGGGGTACTAGTGTTAAGTGTGTAAGAGCAGTTATTGCATATTAGGTTGATAGGCTGAAATTTTTGCTTTTCCCTCGGACCACTGCTCAATTATGTTCTTGACAAACTCGTTGCCAAGTTTTTTAGTTACACTTGATACAATGAACTTTAAGCCATGGCTTACACGCACAACTATGCAGATATCAAGCATTTTCTATCTGATTTACAACTTGTGAGGGAAGTGAAGGTCCACGTGGCTGGAATCCAACGAACGCCTTTATCTGTAAGTAAGCCCATAGAACTTCTTCCTCTTCATTTGACTGTAGCTGGTCCTTGCCACACCCCTGTCCTGGACTTGTGAACATGACCTGAATGCCGTCAGGCAATTCCTCCCTTGGATTATCTGTGAGGGCATGATGCACAAGAATAGGTGCATCTTCCCTATCTCCTGTTGTTCTGAGCTAATTAGGCACAAAATTGGCTTCAGCTGTGTTTTCCTCAGGGGATAACTCTGGAGTTCCCACTTTTTGTTTTTGCAGCATGCCCTTGAATATCTGATGGGCACGCTCAATAATTGCCTGTCCAGTAGGATTGTGAGAAATACCAGTGTAACATCAAATACCCCATAAATTACAGAAAGTTGAATCTTAAGGAACACGAAGCAGGACTATTGTCAGTCTTAATTGCTAAGGGGATACCTAATATAGGAAAACAATTGTACAAATGTTTCTCAACATGACGTCTCACCAGTTAAGAGAGTACCCTATAAAACACAAGCATAGGTATCAATGCAAACATGTACAAATTTTTCCTGACCAAATTCTTCTACATGAGTTACATCCATTTGCCATAACTGCAAGGGCTGAGTACCCCTAGGGCTAACACCATGCCTAAACCAATGCCATCTCGTTGACCGGGCAGGACAGGATCACGCAATACTAGAAGCATCAGTAAAGGGAATAGCAAATTGTTTACCCAACATTTCTGCAGATTGATGAAGAAATGCATGGGAAGTTTTGGTCTGTCAGCCTATGCCACTTCCCTGTACCCTCAGTGCCACCACGGCCCTCGGCTGCCCCACAGCCCTCAGCCCCAGCAGCAGCTCAGGGTCAGCGTCCCTTCGGCGCCACCGCCCCCTCAGCCCCCTCAGCCCCCTCTGTCTCACCGTCCTTCAGCAGCTCCTCAGGGGACAGTGCCTGGGGCCAGCGGCAGCTCCCACCGCTCCAGGGACAGCCGGGGCTGGAAGTGCTGCTCCGCCCGCACCGGCCGCCAGCTCGGACCCAGCACAGGGACAGGGGACACAGGGGGCACAGGGGCAAAAGCAAGAGGTGAAAAAGCAGCCGAGGGGGGAAAGAGGTAAAAATGCAGCCTAGGATTACACAGCTCAATCTATGCATCTAAACTTCCACATACCTCTAACTAAATAACTCAGCATATTTCTAGATCTATATCTAAGCATCTAAATTTAAGCATCTAAATGTAGGTGTCTAAATGTAGGCATGTAAATGTAACTCTAATAACTGTATAAATGTAGATCTCAAAATCTAGAAATGTAACTAATTCTATCCCATCTAGAACAATAGAGATCAATTTAACTATATAGATGTATATATATGCACATATAAACCCACCTCTGTAAATCTATAAATGCAACTATATGGATATAGAAAGAGAATTGTAGAAATCTATAAATCTATGTGTACACTAAGGGATTCCACCCGTCTGATGCTCACAGGCTCTGCCTCTGGTCCTTCTTCCCATGCAGGGCAGCACTCCTGGCAAGGCAGATTAGCTGGAAGTCTGGGAAGCAAAGGGAACACTGGGTCAATATTGGCCTCTCTGCATCATTTGTCCTCTTGGAAGTAACTGTCCTTCTATCAAAGTCTGTAAAAGATGAGCCGAAAGGCAAAATCTCACTTGGCAATTTGAAGCCTGCTCTTCAAAGAGCCAGACTCCTTCCAAGAGTTTATAACTTCTGCAGTTTTGAAGTATCCCAATACACTTTTTAGGATACTTTCGCAGGGCCAAGGGCCCCCATGAGAGCTTGAAACACAGACAGACCCAGCTGCCACAAAGAAGCCCAGCCTGGTTCTTTCTCTGTGCTGACAGAGACACCTCAGTCCTCACTGAAATGGCTGAAGCTGAAGGTGCTGGGAGCTGAGTTATCAACTAGCACCATTCCCTGCCATCTACAACCTGCCCTCTGCAGTGAGCCACAGCTCCTCCAAAACAACCGCCAGCTCTGGGATGAACAGCTCCGTGACAAATGACCAGGTAATTTTGGCTTAGGCATTTATGTATTAGCTTATGGGCATTGTTAGTGATTATAAGTATTTAGAAATAGCATCAGTTAGAACTCTTGTAGCTGCTTGTAATATAATAGAATCTATCAGCTTAAGTTTGCACTGTGTTGCTCATAGAAACAGTAGCGTAATGAATATAATATCTATGCATCACTTATGGAAACAATTGTGTGATGAATGTATTGTGTTATAGACCCTAGCAAAACATAACGGGAAAAAAGGCTTGTGTGTAACTAAAATCAGTGTAAGGCTGTCCACTGACCAACCTGTCCATGTGATAAAATAACCGTGACACAAACCAGAGCACCAGAGGACAATTAGAGAATACCATGTGAAATTTAGGGAGAACCTACTAAAGCCTTATCAGAGGGTGTGAAACATCAGGAGACACAAGCAGAAATAATATATGTTGACCTGATGCAAAGGATGTCATGCAGTAAAACTGAGTGCAAAGCAATCAAACTAAGGAGTTCCCAAAACATCAGAAAATTCCCAAGAATGCTTGAAAAATTCATGAAACACATGAATATACTTGCCTCTCAGCAATGTAACACCATAAAGCTAACACTGTCACTTAGCACCAGGTGTTGTTTGGGTGTTAGCCCCGAGCACCACAGTGCTGCAAATATTGTCTTTTTTTATCCTATTAGTATTATACATTTTATAATTCTAAGCAGTGAATTCTGTTTCTCACAGCTGTGAAGGAAAGAGCTCCCTAACAGGATTTCAGGCAGCACCAGCTTTGCTCAAGGATGCAGACCCAAAGTGCTCTCTCTCTCTCCTTTAGTTCTCATTAACTTTAAGGGCTGATTTCAGATTTTCCTTGAGCTTCTGTGTGGAGAGATTTATTAATAATTGGTTAGCTGAGAAAGACCACGCTGAAATAATGCCGCTGGTTAAGCTGAAAGAGAAAAGCCAGCAGTCAGCAAGCTAAAAGGAAAGGTCAGCAGTGACCTTGCTGCAACATGAGGAAAGGGAGTAGAGATATTCCTGAATATATCCTGAGAATATGTAGAAAGTATCAAAAGTAGAACCATAGGAATGTAGAAGTAGGCGTAGATGCTGATATGTAAGCTGACCAATCCTGAGCTCAACTTTTGCAATATGTATGAAGCTTATTATTAACTGTATTTAACCCGCCGTACTGATCAATAAAATTGGGCCTATGATGATCAACGTATGTCTGGGTCTCCTTCCGTCGACAAATGGTGGAGAATGCGGGCATAACCGAATCTCTGCCCTTTTTCTCGATTAAAAGAAAAAGGGATTACGCCACGGTCGGGAAGTTGGGTTTGGGTCCCGGCAGCAGGGACGGTGCCGGAATTTGAAGCACCCTTAAGGTTCACAACAGTGGACTTAAGCCAATACGTGCCGCGGGAGCCTGGAGAGCTGCAACAGCACGCGCTGATTAATAGGTATGGATAGGCAAGCGGCATATGATTTATTTACCGCCTATTTAGAGCGGCGTGGGATAAAAGGGATAGATTTAAAAAAGGAGTTACCAGGGTTATTAGCCTATGGCCATGCTAAGGGTATTTTTTCTAACCCTCATACAGTTCATGAGCTAGCAGAGTGGAAGAAGTTTGGGGAAATATTGTGGGATACAGTGTTGGACGATGATAAGTCAGCAAATAAATTCGGGAAGTTATGGCGGGTGGTGTATAACACGTTACTGCAGCAGGTCTCTGAGAGAAAGGCAGCAGAAAGGGCAACAGAAGCTCATAGGAGGAATATAGGGTATGGTCGTGAGGATGATCCCCTGGCACCTTCTGTAACTAAGATACTTATGCCTAAGGGTCCCCAGGAAAGTAGTGTGGAAGATTTTCCTATAGGCGCAGTGGAACCGTCTGCACCTTTCCTGTCTGAGGGGGAGAGCGAGTCGGATGGTGGGGGTAAGAGCAAACCAGCTTTGCCTCCGCTACCGGCTTCGGGCGAGTCGGATGGTGGGGGTAAGAGCAAACCAGCTTTGCCTCCGCCACCGGCTTCGGGCGGGTCGGACGGTGGGAGTGGGAGCAAGCCAGCTTCGCCTCCACCGCCAGCCTTGCCTCCGCCGCTTCCCCTCAATGAGCCGGCTTCGATTACAGCTTCGGCGGGGGGGCTGCATACCCCGCGCAAGCCGGCTCCAGCGGGGGTCTGATTGCCCCCCGCGGGCCGTCTCAGCTTGAGCTGGCTCCGGTTTCACTGTCAGCTCCAGCGGGGGGGCTGCTTCCCCTGCTTCCCCCGCGCGAGCCAGCCTCTGCTTCACTGCCTTCCCCGTGCGAAAACTCGGTGTCTGCACCGAAGCGCCAGCAGCATAGCACCCTTAAAGAGCCAGATCCCATCCCAGGGGCACACCGTGATCCATGGGGGGAGATGGCTAAACAGAGGAGGGAAGCTTGGGCTGCTTTGGCGAAAGAAGTAATGCAAATGGGGGATGGTGAGGCGGTGGAAATAGCTTCTAGTCTTGCATGCCCAGTTACATACACACCACACTATGATGCACAGGGGAACCTTACGCATAATATAGCAGAATATACTCCCTTAGATTGGAAGCTGTTAACTCAGCTACGTTCTACGGTTAGTCAGTTTGGAGTAAAAAGTGAACCTGTTAAGCAAATGCTAGATTATCTTTTTAATACTCAGGTTTTATGTCCTAATGATTTAAGAGGAATAGTTCGGTTGATATTCACTCAGCATCAGCAGTTGTTGTTTAATGCACGTGACCCATTACATGGAGTAACAGTAAAGGAGCTGATGGGCTTAGAGGCATTTTTACGTACAGAGGCACAGATGATATCGGGAGAAGATAAACTTAGGGAGTCTATGTGGTTAGTGAGTGCTGCAATTGACATGGTTAAAGAGCCAGGAGGGTTACCGGTTTATATGGGCATTAAACAAGGTAGAGAAGAATCATTTGGAAATTTTATCGATAGAGCAGCTACTGCTATAGATCGGGCTGGTGTTGCAGGGCCCTATTGAAGTAGTGTGCCTTGCAAAATAGCAATCCAGCAACCCAAAGAGTGTTAGCTGCTTTAGGGGCAAATTGGGCTATTGAGGAAGCATTAGAGTGAATGGCATTAATGCCAACAGCTTCACAGGCATTTATAGTAGAAGCCTTAAAGGAATTAGGGTTGCAAAAGCATAGTCTACTCAAAATCAGGTGTTAGCTGCTCTTGCTCCTCTCCGAAGCGGCTCACTGGTGGTCACGTAAGGAGGCTCGAGACCATTCATCAAGTGTTACCGATGCGGCAATGAGGGACAGACACAAGTTGCCACCGTGTCATCAGAGACACCAGCTGCTGCCGTAACATCGCTGCTACCTCCTGTCTGCAACCCGCAACAGCAGGGAGCCTCGGCTTGGACTTATCAGCAGCAGTAGACGTCACACTAATGACGAATCGGCCTGAGAGGATACCCACTGGAGTAAAGGGCCCTCTTATATTAAATGGACAAACATGTGGAGCATTATTGCTGGGACGTTCTTCTACAACTATGTTGGGATTATTTGTTTTGCCTGGTGTTATCGATGCAGACTTTACTGGGGAAATACAAATCATGGCTTACACCCTTTATCCTCCGATTAAAATTACAAAGGGACAACGCATTGCACAATTGGTACCACTGTCACAAATGACATCAGGAATACAATCATTTACTGGACAAACACGGGATGAAAAAGGTTTTGGCTCTACTGGTGTTACACTTTTAACTGTGGATTTACAAAATAGACCAAAGCAAAAGGTTGGAATTACTTATGGGCATCAAAGCATTACCCTTTATGGATTATTGGATACAGGAGCAGATACTAGCATCATTTCTCCAGAAGCATAGCCACAACACTGGCCTCTATTTCCCTCATCAAACATGCTCACAGGAGTGGGAGGATTTACACTGGCAAGCAGGTCGCCGTCTTTGTCTGTGTGTATTGAGAATCAACAAATATCTGCTGTGTTTTCAATTGTTCAACTGCCTCCTACAGTTTCTTGTTTAATTGGAAGGGACATTTTAACACAATTGGGAGTGGTGTTAACTAATCAGCACCCTTTGGGGTAATTGCCATTGCTTGGACTTTCCCCATTCCACTCACCTGGAAAACAGATACACCGGTGGTGGTTAAGCAATGGCCATTAAAAGGGGAGAGTCTTATGCATGCCCATGAATTGGTACAGGAACAATATACAAAAGGGCACCTACGACTATCTACAAGCCCTTGGAATACACCTATTTTTGTAATCAAAAAGAAATCAGGGAAATATCGTTTGATACACGATTTGAGGGCTGTGAATGACCAAATGGAACCAATGGGAGCTTTACAGCCTGGTCTTCCAAATCCAGCTATGATTCCAGAACACTGGCCACTTTTAATTATTGACCTAAAGGATTGTTTTTTCACTATTGGCCTACATCCTGATGACATGAAGAGATTTGCTTTCACTTTACCAGCAATAAATCGTGGAGAACCGGATAAAAGATTTGAATGGACATCTCTTCCGCAGGGCATGCGCAACTCTCCCACTTTATGTCAGCTTTATGTTGATGCTGCTTTACAGCCACTACGTCGCAAATGGCCAGCAACTATAATATATCATTACATGGACGATATTTTGTTTGCACAGCAACAGCCATTCTCCTCTTTACAGATTGAAACCATTAAAAATACTCTTGCTGCATATTCACTTGTTATTGCTGCAGAGAAAATTCAGGCTACAAAGCCCTGGAAATATTTGGGATGGACTCTGATGGATCAAATAGTAATACCACAAAAATTGGAATTACAATTGGACATTAAAACTTTACATGATGCACAGAAGTTGCTGGGAGACTTACAGTGGCTGAAGCCTATTGTGGGAATACCAAATCATTTATTAGAAACCCTGCGGCCTTTGTTAAAAGGCGTGGACCCTACTACTCCTGTACACCTGACAAAGGAGCATCATCTTGCTTTGCAGCAAATTAGTAACTGTGTACAGCAAGGGTATGTGTCTCGTCGACAACTCGACCACCCCATTGACCTTACTATCTGGAATAGCCCTTGCCACTTGCTTGGTGCTCTCTCTCAGTTGCAAAAGAAAACGGGGGAGATACGGGTGTTGGAATGGTTATCACCACCACTACAGCGTAAGAAAACAATATCTTCAAAAATTGAACAATTGGCTGTATTAATCAAAAAGGGGCGTCTCAGAATTCTTGAAGTGGATGGTAGAGAACCTGCTACTATTAGATTGCCTATGGAAAAAGAAACCTTGGACTGGTACTTGATTAATTCAAAGAATTTACAAGAAGCATTATTGATGTCACCTGCTAAAGTAGAGACTAGTAAATTAGTGCCTAGAGTTTTGCAATGGATGACAGAATGGAACTGGATTACTCGACCTTTGAGAGAAGAACGCCCCATAGAAGGAGCTATTACAGCTTTTACAGATGCAGGAAAGAAATCAAGGCGTGCTGCTGTTACCTGGCAAGAAAAGGGACAATGGAAGCATCAACTCCTCACAGCAGACCCTGCAGATAGCTTACAAACTTTGGAATTGTTAGCAGTAGTATGGGCGGTATCCAACTTACAGGAGCCTTTAAATGTGGTCACAGACTCTATGTATGTTGCAGGAGTAGCCAAACGAATAGAGGAAGCAGCAATTAAGGAAGTGAATAATAAACGATTGTATGAGTTACTGATACAGTTAAGGAAGGCTTTACGAGAAAGAAATGCAGCATATTCTGTGATTCATATTAGGAGTCATAAGTGGTCTGAAGGTTTAGGAGAAGGGAATGAACGTGCAGATAAATTGGTTACCCTACCCATTGATAATTCTTGTCCTATTGACAAGCACACATTGGCCAGAGAAGCACATAGTAGATATCATCAAAATGCAAGAGGTTTAGCAAAACACTTTGAGCTGAGTTTGTCAGAAGCCAAGGCCATTGTCAGAGCATGTCCAACATGTAGTTATCATAATGGTGGGATAGGTCTAGGCATCGGGGTAAATCCTCGAGGTTTAGAAATAAATGAGAAATGGCAAATGGATGTTACACACATAGCCAGATTTGGTAAAGTCAAGCATGTGCACGTCACCATAGATACATATAGTCATTACATATGGGCTACGGCTCAGGCAGGAGAGAAAGCTACACATGTTATCAGACACCTGTTAAGTTGTTTCGCTGTTATGGGAGTTCCAAAGAGTATTAAAACCGATAATGGTCCAGCTTATGTAAGTGCTAGGGTCCAGAAATTTTTGAATCAGTGGTCTGTTAAGCATGTGACAGGTATTCCACACTCTCCTACTGGACAGGCAATAGTGGAAAGAGCAAACGGTACCCTTAAGCAGTATATTGAAAAACATCAAGATTTGGCAGATCCACAAGCATGTTTGGCTAAGGTTTTGTATGTGATTAACCATTTATGCATTTTTGGGGAAGATGATACCCCCCCTGCAATGAAACATCATCCGAGGTCAGGTCAGGAAAATACTAAGGAAACAGAGGTCTGGGTTAAGTATAAGAACCCGAGTACAGGACTATGGGAAAAACCTGCAAAAGTATTATATTGGGGTCGGGGGTATCTTTGTGTTTCCTCACCTACAGGGCCTTTGTGGGTGCCTGCTAAGTGGACTAAACCTGTTTTTGATGCAGCCTCTGGTGGATTGCCTCACGGAGGAGGACAGGGAGCGACTGGGGAAGAAACTGCTTCTAGTCCTACAACCACTACTGTTACAATTGAAGGGGTACTCGGAAGCGTTGGACAGAGCACTGACACGTCACTATCGGACAGCCCAGGAGCTGATTGGTTTTATTGACTCATTATCAACTTTTCATTTAACGAATCCAGCGAAACTACATTGCCTTGACTGTTACAATCCACATTGTGCTGCCTGGATAGCTCTACGTTGTGGGGGTTGTGAAAGAACTTTTTGGATAGAACAATCACTATTGTGGGATTTGTGGTGTCATACTTGTGAACAAGAGCACACGTGGGGTAAAAGTTGGCAAGATGAATTAAGGAGACAAACAGGGCAAAATGCATATATAGCTTTAAATCTTTATGAGTCTCCTGAACAGAAAATTCTTGCTTATTATCGATGGGAACTACAATGTATTGTGAATAGAATTAAGGTTCAAAGTAAATCACGTATAGTTTCTATAAGGTGTAGGAAATTAGTGCCTTTAACACAGCATTCAATTGTAGGACCCTTCAAAGGGGATCCTGATAGAGCATTAGATTGCTGCATTGACAAATTGCAAAAATTGAGTTTGCAAGTGGCAGGACCAGTGAGATCAGGAGCAGCAAGATTAAAGACAGATAAGAAAAAGAAGGAAAAAGGGGAAGGGTCTCATTTGAATAAGGGTATCAGTGATTGCTAATTAATTTTCTATGATTAGAACACTTTTACAGTTGTGGGACCCTCGGAAAGATATAGTTGTTGAGGAGGATAACGAACAAGAACTACGATTACGAAATAAGATACACCTTGTGTTAAAGAGAGACCTTGAGCTGTTAGCCTCATACAGTAAAAAGGCAGAAGAGGCTTTGCGATCACCACCATTGAATTGGTTGCTTTGGATTGAAGAACCACAATTTCATACTGGTCCTTACTTATATTCACTTCCTTGTTATGTTTGCAAAAGGGATAATGATAAATGCTATGCATGGGTAGCTTTGCATTGTGTAGATTGTAATCAGGTTTATTGGTATTCACAGAGGTCAGTAGATTATTTATGGTGTAACCCTTGTTCTGGAAGGTAGATTCGAAATTATTTCTGGGTTAGAGCTCTTGAACAAAGTACTGGCCTGCCAGGACGGACAGGATTACAGCTCTTTGAGAATGCAGGACAAGTGATTATAGCATATCTTAGGTGGAAGTTGCAGGAAAACCTTAGAATATTTGAAATTACTAAAGCCTCACGCATCATAGCAGCTCGCTGTAAAGCTGATTTGCCTTTAAACTTATCTCATGCTATACTTGTAAGCAAGGATGCTGATTTAGAATTAGATCAGTACATTCAAAAATTAACTCAGCCCTACAATAGACAATCTAACAAACCAGGGAAAAGACAGCGAAGAAAGGAAAAACAACGCAAGCAGAGGGAAGAAAGGGAGAAGCAAAGCAAGCAGAAAGAAAAATGAGGTTTATTCTTGTTATACTGCTCAATGCTGTAGCAAGTGAAGCAGTAGGAATAACACACTTCAGTCAACCAAGGGAAAATTTATGGGTGACACTTGCTAATCAAACTAACCAATCATCACTTTGTCTTAGTCTTGGAGGAGTCACTAACCCATTTCGAACATGCCTGGTGGGACTTCCGGTGTGGTCTCCTGGAGAATTTTGCAGTTTGATAAACAACCAAACCTTATGTATGTCTAACATGTCAAACATCACATTGCCGGTGCAACAAGGGTATACTGCAGGTCAGAGTGATGGCTATCGTCAATGCTTACTAATCCAATCACTTAACACCTCTTTGCATTCTCCTCCTGAGGAATTGGATCTTTTTGAAAGTACAAATGCCAGCGTATCTAACACTACAGCTGGTGGATGGTTTAGCTTCAGACTTTTGGGTGCTCAGAATTTAAACCAACCTAAAGAAACATGGGCCACCCTAGATTCATCCCTGAATGTGAGTGAATTCTCTCCACAGCATTACAATCAGTGTAACGGCACAAATATCACAGCACCAATGAAATTACCCACAGGAATATTTTTGATTTGTGGAGACAGGGCGTGGAATGGCATACCAGCTAAACCACAGGGTGGACCCTGTTATTTGGGAAAATTGTCACTGTTTCACCCTAATGTGTCCTTGCTAATGCAGCTGAGTCAAAATTCAAACAGGAAAAAACGTAGCATACATGATTTAGGCTGCAGCAAGATAGGAGATCCACGGTTTTGGGGCACATTCAAACAGGTGGTGGTTTCAACTATCATGCCAGGAGGATCTGCCAATAAAGCTATGAATTTAGCAAAACAATTAGGATGCTGGGCAAGGGATGAGTTGAACAAGACATCACAAATTTTAGACATGTTAACTGCAGATGTGCAAAGTGTTAACCATGCTGTTTTGCAGAATAGAGCTGCTGTAGATTTTTTGCTCTTAGCACAAGGGCATGGATGTGAAGAGTTTGAGGGAATGTGTTGCATGAATCTGTCTGATCATTCGGTGTCCATTCACTCTAAGATAAAAGAATTGCAACAGGGACTTCACAAACTTAAGGAAGAGGACGGTTTAGGAATTGACGAATGGCTTAAAGGCTTAGGACTTGGACCGTGGCTGAGGAACCTTGTGATCTATGCTATAGGCCTGCTGGGTGTAATCTTACTGTTTTTGCTTATTTTGCCTTGTATCTTTAACTGTATTCAAAACATGGTTAGCCGTACAATAGCAAAAACATGGCAAACTAATCTCCTTGCGCAAGAAGAAAACGGGGGAAATGTGGAGAGATTTATTAATAATTGGTTAGCTGAGAAAGACCACGCTGAAATAATGCCGCTGGTTAAGCTGAAAGAGAAAAGCCAGCAGTCAGCAAGCTAAAAGGAAAGGTCAGCAGTGACCTTGCTGCAACATGAGGAAAGGGAGTAGAGATATTCCTGAATATATCCTGAGAATATGTAGAAAGTATCAAAAGTAGAACCATAGGAATGTAGAAGTAGGCGTAGATGCTGATATGTAAGCTGACCAATCCTGAGCTCAACTTTTGCAATATGTATGAAGCTTATTATTAACTGTATTTAACCCGCCGTACTGATCAATAAAATTGGGCCTATGATGATCAACGGATGTCTGGGTCTCCTTCCGTCGACACTCCTGGATCTGTGACTAATGATTTCCTTGGCCTCAGAGCTTCTGCTCCTTATATTTTTAATGTATCTCACTACAGCTATCGGCAGACTGGCTACTACATGGATTTAATGCTTGGAGACAAAAAGCTCAGACTTCTACACTGACCTTTTGCTGGGCTTTTCCTCTCTTGCTTCAAGAGTCACTCTGGGTTGCCTCCAGAGCACTGACATCCTGCAGCAAACTTATCCACGGACATCAGCACAAAACTGGGACACCTGGCTTGGTGACACAACTGCCACAAGGTCAGGTTTATTCCCTGCTCTCTTGCCCCAGCAGAGGACTCAGTGTCAGAGCCTCTGGAGAAGCGTGGAGGGCAGGGCTCAGGCAGGTTGTGCCCGTGCAGGATTTGAACTCAAGGCACCAGGAAGCACCAAGCCTGCAGACAGGAACTCAACCCTTCTCATCTGCCTCACTGCCAGAGGCAGGCTCAGAGCAGCCATCTCACCCCTCTCGAAACCAGTGGGGGCTCTGTCCCTACCAAGCTCCTCGGGCTCCTGGGAATTGTTCCTGCGGCTCTCAGTGCCAGGCAAAGCTCCCTCTGCTGCAGCTCTGCCCACAGGCTCCCCTCCTGAAGACTCAGGGGCAACAATAATATTGCCCTTGAAAGAGAAACAGAAAGGAAGAAACCCTTCCAAACACCCTCACAGCCTCTGGGAACAGGTCCTAAGAAGCGTAGCAGAAAGATACCTGTGTGCGGATGATCTCTATATGCAGCAAACACAGTGGAAGACAATAGAGCAAGGCATCCAATGCCTGAGAGAAATGGCGGTGGCAGAGATTATCTTCTCAGATGATGTAACAACTAGGAACCCAGACTTAGTACCATGCACATCTGTGATGTGGCGAAAACTCGTACGACTTGGGCCACACGAATATGCTTCTGCCTTAGCCATCATGAAGAGGGATGAGAGGGATGAGACTGTGCTTGACATGGCAAGGAAGCTCAGAGCATATGCAGATGCTGTACATGGCCCAACACATGCCAGAATCGCAGCAGTAGAAACACGTCTGCTGAACTTAGAGGATAAGATAGAGGAGAACCATTAGAAGCTTAGAGAGGAGATTAAAGAAGACCTTCTCCAAATTTCAGCAGTAAAGATCCGAGGTTCTGGTCTCCAAGGCAGACGTTTCCCAGATGGTGACAGAAGGTACACCCCACAAGCTGAGCTGTGGTTTTACCTGCGTGATTGTGGGGAAAACATGAGAAGGTGGGGTAGGAAACCTACTGCTGTTCTGGCACGATGGGTGCGTGAACTGAAGGAAGCCACCAGGAGGAAAGCAGCTCCAGTTGCCCGTAGCCGAATGGCCAGGTATGATGATGATGACATGTCTGATCCCCTCGAAGGAACATCCAAAACATACGCCCAGGGAAAGAAGGATAACCAGGCTTAGAGGGGCCCTGCCTCTAGCCAGGTAGAGGCCAGGGAAAATCGTGTTTTCTGGTCTGTGTGGATTCATTGGCCTGGCACATCAGAGCCACAAGAGTACAAAGCTTTGGTCGATACTGGTGTGCAATGCACCTTAATCCCATCAAGACATGTGGGGACAGAGTCTGTTTCTATTGCTGGTGTGACAGGGGGATCCCAGGATTTCACTTTGGTGGAAGCTGATGTGAGCCTAACGGGAAATGAGTGGAAGAAGCATCCTATTGTGACTGGCCCAGAGGCCCCATGTATTTTGGGCATAGACTACCTTCGGAGTGGGTACTTCAAAGACCCAAAAGGACTCAGATGGGCATTTGGAATAGCTGCTGTAGAGACAGAGGGCATCCAGCAATTGAACACCTTGCCTGGGTTGTCTGAGAATCCATCTGCAGTAGGATGCCTGACGGGAGAAGAGCAACGAGTGCCAATTGCCACTTCCATAGTGCATTGACGGCAGGATAGGACCACTTGAGATGCTGTGATCCCCATCCATAAGATGGGGAGAGCCAAGGGGTGGTCAGCAAGACCCACTCACCCTTCAACAGCCCCATTTGGCCTGTGCAAAAATCTGAAGGAGAATGGAGATTGACTGTGGACTACCATGCATTGAATGAAGTGACTCCACCACTGAGTGCTGCTGTGCCAGACATATTAGAGCTCCAGTATGAGCTTGAGTCCAAGGCAGCAAAGTGGTATGCCACTATAGACATTGCCAATGCATTTTTCTCCATTCCTCTGGCAGCAGGCCTCAGTTTGCCTTCACATGGAGGGGAGTGCAGTACACCTGGAACCGACTGCCCCAGGGGTGGAAGCAGAGCCCCACCATCTGCCATGGACTGATCCAGACTGCACTAGAAAGGGGAGAGGCTCCAGAACAGCTGCAGTATATTGATGACATCATTGTGTGGGGGAACACAGCTGCGGAAGTATTTGAGAAAGGGAAGGAAATCATCCAGATCCTCCTGGGAGCTGGTTTCGCCATTAAAAAGAGCAAAGTAAAGGGACCAGCTCGTGAGATTCAATTCCTGGGAGTGAAGTGGCAAGATGGACGGCATCAGATTCCTGCAGATGTCATCAACAAGATCACAGCAATGTCTCCACCCACCAACAAGAAAGAGACACGAGCTTTCTTGGGTGCAATAGGTTTTTGGAGGATGCATATTCCTGAGCACAGTCAGATCGTGAGCCCTCTTTACCTGGTCACCCGCAAGAAGAACAATTTCCAGTGGGGCCCTGAGCAGCAACAAGCCTTTGTCCACATCAAGCAGGAGATTGCCCATGCAGTAGCCCTTGGCCCGGTCAGGACAGGACCAAAGGTAAAGAACATGCTCTACTCTGCAGCCGGGAACCATGGCTTGTCCTGGAGCCTTTGGCAGAAGGTGCCTGAGGAGACTCGGGGTCGACCACTGGGATTTTGGAGTCAAAGCTACAGAGGCTCTGAAGTCAACTACACTCCAACAGAGAAAGAAATCCTGGCTGCATATGAAGGAGTCCAGGCTGCCTCGGAGGTAATAGGCACTGAAGCACAACTCCTCCTGGCACCCCGACTACCAGTGCTGGGGTGGATGTTCAAAGGCAAGGTTCCTTCCACTCACCATGCCACCAGTGCTACATGGAGCAAGTGGATTGCTCTCATCACTCAGTGCACCCATATAGGTAAACTGAATCGCCCTGGGATTTTGGAGGTCATTACAAATTGGCCCCAAGGTGAGAATTTTGGTGTCACAGATGAAGAGGAACAAGAACCAGTGACACGTGCTGAAGAGGCTCCTCCCTATAACCAACTGCCCCCAGAGGAAACACGCTACGCTCTTTTCACTGACGGTTCCTGTCGAATCGTAGGGATGAACCGGAAGTGGAAAGCAGCCGTATGGAGCCCCACACGAGAGGCTGCACAAGCTACCGAAGGAGAAGGTGGATCAAGCCAACTTGCTGAACTCAAAGCTGTTCAACTGGCCCTGGACATTGCTGAGAGAGAGAAGTGGCCAAAGCTCTACCTCTACGCTGACTCATGGATGGTAGCCAATGCTCTGTGGGGATGGCTGGAGAGGTGGAAAAAGGCTAACTGGCAAGGTAGAGGGAAACTAATTTGGGCTGCTGATGAGTGGAAAGACATTGCTACCAGGGTAGGGAGGCTACCTGTGAAAGTCCGCCATGTAGATGCCCATGTACCCAAGAGTAGGGCCAATGAGGAGCACCAGAACAATGAGCAGGAAGACCAAGCTGCAAAGATAGGGGTGTCCAAAATAGACCTAGATTGGGAACATAAGGGAGAGTTATTCCTAGCTCGATGGGCCCATGATGCCTCAGGCCACCAGGGCAGAGATGCCACCTATAAATGAGCACGAGACGGAGGGGTGGATCTAACCATGGACAGTATTTCTCAGGTTATCCATGACTGTGAGACGTGTGCTGCCATCAAGCAGGCCAAGCGAGTGAAGCCCCTGTGGTACGGTGGGCGGTGGTCCAAGTACAAGTATGGGGAGGCCTGGCAGATTGACTACATCACACTGCCCCAGACACGCCAGGGCAAATGCTACGTGCTGACCATGGTGGAAGCCACCACTGGATGGTTGGAAACCTACCCTGTGTCTCATACTACAGCCCGGAACACCATCCTGAGCCTTGAAAAGCAAGTTCTGTGCAGACATGGCACCCCTGAGAGGATCGAGTCAGACAACGGGACTCATTTCAAGAACAGCCTTATCAACACCTGGGCTAGGGAACATGGCATTGAGTGGGTGTATCATATCCCCTACCATGCACCAGCTGCAGGAAAGGTAGAGGTACAATGGACTACTAAAAACCCAGTTGAAAGCTTTGGGTGGGAGATCTTTCAAAAATTGGGAGCAGCATTTAGCAAAGGCCACCTGGTTAGTTAACACCCGAGGTTCCACCAACTGAGCAGATCCTGCGCAGTCTGAGTCCCTGAATATAATAGAAGGAGACAAAGTCCCAGTGGTACATATCAGAGGTTTGTTAGAGAAGACTGTGTGGATCAATTCTGCCTAGAGTACAGACAAGCCCAGTTGTGGGGTTGTCTTTGCTCAGGGACCAGGTTGCGCATGGTGGATATTGCAAAGAGATGGAACAACACGATGTGTACCTCAGGGAGATCTGATTGTGGGGTAAGAATGATAGTATAGGGCCTGGATTCAGTGGTCCAATGTGGGGATGTCATGAGGGCATGATGGGTATTGCTTGTAAATTTTGGGGGAACAGATGGAAATTTTGTATGAATAATGCATGATGTGTGGTAGTATGATGATATGATGATAAGGGGACAAGGGGTGGAATGTCCTGGGTTGACATTATGATGCTTGTATCCCCATTCATATGTTCTGTGCCTTTAAGACTGTCTCGGAAGAGTGAAAGTTTTGTTTGGCTTTCTCTTATCAGGGACACAGAGACGGGCAGTACATAGGGCTGTTTTGGCTTTTTGCTTTAGGCTTTCTGCTTTGCTCTCTCTCTCTCTCTCACTGCTCTCGCTTCTGCTTACTTTTGCTTCTGCTCATTAGCTAGTTCTAGCTAAACAGTCCAAATTCCTTCCTGGACTGTTTCTCCTCTCCTTTTTCTTCGACCATCTCAAACCTGCTCTGGACTGGGGCCTGGGAACACCGAGGGTTTGCACCATTTGGCTGCAGCAGCTGCCCCAGCGCCGGAGGGACTAACAGAGCAATCACCCCCGAAAGAGACTTTCTGATTTTGTCATCTTTTTCAGAGTGGTGTCATCTGGTATTTTCCACTTCTTTCCACATCAGGTTCTTTCCACTTCTCTCTGAGGAATTCTTCCCAAACCGATTGGGGGGAGGGGTCGTGTGGGTTTGCTTTCTGGAGGGGCCCTCCTTTGGAGACTCTCTATGAAATTTGCCCTAAACTAGGACATTAAGGAAGGAGGTTGATATTTCAGGGTTGTGACTGCTGAAAGCAGGTGGTCTCTGGAGGTGTCCAGAACTGGGAGTGGCTCCTTTTCTCATTTGCCTGCAGAAAAGGAAGTTGCGAAGTGGGAATTTCATTTGTGGAGATGGCTGCCAGGGGTGTTTGCCAAGAGATGGGCTGGCAGAGAGGCAGGTCTCGTGCTAAACTGGCTGTGTGTTTGTTTTGATGGTGGGGAGGGTCAGAGATGCAGACACAGACACCATCTGAAGGAACAGTGTAATTTACTGTAATGCCAAAGTGCAAAAAAGAGTCAGGAAAGAATAAGCTAAGCAATGCACCTCAGCATTATTACAAAAGGGTGCCTCTGGTGATTAAGGAAGACACATCACCAGGTACCACAATGCTTTCCCCTTCATCCAGAGCTGCACATCAGCTGGGGGAAGCTGTCCCAGCCAAGCCCTGCAGAGCCACGGCCGGGAACCGGGAAATGCTGCGGTGCCTCCACCTTTGCTGGCCACGAGGCTCCCGAGTGCGCTGTGAGAGTAGCCCGGCTCCGACAGTGCTGGACGAGCAATGTGCCAGAGCTTCTGCTGGGGCACAGCTGGTTTCATTCTCCTCTTGGTTTTCTCCTCGAGCCTGCCCAGGGCTCAAGGAGGAACCAAGGCCAGGTGTGGCCTTGTCTGTTTACCTCATGCCGAAGGGTGAAGATGTGTTTCACCGTGAATGGATGCAACAATAATTTTGATAGTAACACTTGGCAAAGGAGCAGATACATAGAACATTGGGTTGGAAGGGTCATCTAGAGGGCAGCTTTGGCTCAGATCCTGTTGTGGAGGCTTCAAGTCAGGGTCTGTTGTTCAGGCCTTAGTTCTTTGGTATTTTGCAGTGCACATCAATGCTGTGAAGAGCTGGAAACAAACAAGTCTGTCTTTAGCACATTTGAGACAGGGAACAGGATTAGCCCTGCAAGGCCAGGCTAGGGCCAAGAGCAGAAGGCCAGCACCCTGCTTTTGCCCACCGGCAGCCCTGCAGGGCAAGCAGCCACTCCTGCCCAGGGCTGAGGTGCCCGAAGCTGCCTCCCCGCTGTGCAGCTCTGCAGAGCCTGCGGGGCGCAGGGTCCTGGGCAGCCAGGGCAGCCCGGCTGCCTTGGAGCACAAGGAGTGGCCCAGAGAGAAGCTGCTGCCCTTTGCTTTGGAACTGTTCCTCAGAGTCTTGTCATTAATCCACAGTATCTGATGTGTTTTCTTGTCTTCTCCCAAATTTAACACAGCTTTTTGAGTGAAATTGACTGAACTAGCTTCTGCTGCTGGTGGTGGTCCTTTATCTGCAGTGAGGGCAGGTGATTTGAACCAAGGACGGAGTCCGTTGTTAACACCCAGCTTTGCCAAGTCAAGAAAACCATTCACAATTGGACTGCCAGTGCTGAGCAATTTTCCTACTTTTTGGAAAGCTATGACCTTTAGAAACCCGAGAGATTTTCCTCCAGGAGGATACCAGCAGTACCTTGATGCCAATGTTTTCCACCCCGTTTTTTGTGTCTTTGGGGCTTTTAAGACTTCCTCAGTGCCCAGCAAAATTGAAATGACCTGTGATCATGTGATTTGAGAGCTCTGTGTTGTTCGTTGCCACATGAGTGTTCATGACAAGCTGGACACACCAGCCGTGGCTCTGTTGAGTTAAATTCATCCCAATTTTGTGCAAACAGCAGCCCCGAGATGCTGAGAAGAGCAAGCGCAGTGGGTGGGTGTGCATGCACACGCCTGGGGGCTGACTGCTGTGTGGGCAGAAGGTTTTGCACTGTTGTAATTCTTCACTCTCCCAAGCTGGAGGAAGAAACGAAATCTATATGAAATGAAAAAATATAAATCTCTATGAAATTAAAAGATATGAAAATGTATGAAACAATACCTCTTAATTTATCATGGATGTAGTTTAACATCTATACACTATTGCCGGCCGGGGGTCCCTGTACAAATCACGAACGGGACGGGACTGCTGAGGAACGCGCCTTGAGCTGTTTGTTTTCCAGCATCAGTCTCATTACTTGGGTCTGACTATGGGAAGATGCCAGCGGCTCACATCTGTGGCAGCAGGCAAACAACTTAATGGTACAACTTCCTTGAAATTTTTTTGACCAATCACACAAAGCAGAAGCATACTGACAGTAGTTCTATCCAACCACTATAAGCACACGTACCTTTTGTTGAAACAGTGCTTGCTTCTTTTGAATACAATACCTGCTTGTAAGCCTTAAAACACAATGCACTGAGCTCCATTATTAAGCTGAGAAGTTCCTAATATCTTGCTAGAGATACTTTTTTGAAGCTTAGGGAAGTTATTCTAGTCAAGCACTAATACACAGACCATTGTTCTTTTTGTCCTTAGTTTTCTACTTCTAAAATTTTTCTGCTGACAAATCTTATGGCTGCTGCTTAGCTCTAATGCAGTTCTGCTGTCTCTGATGCTTGCCTTTTGCAGCTTTCCCAAAACCCTCTGATTTGAAGGATTCCCACATTAGCCCTCTCGGTACAAGTGAAAAGAAACCTTTGTATCTGTGTTGTTTATTAACTACCTTGAATTTCATAGCTTTACTGTAGTATACCTGCTTATTACTTGCTTAAAGCATCCTTTTTGCTCACATTAAGCCTTGCTATATTCCAACATAGCAATTTTAATGCTGTGAAAGTCCAGTCAGTTCAAAGGGCTAAGTCAAGTCTGACAGCAATTACATGTCATTGTTCCAAAAAATTCTCGTCTGTTCCAAGGTCCTAATTCAAAACCTTCCTCCATTTCGATACCTTCATTCACCTTCTGTGTGAGATTTCAAGAACTCTCTGTGAATCCATTTCCTACCTCTCTCTCTTGTGTGATAAAAATTTCTTTGATAGTTTTACCCATCATTTGTCACACACACTGATGTATGCAAGGTATTGCTACTAGTATCACTGCCAAAACACCCAATGCATAGAGACCTATTCTACAAAGATGTATTCTACAAAGTTGGGTATTGGGCATTCCTTGGCTGGCACTGGCACACTGATCAAACAGGTCAACAAGGGTTTGTCTGGGCTCGAATTGGGCAAACATACAGTGTCTGAGCCTGCTGACTTGGCTAAAGCAAGGTAAACATTCATTTTTGGTTGATCTACAGGCATATATGCACAGCAAAAGCAAGCAAGCAAAACCAACAAACGCCAGTATATCATTTGATCAAGCTTCATGTTTCTGTTCAGCTGCTTTTTGGCAAAAGCTTCCCTATTTCAGTTCTCAAGCAAATCTTTTAGCACTTGTTCAGGGACTGGCCAACTATAGGGCACTAAACTGTCCCTCTAACCTTCAATTTCTACAAATTTGGGTATCTTAGAATTCTTTTGAACACAACGGACACCATGCTTTTGCTGAAAGAGCTCTATGATACAAACCATTTTCACAGTCCAAAAATCAACAATCAAACTCAAGATTTGTAGGTTTCACACGTTGAACAGGGAATGTCTGGCATGAACTGTAGTTTCTCCGTGTGGCTCACGTCTGCGTGCTCATTTCCCTGCTGGTGGAATTGTCGGTGCGCTCTTGTGTATGAGACGGTTTCACGTTCTTCGCAGGGACCCACTTAGGTCTGGCACCTGTGCAAATAAATACAAGCATACCCTTTGCCCCAAGTGATTAGTGCAAATGGTCCTTCAATTTGTCCAAACTCAAGGTTTCTGATCAAAACGGCAAGATTTTCTTTCAATTTTGCCTGTGTGCTGTTTGAAAAGTGCCTAAAAATTGGAGGATTAGGTCCTGCAAATGAGCTATTGAAAACATAAAGACATCTAAAGCTTTGCTCTACCTTATCAGAGGTGTTGCTTGGGCCATTCCCCCTTTTGTTGATCTAGAATGGGTTTTAGAGTGTGGTGCGTCCTTTCAAAAATTGCCTGACTCTGTGGGAATAGGGAATTCCAAAAGTGTGGCAAACAGTCCAGTCCATCAAAAATGTGGCCAATTTTTGAGCTCTGCATGTGGGGCCATTTGTCGGTTTTTGCCTCGTGGGGGATCAGTTTGGTGAGCTCTGTGTTTTGTGGAGAAAAGAAGAAACCTCACAACTTCATAAAAGTTGTAAAGCTTGGTATGTTTTTATTATGGCACGCGTCGGACGCATGCAGAGGAAATCCTCCTCAACAGGCCTGCGTACCCCTGAAGACCTCAGATCTCCTTTTATTCATCCTTCCAAATGCATATGCATACAGTTTCACAATAGGTTCATAAATATTCATTCAGCGTGACATTTATCACCAGTTCTTCATTATCAAAGGAATTCCTAGGTCGGGGGCAAATTGACCTCGTGGTCGTTTATGTTTTTCTTTCTCTGTCTCCTCACTGTCTCCGGCATGTGAGTTTTTCCTTCAGCTTTGGCCTCACAGACTTTTCATCTCTCCTAGACACTTCACCTAATTCAGAATGGATCTCTACTCTGTCTCAATCTGGACCCCAGTGACAAGGACAAAGGAAAAGACGAGAGGGGGTCTTTCTTCTCGGGACCAAAGTCCCACAGCTTTAATGGAGAACCACTCCAGGAGAGAAAGGGAGCATCCAGGAGAGAAAAGAGGATTTCCAGGAGAGGAAAGAGAGTGTCCAGCTCGTGGCAGGAGATTTGTAACCCTGGGGAAGGGGGGGTGGTAGAAAGGAACTACCATAGGTCAACATACGTAAATCACCGCACTGTAGTTTTCTGCATAAATTGCTGCACTTGTTGCAAACCAAATCCTAAAATTTCCCCACACACAACCATTCAGTCCCAAATGATCACAATGTGGGGAAAAAAACACTCAACCCCCCTATATACCCAGGCACCAGGTGTCACAGGGAGTACCAACCCCTGCAATTATAAAGTCCACACACACAAGCTCACTGGGAAAGGAGTCTCTCTTTATGAGGGGACAGAGTGCTCGCTTTTCTCAACACAACTCACCATCTACCACATCAGCATCCACCCACATCATCTTCCTCAAAACACACCCACTGAAAACACAACCACAATTACAACACACAGGAAAAATTGCAGCAATAAACCAGCATTTGCTCAATTCACCCCCAGAATTTCTAGCAGGTCCTTATTGACACAGCAAATCCTTTCTGCCGGTAGCAAGACCCAAACCCAAACTGTACAGGCGTACGTTGTGCGCAGGACATCTCTGTGTGACTTAGGAACAGCCCTTCCCCTGTGTTCTCCTTACGGGTTACTTTATACAGGGTTATATATATACTTTCTCCACAGTCCCAGCAGTCTTGTCTGCCCGCCACGAGGAACAGCCCAGAGCAGAGGTGCCTCCAGGAAAGGAATGTCCTGGCAGTGCCCAGAGACGTCCACAGCGCGGTTGTTCTTGCTGGAGCAGAGAAGCGTTCCTGCTGCGGTCACCAAATGAAGTGTGGAATAGAACTCACCACAGTTGAAGTTAGAAGGTGGTGTGTTTATTACAGCGCCAGGCACAGGAGGAGTTGTCTCCTAAAGACATGTGTGAAGAATCACTGGCTCTCTACTCATCTAAAATGAGTACACATTCGTATAATTCCCAAAAAACCTAACACGTATTCATTAGGTAACACTGCGTGCCCCCCTCTGTATTAAAATGTATTATAATTGAGTCCAAAGTTCTTTCACATTTCTGCAGTCTTTCACTTTAAATGGGCTGGTAGGTTTTAAACTGGGGAATGGTGTCCTTCTGATGAAGGCCAAGACGTCTTCCTCAAGTTGACCTCTTTACTTATGACCTGATGGCAGGCTTTTGCACTTCTTAGCTATAGCTGAAGTTTCGGGGCCCAGGTGCAGGCTCTGGTCCTCTTCTTTGTCACAAAGAAATCCGCATCCCATCCTGCTTCTTTAAACATAGTAAAGACAGTGATAGCAAGTGATATATTACCCTAGCCTTAACTACCTTACCTGCAAAACATTAACTATTCCTCATTATTTCTACTCTTCTTGTTATACTCTTTCCCCCTAACTAAATCTTGCTAAAATTTTAACACTTCCAGTTCTTTTAAATCCTTGATTTATTGGCCTCATATCACATGCCAGCCATGTGTGAGCTGATACTGTAACTGGGATATTCCACTCCTGAGCAGGAGGTATAAAGCCTGGTTCTGAGGTGGAATGGTGAGAAGGATGAAATGCACATGGTTTTGATCCAGGGGATGTCCTGGAAGTGCACAGCCTACCTGCCACTGCTGCAGAGAACCACGCTCCACCTCCTGCTGCTGCACAGATTTTTAGGAACCCAGGGGTTGCTGTGTATTATTTGCTACCACAACTAATAGAATCAATTTGCTTTGGAAGTTCCGTTTTGTCCTGGGTCATTTTGGGCATGGGTCTCCTCCTGAACCTGTGACAAAAACTGGAATGGACCTGCAGGACACTCCTATTCTCATGTCAGTAAATTCTGAGAAGTGATTTAGGTATCAATAAGTCAATAAGTATCAGTCAGTAAATCAAATAATTTGGGGGAATATTTAGCCTGTGAGTTTCAGAAAAGTAAGGAGAATGTCTTGGATCCATGGATACACACTACTAAGTGAGATTGCTGGGTGTGCACATATCAGGGAAGTGATTCCCCACACACCCAGTGCTGAGATCAAGTATTGCCTCTCTTCTAACCCTGAGCTGGCAGCAGGGATCAGGCCCTGCTTGGCAACATTTATTTTGAAGACTTCTGTTCAGCAGGTAAAAATGGACCAAATGAAAACTTTTCCAGCTGTTTCCCTTTGGTTCACCTGTTTGAGGGTTAAGATTCTGTGCTGCAGGTGTCCTGGGTGTGTGCAGAGCAGAGCAGCCCCAGAAAGCCCTTGGCTTGCCCACCAGTTGTCATGCCTTGTTGCCAGGTGTGCCCAGCTCTGGCAGGAGAAAGAGCCCGCAGCGCAGTGGGCACCGTGCCCTGCCCAGCCGGGGCTCTCTGGCACAGAGCAGCAGCAGCGCCAGCACCGTTCAGCCCGCTCCTGCCTTGGCTTCCCCTGGCACACAGAAGCCTCTGGAAATCAGCACCGCCAGCAGCATTCCCAGCTTGGAGCAGCTGCTGCTGGCGGGCAGATGCTGCCAGTTCCACTGCTTCCAAAGGGCAAGAAAGGCACAGATGTCCATGCACCAGAGCCCTGGGCATGTCCAAGAAAGGGGCAAATAGGTGGGGAGATTTGTTAGGAAAGATTTCAGCTGTGATGCCAACAGTGCCTTCTCTCCTGGTTCAGTGTGTTCTAGATGAGTAGTGCCATGGTTGGCGCTGTCAGTTAAGAAGTAGATGTTATGTGGATGTTCAAATGTGTAGTGATGATATTGTAATATATCCTCCCACCCTCTTTCCCCTCCCCTTTGTAATCGCCTTGGTAGTCAGGGCATTTGGGGAGGGCTGGCTTGTGACCAGCAGGCAGGGGGAAACAACACCTGACCTCCAGTCAAGGTGCAAGAAAGTAATCTCCACCAATGGACAGCAGAGAAAGAGCTGACTGACAAAACTTCTGGAGGAGGTAAGGGTATAAAAGGCAGAGCATCCTTTTTGTAGATGAGCACATGGCTGCTAGTCACAGAGACTCCCAATGCTGTAAGTTTTCTTATTCAGTTCTTTGTTAAGCTTTGATAAACCTTTAAATTTTGAAAGTTAGAGTAATTTCTTAAATGTGCAATGCTTGGGCCATTCTCTTGGTCTAGTTTCCTTTGCTTGTGTCCCATCTGAGTGCTCAGTTGGGGCACAGGCTGTAGGTGCTTGGGGCACTCCTGGAGTTCCTCTTGGATGCCCTGAACAACAGGGTTTGGTCCATGAGGGGAATTTGTGCTGCTCTGTGACAGAGGAGAACTTCCCAGGCTCTTTTGTGTTTGATGTAGGGAAGGTTGGGTATTGCTTTGCATAAACTCACAGACCAACATGGAGCGTTTGCTTTGTCATGTCTGGGCATGGTTGTCACATTGACATAGTGACATCAGAACATTGCCTTGGTGCACAGAAGGCCTGAGTGTCAGAGCAGCCCAAGGCCTTGCTCTGATCAGGAGAATCTTCCTGGTCAATGCATCTCTCTGTAGGCACCTGCCCACTGACAAGAGTTTTGTAGCTTTTAGAAAAGTTGCAGAAATGCCAATAATGAACCATCTGGCCACTGCAGCTTTTGCTGCATATCGCATTACATATTCCATTTATTACTTTATGAATTTTGCCCATAAGTAGAGGTTTCCCTTCTGCTTAGGTTAGGGTGTATCCTAACCTGGCTTTCGTATGTCTTCCTACTCTTCATTAGTGACTGAGTGCCTGATTTTGAAACAGAAAGAGCATTAGGATGCCATTGCTTTGGTTAAGCTTCTGTCGAGTCCTTAATCTAAAAAGGAACTGAACTGTAGCCACAGGGGCAGCATTTGCAAGGGAACCTGCAGGGGTTCTGTTCCCTCCACGGGAGAGTCTGTGGCAGCAGTCTCTGTCATTTCCTCAGTTTGCTGGGACAAGCAAGACACCTTTGAAAATGTAGACTGGCAGACCTTCTTGGAAGGCCTTCTTAAAACTCTGCAATTTGCCCCAGAATTCAGGGAAAGCTTCTTTCTTTCCACAGTTTCTCTTGAAAGGATCTGACTGTCTAACTTGACCCTTTACTGAGTGCAAAAATTGTGATCTTCCCAATGCAATGAAATTCAAATTCCAAAGCAGTGAGTGTCTGCTATTGAACCCTGCAGCTGCTGCTCTGCTGTTTCACAAAGAACTGCCAGAGCTCAGGGGGATTTTGGGGAAGCTTTTCTGGGCAAGCATTTCCAGCAAGTTAACGAGAACTGGTGCATGCAACTGATTTTTTAAAAAACGTACCAGAAGGAGACGATTTCAGAAGCTGTTAATGTGTTTAGTAGAACAGGAGCATTGAGAGTTAAAGAAAAATCTGCATTTTCTTGGTCATGTTTGTAGTCATTTACTGGCAAAACAGGCCAAAGTATAGGCAAAACCAAGGATATTGACCTGATCTCTTTCTGTCTGTGTGAATGAAATGTGTCTCCTGGAGGGATGTTATGAAATGGGAAATCATCTCTGTTTGGGTTGACTTCTTCTGTGGGATTCAGCAGCCCAGGCAGTTTTCTCACAGCATCTGATTCATTTTCCCTGCCCACTACAGGTCACCTGAGGCGTGTATTCAGCGGAACTGATCCTGAGGTGAGTGAGAAAAGAACATTTCATGCTCCTGGTGTTTAAGCATTGTAGAGGAAGCTGTGAGCTTGGCCAGTGGCAGTAGAATATAGAGGGCGAGCTAGGAAAGCTGACAGAAAATCCATTTTCATGCAAAAAAAAAATCAAAGGCAGAAATGGTAATTTATTAATTTCCATGCCAGAGCTTTGAAGAACTACAAATCCAGTTTTGCAGAGAGAACGCTGTTTCCTACAGCAATATAGGGTGGAATATTTCCCTAAGGGCATGGTTGCCACGTTGTCTTAACTTGCATTTAACTAAAAGCAAATTCCTATATAGCTGAATTACACCATTGAAGTTAAGTCAGAGTACCATAGAATTCTATTCCTACCAAAACTTTTAATATCTACATAAAAGATGTGGTTGCAGAAAAGGAAGAAGCTCTTGAAATGGTGGATGCTGCAACTGAAGCTGCAACCTTTGTGGCTGAGGAGCTGCGTGGCCAAAAGGACACAGGGCTGGCGGTTTTGAGCAGCTGAAGATGTGGCAGCGTGTGGCCAGGGGGCCAAGAAGGCCAAGGGCATGGTGGCTGTGCCAGCAGCAGTGGGGCAGCAGGAGCAGGGCAGTGAGCGTGGCCCTGTGCTGGGCAGTGCTGCGGCCACAGCTGGAGTGCTGTGTGCACTTGTGGGCCCTGGGGAGCAGAAAGTCATGGAGGGGCTGCAGCGTGTGCACAGAAGGACAGGGCAGC
Organism: Ammospiza nelsoni; assembly: GCF_027579445.1. NCBI lineage: Eukaryota > Metazoa > Chordata > Aves > Passeriformes > Passerellidae > Ammospiza > Ammospiza nelsoni. The sequence continues at coordinate 8,460,585 of NC_080669.1, forward strand.
TGGGCAAGGGGGTGCAGCACAAGGCCAGGGAGGAGGTGCCAAGGGAGCTTTAGCCTCGACAGTGGGAGGCTCTTGAGGCACCTTCAGCATCTCTGCAATGCATTGAAATATTTATCTACTTTTGGACTGGACTTCCTCTCCCTTTTTTGTTGTTATTTTTTGCTTTACTTGGAGCAGAAGACCCAATTCATTTTCTCTTTTTCCCAACGCAGGTTCTTTTTGAAATTATTTCCTGCCCTTACACAGCACTGGGAATGGTTCTGCTTGAAGTTTTTATTCCAAGGTGTCACTTCTGGGGAACGCAGTATTTTTGCATGAGAACACATCATTCTGTTCAGGGACTTTGGTACAGAAGGAGCTGTTGTGTTTCTAGGCCAGCCACTATGGCCTTACAGATCACCTTAAAATTAGCAGTGCCCGTGCCCTTCTGCAGCCCAGGCAATCAGTGTGTGTTGTGTTTGGGAATTGAGCAGGAGATCAATGCTTTGCATTCCAGCTGCTCCTCAGCAATCACAGGAGCTGGGAGGGGCTGGGCTGCAGTTTGGATTCCAGGCACTTTAGCACCATCAGTGTGGTCCTGTCCAAGAGAAGAACTCGGCCGAGCACAGAGGCACAAAGAGTGAAGTTCCCAGTGCAGTGCTCTGGGTCTGATTGCATTCCATAAGGATCTACACGCTCCACATTCTCCAAGAGTGTGGTTCATTGAGCAACAGGAAAGCAATCTCAGGATTGCTGCTGATCATGGCAATGGCCACCAAGTGTTGATGTGGGGCAGCAACAGAGAGAACAATAAAGACAGATCATAGTAGGGACATCTATCTCTCTATCTTTCTATCTTTCTATCTATCTATCTATCTATCTATCTATCTATCTATCTATGTAACATTTACATAATTGAATCTTCCTGGCTCTGGTCCAAGGCAGTTGGAGGTGCAAAGCTCACGTAAAGCAGCATCCCTCTCAGGAGAGGATTAGAGATATGTTCCCTCGACCAGTTCTGAGCAGGAAGAGATGTTTCCCCCTCTGTGGTATTTCCCACAGAGTTGTTTCCATCCTCCAGCCTCTTGTGCCCTGAAGTCCCCAGTTAATTCTTTAAATTTCCACCTCTCCTAGAGAGGTGGAACAATTCCATGTTTAGGTGGTGTTTGGTGACTCTGCTCATATGTGCCATGCATTACATGACGCATGGTTTCCTTCACTGGCATCCCCAGGGCTGTGTAAGTGCATTCGTTCATGGGGCCTTAGGGGAGCCTCTGTTTCTGCTGCTCAGAATCCTCAGTTGACAAAAGAGGAAGAAGAAACACCTTGGTCCTCCTCCATTGTGGTGGCCATAGAGGCTCTGTGACCTCCATCAGAAATCTTTACATGCATCCTCATCTCCTGAATGACCAGGTTTTCTAACAAGAGTGTGGATGTCAGAAAGGCAGGAATGCTGGTGCAGGCCTGAAGAGAACTCCAGAAGTTTCACTCACAAGGAGTGAGCTCACCCAGGAAGCCACCTGCAGAGCCAGGATGGAGCTGTGGGACAGGGCAGGGTGTCAGTCACTACTGAAAGACAAACAGGACATGGCACAAGCAGAGGGAGGCCCTCACCACACCCTTGAGAAATGCCACACCTTCCCTGTCAGCTGCCTGAGAGGCTCTTGCAGCTTCAGTCCCAGATGGCCCCTGATTGTAGGGCCAGGGTCACTTTGGAATCTGTGCCTCCCCTCAAACAGAGAATGACCCAGCAGAGCAGCAGCACAGTGCTTTGGGAACGTGTGAGCCCAGCAGTCTTTGAGTCTTGGCCCACAAAGGTCATATGTGATGCTGAAACCCATCTTCTCTTGCTTTCTGTGCAGGTGCTTCTAGAGAGAGAGCAGGAGCAGACTGCTTCATCAGAGATGCCATGCCAGACTCAGGGACAGCTGTTCCCAGCCCGACAGCAGGAAGAGCAGCTTGGGCAGCAGGTGGAAGAGCCACAGGAGAAAGGCCAGGTAAGCCTGACTGGCCAGGGCACAGAGGGAAGGGCAGGAAGAAGGGCATAAACCACAGCTCTTGGGACTGAGGAGGCCAGGAATCCCACAGGCACTGGAAGCACAGAGCCTTGGAATCTGCAGAGATCAGCCCTGGGACAGGAGGTTTGCAATGGAGGCAGAGGTGGGGAGGGAAGCAGAAAGAAGGAGCTGAATCAATGTGATTCTGAGGCTGCAAGAAGAAAAACGCTGAGCCTGGTGGCAGCTCCCAGTCATTTGCTCTGCATTTGTGTGCACAGAACATCAAGGCAGAGCCACAAGCAGAGCTGCTTGAAGCTCAGAGTGCCATCATGGCACTGAAGAGGAGGAACAAGGAAGACATGGGAAGAATTCAAGAGGAGAATCTCCATCAGCAGAGGGGCGATCAACACAACCAGGTGAGTGAAAGAATGGCAGCCACTCCACTCAAAAGGCGTCCTCTTCCTCCTTGGTTACAGAACATCAAGGAATACCTGCAGGCACAGCTGCAGAAAACTGATGCCAGGATCAAGGCTCTGGAGAAGAGGCTTGAGGAAGACATGAAAATCATCAGAGAGAAAGCTATCTGCCTCCCTCAGGCTCTAGAAAAGCAAGTGAATGAAAGAGGGATGCAGTCACTGCAGTCACCAAACTGGTGGTTTCTACCCTCCTTTCCTTTCCAGTGCAAAGCAGCAGGGAGTGGGGCCATGCCTCTGAGTGCCATCCTGCTCTAGTGTGTATCACAGTCACTCTGAGGAACATTTCCTGGTGTGCTGAATCTCAACTGCTGCCTTGGACAGTGCAACTTGTCCTTTGGCCTTTGGGCCAGCAGTCATCCAAATTGATTCCTGCTGGCCTGTTCCTGCTCCCCTTGTTTCTGGAGGTGTTTTCACAGTGGAACGTGGTGATCCAGATGGAAGACTGAAAGAAGCTGTCTGTATCCCCTGTCAATCTGTTCTTTCCCTTTCCTCACAGTCAATGACTCCTGGCTGACAGGGACAAGCTGTAGTGTCTGACTGCTTTGTTCTGTTTCACTTGAGCTGCAAGTGCTGACTTCTCACCGGGCAGCCTGTGAAGACTTCCAGCGAATGTCTGGCAATGAAGAACCCCAAGGTTGGCATGAGGCACAGGAACAGTGCCCACCAGAAATGTTCGAGGTCCAGCACATCATGGGCTCTGAACCTGCTGCCACAGCAGCGTCACCTCAAGGAAGCTCTCCGTTAAAACCTGGGAACTTGAGCTCGGGCAGTTTGCTCATCTCCCTGGAACAGCAGACTGAGGAGAAGTACCTGGAGATGCTAGGTACGTCTGGGCTGTTTCTTGTCTGAGGGACAGTGTGTTGTGTGCAGCTGCCAGCAGAGCTGTACCAAATGTTCCTTCTGAGTTTGGTGCCACAGGGCCATTTAGGACTCCCCAGAGGAAGCGCTGTGCTCCGAGGCAGCGAGAGAGCGCTCTGGCTGTTCCTGCTGCCTCTGAGGGCACCTCGGACTGGCTTGGGTTTGCCTGAGCTTCCCTCTCTGCTAAAGGCTGAAGCAGGGATTGTTCTTGCATCAGCAGAAGGATGTGACCTTGCAAATGATCTAGGCGAGTCCTGTGTGCTCGTGGCCAAACTGAACAGAATTTATAGCTTCCTAAATTCTTCTTCGACTCCTGACTTCCAACCAGTCATCAGAGAAAAATACCTTCACAGAAATGCACTGGCTTCGGACTTTTGTCTTTTTGGTTGGGGATTTTTCATTGGTTTTTTTTTTTGGTTTCTTTGTTTTGTTTTGGTTTGGGGTTTTTTTACTTTTTTGTGGGCGTTTGTGTTTGGTTTTCTTTTTGCATTTTTTTTTTCTGTTGTTTTGTGGGGTATTTTTGGTGGAGTTTGTTTTTCTCCATCCTGAAGGGAGCCCTTCTGCCTCACATGTCTTGCTGCTGTCATTTTTATGACTGGTCCTGGTACTACTACTACATTTGCAGTTTATTTTCATGAGAATGCTATATTTTGTCAATAAGAGAATGCTATCTTTTTGCCAATAAGAACTCCTTTGAAAGTACATCAGGTTACAGGACAAATAGAGAGCATGAGGTGTTTTTCATGTGCTCCAAAAGAAAAAAGCAGTATCTTTATAACAACTTTTATTTAATCTTCTAGTTTTGTGCATATCAAGATGTGTCCAAGAGACACATCCAAGTGGCGTGGTCAGATAAAACTGTACTGCAGGCGTTTCTCAGGAGAGAGCCTCCAGCCCAGCCATGGTATATTCCTCAGATCCATGGCGCTTTTCCATACCTGATTCCCACTCTTTCCCATGACTGTTAGAATCCTAGCCATTGGGCCAAGCCCTGTGTTGTAATGTGTTTTTAAGTTTCCCTGTTTGCTCCCCCATTTTGTGTATCTTCCCCTATGTTCCTGTAAATGGTTCTTCCCCTCACAGTTTTCCCGCCACTGTTCCCTTGCCCGTTGAGTTTCCATGGTTACCCCCTCCCCCTTAGTTACTAAGCTCTTAGGTCATGTAACTTCTCCTCCCCCTTCTTATCCTTATAAGTCAAGTTTTCCTCCTCCCTGGGCCCAGTCAATCACCCCCACTCCTCCCTCTGTTCTAGAAGCTTCTTCTCTCTGGGGGTTGTGGTTGGCTGTGGTCCCGGGGCCCCTCCTCTACTTTGTATTTATTGGTTGTTCTTGTATGCCCATTAAGTTTTGTACCTCCCTTGTTCTTCTGTTATTGGCTAGCTGGGCGTCCCTCTTTTTTCCACCCCTCTTCTTTAAAACCTTGTTGCTCCCCCTGTTCGTGGCCATTTGCTGGTCGGTGCCCTCCTTGTGGTTGGTTCCGTCCATCTTCAATAAACCAACGTTTTCACCCCAGCAAGTGGTCGCCTCCTTTCCTCAACTCATCGGCGCGCTTCTATCCACGTCCGCAATCCAGCCCAGCCCGAGGCCAGGACGCTGAGGGGGGCTGGTCCTCAGATGCGCAGAGGCGTCGGCCGCCTCTCCTAAGCTGGCCGGACCTCAGGGCCACATACGTTCTCGCGCAGTGTGGCGCCCAACGTGGGGCCTGACGAGGTGGACACTCACCCGCTGACCGGACCCCGCGGAGTGGACTTTACAGTGCCTTTGGACGCCATACTACCTCGGGTGGTAGCAGGCCCTGTTTTAAGGGCAGCGCTCCCCGAGGATCGGAGTCGGGACTCCTTTCACCTGAAGGACGACTCCAGAGTTGAGGACCCCCGCTTGGTTTTCCTTTGTCCCCCGTCGCCGGATTGGTAAGTCCAGGCCCCCTTTTGGGGACTCTCTGGGCTTCCCCCTTGCCTTTTACCTTCTCCCTAGGGGTTCATGCCCTGCCTTGGGGACCTACCCCGCACCCTCCTTTCCTGAGGATTCTCCTCAAACCCCGTGCCTTTCTTGTTTTAACTTCCCTGTGGGTGCCGGATTTCCCCAGACGTGGGGCCGGACCCACTACCCAATTTCTTTCTCTCCCCTGGACTGATAACCCCTGGCCTGGGGGCAGTGGGGGGAGCAGGGGCCGGCGGCGGGCGGTTCATTGTTTAAGTTCGCAGTTTTCTCCAAGCGGGTGGTTGTGTGTCACCAGAGGATTTTCCCCCCTTCTAGCGACAGCAATTTCTGTGCTAGAAGGGAGCCATGGGTGCAGGCATGGGAAAATCCCAAAAGGAGGTTTATTATTTTGTTAAGGGTTTGTTACTCACTGGTGGGCACAAGGCGCCCAAGCAGGATTTGAAGCTGTTAGTTAAGTGGGTCTTTTCTAAGTTTCCCGAAGTCTCCCCAGAACTTGCTAGACAGCCACGGTTTTGGGCAGCCGTTGAGGCCAAATTAAATGAGGTTGCTAATTCTGGAGAGACAAAGCTGGTTACCGTGGCGTATTGGGCGGGCAGAGTGCATGCTACACTCCGTCCATCCGGGGAGCTTAGAAAGGGTCCCACAAGTTCTAGTTTATCCCCTCGTTCCCCTCGTTCCGTTGCCCTTGTCCCTCAACCTTTACCCGCATCCCGCAGGCAGGAGCCCTCGAGGGGGATTCTAAAGGCTGACAAGAGGCAGGGGGTCCATCCTGCCCCGGCTCCCCCTCGACCTACTTGGCCTCCCCCTTCGAGGAGCCCTGGCCAGGCATCCTCTCGTCCCTCGCCCTCTACCCCAGTCCCCAAGTCCCCAGTTGTTCATTCCAAGTTAGTTTGGTTTGTTGAAGAATCGCAAAATGGCTCCCTAGGAGCCCAAGATGGCAGTGACCACGTGGTCGCTCCCGCCAGGGCTCCTTCTTGTTCTCCCAACCCTTTCCTCCCCAACGTCAACCCCTTCCTTCCCCCCGACCCAACCCCATTTTCGGTTCCCCCCCCTTCATATCCTCCTTCCGTCCCTCCTACTTCTCCGCCCTCAGTGCAGCCCCCTGCTAATCCCGTCCCTGCACCTCCCTCATATTCGGCTCCTCCCTCGATTCCTCCCGTTCCTCCGCCCCCCAGTACCGCCCCCTACCGATTCCGCCCCTACTCCTCCCACCCATCCGGCTCTTCCCTTGGCTCCCCCCATATCTCCTCCCCCAGTCCAGCCCCCTGTGGATCCCTCCATCGTTGCTCTTGTCAATCCTTCGTGTTTGGCTCCGCCCCCATGTTCCACCCAGGGGGCGGAGAGGGGTGGTGTGCCGTGCCCACCCCCTCGTCCCACTTCACTACCAGGCCCCGCCTCAACCTCTTCCATTTCCGGTTCCCACGCTCCCCTCCCCCTTCCGGTTCCCACGCTTTGTGTTCCGGGGGGGGGGGGGGGTGGATGACCGGAGGCCGGGGCAGGTGCCCTTGTTGGAAGCCGCCCCGGTTTCGTACACCCTGAGCGGAGAGGGGAGTTCTGTGGCGCAGTGGGTGCCTTTAGCACCGGCACGGATCAAGGAACTGTGCAAGGCGCAGAAGGACTACTCCCGGGAGTCTGAATACTTCCGGGGGTTGCTCCGTGATGCCCTTGCACGGGGAGATCTGGTGCCTGCTGACCTGAGGGCTCTCTTCTCCAGCTTGACAGGCCCTATGGAGTTCTGGATTTGGGTGGCGGAGTGGAAGAGGGAGATTTTGGAGGTTCTCCCAAACCTTTGGGGGAACCCTGCAACTTCTCATGATGCGGACGCTCTGATAGTTCAGGAGGAGCATCTGTTGGGCGAGGGGCAGTGGGCGAATGGGGCAGCCCAGGCTCGGGCTCTTTTTCCCCAACATCTAGTGGAGACGGCTCAGGCTGCGGAGCGAGCCTTTTTCAGGCTCGCGGTTGTCACCTCCCAATGGGAGGAAGACAAGGTTCGGCAGGGCGCGCAGGAGCCCTACCTGGCCTTTATCGAACGCCTCTACCGCTTCGTTGAAGCGCAGGTGTCCGGGACCGGGAGAGAGAGTGTATGCTAAGGAAGATGGCATACTATAATGCCAATCCTGAATGCAGGAAGGCAATCAGGACTCTCCCCCGAACTCTCCGGCCCACGGTGGAGGCGATGATGGAGGCGGTAGTGGCTCATGTTCCTCTCTCTGTGCACCCACGCAGAACCTCCGTAGCCTTTGCCGATCTCCCCGAGCCCGAGTCATTTGACCTTGAGGCTGCCCCCGCTGCTGGGCCACCAACACCAGGGCCCGGCAGAAGAACAACCGACACCTACCCCTGCCACTTATGTGGTGAGATAGGGCACTGGATGCCCCAGTGCCCCATGAGGCTTGATTACCTCAACTACAGGAGGCAGAGGGAGAGGGAGAAAAAGGGCCAAAAAAACTAGGCCCTGAGCGCAGCCCCTCCCTGCGCGCGGATATAAATGCGGCGGGCAACATAACATCAAGCGGGGAGGGAGGAGACGAGGGAGCGCCGCCAATTTTCACCTTACCGGATTTGACGACATTATCGGACGTGACATCACCTACCTGTGGCACTGTACCTGCGCTTAACACCATGTCCTCTGTTTCCCCATACAGGCTGCAGCTAACTAGGGATTTATATCTCCCTAGCAGTGATATCCAGCTGGTGTCTGTCGACCTACAACACCCGGGTCGCTGGAGGAAACTAGGACGTTGCAGGTGGACCGTCGTTGGGGACACAAAGCACACACCGCGAGACATCTACATCGTCCCGGGTTTGGTAACCACCGACCGGGACCGTTTCGCGGTAGGGCTGTACTGTGTCCAACCCCCACTCTTCCTCCCTAGGGGACAGGTCATTGCCCAGGCCATTCCGGTGCCAGACGAAGAACATTGGAAGAAGAACTCCGCGGAGAGGACATCGTCTCCGACGGTGGCCTGGGCACAGCTAGTAGGGAGGGAGAAGCCCCGCCTGACTTGCTAACTTTCGTTGGGCGGGGACAAAAAGATCGTAAGGGGTCTTTTGGACACGGGCAGATGTGACGATCATTACCTCTCGGGAGTGGCCGTCGCATTGGGGCTTGCAAAGCGCTGCAGGCACGATTTCAGGTGTCGGGGGTTTACAATTGGCTAATCAATCTAGGAGCATTGTTCAAATTGAGGGGCCCGACGGGCAATTGGCTTCTATACGCCCGTTCGTTTTGGATTACACCGAGCCTCTCTGGGGGAGAGACCTATTAGCCCAGTGGGGAGCCCGAATTGACCTACCAAAGGCTCCCCAGGTTTTTCGGGCAGTGGCCACTGAAGAGCGCCAGACCTGGAAACTGAATTGGCTTTCAGATAAACCAGTACAGGTCTTACAGTGGCCACTTAGTAAGCAAAAATTAAAGGCGCTCAATGAGCTCGTTCAGGAGCAGCTGCTCAAAGGCAACCTGGTGGAGACCATGTCACCTTGGAACTCCCCAGTGTTTGTCATCAAGAAACCTAATAAGGATAAGTGGCGGCTCCTGACCGACCTCCGTCAAATTAATGAAATAATAGCTGACATGGGGTCTCTCCAGCCAGGGATGCCCTCCCCATCAATGCTCCTCCAAAATTGGAATCTGGCTGTAATAGACATTAAAGATTGCTTTTTCCAAATTCCCCTTCACCCGGACGATGCCCCGCACTTTGCATTCACGGTTCCGTCCATCAACTGTGAGTCCCCAGCCAAGCGCTACCATTGGCGGGTGCTCCCTCAGGGAATGAAGAACAGCCCTGTGATCTGCCAATGGTATGTTGCTTCGCTGCTGTTGCCTATACGTACAGCCCTCGGGGATGGCGTCGTCATTCATCATTACATGGACGACATCCTCGTGTGTGCGCCCGACCACAGTCTGCTTGCCCATGCGCTTGACCTGACAACCAATGCGTTGGTTGCTGCAGGGTTCGAGCTCCAGCAGGACAAGATTCAGCGGATGCCACCTTGGAAGTACCTGGGCCTTGAAATTACAAAGCGGACCATTGTTCCGCAAAAATTGGCTATTCGGACAAAAGTCCAGACCCTAGCGGATGTCCGTTAACTGTGTGGGTCTTTAAATTGGGTGAGACCCTGGCTGGGCATTTCGACCGAAGACCTAGCCCCCCTTTTCAATTTGTTGAGAGGGGGAGAGGGGCTTAGTTCCCCTAGGGCTCTCACCCCAGAGGCACAGGTAGCCTTGGAAAGGATTCAAAAAGCTATTTCAGCCAGGCAGGCTCACCGATACCGTCCGGGGCTGCCTTTCAAATTTTTTGTACTGGGGAAGCTGCCACACCTCCATGGCATAATCCATCAGTGGGACCAAAGCCTAAAGGACCAGGGTCTAGGTGACCCCCTCTTAATTATAGAGTGGGTGTTCCTCAGCCATAATCGGTCCAAAAGGATGACACGGCCACAGGAGTTGGTAGCCGAACTGATCCTCAAGGCGAGATTGAGGATCAGGGAGTTGGCAGGGTGTGATTTTTCATGCATACACATTCCAATTAAATTAGAATCAGGCCAATTAAAATTGAAAACCTTCGAAGAATTGCTGCAAACTAATGAATATCTTCAGTTTGCACTCGACAGCTACACTGGGCACATCACAGTGGATCGGCTGGCCCACAAATTATTCAATTCGGAGTTTAAATTATCTCTTAAAAAGGTTCAAAGCAGGGAACCACTGGATGCCGTGACAGTTTTTACCGACGCGTCTGCAGCATCCCACAAGTCGGTGATGACTTGGAAGGATCCTCAGACTCAGCAGTGGGAGACCGATGTTGCTGTTGTGGAGGGTTCTCCACAGATTGCTGAGTTAGACGCAGTCGTCAGGGCGTTCCAGAGGTTCCCAGGACCTTTCAATTTGGTTACAGATTCTGCGTATGTCGTGGGTGTAGTGGCTAGAGCTGAGTGCGCAGTTCTTCAGGAGGTTACCAACAAAAATCTGTTCAATTTACTGAATAGGCTCGTCGAGCTGGTCTCCCACCGCGAGCATCCATTTTATGTTATGCATGTTAGATCACACACTGACCTGTCCGGGTTCATAGCGGAGGGCAACCGCCGTGCCGACTCCTTGGCCGCGGCTGCCGTTACGCAGGGCCCGCTCCCGGATGTGTTCGGCCAGGCTAAGATCAGCCACCAGCTCTTTCACCAGAATGTGCCCGGTCTGGTTCGGCAATTCAATCTGACGCAGGACCAGGCTAAGGCGATCGTGGCCACATGTCCCCAATGCCAAAAAGACCAGATGCCCACCGTGGCCTCTGGGGCAAATCCCCGGGGTCTGGCGAGCTGTGAGGTGTGGCAGATGGACGTGACACATATCCCGTCTTTCGGTCGATTGTGTTACGTCCATGTCTCCGTCGATACCTTCTCCGGGGCCATCTATGCTTCTGCCCACACAGGAGAGAAGGCAGCGGATGTCCAGAACCATCTGCTTCAGGCATTCGCTGTCTTGGGCATTCCTAGGGCCTTAAAAACAGACAACGGTCCAGCGTATACTTCTAAGGAGCTGCGGAGCTTCCTGCAGCAATGGGGAATAGTCCATAAGACCGGCATCCCCTATTCCCCGACAGGCCAAGCCATGGTGGAGAGGGCCCACCAGAGCCTTAAGAAGATCCTGTCCCGCCAACAACCGGCGATGAAGGTGGAGACCCCCCACGTCCGGCTGTCAAGAGCTTTGTACACACTTAACTTTCTCAACTGCTCTTTTGACAGCCAGAATCCTCCAGTGGTCCGGCATTTCGGCAGCCACCAGCAGCTGCAGCCTAAAGTCAGGCCTCCGGTTCTCGTTAAGGATCTGGAGACCTGGCGGACGGAGGGCCCCTTTGACCTGGTGACCTGGGGAAGGGGATACGCTTGCGTGTCCACTCCCTCAGGCCCCAGGTGGGTACCATCAAAGTGGGTCAGGCCCTTCGTCCCGAAACAGAGGACCAAAGCAGAAGCCGTGTCACAGGTACGGCAGGCGTGTTGGCGGCGGCGGAGGAAGACTTCCCATCAGCTTCCGTCCATTCCTCCAGATCTCCCCCCTCTTTCAGAAGAGCCTTCACCTCCTGCTTCTCCTCCTCCCCTTGATTTGTTATCCCATGTCTCTTCCTACTCTCCTCCTGCTCCAGCTATGTCACAATGTATGTTTCATTTAAGTTGGCTGTTTGGGGAAGAACTATTTTTGTGATTTCGTCATACTTTTACCGGTTTCTTTCGTTTCAGTTACATCTCCTCAATGGCCCCCGCTGCAACATCGCTGGTTCCCAACCCTGAGCTGCTGTTAACAATATTCCTGACCTGCGGACTCCTTGTGACACCTTCGGAGTCGTGGGTCATCCCCCAGCCAAAAGTCAACGTCTGGCGTGCCTTGGCTCAATCCTTAGGACAGGACAGTATCTGCCTTGATACCGGGGCAGCAGAGGACCCGATGTCGTCTTGCCTTGTGGGGATCCCATTCTCTCCAGACGAGTTCCCTCCCACCTTCCAACGTTCCTTTTCCCCGATTTTGGCCAGGAGCCTCACTATCCTTCTGAGTTTTGACACCTCAAATGCCTGGAGAGACGGAGTGTTCAGGTTGGCTCCTGCAACCTCTGGGCCCACTGAACTACACCTACTCGGCTCCGCCAATGCTTCTATTTGCTTTCAGTTTGATTACGCCATCAACCCCGTAGAGAGGGGCAGTGAGGTGGTCCTTCAGACCAAAAAAGAATATCAGGCCAAACAGTGGTGTCAAGCTGTCCTGAAGATCCTCGGCCCCACCACTACTGGCCGGACCCCTTATTCCCTTCCTCGGGGTGTGTTTTTGATTTGCGGTGACCGAGCGTGGGCAGGCATCCCCTCTGGCCTGGTCGGAGGGCCGTGTACTTTTGGCCAGCTGACGCTGTTTACGCCTAACATGACTTAAATTGTTAATTGGAAGAGAAATAATGTCACATATGAATTGGGCAGAGCTAAAAGAGATCTTAAGGATCTCACAGAAGATTGTGACGACAAAATTACTCATTGGTCGCATTCAAAGTCCGTCGCCTTTACCATTCTATTGCTTTGGGTATCGGTGGCTAAAGCTCTAGGTGAATTGGGCCGCCTAGAGTGTTGGGTGGCTAAACAAGCAAATTTTACTTCGGCTGCGCTTTACCACCTCCTTACAGACGAGGAAATTACAAGGAAGGCGACACTCCAGAACCGGGCGGCAATAGATTTTCTATTGCTGCTCCATCACCACCATTGCGAGGAGTTTGAGGGCCTCTGCTGCTTGAACCTGTCCTCCCGAGCCGAGGACGCCAGGCACTCCATCAAGAAGCTCCAGGACCTCGTCCACCAGGTCAAGAAGGAGACTTCAGACTGGCTGGGGGACATTTTCAAGGGTTGGGCCTTAGCGGGTGGGCCAGTTCAATAATAGAATCAGTTTCTAAAGTTGTGTTGAGCTTACTTATACTTTTAGTTTTCTTTATGTTGGTCCACAGTGTGGTCCAGAGAATGTTAGCCAGAGCTACCTCGCCATCCGTCCATCACGCTGCCCTTCCCTCAGAGGAGCCCATCGAGCTGGGGGACCTCTCCTCGGAGGCCGAAGAAGCTGCAGATGAGGAGGGGTCAACCGTGCTGCCATTTGACCATCCATGGTCGAACGAACCCCAGCTCGAAGAAGGCGAAGACTGGTCGGACCAGCTGCGGATCCCTGAGTTTTAAGTTTCTACGGACTGCCTTGTTCTTTTTATTTTTATTTGTTAAGAAACGGGGAGATGTTGTAATGTGTTTTTAAGTTTCCCTGTTTGCTCCTCCATTTTGTGTATCTTCCCCTATGTTCCTGTAAATGGTTCTTCCCCTCACAGTTTTCCCGCCACTGTTCCCTTGCCCGTTGAGTTTCCATGGTTTCCCCCTCCCCCTTAGTTACTAAGCTCTTAGGTCATGTAACTTCTCCTCCCCCTTCTTATCCTTATAAGTCAAGTTTTCCTCCTCCCTGGGCCCAGTCAATCACCCCCACTCCTCCCTCTGTTCTAGAAGCTTCTTCTCTCTGGGGGTTGTGGTTGGCTGTGGTCCCGGGGCCCCTCCTCTACTTTGTATTTATTGGTTGTTCTTGTATGCCCATTAAGTTTTGTACCTCCCTTGTTCTTCTGTTATTGGCTAGCTGGGCGTCCCTCTTTTTTCCACCCCTCTTCTTTAAAACCTTGTTGCTCCCCCTGTTCGTGGCCATTTGCTGGTCGGTGCCCTCCTTGTGGTTGGTTCCGTCCATCTTCAATAAACCAACGTTTTCACCCCAGCAAGTGGTCGCCTCCTTTCCTCAACTCATCGGCGCGCTTCTATCCACGTCCGCAATCCAGCCCAGCCCGAGGCCAGGACGCTGAGGGGGGTTGGTCCTCAGATGCGCAGAGGCGTCGGCCGCCTCTCCTAAGCTAGCCGGACCTCAGGGCCACATACGTCCTCGCGCAGCGCTGCTCAGACTAGTCTCTAGGAAAACACAAAGTCCTTTGTGATTCTGCAGCACAACCCAATAAATCTGCCTCTTGCCCTTAACAGCTGCCAGTGCTCTCAGATAAGAAGTGGTGGGGCTGAGAGCAGAGCCCAGGGGATTCTGTGTCTACCATCTCCTGTTGGGACAAAAAGGGCACTGATCCGCACCTCGGTGTGGCTGATCTCAAGGCCCATCCTGTTGTGTCCTAAATGGGGGCAACAGCTTTTAAGGGCTCAGGCTGGCTGGGACTTCTTCCCATCAGCGCCTGTCAGTGCTCATGCTTGGCCTTTGCCAGCCTGGTTGTGGTCACTGCCCTGCCCCTGAGGGCTGCAGGGACTGCAGAGGCTGGAGCCTTCCTTAGCTGGGAGAGGGGCATCTTGGAGCTCAGCCTGCTCATAAACAGGTCAGGGTCCTGCTGCTGAAAGACCCTTTAGGGATTGGTTATAGGCTTGAGTTTCTCTGGTTTACAAATGGAAAAGAATTCTTTTGTCAAACTGCTGAAAGGTGGGGAAGATGTCCTCCTCTCCTGAAATGCATCTCCCCGTGCTTTGTTTCCTGTCAAGAGAACTCTTCAAAGGACTGTACTAAATCAGTCTCTGTACCAGCCATCTGCCCAGCAAAGTAGCCATGCATGTTCATCTCCACACCCTTGTTTCCTTCTTTCAGCTACTTTCGGGGGCAGGAACTCTGGCTGGTGCTGGAGTACATGGACGGAGGCACCCTGAACGATATCCTCAGCACGACCGCTCTGTATGAAGATGAGGCAGCAGCCATCAGTCGGGAGGTCAGCAATCCCATCTGTGTTTTCAAGGGCTTGGGCAGGATTGTCTGGGAAACAGGGGCTCAGACCTGCAGTGATTTCCTGTGCCAAGCTTTGGTTCTGTGCGGCTGGTGTGCTATGGGCAAGAAAAAGCATCTCAAGTGCAAGGCCTGCCAGTGCCCCTGCACTCCCTGTACTCGGTGCCAGTACTCTTCTCTCCTGCTGTTGTATTCTCGCTCGGGCTCATGTATTTGTATTTGCTGTTCTCCACCTTGCCTCTCTAAATGTTTGCCTGGAGTCTGTCTTCACTGCATTCCTTGCCTGTGAAAGCAAAGGTGCTGGTGGCAGGATTTGAAATGATCAGCAAAGAAAAAAGAGAGAGACTCGTTTCTCTCAGGCCTCAGCATACAAGGACAGGAGTGCAGCCAAAAGGCTCTTTGCTTCTGAGCACATGCACTGCAGCAGCAGTCATCCTGGCTGGTTTGCAGGGCACAGTCTATAACAGCAGGTGCTGTTGCTCTTTCAGAAGCTGACATGCCTTTCCTCAGAAAGGTCCTGCTCTTCAAGTGTTGGAGCAGCAAGCTCTTCCTCTCAGTGGCACTGTGTTCTGCCATTACTGCCCATTCCCCTGCAGAGGGAATCTTTTAGATTCTTTGTTGCCTTTCTTGTGGGATTAAATCACATCACTCATTTTTGCCCTCCTCTTTCTGTTTCTTCTCAGTGCCTGGAAGGACTGCATTTTCGTCATTCAAACCATGTGATCCATCGAGATGTGAAGAGTGACAACATCCTTCTCAGAACCGACGGTTCTGTCAAGCTGGGTCAGTGTATTCTTGGTCAGGAGCAGCATTCCAGGGATGTGGGTGTGGGGCTGCTTGGAGTGACAGCCAGCTCCTCAAAAATGGTGCTGGTGGCAGCGCAGGGACACCCGCTGTGAGCTGAGGGCACAGTTGCAACGTGCACAGAGGTAGGACAAGGAACAAGCAGTCAAGAGTGGCCTTGCTCTGTCTGGGTCCCTTCCAGAGGGAGGGAGTTACAAGTCTAAAGCTTCCAAAGAACAAAAGACACCACGGAGAGAATGCAAAAAATGGGGGGATGTTTTAAGTCACCAATGCCAGGAAATTCAACAGCACATTTTCAAAGTTGTACTGTGGAACTCTTTTGCTTGCTTTCCTAATTGCACAGAATTCAAATAGAAACAGTGTTTTGCTTTCTCTTCAGCTGGTTTTGGCCTCTCTACTCAGCTCAGCCCTGAGCAGAGCAGACGGTGCTCGGTAGTCGGGACTCCTTGGTGGCTGGCGCCAGAAGTGCTGACAGGTCAACCATATGGTTCCAAAGTGGACATATGGTCTTTTGGAATCGTGGGGATTGAAATGATCGAACAAGAACCTCCCTACTGGAACCAAAGTCCCATCATGGTAAGGTGCAAATACTCACTGATCCCACTGTCTTTCTCACCTGTCCCTTGTCCTGCGTGCCATTGGACAAAAGCCCATTGCCATCTGCCTGAACTACTTCCACCAAGGTCCCCTCCTAAAAATGTGCCTGCAGCACATCAGCATCTGCTGTAGTTTTGGTTTCAGCAGTGGGGCAACTCAAGCCTTACCACATGCAAACAAACTCCAAACAAACTCTCTTCTCAGGCAACACTTTCTTTTGGCTTTTCAGTGGTTCCAGTTCTTTTTTCTGTGGAGATGGCCTTAATAGCGGGAAACAAGAATCTGAGAACTGCTGTTATCTTTCCAGAAATGAAGGTTTCTGGAAAGAAACCCAACAAGGTTTCTAAAACTGTGGTCTTTAGAGATGAACCTAACTCCCTGTGCAGTTTCTTCTCACTGGGAAACATGCCTGAAACCTGGGCATGAGGGTGTAAAGGCCACTGAGTCTCTTCTGCTTCTTGCGCAGTGTTGCTGAAACACTCAGTCACCGTGTTTCCTTCATAGCCCAAGCCACGTTGTCCATGTGACCAAGCCAGAGCCTGGTGATGCGGAGAGCCTGCCAAAACCTCCCATTGTTTCCTGGCTCTTTCTGGGATGCACCTACCATTAATGCATTGACTTGAGTAGCCAAATGAGCAGAGGGTGACCACAGGGATGGCACCTCTCCTTCTTCTGACCATGACAATAATTCTTTTGCTGCAAAATGGGAAGCTGCAATTTTCAGTCTGCTGAGAGACAGAGCTGCAGGTGGCTCCTGTGTGCCCAAGCAGGTATTTTCAACCCTGTACATTTGTGCAGCCATCTTAATGTGTCTGTCTTGAAGCTGAGATTGTAAATGTTTATTTCCTTACCTGGGGATTAACTGATGGATTTCCTTTCCTTCCTTCCAATTACCATTGTTTTCAAGAACAGCAAAAAAACATTGTTCAGTCTTGTGCTAGGGCACGTGCACTTAAAGAACCAAAAAGCACTGCAGACATGCCTTTCATGTACTAACCCTTGAAATTAGTTTGTATAGCACAGTCCCTCTTCCAAAAAGCCTCTCAAGCTGGTGTGAATCCTTATGGAAACAAATGTGCTTTTCCCAATGTAGCTCCCACTAACTAGGTCAGTCAATCAAATCAGCTGCCAAGGCAAGATCTGTGGGATGGTGGAAAAGCTGTGGCTGCCATCAGGTTTGGGTTTTCTGGTTGGTAAAGGGAAATGATCTCTGGGTCTCTGCCAGGGCCGAAACTGCCACTGAAGAAAAGAGGTTAAACAAAGGGAGGTGGGAGAGCACTTAGAGATGTGAAAGCAGCAAGTGGAGCCTGGTGTCTCCTTTTTCTCCAGGCTACACAACTGATAGCCACAGTAGGGACCCCACGGCTGCAGCAGCCCAACCGATTCTCGCCTTGCCTGCGTGACTTCCTGAGCTGCTGCCTGCAGAGAGATGAGGAGCAGCGCTGGTCTGCCAGGGAGCTCCTGCAGGTAAAATGTGACGGGAATGCACCAGGGTTACTGCCAAGTTATGTGGCAGAGAGGGAACTGCAGGACCCGGTGCCACTGGGCTGGCCCTGCTGGGAAGGAAGGTGCATCCAGCACACGAGGGCCAGGGCATGGAAAGGCAGACACTGCTCTGTCTCCCTGTAAAAATCAGCACAGTGCTTTTCTTGCAAAGCAGGGACCTATGTGAGTCATTGGAGTTTCCTGAAAGGGAGAAACCCCAGGGACAGAAAGCACCATTTCTACAGCACTGGCAGGGCAAAAATCCCAGCAAGATGAAGACATCACAATCAACAGATGCCTGGGACTCTGGGCCACATTTGCCTGGGATGGCCAGGTCCTGCACATGACAATTGGGGAATAGATGGTCCCATTGTTCTACTTTCTGGGTCTTTCTAGCAACTAGAGGAATCCTCATCAAGCCTGTGAAGCACTGAGCTTGGAAAGTCATGTTTCACTGTTGTTTGTTGTTTTCTTTCCTTTTTTTTCCCTGTGGACAGCATCCATTTGTAACAACAGCCAAGCCAGCATCCATCCTGGCACCACTCATCAACTCAGTCCAGAAGAAGTAAGAGAGAAGAACATATCATGTCAAGATGTTACCTCCATAGCCAATTTTGAGTAGAATTGTAGAGTCAGATTCTAGAGTAGGATTGTTGTAGAGTTTTGTAGGATATGGTTCTAGACTAGGATTATTAAATAAAGTAATTAAAGTTTCTGAAATATCAACTCATTTGGAAGATGGTTTGAAAGATCCCTTTCTGACTCCCTCCGAAAACTAACATTTCCTCCTCAGTTAGCAGTTGTTTTTCTACTGGTGCTAAGACACACTTATGGTTTCTTTTGAACGGTTCAAAAGTGGGGAAGGTTCTTCTTCATTCATCCTACCCAGAGCACACTGCCTTTGGAATACCACCCACTAGCTGGTTTTGGCACAGCTGCGGTATTTCTAGTTGAGGCAGAAAAGGCAGTGGCATTTGCAGGAAAAGCCAAAAGAGGAGTGGGGCAGCCCTGACATCCTGTGTGGATTCAAGCCTGCAGCTGTGACTCAAGAGCATTTGGGTTCCTGCCACTTGGATTTGGATCCCTAAATGCAATCTCTTTGGCTGCAGGAGAGACAGGAACCCAACATGACAGGTCATAGGCCAATTTCCAGCTGTCACTGCCTGCAGGAAAAAGCCACGTCCTGCAGGACTCCAGCACTCAGCATCCTCAGCCAGACACAGCAAGTGCTGGCAACTCAGAAACTTGCACCTCTGCCTTGCACTAAAGACAGCACCAACCACAGCGGGCACTTACAGGTACAGAGTATTGTGGTGTGACCCCTCCATGGAGCTGGTGGACTCACCATCCCTGCAAGCCTTTGAAAAAACACTGAATGTGGTACTGGGTGCCGTACTTTAGTTGAGGAGTTAGGGGATGGCTTGGACTCGATCATCTTAAAAGCATCTGTCTTCCAAGCCACTGATTCTGTGATTCTGTCACTGAGGGAGCTTTTCCTGCAGCCCTGGAAAGGGCTGTGGGGGCCCTTGGCTGAGGATGGGGTGATCAGGGCTCATGGAAAAGAAGCAAAGGGCTCAAGGCGAAGGCCGAGAGGGCAGAGCTGCCCCACCGCGGCCCAGAGAGAGAGCCTCATGTCCTCCTCCTCAACCTGCGACCTCGGCGCTGCCCTTTGCGGCGCCGGTGGCTCCTCTCACTGCGGGGCTCCAGGCCGTGCTGGGGGGCTGGGCCCATCGTCTTTGGGAAGCGCCGGAGCCTCGGAGGAAAGCGGCTGCTGCTGTGGCCGGCAGGGGAGAGCTGCGGCTGCGGCCCCGGGCACGGCGAGCTGCCGCTATGGCCGGCGAGCTGCCGCGGCTCCTGCCTCTGCTCCGGCCTCTGCTCCTGCCCTGTGCGCACAGACACGGCCGAGGGCTGCACGGCAGCTCCGTGCCGCTCCGCAGCGGGCCCGGCCGGGCTGCTGCTCTCTGCGGCCTCTGCCCGCCGCTGCCGGCCCCGACGCGCTCCCGCCTGCCTCTGCCGCGGCCCACACGGGAGGCAGCACATTGCGGCCGGCTCGGAAAAGCCCTGCCCGCAAAGCACCCGCCACCGCCTCGGCCTCAGGGCACAGGCTGTCGGCGTCCTCGCAGCTGCGAGCCGGCCTGGGCCGCCCGCCGGCCACGGCCACAGTTCCCGCCCGTGTCTCCATGGCCGCGGCTGCTCGGCACAGCGGGCTGAGCGCAGCCAGCGCCAGCAGCAGCTCCTCACGGGCCCAGGCTCCTGGCGCTCTGATCCGGCCCAACCCTGAATTCCAGCCCTGAGGGGCTTGGCGTCCCAATGCATCCCCTGGGGACAGCAGAGTCGGCCGCTGAGCTCAGCCCATGGTGACACCACCAAGTGACCTATGGAAAATTCACCAAATCCTCATCAGAGACAAGAAAAAACTCCCATGGTGCCTGACAGCCTGAAGCAACTGCCAATTACAGGTAATTCCATCCATGTGGTAGAAAAGCCTTTTGCATTAAAGCAGAAAAGAGTTATCTAAAAGGAGGCCAAGAACCAACAACAAATTTATTTGGACTCATGCTTCTTCTGTTAGAAAAACCAAGAAAACGCAAGCCTTGCTCTTCTGACACAGCTCTCTGTTCATGATGTGGCACAGCGAGTGCTGATGTGCAGGAGCTGATGCAAGGAACAGGGATGAAGATGCAGCAGGCACAGTCCCAACCTGACAGAGGAATGATCTCTGGCACTGGAACTGAAGGAGAAGAGTTTGCAGGCAGGAGAGAAAATGCCTCTCTGTTTCACCTCTTCTTTCACTGTTGCTAAGAATGCAGCCTGGAGCAAGCTGGGAACACCAGAGCATGGAGCCCTTTCCAGGCAGGGCTGCATCTGCTGAAGGAACAGAGGGAGCCCAGCAGAGATAAACACAAAGCAGCAGGGAACTGAGGAGCCCCTGTGGTGGCAGTGAGCATCCTCGGGCTCTGCTCACTGCTGGTGGCATTTTCTATTGAACCATCTCCATGGACTTCTACTGGGCTCTGTATTTTTAATTGTTATACCACTTGGGATTTTTGTTGTGGGTTTTGTTTTTTTCTTGTTGTTGTTTTTGTTTCCTGCACCTTTACTTCTCCAAATTTTCCTACCCTGTCAACAGCAGCCCCTGTTCAGAACTGGCTCTAAAATATCAGCAAAGCAGCTGGCAACAGCAATGGGTAAAATCCTGTGGCTCAGGAATACTTATGCCAGAGCCCTGCCTGTGCCTTATGCTTTGTCAAGATCTCCTTTTCTGGGCAAAAACTGGTGAGCAGTGGAGGTTTTTTGCCTAAGAGCTCCTGAAAAGCAAATGTTTTGCTGGGATTTCCACGATTGTACCCGTTAACTTCATTGCAGCAAAAGAGAAAGTAATGCCAGGGCAGCAGAGCAGCTGGGAGCTGGTCACTCCCTGCAAAGGGCTGGTGTAGGATGTGGGAACATCACGTTCCAGAAGGGGCCAGAAGGGTAATTGTGCTTAAGGCGCTGCAGGTGAGGTTTGGGCTCACTCAGAGGGCAGCCAGGGCTGGTGAGCACTGGAAGATCCAGCTGCAGTCCCCATCCATGTCCCTTTCAGTGCTGGCTTTAGGGTGTCTGCAGCCTGGATCCAGAGCGCCCTGGGGGGCTCCTGTGGCTGCCTTTGCACCCAGGCTGAGGATGCCCAGGAGCTCCTGAGGCCGGCAGTGGGGACCAGGGCTGGGGCTTGTGGCCTGGCAGGTGTGGCTCTGGAGGCTGTGACATACCAAGACGTGGGTCACTGTCACTGCCCTCCGGAGCCCTGGCTAGCTCTGTGATGTTCCAGGGACAGTGGCAGGAATAAGGAGCTGGTTAGGTTGGGATTTTGCCTGAGCCAGAACCTCTAGGTCAGCTGCCCAACAGTAGAGACCCCAGGAGGACTGAGTGAAGGAGGCAGAAACAACTCTTCTACGGTGTAAAGTGCAGCTAATTTATCAAGAGAGGCAGGGGAAAGGTTGGCAGGAAAACTCCCCCAAGGAGGAACAGAGGTTCAAAGAACCCCAAGTACCCTTCTGCTCGGGCATTTAAAATTTTTCAAAACGGGGGTGGACACCATATAGTAACCAATAAGCGACTCTCGGGGTGTGGATTTGAGAGCTACAACAAATCAGAACAAGGGGAGGAGGAAGAGTTGGGATAGGGATTGGATCTTGGGGTGAGGGACAGGGAACTTTCTGGAACAAAGGGTAGGCTTTGGGCTGATGGATGGGCCCAAGGGGCCGGGTTGTCTTGACAGACAGGGAAAAATCCGGTGAGGAGGGAGGGAATTGCTTGAGGGACACTTGGGTAGGAGGGCATAACACAGGGGAGAAACTAACTGCAAGAAGTCGGGGAACTTGAACACTTGAACATACCGCAAGCTAACAGAACATTTGACTCGGAAACTAACGCACTGCAACACAGAAATTCAGGGTTTCAGCAGCCGAGAGGTGGCACTGTTAGAACCCACAGGAGCTGGTGAAAGCCATCTCTGTCCTTCAGGTTCCTGCTGTGTGGGAAGTTGCTGCAAGTTGTGGTGGCTGCACTCCCCCTTTGCTGGCAGGATGATCTGTACCAGGGGAGAGCAGAAAGCTGCCGTGGTGAGCAGAACATGCTCAGAACATTCCAGTTCAGAGAATGGCACTGCTCCTGAAGGGCAAAAAGCTTGAAAGCATAGAATTCTGTGCAGAACCGTTGCACAAATTTTCTCCTCTAGAACGTGCCCATTTTTGTATACTGTAGATGAATACCCTGGGTTTTATAGAATGCATGGTTTTTTTTCTTAAGGCTTTTGGGAGATCTTTCAAGTTTATTTCTATTTGCATTTTACATCCAGCAGGTATACAGATTTTTTTTTTTTTGGACTGTTCTTTTGTAAATACTTAGGGAAAAAATAACTAAGCATTTTTTAATCTTTTGGGATATTGTGATTAATATCCTTAGAAAGAAAACTTTGTTAAACATGTGTGAAAACAGAGAGAGGGAAAATAGCATAAAAGTCTTTTAGAACAGGGCGTGTAATAAGGACTGCAGAACTGAGAAATTCCTCCAAGGACAGAATTAGCAAGATATATCACCAAGAATACCTGCCAACATACTTCCTTAAATCAAGGGAAAAGTGACCTGCAGCCATACGAAGTACAGGCAAAGCAAATGAAAACCTTTGGAAAAGAGGGAATTTTGCCAGTGAGATCAGTCTGTCTGGATAAATGAGGGATGCCCATCCACCTTGCAGTGCATTCCTCAATATTTGCAGTGTCTTTTCTCCCAATTTCTGTGAAGTGAATAAGCTGCAGTTGTTTAACCATTAATTTAAGCTCATTGGGGAATTACCAAGCACCATGTATGTTCTTTTGTAGCTCAGCAGGACTTGAGTTTCCTAAGTCTTCTACAAAGCAGAAGGGAACCACACAGCTCCTTGTGCTAATGTTAATGAAGGGTTTCATGAAAGCAGGTGAATGAGAGCATTGCATTATAGAACTTCCATATTCAAGAAAACAGGAGTCCACTTAGAATAAAACCTATAAGGCTAGCATAACATCAGAACAGGATGCAATGAAATTACTACACAGGAAATGATGCGTCAGAAATGAAATTATGCATTTCTGATACATCTGCATTCATTTGCAAGTTAAAACAGAAAAAGAAGGGCAGAGATAATAAAGAACGAAGATTTTAAAATTGCACTATGCAGAGGAGACACACGAACCACCAGTGTGAACACAGCTGGGAGATTCATCTTGGAGATGGATTAGAGTGGAACTCATTCACTGAAGATGTCTGGTGCACAGGAGTGCAAAGACTGAGGAAAAAAGAGAAAAGTTTAGTTTCTGAAATCTGTTTGGATTCCTGGAAGCATTGTCTAGAGATGTAAAAATGTAAAGCCTCAAGAATCTGAACCTAAAACTTCCCCACATGGATTGATCAGGTATAATGGGCGCATCTCTGCTGTTTTCAGGGTCAATGAATTTGACAATGAGTGTCTGGAAATTAGGAAATCCCACCCATTTTATATATACATATTATATATTCTATTTATTACAGTACATATATTAAAATATATATTATGTAGTGTATTGTAGGAATCCAATAAATCAGAGGGTATTGGGAAAGCTGCTCCTCAGTGAAGAAAATTTCTAGGCTAGAGGAATATAAAAATAAAAAGAAGATCATGGACAGTGCCATTGCCAGAGGCCCAGGCTGTTCAAAGGAGGAATGGATCGTCCCCTTCGCCTCCTGTAGCTGATACCCCTGTCAGTAATCAGTAGCAACTCCAGGGGCAACGAGATGGGAAACCATCTCTCTAAACCAGAATGGGGTGTCTTTTACCAGATTGA